>NC_139218.1:326807567-327480067 GCF_055691185.1 Crinia signifera | reverse complement strand
ATCCTCATCCTAAGAGCCACATATAAACATTTTGGTACCCTGTGCCAGCAGGAGCATTGGTACCCCCACGCCATATCTTAAAAAGATATAATGTTTTTTGAGGGATATGGACTGGCTGAGAAGGAGCATGGCCACACAATAGTACCCACAATTCAAATGATCCCACACAGAATTACAACCATATTCACATTAAATCACCCAGAAGTGCCCCTTATTCACATTATGCCTTACAGTAGTGCAACTTAAACACATAATTTAACAGTAGTAATGCCCCTTATACACATAATACCACATAGCAATGCCACACATTAGTAATGCCCTTATACAAATATGCCACACAGTAATGCCCTTTACACATTATGACACACATTAGTTATGCCCTTACACACATCATGCCACACAGTAATTACCATTAAATATTATGCCACACATTAGACCTTGTCCCATGTCGACCTACTAGGGTAAAAATTTTAAAATATACAGTGCTTTTGTAGCACTACATATTTCATAATGCACCAACAGGCCATGGCTGGGCTTCTATGCTTCTGCTTCTAGAACTACAAGTTCCAGCATGCATATAGGTTCAAGTATTTTCCCCCTAATAAAATAAACAAATAATAATGGCTCCTTTATATAAATTGATACCTACTTATGCTAAGTTAGATTAAGAAATACTGTAAGTGTCAAATATGCTTTATAATAAATCAATAAAAGAGGTTTACTTCATAAAAATAAATAATGATATGTGTACTAAATACTTACCGCTAAAATTTTCATTCTTTTATTTATATGGAGAATAAAAAATAAAAAAAAACAACAACACTTGGTGAAACAGGACACAATATGAAATCATTTAAACTCTGTTGAGCCAGTCTTACAGCCCTGGCACCCAATAAAAACTTGTAACTGACTATGTGTTGTAATTATTTATGTGGGCATACCTTATTATTTATTTTATCATAAGGAAACACAAAGGGCCAGAATCAATTTGCTGCAGTTAATTACCATGGGCTAATTGATATGCCGGAGTTATTTAATTATAGGGCCTAATTCTGACTTGATTGCAAAGCACATTTTTATCTCAAATGGAAAATGGAAAAAAACATGTGCAGAGTTAGATTTGGTAATTTAGTTATTGTGTTTCTGTGAAGGGTAAATACTAGCTGATTTATTGTTGTACTGCAATTTAGATTTACATTTTTAACACACCTCACCCAAATCTAAATCTATCTGCACATGTTACATCTGCCCCACCTTTAGTGTACTTAAATCCCAAAATCCACACCCATCTCTCAAGAAAGTGAAGCAATAGACTGAGCTGCATTCTAGTACGAAAAAAGAAATACAGTGTATTAAATCATAGGCATGATTCAACAGTTGTAGGGGCTTGGACGTTTCTGTGATATTTGCACAGCTCACCTGCCTGCAAACCTAAGCAAGTATCTACTGTAGTTGTTGTGGAATCTCCAAGTAGGTAACCATCTAAAATGCTCATGGCTGTCAAGTGGCCATGTGCAAAAGGTACAATTATACATTTTTGTTCCTCTGGAAAATAGATACTTGCTCAACTGCATCAGGACGTCATTATGTTACATGCTGCAGTTCTGGGCTACAACATCATGGAGGCTATGTGATAAATCACAGTCTGGAGCTTGACAGTGGCGGAACTCCCGGAGGCAATGGAGTCATCTGCCGCCGGGCGCCAGGCTAAAGGGGGCTCTGGCTCCATTGCCTCCGATGTTCCGCTGCGGCGGCCGCCTGCCGCACTTATCTCTTATTCAGCAGCGGGCCTCCCCCGTACAGTGCCCTGGTGTGATGCGCAGTGATGCGGGCGTTCCGTCCCCCCCCCCCCCCCCCCCACACACGTAACTTTGTGAGCCATGGCCGCTGCTCCTCCCTTTCACCTGGTTGCTGGCAGTGGCTGGGGCGGAAGTCTGCCCGAGATGAGGAAGCCAGGCCAGATAACAGAAGTGTCACTGTCAGTGACGTGACGAAGAGCAGAGACTAGAGTCGGGCGGGAGCCTGTGTGCGGATGCATGACTGTCTGTCACTGAAGCTGACAGATGACAACAGTAAAAGCCGGGAGTTGGGTGGGAGACGCTGCAGCGTCAGCCTTTGAGGGGTGAGTCTATAAAAACCAGCACAATATGTGCATCTTGTTGAAAAGAAAAGGATAATATTACATGTAATGGTAAATTAAAGAGAGGGATCAACATGCAATATGTACACACATATATATATATATATATATATATATATATATATATATACATACACACACACACACACACACACATATTGCATGATGATCCCTCTCTTTAATGAGCATTACATGTAATATTATCCTTTTATGTTGCTAGCCCAGATGTTTAAGATAGCCCTAACTAGGTAGCTTATTATGAAATATTATTGATTATTGTTACTCACTTTTGCAGTGCCTATAAATTCAAGTTCTTTGGTTGTTTACCATTGGTGCTTCTCACTTGTGTTCCCTCGTGCTCGGTAGCCACTATATATGTTGATTTATAGTATTTTTATGTTTTTATATTTTTAACAATAGATGCCAATTGGTGTGGTTTGTCTTTAGAATATGTTTCTTGCTTTTGACCAGCCTTTCCCATATCCTGAACTGCACGCCGCATCCAGTGTATACATTTAGTCCCTTCTCCTGGCGTTTGTTATATTTTTGCATAGACACAAGTGTGTCCTTATCTTGACGCTGCGTTCTCTGCTTTGGTTTACCTAGCAACGACACTGTGATACCGTGATATTGAGCAAAGACGGTATCACGCACGCATGCGCTATGTTACTAGTGCTGCGGCTGCATACAATACACGGCTCCCTTCGTTTGTTTATCAGTTGTTTGGCAATGACGCTGTTAGACACATCCATGCTGCTACGGGTGATGTCACATGACCTATGACATGACATGTGACATGACATATATATATCCTGGGACCAACCAATCAGTTAATTGAAAGCTTTAAATTTCACTTCTGTGGCTATCTCCCTCCTAACATAATTTTTACAATTGTCACCCTGTATTAGAAGAACCCATTACCTGTCTTACTGGAGACACCTTAATTATTGAGCTATTGGGGGGGGGGCACCAATATTTACCTTGCCTCCGGGCAACTGGGACGAACTTACGCCACTGGAGCTTGAACCAAAAAGCATAGGCTGGGGTAATTTGCAGACAGGGCCTGCTTAACCAATAGACGGATTAGGCTGCAGCCTAGGGAGCCTTGCAGGTGACAGCCGAGGAATAAAATTAGAGCATAATTTATTCCATGGTTGTTAGCTATCACCCGTCCCGATGTTCTGTGAGAGTGAGGGGTATATTTCTTAAGATCGCTGTGCTAACGCAACTTACTGATGGAACCATTACTGTATGTACATTGTGCTACAATGCCAGCCTGGCAGCCTAAGGCCAAAGCCTCATTCCCTCGCCACGAGCATTAGATCCTACATGCCAGTTGTATAACCTTCATTACATGCACATGGGCAGTATGACTGGCGATTCCCTGAGATCCCATACACGTGTGTTTAGCAGCATTACAAGGGGAGCCACATATGTATTAGCCTAGGGCACCTGGAACCATTAATCAGGCCTTGTTTGTAGAAAACCCTCCTTTGTAGGGTGGCAGAGTTTGGCTTTAGCTGCTCCAACCGGGAACCCTGATGAGGACCATCCTGGTCAGCTTGTAGTAATATCCCTGAACAGATAACCTACTGTATGTCCAATGCGTCTTCTGTCTATTTATTATTAACTAATTACCAGCCCTTCAAAACAATAGAACATTATAGCAGTATGTCAGCGCATGCCCGAACAGAGCAACACTTCAATTGCCCCATCAGGCACCACCTAATGGGTACTGGTGCACGCAACACTTGGATTCCCCCCATTGCCTTTTAATATATATATATAATCTCACTCATATATTTTTTTTATATTAAATAATTAAAAAAAAAATAGCTTTGGAAGTATTTTTATTATTTGCATATATAACATAAATGAATTATGTACATGTGTGTGTTCCAGTTTTTGCATTATGCCAGCACTTAAAAAGGAAATAATTTCCTATAATTGCATTAAAATGATTTTTTTTTGTAAACTAAAGTGCGTAACATTCTAAAGCCGAACACGGGGACTCCAGTGGTGCATCCTCCTTTTTCAATATCTGTATCTCTGCTTGTTACCACTTCTCCATTCTCATATTATCTTGCATTTGTCTCTTCATTATCACCTCACTACTTTTTCTCTATCCTTTTTCCACTCACTTCTGACCTATATTTTTCTGGCTAATTTATATACTTCAATACTGTACAGGCTTATGTCCAATTTCTGAACCACTTCCTTTTTTCTGTTCATAGTTTTCTCACCTACATCCCAGCCATATTGTATTATCTTTCCTTTATCTGGACAGCGTTGAGCACACTGTCCGGTGTTTCTGGAAGTGTTGAATGGGTGTTACATGACTTTTTGCAACTGTGTATATACCACAGTCTAGTAATATATTCTGCTAGACCGTACAGAACGTACTACCATAATAAATAACACTAATAATAATGATAATAATATTAATAAGCATCATCATCTAATTTTTATTACCCAATTAGCTACATTTATCATCCTATCTTCCAAACCAATGAACCGGTTCCACACCCGCAGAACCTGTTTAATTAGTAGGTACATAAGTGGAGGTCAGTGGAATAACAGTATTTTGACATTCATTAACTAGATCATTGGGGAAGTGAGCATGAGACAGCGACATTTTTTTCAGGGAAAAAAACATATTAAGGGCCATACTCTAAAGATAAGAAAAAGCTAATTACACTGTTAAAGAAGCAATTAAATAAGAGTGAGCAAGTTAGACTGGGTTGAAAAGTTTTATAGATTAAAACAATGGGGATATTTTAAACAAGGCAATTAAAAGAGCAGACCAGCTGTATTATCATAAACTCGTACCCACAGGGATGATTTCATTGACGATAACAGAACTCGTGGGTTCCGGAAACACAGTTAGGAACCTATCCTTTTAGCAATTTCTCTAATATTTTATGAAGGGATAGGATGGATAGTTGGCTATTTTAATCAAAGCAATTATACCTGTAAATGTGATTCTATGAATCACATATAGATTAAATTGATTGACTTTTGCTTTACCTATTAAAATACACTAAGTTATTTTCTTAGATAAGACATTTTAAAAGGGATGGAAATTGGGGATTCTATTTTAAAAGCATATGTTAAAAAATAAAGCACAATGGGGAATTGTATACTTGGTAGTCCTTAATTTGGTTATAAGGTCAAAAAGGAAGAGATGTATCATAGCTCAAAGAGAAAAAAAGTACCATCCAATCGGTTAATTTTTTTTTTTTTTAAAAACAACCAGCAAAATGGCAGCTAAAAGCTGAATGGTGTCTACTTACTAAGCCATGCAGAGAGATGGACCAACCAATCAGCTCCTGTTATTTTTCAAATACAGTCTATGACTTATGGCAATTAGGAGATGAGTGGTTAGATCAGGCATGTCCAAACTTTGGGGGTTATTTTGCTTCACTCTTTCTGACAAATTCCTTCTTAGATGGACAAAACCATGTGTATTGCAGGGGGGCAGATGTAAAATATGCAGATAGAATTAGATTTGGGGAGTTATTTTGTTTCTGTGCAGGAAAAATACAGACTGCTTTATTTTTACACTGCAATATAGATTTCACTTTGAAGTAAAAACCCACCCTAATCTAATTCTATCTGCACATGTTATATCTGCCCCACCTGCAGTGCACATGGTTTTGTCCATCTAAGAAGGATTTTGTCAGAAAGAGTGAACCAAAATAACCCCTATGGCCCTCCAGCTTTTGCAAAACTACAAATCCCATTGTGCCTTGCCATAGTTTTAGCATTTCCTAATAAAAATGTGGCAAGGCATGATGGCACTTGTAGTTTCACAACAGCTTGAGGGACATAGTTGGGTAAGACATGCCTGGGTAAGATCTTTACCTCTCTTCACTGTACATAAGACCCCTATCTTACTAGCTTTCATAAATCTCTTCTTAACAGAGCTGAAACAATGAGAACATGGGATCCTATATATAACGCATGACAATTATTTTTAGATATGCATTTTTGTACTGTGCTTGTGTACAGACAATGGGATTTATTTACTAATATCGGAGTTCTTTTGAAGATGGGATGTTGCTATGGGTAACCATTTAGATTCTATTATCTTCTAAAGGGTGCTTAATAAATAAATAAGTAGTTCTGATTGGTTGCTATGGGAATCGTCCCATCTTTAACCCCTTCCCGACATTTGACATACATTTACGTCATGGCCGGGAGGTACTTCCCGACACATGGCATAAATGTACGTCATGAGTTTAAACTGTCACTGCGTCTCGAGACGCAGTGACAGAGGGACGATGTCTGCTGTCCCTGACAGCAGACATGTCCCTGCATGCCCAGGGGGGGCTGCGATGCCGCCCCCCCCGTCGGCGATCGCTGTGATTGGCTGTTCAGTGTGAACAGCCATTCACAGCGTTTTCCTGTGTTACCAGCGAATCGGACGCTCGGTAACACAGGTGTCAATCACCGCCGGGCGTCAGGGGGCATGAGGGGGTCATCGGTGACGATGACACCTCACCCCACCCTCACCCCACCTGCCCCCAAGGCTGTGATTGGTCCGTGGGACCCACGGACCAATCACAGCCAAGGCGCGACATTTAAACTGACGGTGACTGCGCTGCAGACGCCATTCCGGTCTGGAATAGCGTGCAGAACGGTCACCGTGCCTGCCTGCCGTGAATACCGACCTGATCCTTGCTAATACTTACCTGATCCTTGCAAATACCTTACCTGATCACCTTATCACTGCTTGTAGCGTGCTGGACGCTTCCTGGATCTGACTTCCTGAGACTTCCTGCTGCTGCAGTGTGATAGAGAGATAGAGAGATAGAGAGAGATAGAGAGAGATAGAGAGATAGTGACAGAGAGAGCTATATTTTGTGTCTGCTACCCCCCCTTTTTGGGGGTGCAGGGGTTTTCTATATATAAATAACTGTCAGTGCTGCTGCTGCAGTGTCATACAGTGATAGATAGTGATAGATAGTGATAGATAGTGAGAGGTAGAGAGATAGAGAGATTTGTGTCTGCTACCCCCCCTTTTTGGGGGTGCAGGGGTTTTATTTTATATATATAACTGTCAGTGCTGCTGCTGCAGTGTCATAGAGTGATAGATAGTGATAGATAGTGAGAGATAGAGAGATAGAGAGAGATAGTGACATAGAGTGATAGAGAGTGTATATTTTGTGTCTGCTACCCCCCCTTTTTGGGGGTGCAGTTTTTTTTTATACATATAACTGTCAGTGCTGCTGCTGCAGTGTCCTAGAGTGATAGATAGTGAGAGATAGTGAGAGATAGAGAGATAGAGAGAGATAGTGACAGAGAGTGATAGAGAGTGTATATTTTGTGTCTGCTACCCCCCCTTTTGTGCTGATCAGTATATCTGTGCTGATCAGCAACTTTTTGGGGGCGCAGAGGTTTTTTTTTTATATATATACCTGTCAGTTGCTGCCAGTTGCACTGTCAGTTGCACCAAAGGTTGTGCACCTGCTGTCCCTCACTGGTAATCAGTGTCGCATCACTGATCACCTTTTTTTTTTTTTGTGAGTGCTGTGGGGTCTTTTTTTAATTTTTTTTTTACACACACTGATTTTGTGGGTGTCCTGTGGCCACTGTGCGCCGATCAGTGACGTACATCACTGATCAGCTTTTTCGGCACAGGGTTGATCTATTTTTTTTTTTTTTTTGATCAGATTCCTGTTGCCTTTGAGCGCTGTTCAGTGACAGACGTTACTGACCAACATCTGTGCTCAATTTTTGGCGCAGGACCTTTTTTTTTTTTTTTTTAACCCCTTCAATTTTTTATTTTTAACCCCTTCATTTTTTTTTTTTTTTATTGGTATAAAGTATTTTTTTTTTCTGCACTACATACACACTACACACTACATACCCCCCGGGTTGAAATAAAGTTTGTACCCCCCCCCTACACTATACACGTGTTGAAACATTTCACTACCAGTAACACAAAAATAAAAATGGCATCCCAAATGTCCTCCCAAATGTCCTCCCAAATGTCCTCCCAGTCATCCAGGAGAATGTATTCAGTGGAGGAGGCATATGCCATGCTTGCCTCTGACTCTGACACAGGCAGTGATGCAAGCGGGGAATTTGAAGGATTTGTCTTAAGCTCCTCTTCCTCCTCTGGTGATGAGGGACCCCCTCAAAGACGCCCCCGTAGATCAGCTGAGATTCCCCCCCCAATAATTGATCTAGTATGGACCCCACCACCAGACAATTTTGAGCCCCAGGTTCCTGAGTTTTTGGCCATGCCAGGAATCCAATTTGATTCCACAGGTCTCAGAGAAATTGACTTTTTCAAATTATTTTTCTCTGATGATTTTATAAATTTAATGGTGGACCAAACTAATTTATATGCCCAGCAGTTTATTGCTCAAAACCCCACGTCATCATTTGCTAGGTGGACCCCTGTAGATGCAGTAGAGATGATGACGTTTTGGGGTCTGGTGTTTCATATGGGCATAGTAAAAAAGCCAGAAATTAGGCAATATTGGAGTACAGATGTTCTGTACAGTACTCCATTTTACCGTATGGCCATGCCCCGGACTCGATTTGAGACAATTCTTAAATTTATACATTACACCGATAATGCACAGTGCCCACCCAGAGATGATCCCACCTTTGACCGGCTATTCAAAGTCAGGCCGGTCATTGATCATTTCAGTGCCAAATTTGAAGAGGTGTACATCCCTGAAAAATTTATTTGTATCGACGAGTCCCTTATACATTTTAAAGGAAGGGTTAAATTCCGCCAGTACCTTCCCAGTAAGAGGGCAAGGTATGGCATAAAAATGTATAAACTGTGTGAAAGCACCTCAGGGTACACCCACAGGTTTAGGGTTTATGAAGGGAAGGATTCAAGAATTCAACCGCCAGAATGCCCCCCCTCCCTCGTAGGTGTTAGTGGGAAAATTGTCTGGGATTTAGTGCACCCCTTCCTGGATAAAGGTTATCACCTCTATGTGGATAACTTTTACACTAGCATCCCCCTGTTTAAGGCCCTTGGTTCAAGAGGTACAGCAGCTTGCGGTACTGTGCGCAAGAACCAAAGAGGCCTCCCAAAAACGCACATTGCCCAAGTAATGAGAAGGGGTGAAAGCAGGGGAATATGCAACGAAAATATGTTGTTGGTCAAATATAAGGACAAGAGGGATGTCCTTATACTGACAACAATTCACGGAGACAGTACCACCTCCGTCCCTGTACGAGGTACCAGTACCCACACCTCAAAACCTAATTGTATCCTGGATTACAATAGGTACATGGGCGGAGTGGATCTTTCAGATCAGGTACTGAAGCCGTACAGTGCCCTGCGGAAAACAAAAATCTGGTACAAGAAGGTGGCCGTGTATATCATCCAGATGGCACTGTATAACGCTTACGTGCTATTCCGTTCTACCGGCCAGAGGGGGACATTTATGCACTTTCAAGAGGAAGTCATAAAGGGCCTAATATTTGGGAACCAGCAGGCAGAGGGCCCCAGTACTTCTAGTACTGGCCCCCGTATTGTACCAGGGCAGCATTTTCCTGATGAAATCCCCTCCACTGGAAAAAAGGGCAGGACACAAAAAAGGTGCAAAGTTTGCTATAAAAAGGGAATAAGAAAGCAAACTATTTTCCAGTGTGACACTTGCCCCGACAAACCCGGCCTATGTATAAAGGAGTGTTTTAAAATATACCACACATCTATGGAATATTAGGTTCATAATTTCACAGTGCTTCGGGGGTCTTGCTAATGCCACATAGCACCCACCATTCATTCCACCAGAATCTGAGCCGCAAAATCCAAAAATCACTCCTTCCTTTCTGAGTCCTGCCATGCACCCAACTGGTATTTTTTGGTCACATGTGAGGCATTGCCGTACTCGGGAGAAATTGGGGCACAGATTTTGGGGTGCTTTGTCTCCTTCATTCCTTGTGAAAATGAAAAATTTTGAGCCAGAACTGCATTTTTGTGTAAAAAAATGTAATTTTTCATGTTCACTGCCCAGTTTTATCAAAATTGGTGAAACCCCTGGGGGTTTGAAATGTACACTATACCCCTAGATGAATTCCCTGAGGGGTGTAGTTTGCAAAATGGGGTCACTTGTGGGGGGGTTCCACTGTATTGGTGCTTTGGGGGTCTTGCTAATGCGACATAGCACCCACCATCATTCCACCAGAATTTGTGCTGCAAAATCCAAATATCACTCCTTCCCTTCTGAGTCCTGCCACTTTTTGGTCACACATGAGGCATTGCCGTACTCGGGAGAAATTGGGGCACAGATTTTGGGGTGCTTTGTCTCCTTCATTCCTTCTGAAAATGAAAAATTTTGAGCCAGAACTGCATTTTTGTGTAAAAAAATGTAATTTTTCATTTTCACTGCCCACTTGTATCAAAATTGGTGAAACCCCTGGGGGTTTGAAATGTACACTATACCCCTAGATGAATTCCCTGAGGGGTGTACTTTGCAAAATGGGGTGACTTGTGGGGGGGTTCCACTGTATTGGTGCAACATAGCACCCACCATTCATTCCACCAGAATCTGTGCTGCAAAATCCAAAAATCACTCCTTCCCTTCTGAGTCCTGCCATGCACCCAACTGGTATTTTTTGGTCACATGTGAGGCATTGCCGTACTCGGGAGAAATTGGGGCACAGATTTTGGGGTGCTTTTTCTCCTTCATACCTTCTGAAAATGAAAAATTTTGAGCCAGAACTGCATTTTTGTGTAAAAAATGTAATTTTTCATTTTCACTGCCCACTTGTATCAAAATTGGTGAAACCCCTGGGGGTTTTAAATGTACACTATACCCCTAGATGAATTCCCTGAGGGGTGTAGTTTGCAAAATGGGGTCACTTGTGGGGGGGTTCCACTGTATTGGTGCTTGGGGGGTCTTGCTAATGCGACATAGCACCCACCAAAATTCCACCAGAATCTGAGCTGCAAAATCCAAAAATCACTCCTTCCCTTTTGAGTCCTGCCATGCACCCAACTGGTATTTTTTGGTCACATGTGAGGCATTGCCGTACTCGGGAGAAATTGGGGCACAGATTTTGGGGTGCTTTTTCTCCTTCATACCTTCTGAAAATGAAAAATTTTGAGCCAGAACTGCATTTTTGTGTAAAAAATGTAATTTTTCATGTTCACTGCCCACTTGTATCAAAATTGGTGAAACCCCTGGGGGTTTGAAATGTACACTATACCCCTAGATGAATTCCCTGAGGGGTGTAGTTTGCAAAATGGGGTCACTTGTGGGGGGGTTCCACTGTATTGGTGCTTGGGGGGTCTTGCTAATGCGACATAGCACCCACCAAAATTCCACCAGAATCTGAGCTGCAAAATCCAAAAATCACTCCTTCCCTTCTGAGTCCTGCCATGCACCCAAATGGTATTTTTTGGTCACATGTGAGGCATTGCCGTACTCGGGAGAAATTGGGGCACAGATTTTGGGGTGCTTTGTCTCCTTCATACCTTCTGAAAATGAAAAATTTTGAGCCAGAACTGCATTTTTGTGTAAAAAAATGTAATTTTTCATTTTCACTGCCCACTTGTATCAAAATTGGTGAAACCCCTGGGGGTTTGAAATGTACACTATACCCCTAGATGAATTCCCTGAGGGGTGTACTTTGCAAAATGGGGTGACTTGTGGGGGGGTTCCACTGTATTGGTGCAACATAGCACCCACCATTCATTCCACCAAAATCTGTGCTGCAAAATCCAAAAATCACTCCTTCCGTTCTGAGTCCTGCCATGCACCCAACTGGTATTTTTTGGTCACATGTGAGGCATTTCCGTACTCGGGAGAAATTGGGGCACAGATTTTGGGGTGCTTTTTCTCCTTCATACCTTCTGAAAATGAAAAATTTTGAGCCAGAACTGCATTTTTGTGTAAAAAAATGTAATTTTTCATTTTCACTGCCCACTTGTATCAAAATTGGTGAAACCCCTGGGGGTTTGAAATGTACACTATACCCCTAGATGAATTCCCTGAGGGGTGTAGTTTTCAAAATGGGGTGACTTGTGGGGGGGTTCCACTGTATTGGTGCTTGGGGGGTCTTGCTAATGCGACATAGCACCCACCAAAATTCCACCAGAATCTGAGCTGCAAAATCCAAAAATCACTCCTTCCGTTCTGAGTCCTGCCATGCACCCAACTGGTATTTTTTGGTCACATGTGAGGCATTGCCGTACTCGGGAGAAATTGGGGCACAGATTTTGGGGTGCTTTTTCTCCTTCATACCTTCTGAAAATGAAAAATTTCGAGCCAGAACTGCATTTTTGTGTAAAAAATGTAATTTTTCATTTTCACTGCCCACTTGTATCAAAATTGGTGAAACCCCTGGGGGTTTGAAATGTACACTATACCCCTAGATGAATTCCCTGAGGGGTGTAGTTTTCAAAATGGGGTGACTTGTGGGGGGGTTCCACTGTATTGGTGCTTGGGGGGTCTTGCTAATGCGACATAGCACCCACCAAAATTCCACCAGAATCTGAGCCGCAAAATCCAAAAATCACTCCTTCCGTTCTGAGTCCTGCCATGCACCCAACTGGTATTTTTTGGTCACATGTGAGGCATTTCCGTACTCGGGAGAAATTGGGGCACATATTTTGGGGTGCTTTTTCTCCTTCATACCTTCTGAAAATGAAAAATTTTGAGCCAGAACTGCATTTTTGTGTAAAAAAATGTAATTTTTCATTTTCACTGCCCACTTGTATCAAAATTGGTGAAACCCCTGGGGGTTTGAAATGTACACTGTACCCCTAGATGAATTCCCTGAGGGGTGTACTTTGCAAAATGGGGTGACTTGTGGGGGGGGTTCCACTGTATTGGTGCAACATAGCACCCACCATTCATTCCACCAGAATCTGTGCTGCAAAATCCAAAAATCACTCCTTCCCTTCTGAGTCCTGCCATGCACCCAACTGGTATTTTTTGGTCACATGTGAGGCATTGCCGTACTCGGGAGAAATTGGGGCACAGATTTTGGGGTGCTTTTTCTCCTTCATACCTTCTGAAAATGAAAAATTTTGAGCCAGAACTGCATTTTTGTGTAAAAAAATGTAATTTTTCATTTTCACTGCCCACTTGTATCAAAATTGGTGAAACCCCTGGGGGTTTGAAATGTACACTATACCCCTAGATGAATTCCCTGAGGGGTGTACTTTGCAAAATGGGGTCACTTGTGGGGGGGTTCCACTGTATTGGTGCTTTGGGGGTCTTGCTAATGCGACATAGCACCCACCAAAATTCCACCAGAATCTGAGCTGCAAAATCCAAAAATCACTCCTTCCCTTCTGAGTCCTGCCATGCACCCAACTGGTATTTTTTGGTCACATGTGAGGCATTGCCGTACTCGGGAGAAATTGGGGCACAGATTTTGGGGTGCTTTGTCTCCTTCATACCTTCTGAAAATGACAAATTTGGAGCCAGAACTGTATTTTTGTGTAAAAAAAATAATTTTTCATTTTCACTGCCCAGTTGTACCACAATTGGTGAAACCCCTGGGGGTTTGAAATGTACACTATACCCCTAGATGAATTCCCTGAGGGGTGTAGTTTGCAAAATGGGGTCACTTGTGGGGGGGTTCCTAACTTTTAGCATCTTATGGTGCCTAGAAACCTACATGGTGCCTAAAAAATAATCTCATAAAAAGGAGGCTCCAAAATCAAGTAGGTGCTCCTTCTATTATGAAGCCTGTGGTTTGGTCACCGTGCACACTAGGGCCACATATAGGATATTTATGAAAACAAAAGAATTGGGGGAATCAATTTTCAGTCACATTTCTCTAGTAAAATGTACTGTGTTCCTTAGAAAAATGTATTAAAATTGCAAATCTGCAAAAAAAAAGAAATTTTGAAATTTCACCTACACTTTGTTTTAATTCCTGTGAAACACCTAAAGGGTTAACAAACTTCCAAAATGCTGTTTTGAATACTGTGAGGGGTGCAGTTTTTGAAATGGCATCATTTATGGGGGTGTCTCACATACAAGTCCCTCAAAGTCACATCAGAACTGAACTGGTCCCTAAAAAAATCAGTGTTTGAAATTTTCTTGAAAATTTGAGAATTTGCTATTCATATTGTAAGCCTCCTAGTGTCCCAAAAAATTAAAAGGAAGTTGAAATAATGATGTCAACATAAAGTAGACATATGGTCTATGTTAGTTATTCACTATTTTGAGTGGTAAGATTATTTGTCTCACAAGCAGAAAATTTAACATTTTGCAAATCGCTAAATTTTCCATTTTTTCACGATATTTTGGTATTTTTCACAAAAAAACACAGACTGTATCGACCCAAATTTACCACTAATTTGAAGTACAATGTGTCACGAAAAAACAATCTCAAAATCACTGGGATAAGTAAAAGCAAAAAAAAGTTATCCCCACTTAAGTGAGACATGTCAGATTTGAAAAAAAGGGCTCTGTCAGGAACGCAAAAACTGGCTCTGTCAGGAAGGGGTTAATAGAACTTAAGCAGCCCATACACGCTGCTTTGTGGTCGTGCTTTCCGTGCTGTACTAGCATGGATCACATTTCATTGCATTGCATGTGCATCCGTTGTGCATGCAATGCGATGCAATGTGATGAAACCTAAGTACAAAAAGTATGTGCAAGCACATACTTTTTGTACTGTGCGATGAGGTGCTGCGGGAGCGCGCACCTCAAAGCACACATCGGGACAGCACGCTTAGCAGCGTGTATGGGCAGCTTTAGAACTTAGAATAGAACTTAGTAAAACATAGTAAATAAACCTTAATATGTCAATATCTATATTTTTGCATAGGCTTCGATCCATTCCCTGACAATTAAAGTTGGAGGATGTGGTAGGCAATTGGGGATCCAGAGGATGGGTAGACAATATCTAGGTTGACAGTTATTAGGTTGACACCTTGTAGTCAACATGCATTGCTGTAAGTTGACTGGTACAAAAGGTCGTCACGATCAAAAGGTCAACATGCCAATGGTAGACAGAGGCTTTTATTTTTATTGAAATCTCTTTGTTAAAATTTTTCTTGACTTGCTATCCACTGGGACTGCAACTGGGAATAGAAACCTGTGGCGAGCAAAGCAGTAGTAGTGCGAGCCTCCTTGACCGAAGCGTGGCGAATGTACACGTTTATACTGATTGTGGACATATATAATAAAACTTACAAAAGCACACCTAGAAAAGAAAAAGTTACCTGTTTAACCCTTACTTACTAGCTTTTACCTACTGACCTGTAGACCTAATGCATGTCAACCATATGGGGTGGTCCTAATGAATTTCTACCTAGCACTGTAGTTCTTCTATACCGTATCTATTACAAGCTGCCGGGTGGGTCTGGGTAAATGCAGACTGACTCTTGCATTTGTTCTGTGTACAGTTCACCTGTCACATACACCCTTATTCTGATCTCGGCGGTACGGCCCGCGTGCGGCCGTACCGCCGATGTTTTCACTCTGCACATGCGCA
The DNA here is from genome assembly GCF_055691185.1 of Crinia signifera. Taxonomy (NCBI): domain Eukaryota; kingdom Metazoa; phylum Chordata; class Amphibia; order Anura; family Myobatrachidae; genus Crinia; species Crinia signifera. The sequence continues at coordinate 327,464,490 of NC_139218.1, read as the reverse complement.
GGCGAAATCGCCGCACAAAAATTTTATACGCCGCAAAGGGGGCGTATAGGGTCGTGAGGGGCTTAATAGCCTCATTTCCCTATGCATACGCCCCGCGTTTCATGGGCGTTCCCATGCAAACGCGGGGCGTATGCATGGTAATGAGGCTATGACGCCAGTGATGGGGGCGGAAAGCTGACATCGCCGGATGTCAGCTCTCCGCCCCCATACAAGCTTTCACACGGACGATTGTCCGTGTGGTCTAAGCTTGCGGGAGCTGGTGGAGCGTGCGGCCCTGCCTTCGATGGTCGTCGACCATCGAATGCAGGGGGCAGCTCCCACCATGGTGGAGGCGTACGCCCCACCATTTTCATGCGGATCACCAGCCGTCCGCGTACGGACGGCCGTGGCGATCCGTCTTGTAGGCGGGGATTGGTTTGTGCGGCCGGAGCAACGTATGCGGCTCCCGGCGCACAGATCAGAATAAGGGCCATACTTAGGCAATTAGGACTATGACTTGTGTGTCAGGCTGCTCATCTGCAGTAACTTTCCTCATTTAAGAGGCTTGTCCATTCCAGCTGTTCTGATTGAATATTGCTTGTTATATTACCCAGCCTGTCCTAAGCTCTGTGCTTGTTATACTGCTTGTTTCTAGCTTTTGCTGCAGATCATTCTCAGTCCTTCCTGACTAACCCTGATACTGATACTCTCTAATCCTGACTAGCCTGCGTACCCTGAGATAAGCTAAGCTTGCTATTTCCCTGCAAGTGCCTGATCCTGGGTGTTCCAGTCTATACTGGCTCTGTTAAGAGCTTCTGTTTATGTACCTGTGTTTTCCCCTATTTGTCTGTCTGTAACTAGAACGGAGGCTGTGAGCACATGGACAGAGGCTCAGTGCAGCCCTGCAGATTTCCCCACTGCTGGTTTTGCCCCAGCATGGTGTAGAGGCCACACAGGTCCCAACCAGTTGACTTGACAGGAGATGATGTCATCTCCAAATGCTGGCATTGAAAACATTGAATATTCTGGGTCGTCACCACAGTGTTAACACTGAATCCTTGATCTGACCCTGATACAAACCATTTTCCAAGTACCGGGTCAGATATGGGATTTTGGTGTAAAAGGGGTATAAGTGTAACCTGAGTATAGTAATAGCAACATTTTAATTCAACTCATTTATTTACACATGGCCACATGGAGCAGCTAAAGGAAGGGGGGACATGATAGAAATGTTCAAATATATCAAGGGTTTTAACAAGGTCCAGGAGGGAAACTTTCTATAAATAAAGAGAAGTGTTAGAACACGAGAACTTGCACTGAGAGTGAAGGGAGGGGGGTTCAGTGGAAATCTGAGGATAAATTACGCGCCAGAAAGGATAGTGGACAAGTGAAATAGTCTTCCATCAAAGGTGGTAGAGGCTAAGGCAGTAGAATGGGATAGACATAAAGATATTCTTACACAGAAGCAAGGATCAAATAGGGTTTGAGGTAACAATATGGTTAAAAAATGGCAGAATAGATGGCTGAATGGTTTTTATCTGCCTTCAAATTCTCTGTTTCTATTGTTTTTGTGATCATATCTATTGCAAAAACTGTAGAGCTAGAGCACATATTTACGAAAATGATGAGGATGATGAAGAAGAATGGCTGAGTCTACAGTAATACGTATTCTCTTATCCAGCTGGAAGTACTTAATTCATTAGCAGCTATATTATATGAAGTCACAGATGTCTATTTACATTACTTGCCATTTCCATTTGCTCTATAGTGAAATAAGATTCCCATTGGATTTTCAGAAGGGTAAACCACGGACTTGAGTATACGGATTTGCGATGAGTTCCAATGCACATGGAAAATGTGACTCATATTTATTATTATATGACTTAGAAGACATTATTCTTTCTTGTCTTTGTGAGACATCATTACATTATATTGTATGTCAATATGGTAATGTGACTTTAACAACTGCTAATAGCGATATCGAGCGGAATCTCCATACTGTCATTAAATGTAAATGTAATAATATTGTTTTTCAGCTATAAACTTTTTCTAATCCTAAAATGGTAGTAGGACAGCAGCAAATCTCTGAAATGGAAATGGTCAGTGTAAAAGTGTGGTGAATAGCCCTAATCTCTGTCATAAATTATATCCAGGAATAACAAAATGGTCAATAATAATTATTAATAGTGATTGTCTGTATTGTCCTATTTACAGAGCAAATTAAGTCTACTGATTGTATGTGAGTATGTTTATGTGGAGACCTGGGTTATCCACATCGTGGCTCTTTGTACTTGAACGACATATAAGGGTTAACTAATGTTAAGATCATTGTTTTAATCAATAACATGGTTGTTTTTGGCATAAATTAATTTGCTGTTTACCCAGGTCGCTCTGTCCCTATGCTATCACCATATAGCTGTCCCCTCTCTCTCCTGTCATCCTCTAACTAACCCTCAGCCTCTTTCCTTCATCCTATACTGTACATCACCCACTGCCTTTCCCTGTCGTCACCTAATGCCTTCCACTGCTTCCCCTGCCATGCATTCCCTGGTGTCACACAGGCCTCTTTATGGACAGGCTGCACTAACCCACACCGATGCATTCCAGGACACATCACAGTGATTTTGCATCCATACTAGTTAATGACCCATAAGTCTGTGGGAAGATGCTGGGAGAGATCCATATCAGATCCTTCTCAGTAAGGATGCAGAAAGAATCCAGTAGGGCTTGTTTTTTGGCCATGGACGTGGATCAAGTCGATGGTTTGCTTGATGATATCTTGGCACTGTCGGCCCAGGAAGCAGCTGAGTTTGTTTGAGTGTATCAGCAAAATGAGATATTGGCTAATTGTGGGTTTTTGGATTTAGGTATAATAATTCTACAATCATATGAATGAACCGCAATATTGGCCAATGCTAAATCTAGTCAAAGGAGACTCCTATAGAATTTGAATTAAGAATGTTACCAAGTTCTCTTGAGAAATATTTATAGTATTCATGAGGGCAGCAATCAGGGCCAGTAATATTGGTGTATAAATCATACAATGTCCAACAAAACCTCCCAAAATAAGAAAAAAATATACAGGTGGTCTGTCAAACTTATCATGTGGTATATTATATGAACACAATAGATATTTAAGTTAAAAGCCTAAAAGATGGTCACAGGCAGGCATGGTCAACAATAGATAGAAGGGGGATTTGAGTTAGCCTGTGGGTAGGAAGGTTAGGTTTTAGCAGGGCTGCCATCAGAAATTGCGGGGCCCGGGACTGTCAAAATAGAGAGGGCCCCGGGCCCCTTCTTCAATACTCCATCTCGTGCTGTTTGAAAATCAACTTTAATCTTGTAGCCAGGGTCGCAGTTCCCTGCTCTTCCAGACGGTAACGCGTCTGCAGGCTGCTGTTCTGGCATGTGACAGGAAACTGGTGGGTGTTGCACGGCGGGCTGCGGCAGCGGACAACCCACGGCCCATGGATGACCCGCGGCCAGCTGCTGTAAATATAGGTGGCTGGTGGGAAGTGGGCCACAGGCGACCATCGGCCAGGGGTGAGGGTGCAACAGAATGGCCCGAGCCCTCCGCTCTCTGCCAGAGTGGTGGGGCCCGGGACATTTGTACCCTCAGCACCCCCCTGATGGCAGATCTGGGTTTTAGCACCAGCAGGGAGGGTTGGGGTTAGGCTCTGGGGAAAGAGGGTTATGGAGAGGTAGGGGGAAGGTAAGTATTCTTACCGGACCCTTGACAGTATTCCCTCTTTTAGGATACCAGCATTGGTATTCTTACCGCCGGCATCCTTTCTGCCGGTCATATGTATGTATTCTGAGAAGGGTATAAGAAGAGAGTGGTGAGAGTCATCAAAAGAGGAAAATGTTATTGGAAAGTGATAAAGTGGAGAGAGTACCAGACAATCCGCTCCTATCTGCCATGATACGGGATGTGCTTGAAAAATGACAGTAAGGAGCTGATTGTTTGATACTTTATCTCTCTCCAAGACTTAGTAAACCTGCCCGTTGTTTGCTATCTGAAGATGTGGTGACCTCAGTATATAAGTCCCTATGTGGAAATAATAATGATATTCCAGTAATTTAACAAACATAAAATAACAATGTTGAAAAAAATAACTATGGGAGACCATCATACAAATTATATTAAAAAATCTGGGGGAGGGGGGATTACGTAGGGAACATAATATATATAATATTAGGGCACTTATATAATGATTCCAACCCTGTTTACCCATTGCCAGGTTATTGGCAATACAGTAATGTATTCATGCACGTGGACTTGTTTAAATACTAAAGTGGTCATTTTACTGACACAATAGTGGATGAATAACTACAGTACAGATCCAAAGTAAGACCCCATGGTTTGCCTATGAGTATATCTGCACTCTTTACAAGAATTTGATCCAAAAGAGATCCAGATTGCCATAATCAACCCTAAGGAATAATCACAGGCCATCTACATTCTGGTTTTTGTATGAATCATTGGCTTATTCATGGGTGCCATTTAGAAAGATTTGACCTTTTTGAGTTAAAATTTTCTAGTGAAGAATACAATGCAAATGGCATTCAAAGCAGTAAATAATCACTAGGAAGCAAAAAAGAATTAAAAGTCTTTTCATTCTCCAATATTCATGCTCTATACAGTGCAATCATTTAAAGTGTACTGCAGATGAAACCAGCACATATAGGAAGGACATTGTAATGTCGTCTTCTTAGATTAGAAACTCTTGATAAGCCTTTTTGTTATTGCATTTTGTAGCATTGCTGATCATGCCGCAGAAGGAGAATCAGAATAGGAGATGATTCTCAGAGGCAGAGAGAAGAATTAAATGTTAGAGGACTGACGATACTAATTTCACAGACGTAACAAGACATCTATCTATCTATCTATCTATCTATCTATCTATCTATCTATCTATCTATCTAAAGCCCTGTACACACACATCGACTTGCTTTTGATTTGATGTTAGACTCCATTTTCTATTAGATCTGGCATTAGATCTTTCCATTCGATTTGGCATTAAATCTGTACTTTTGCATTAGATATCGAATTCGATATACATTCATGGTACATTGTACACATTCGATTTACTAGATCAAATTTGATATTTCCTTGGCTGCACAGTAGATTTTTCGGTACTTGTGAGTTATCTGGGCGTCCGATTTTGGATCCGATATCGTATGCGATATCGTATGCGATATCGCATGCAAATCGCATGCAAATCGTAAATACAAAATCGGGAGCCTCACAAGTACCGATTTGCTATTCATTTCATTACCCCACTATCCCCAAAGTGTGTCTATCAACGTGAACCCGAAGCGTGGCGAGCGCAGCGAGCCCGCGAGGGGCGGCGGTACGCGTCCTCCGACCTTTTCATGCCCTACTATCCACTAGGGCGTGGAGTGAGAATAGAATAGTGTGGCGAGCGCAGCGAGCCACCGAGCCCGAAGCGTGGCGAGCGCAGCGAGCCCCGCGAGGGGACGCGGACACCTTCACAGGTATCCGCGTGCCCTTGCGGGCTTCACAGGTGTCCGCGTCCCCTCGCGGGGCTCGCTGCGCTCGCCACGCTTCGGGCTCGGTGGCTCGCTGCGCTCGCCACACTATTCTATTCTCACTCCACGCCCTAGTGGATAGTAGGGCATGAAAAGGTCGGAGGACGCGTACCGCCGCCCCTCGCGGGCTCGCTGCGCTCGCCACGCTTCGGGTTCACGTTGATAGACACACTTTGGGGATAGTGGGGTAATGAAATGAATAGCAAATCTGATGCAAATCGCATGCTAAATCGCATGTAAATCGCATGTAAATCGCAAATCGGATCCGATATCGTATGCGATATCGTATGCGATATCGCATGCAAATCGCATGCAAATCGTAAGTACAAAATCGGACGCCCGGATAACTCACAAGTACCGATTTTTCTGTTCGATTTTGTGAAAACGGGAGCGCGCATCGAATTGAATGTAGATCGAAAGTGACACAAAAACCATTCGATTTAGTTTAGGATTCGATTCGATTTTGCTTCTATAAGCAAAATCGAATCGAAAATCAGGAAAATCTAAAACGTGTGCTTTGGGAGGCTTTAGCTTAAGAATCTTGATAGTGGGTAGTTCCCAGCAGCAGGTAGACCCTCACTTTGGTCTGTGATAGTAGCGCGATTTGGCGTTCAGGTGACAATGGATGTTTTACAACAATGAATATTAATATATATATATATATATATATATATATATATTATAAGGGCACGGTAGTGCCCTTATATTAAGGCTGAATCCAACGAACGGATTTTTCCCATAGGGAACTTTTCAGATGGGGGCATGGTGTTTGAGGGACTGCACCTCAAAAGTGACTGGGCGTACTGAGCTGAAATTTGGCATGTACGCGTAGAATCGTCAACCGGTGCTGCGTGCCAAATTTCAGGGCGAAATATTAAAAAATGACCAATTGGGAGCGATCTAAACTTCCAACTGCCAGTTTTTTTCTGACACTCGCGAAATGACACTTTGTCACCCATGTTAGTCTATGAGGGTTTTTTTGGGAAGGCATAACTCGGGGTAGGGGAACAATTGAGACTTGGGGTTTGTTTTATTAGGTAGATATTGTCCCAGTGGAGTGCCTTTTGGGGTTGAGGATTTTCAGATAGGTACAGTTTTTATTAAATTTAGTGAAACGTCCCCCATTATAAAGATAGGAGCTCCAACTTGTTGCGCATGCGCAGTGCGTCCAATAGGGGGAGTACAGTCAGAGGCCTCACTTGGGTGTACCAAGATGGCCGACGGAGATGCGAGGGGCTAGATCTGCTGCCGCTCGGCGCTGCCTACAGAGGGGAGCCCGCAGCCCCGCAATCCCTCCAAGGGGACAGGAGCCAAAAGGGTAAAAACACCCACACATCCACAAGAATAATTGCGCCGCAGGGAGGGGAAGCTTTCTGGTTTGCCTGTTTAAAACACGAAGCTCCCGGCCGCCGCGCGCATACACACACTGACATGAGCCCGTGCTGCTGCGGCGCTCATGTCAGAGTGTGTATGCGCGCGGCGGCCGGCAGCTGTGTGTTTACACAGACAAACCAGAAAGCTTCCCCTCCCGAGTCTGCAGCGCCGCGGCTGCAAGTATTCTTGTGGGTGGGTGGGTGGCTTGTTTTGCTTAATGTGCTAGTAAGGCTGGTCCTGGGGTTGGTGGTGGGGGGACCCGCTGTAGGTGCCAGTGGTGTAGCAGAGCCGCAGCTGCTGCATGTCAGTGCATGGCCCCCCCCTCACTGCCCCCGTGTGTCCCCCGCCCCCCTCACTGCTACCGTGTGTCCCCTGCCCCCCCTCACTGTATACGCTGTGCCCCCCCATGTGTATGCTGTGCCCCCCCATGTGTATGCTGTGCCCCCCCATGTGTATGCTGTGCCCCCCCATGTGTATGCTGTGCCCCCCCATGTGTATGCTGTGCCCCCCGTGTGTGCGCTGTGCCCCCCGTGTGTGCGCTGTACCCCCCGTGTGTGCGCTGTGCCCCCCCCAGTGTGTGCGCTGTGCCCCCCCAGTGTGTGCGCTGTGCCCCCCCAGTGTGTACGCTGTGCCCCCCCAGTGTGTGCGCTGTGCCCCCCCAGTGTGTGCGCTGTGCCCCCCCAGTGTGTGCGCTGTGCCCCCCGTGTGTGCGCTGTGCCCCCCGTGTGTGCGCTGTGTCCCCCGTGTGTGCGCTGTGCCCCCCGTGTGTGCGCTGTGCCCCCCATGAGTACGCTGTGCCCCCCCGTGTGTACGCTGTGCCCCCCCCGTGTGTACGCTGTGCCCCCCCCATGTGTACGCTGTGCCCCCCGTGTGTACGCTGTGCCCCCCGTGTGTACGCTGTGCCCCCCCGTGTGTACGCTGTGCCCCCCCGTGTGTACGCTGTGCCCCCCCGTGTGTACGCTGTGCCCCCCCGTGTGTACGCTGTGCCCCCCCGTGTGTACGCTGTGCCCCCCGTGTGTGCGCTGTGCCCCCCCCAGTGTGTGCGCTGTGCCCCCCCAGTGTGTGCGCTGTGCCCCCCCAGTGTGTACGCTGTGCCCCCCCAGTGTGTGCGCTGTGCCCCCCCAGTGTGTGCGCTGTGCCCCCCCAGTGTGTGCGCTGTGCCCCCCGTGTGTGCGCTGTGCCCCCCGTGTGTGCGCTGTGCCCCCCGTGTGTGCGCTGTGTCCCCCGTGTGTGCGCTGTGCCCCCCGTGTGTGCGCTGTGCCCCCCGTGAGTACGCTGTGCCCCCCCCGTGTGTACGCTGTGCCCCCCCCGTGTGTACGCTGTGCCCCCCCCATGTGTACGCTGTGCCCCCCGTGTGTACGCTGTGCCCCCCGTGTGTACGCTGTGCCCCCCCGTGTGTACGCTGTGCCCCCCCGTGTGTACGCTGTGCCCCCCCGTGTGTACGCTGTGCCCCCCCGTGTGTACGCTGTGCCCCCCCGTGTGTACGCTGTGCCCCCCCGTGTGTACGCTGTGCCCCCCCGTGTGTACGCTGTGCCCCCCCGTGTGTACGCTGTGCCCCCCCCCTCCGTGTGTACGCTGTGCCCCCCCCTCCGTGTGTACGCTGTGCCCCCCCCTCCGTGTGTACGCTGTGCCCCCCCCTCCGTGTGTACGCTGTGCCCCCCCTCTGTGTGTACGCTGTGCCCCCCCTCCGTGTGTATGCTGTGCCCCCCCCCCTCCATGTGTACGCTGAGCCCCCCCCCCCTCCGTGTGTACGCTGTGCCCCCCCCTCCGTGTGAACGATGTGTCCTTTAATATTATTATTATGTTTCCTGCCCAGACGCTGACCACCCCATGGTACCGCCGGGACTGAGACGCTTCCACAGCCTGCGGACCAGATTGAAGCGCTTCCTTGAGATGCCTCCGCCACCGGGAAGGCAGAAAGAAGCCACCCTGGTCATCAGAGGAGCAGTTGCACCCAGGTAAATCCATCCCCCCCACTGTCCCTGTGTGTACGCTGTTCAACCCCCAGTGCCCCGTGTGTATGTTGTTCACCCCCAGTGCCCCCATGTGTGTGCTGTTCGCCCCCCAGTGCCCCCGTGTGTGCTGTTCGCCCCCCAGTGCCCCCGTGTGTGCTGTTCGCCCCCAGTGCCCCCATGTGTGCGCTGTTCGCCCCCCAGTGTGCCCCTGTGTATGCGCTGTCCACCCCCCAGTGTGTCCCTGTGTGTATGCTGTCCGCCCCCCTGTGTACGCTGTCCGCCCCCCAGTGCCCCCCTGTGTACGCTGTCCGCCCCCCAGTGCCCCCGTGTGTGCTGTTCGCCCCCCAGTGCCCCCGTGTGTGCTGTTCGCCCCCAGTGCCCACATGTGTGCGCTGTTCGCCCCCCAGTGTGCCCCTGTGTGTGCGCTGTCCACCCCCCAGTGTGTCCCTGTGTGTACGCTGTCCGCCCCCCTGTGTACGCTGTCCGCCCCCCAGTGCCCCCCTGTGTGCGCTGTCCGCCCCCCCAGTGTGCCCCTGTGTGTGCGCTGTCCACCCCCCAGTGTGTCCCTGTGTGTACGCTGTCCGCCCCCCTGTGTACGCTGTCCGCCCCCCAGTGCCCCCCTGTGTACGCTGTCCGCCCCCCAGTGCCCCCGTGTGTACGCTGTTTGCCCCCGTGTGTACGCTGTTTGCCCCCGTGTGTACGCTGTTTGCCCCCGTGTGTACGCTTTTTTCCCCCGTGTGTACGCTTTTTGCCCCCGTGTGTACGCTGTTTGCCCCCGTGTGTACGCTGTTTGCCCCCGTGTGTACGCTGTTTGCCCCCGTGTGTACGCTGTTTGCCCCCGTGTGTACGCTGTTTGCCCCCGTGTGTACGCTGTTTGCCCCCGTGTGTACGCTGTTTGCCCCCGTGTGTACGCTGTTTGCCCCCGTGTGTACGCTGTTTGCCCCCGTGTGTACGCTGTTTGCCCCCGTGTGTACGCTGTTTGCCCCCGTGTGTACGCTGTTCGCCCCCCAGTGCCCCCGTGTGTACGCTGTTCGCCCCCCAGTGCCCCCGTGTGTACGCTGTCCGCCCCCCCAGTGCCCCGTGTGTACGCTGTCCGCCCCCCCCCAGTGCCCCCGTGTGTACGCTGTCAGCCCCCCAGTGCCCCCGTGTGTACGCTGTCCGCCCCCCAGTGTCCCGTGTGTACACTGTTCGCCCCCCAGTGCCCCCGTGTGTACGCTGTCCGCCCCCGTGTGTACACTGTCCGCCCCCCCAGTGCCCCCGTGTGTACGCTGTCCGCCCCCCCAGTGTCCCGTGTGTACGCTGTCCGCCCCCCAGTGTCCCGTGTGTACGCTGTTCGCCCCCCAGTGCCCCCGTGTGTGCTGTTCGCCCCCCAGTGTCCCCGTGTGTGCGCTGTCCACCCCCCAGTGTGCCTCTGTGTGTACGCTGTCCGCCCCCCCAGTGCCCCTGTGTGCGCTGTCCGCCCCCCAGTCCCCCCGTGTGTGCGCTGTCCACCCCCCAGTGTGCCCCTGTGTGTACGCTGTCCGCCCCCCCAGTGCCCCCGTGTGTACGCTGTCCGCCCCCCAGTGCCCCCGTGTGTACGCTGTTCGCCCCCTTGTGTACGCTGTCCGCCCCCCAGTGCCCCCGTGTGTACGCTGTCCGCCCCCCAGTGCCCTCGTGTGTACGCTGTCCGCCCCCAAGTGCCCCCCGTGTGTGCTGTTCGCCCCCCAGTGCCCCCGTGTGTGCTGTTCGCCCCCCAGTGCCCCCGTGTGCACTGTCCGCCCCCCCAGTCCCTCCGTGTGTGCGCTGTCCACCCCCCAGTGTGCCCCTGTGTGTACGCTGTCCACTCCCCCTGTGTACGCTGTTCGCCCCCCAGTGCCCCCGTGTGTACGCTGTTCGCCCCCTTGTGTACGCTGTTCCCCCTCCCCCCAGTGCCCCCATGTGTACGCTGTCCGCCCCCCCAGTGTCCCCGTGTGTACGCTGTCCGCCCCCCCAGTGCCCCCGTGTGTACGCTGTCCGTGCCCCCATGTGTACGCTGTCCGTGCCCCCGTGTGTACGCTGTCCGTGCCCCCGTGTGTACGCTGTCCGTGCCCCCGTGTGTACGCTGTCCGTGCCCCCGTGTGTACGCTGTTCGCCCCCGTGTGTACGCTGTTCGCCCCCTTGTGTACGCTGTTCGCTCCCGTGTGTACGCTGTCCGCCCCCCCAGTGCCCCGATGTGTACGCTGTCCGCCCCCCCCAGTGCCCTCGTGTGTACGCTGTCCGCCCCCCCAGTGCCCTCGTGTGTACGCTGTCCGCCCCCCAGTGCCCCCCGTGTGTACGCTGTCCCCCCGTGTGTACGCTGTCCCCCCGTGTGTACGCTGTCCCCCCGTGTGTACGCTGTCCCCCCCGTGCCCCCCGTGTGTACGCTGTCCCCCCCAGTGCCCCCGTGTGTACTCTGTCCACCCCTGTACTGCAGCTGCACTCAGGTAAATCCGTCCCCCCACTGTCCCTGTATGTACAATGTCCCCCCAGTGCCCCTGTGTGTACGCTTCCCCCCTCAGTGCACCCATGTGTACGCTGTTCCCACCAGTGCCCCCCGTGTGTACGCTTCCCCCCGTGCGTACGCTGACCCCCCAGTGCCCCCCTGTGTTTACGCTGTCCTCCTCAGTCCCCTCCCCCCGTGTGCACGCGGTCTCCCCCAGTGCGCCCCCCGTGTGTATGCTGTCCCCCCCAGTGCCCCCCCCTCCGTGTGTACGCTGTCCCCCCAGTGCCTCCCCCCCTGTGTGTACGCTACCCCCCCCAGTGCCCCTCCTGTGTGTGTACGCTGTCCTTCCCCCCCAGTGCCCCCCCGTGTGTATGCTGTTCTTCCCCCCCCAATGCCCCCCGTGTACGCTGTCCCCTTCCCCAGTGCCACCACCGTGTGTACGCGGCCCCCCCAGTGCCCCCCGTGTGTACGCGGCCCCCCCAGTGCCCCTGTGTGTGCTGCCCCCCCCAGTGCCCCTGTGAATGCTGCCCCCCAGTGCCCCCGTGTGTACGCTGTACCCTGTGCCCCCCATATATGCTGCCCCCCCCATGTGTATGCTGCCCCCACATTGCCCCCCGTGTACGCTGTCCCCCCTAGTGCCCGCTTCCCCGTGTGTACGCTGTCCCACCCAGTGCCCCCCCCTGTGAGTACGATGTCCCCCCCTGTGTGTACGATGTCCCCCCCCCCTGTGTGTACGCTGCCCCCCCAGTGCCCCCCCCTATGTGTGTACGCTCCCCCCGTGCCCCCCGTGTGTGTACGATGTCTCCCTCCCATGTACACTGTTCCCGGCCCCCGTGTGTACGCTGTGCCCCCGTGTGTACGCTGTCCGCCCCCGTGTGTACGCTGTCCGCCCCCGTGTGTACGGTGTCCGCCCCCGTGTGTACGATGTCCCCCCCCCCTGTGTGTACGCTGCCCCCCCAGTGCCCCCCCCTATGTGTGTACGCTCCCCCCGTGCCCCCCGTGTGTGTACGATGTCTCCCTCCCATGTACACTGTTCCCGGCCCCCGTGTGTACGCTGTGCCCCCGTGTGTACGCTGTCCGCCCCCGTGTGTACGCTGTCCGCCCCCGTGTGTACGGTGTCCGCTCCCGTGTGTACGCTGTCCGCCCCCGTGTGTACGCTGTCCGCCCCCCTGTGTACGCTGTCCGCCCCCCTGTGTACGCTGTCCGCCCCCCTGTGTACGCTGTCCGCCCCCCAGTGCCCCCCTGTGTACGCTGTTCGCCCCCCCAGTGCCCCCGTGTGTACACTGTTCGCCCCCACCCCCCCCAGTGCCCCCGTGTGTACGCTGTTCGCCCCCCCCCCCAGTGCCCCCGTGGGTACGCTGGTTGCCCCCCCCCTGTGTGTACGCTGTGCCCCCTCCCGTATACGCTGTGCCCCCCCTCCGTGTGTACGCTGTGCCCCCCTTCGTGTGAACGCTGTGCCCTTTAATATTATTGTTATGTTTCCTGCCCAGACGCTGACCACGCCATGGTACCGCCGGGACTGAGACGCTTCCACAGCCTGCGGACCAGATTGAAGCGCTTCCTTGAGATGCCTCCGCCACCGGGAAGGCAGAAAGAAGCCACCCTGGTCATCAGAGGAGCAGTTGCACCCAGGTAAATCCATCCCCCCCACTGTCCCTGTGTGTACGCTGTTCAACCCCCAGTGCCCCGTGTGTATGTTGTTCACCCCCAGTGCCCCCATGTGTGCGCTGTTCGCCCCCCAGTGCCCCCGTGTGTGCTGTTCGCCCCCCAGTGCCCCCGTGTGTGCTGTTCGCCCCCAGTGCCCCCATGTGTGCGCTGTTCGCCCCCCAGTGTGCCCCTGTGTATGCGCTGTCCACCCCCCAGTGTGTCCCTGTGTGTATGCTGTCCGCCCCCCTGTGTACGCTGTCCGCCCCCCAGTGCCCCCCTGTGTACGCTGTCCGCCCCCCAGTGCCCCCGTGTGTGCTGTTCGCCCCCCAGTGCCCCCGTGTGTGCTGTTCGCCCCCAGTGCCCCCATGTGTGCGCTGTTCGCCCCCCAGTGTGCCCCTGTGTGTGCGCTGTCCACCCCCCAGTGTGTCCCTGTGTGTACGCTGTCCGCCCCCCTGTGTACGCTGTCCGCCCCCCAGTGCCCCCCTGTGTGCGCTGTCCGCCCCCCAGTGTGCCCCTGTGTGTGCGCTGTCCACCCCCCAGTGTGTCCCTGTGTGTACGCTGTCCGCCCCCCTGTGTACGCTGTCCGCCCCCCAGTGCCCCCCTGTGTACGCTGTCCGCCCCCCAGTGCCCCCGTGTGTACGCTGTCCGCCCCCCCAGTGCCCCCGTGTGTACGCTGTCCGCCCCCCCAGTGCCCCCGTGTGTACGCTGTCCGCCCCCCAGTGTCCCGTGTGTACGCTGTTCGCCCCCCAGTGCCCCCGTGTGTGCTGTTCGCCCCCCAGTGTCCCCGTGTGTGCGCTGTCCACCCCCCAGTGTGCCCCTGTGTGTACGCTGTCCGCCCCCCCAGTGCCCCTGTGTGCGCTGTCCGCCCCCCAGTCCCCCCGTGTGTGCGCTGTCCACCCCCCAGTGTGCCCCTGTGTGTACGCTGTCCGCCCCCCCAGTGCCCCCGTGTGTACGCTGTCCGCCCCCCAGTGCCCCCGTGTGTACGCTGTTCGCCCCCTTGTGTACGCTGTCCGCCCCCCAGTGCCCCCGTGTGTACGCTCTCCGCCCCCCAGTGCCCTCGTGTGTACGCTGTCCGCCCCCAAGTGCCCCCCGTGTGTGCTGCTCGCCCCCCAGTGCCCACGTGTGTGCTGTTCGCCCCCCAGTGCCCCCGTGTGCACTGTCCGCCCCCCCAGTCCCTCCGTGTGTGCGCTGTCCACCCCCCAGTGTGCCCCTGTGTGTACGCTGTCCACTCCCCCTGTGTACGCTGTTCGCCCCCCAGTGCCCCCGTGTGTACGCTGTTCGCCCCCTTGTGTACGCTGTTCGCCCCCCCCCCCCAGTGCCCCCATGTGTACGCTGTCCGCCCCCCCAGTGTCCCCGTGTGTACGCTGTCCGCCCCCCCCAGTGCCCCCGTGTGTACGCTGTCCGTGCCCCCGTGTGTACGCTGTCCGTGCCCCCGTGTGTACGCTGTCCGTGCCCCCGTGTGTACGCTGTCCGTGCCCCCGTGTGTACGCTGTCCGTGCCCCCGTGTGTACGCTGTCCGTGCCCCCGTGTGTACGCTGTCCGTGCCCCCGTGTGTACGCTGTCCGTGCCCCCGTGTGTACGCTGTTCGCCCCCGTGTGTACGCTGTTTGCTCCCGTGTGTACGCTGTCCGCCCCCCCAGTGCCCCGATGTGTACACTGTCCGCCCCCCCCAGTGCCCTCGTGTGTACGCTGTCCGCCCCCCCAGTGCCCTCGTGTGTACGCTGTCCGCCCCCCAGTGCCCCCTGTGTGTACTCTGTCCCCCCGTGTGTATGCTGTCCCCCCGTGTGTACGCTGTCCCCCCCGTGCCCCCCGTGTGTACGCTGTCCCCCCCAGTGCCCCCGTGTGTACTCTGTCCACCCCTGTACTGCAGCTGCACTCAGGTAAATCCGTCCCCCCACTGTCCCTGTATGTACAATGTCCCCCCAGTGCCCCTGTGTGTACGCTTCCCCCCTCAGTGCACCCATGTGTACGCTGTTCCCACCAGTGCCCCCCGTGTGTACGCTTCCCCCCGTGCGTACGCTGACCCCCCAGTGCCCCCCTGTGTTTACGCTGTCCTCCTCAGTCCCCTCCCCCCGTGTGCACGCGGTCTCCCCCAGTGCGCCCCCCGTGTGTATGCTGTCCCCCCCAGTGCCCCCCCCTCCGTGTGTACGCTGTCCCCCCAGTGCCTCCCCCCCTGTGTGTACGCTGCCCCCCCAGTGCCCCTCCTGTGTGTGTACGCTGTCCTTCCCCCCCAGTGCCCCCCCGTGTGTATGCTGTTCTTCCCCCCCCAATGCCCCCCGTGTACGCTGTCCCCTTCCCCAGTGCCACCCCCGTGTGTACGCTGTCCCCCCAGTGCCCCCCGTGTGTACGCGGCCCCCCCAGTGCCCCTGTGTGTGCTGCCCCCCCCAGTGCCCCTGTGAATGCTGCCCCCCAGTGCCCCCGTGTGTACCCTGTGCCCCCCATATATGCTGCCCCCCCATGTGTATGCTGCCCCCACATTGCCCCCCGTGTACGCTGTCCCCCCTAGTGCCCGCTTCCCCGTGTGTACGCTGTCCCACCCAGTGCCCCCCCTGTGAGTACGATGTCCCCCCCTGTGTGTACGATGTCCCCCCCCCTGTGTGTACGCTGCCCCCCCAGTGCCCCCCCCTATGTGTGTACGCTCCCCCCGTGCCCCCCGTGTGTGTACGATGTCTCCCTCCCATGTACACTGTTCCCGGCCCCCGTGTGTACGCTGTGCCCCCGTGTGTACGCTGTCCGCCCCCGTGTGTACGCTGTCCGCCCCCGTGTGTACGGTGTCCGCTCCCGTGTGTACGCTGTCCGCCCCCGTGTGTACGATGTCCCCCCCCCCTGTGTGTACGCTGCCCCCCCAGTGCCCCCCCCCTATGTGTGTACGCTCCCCCCGTGCCCCCCGTGTGTGTACGATGTCTCCCTCCCATGTACACTGTTCCCGGCCCCCGTGTGTACGCTGTGCCCCCGTGTGTACGCTGTCCGCCCCCGTGTGTACGCTGTCCGCCCCCGTGTGTACGGTGTCCGCTCCCGTGTGTACGCTGTCCGCCCCCCTGTGTACGCTGTCCGCCCCCCTGTGTACGCTGTCCGCCCCCCTGTGTACGCTGTCCGCCCCCCAGTGCCCCCCTGTGTACGCTGTTCGCCCCCCCCAGTGCCCCCGTGTGTACACTGTTCGCCCCCACCCCCCCCAGTGCCCCCGTGTGTACGCTGTTCGCCCCCCCCAGTGCCCCCGTGGGTACGCTGGTTGCCCCCCCCCTGTGTGTACGCTGTGCCCCCTCCCGTATACGCTGTGCCCCCCCTCCGTGTGTACGCTGTGCCCCCCTTCGTGTGAACGCTGTGCCCTTTAATATTATTGTTATGTTTCCTGCCCAGACGCTGACCACGCCATGGTACCGCCGGGACTGAGACGCTTCCACAGCCTGCGGACCAGATTGAAGTGCTTCCTTGAGATGCCTCCGCCACCGGGAAGGCAGAAAGAAGCCACCCTGGTCATCAGAGGAGCAGCTGCACCCAGGTAAATACGTCCCCCCACTGTCCCTGTGTGTACCCTGTCCCCCAGTGCCCCCGTGTGTACGCTGTCCCCCCAGTGCCCCCCGTGTGTATGCTGTGCCCCCCGTGTGCGCTGTGCCCCCCCAGTGCCCCCGTGTGTACTCTGTGTCCCCCCCCCCAGTGCACTTCCGTGTGTACGCTATCCCCCACCGTGTGTACGCTGTCCCCCCAGTGCCCCCCGTGTGTACGCTGTCCCCCCAGTGTGTACGCTGTCCCCCCAGTGCCCCCCGTGTGTACGCTATCCCCCCAGTGCCCCCGTGTGTACGCTTTCCCCCCAGTGCCCCCCCATGTGTACGCTTTCCCCCCAGTGCCCCCCCATGTGTACGCCTACCCCCCAGTGCCCCCCGTGTGTATGCTGTGCCCCCCATGTGTACGCTGCCCCCCCCAGTGCCCCCGTGTGTACTCTGTGTCCCCCCCAGTGCACTTCCGTGTGTACGCTATCCCCACCATGTGTACGCTGTCCCCTCAGTGCCCCCGTGTATATGCTGTCCCACCAGTGCCCCCCATGTGTATGCTGTCCCCCCATTGCCGCCCCCCGTGTGTACGCTATCTCTCCAGTGCCCCCCTGTGTGTATGCTGTCCCCCCAGTGCCCCCCCCGTGTGTACGCTGTGCCCCCGTGTACGCTGTCCCCCCAGTGCCCCCCGTGTGTACGCTGTCCCCCCAGTGCCCCCTGTGTGTACGCTGTCCCCCCAGTGCCCTCCGTGTGTACGCTGTCCCCCCAGTGCCCCCACGTGTGTGTACACTGTCCCCCCAGTGCCCCCCCGTGTGTACGCTGTCACCCCAGTGCCCCCCTGTGTGTGCGCTGTCCCCCCAGTGCTCCCCGTGTGTACACTTTCCCCCCAGTGCCCCCCCCGTGTGTACGCTTCCCCCCAGTGCCCCCCCATGTGTACGCCTACCCCCCAGTGCCCCCCCGTGTGTATGCTGTGCCCCCCATGTGTACGCTGCCCCCCCCAGTGCACCCTGTGTGTACGCTGTCCCCCCAGTGCCCCCCCCTGTGTATACGCTGTGCCCCCCTTGTGTATACGCTGTCCCCCCAGTGCCCCCCGTGTGTATACGCTGTCCCCCCAGTGCCCCCCCGTGTGTACGCTGTCCCCCCAGTGCACCCCCCCATTTGTACGCTGTCCCCCCCAGTACCCCCCCCCCGTGTGTCCACTGTCCCCCCAAGGCCCCCCCGTGTGTACGCTGTGCCCCCGTGTGTACGCTTTTCCCCCAGTGCCCCCCCATGTGTACGCTTTCCCCCCAGTGCCCCTCCCCATGTGTACACCTACCCCCCACTGCCCCCCTGTGTGTATGCTGTGCCCCCCCATGTGTACGCTGCCCCCCCGTGCCCCCTGTGTGTACGCTGTCCCCCTAGTGCCCCCCTGTGTATACGCTGTCCCCCCAGTGCCCCCCCGTGTGTACGCTGTTCCCCCAGTGCCCCCGTGTGTATACGCTGTCCCCCCAGTGCCCCCGTGTGTATACGCTGTCCCCCCAGTGCCCCCGTGTGCATACGCTGTCCCCCCAGTGCCCCCCGTGTGTACGCTGTCCCCCCAGTGCCCCCCGTGTGTCCACTGTCCCCCCAAGGCCCCCCCGTGTGTACGCTGTGCCCCCGTGTGTACGCTGCCCCCCCAGTGCCCCCCGTGTGTATGCTGCCCCCCCCCAGTGCCCCCCGTGTGTGCGCTGTCCCCCCAACCCCCCCCCCAGTGCTCCCCCATGTGTACACTGTACCCCCAGTGCCCCCCGTGTACGCTGTCCCGCCCCCAGTGCGTACGCAGTCCCGGCCCCCCCATTGGCCCCCGTGTGTATGCTGCCCCCCCCCCCCAGTGCCCCCCGTGTGTACACATTGTTGATGTTGTTGTTGTTGTTGTTATATTTCCTGCCCAGACTCTGTCCTCCCCATGCTGCCGCCGGGACTCGACGGGACTAGGTTCAGGTGCTTCCACAGCCTGCGGCCTAACAGTCTGGTGAAGCCCCGGCCTTGAGTTGCCTCCGCCATCCAGAAGACAGAAAGCAAGCAGCCACCCGGGCCATCAGAGGAGCAGCTGCACCCAGGTAAATCCATCCCCCCACTGTCCCTGTGTGTACCCTGTCCACTATCCCCACTATCCCTGTGCACACCCTGTCCCCCCCACTGTCCCTGTATGTACCCTGTCCCCCCCACTGCCTGCCGTGTGTACGCTGTCCCCCACAGTGCCCGCCGTTTGTATGCTGTCTCCCCAGTGCCCTCCGTGTGTACTCTGTCCCCCCCTGTAATGCAGCTGCACTCAGGTAAATCCGTCCCCCCACTGTCCCTGTATGTACCCTGTCCCCCCAGTGCCCCTGAGTGTACGCTCCCCCCCCAGTGCACCCGTGTGTATGCTGTCCCCACCAGTGCCCCCCATATGAACAGTCCCACCCGTGTGTACGCTGTCCCCCCCGTGAGTACGCTGTCCCCACTAGTGCCCCCCTGTGTTTACGCTGTCCTCCTCTGTCCCCTCCCCCCGTGTGTATGCTGTCTCCCCCAATGCACCCCCGTGTGTATGCTGTCCCCCCCAGTGCACCCCCGTGTGTATGCTGTCCCCCCCAGTGCCCCCCCCCTCCGTGTGTATGCTGTCCTCCCCGTGCCCCCCCATGTGTAGGCTGTCCCCCCCCGTGCCCCCCCATGTGTAGGCTGTACCCCCCCCCAGTGTCCCACCCCCTGTGTGTACGCTGCCCCCCCAGTGCCTCCCCCCTGTGTGTACGCTGCCCCCCTAGTGCCCCCCCTGTGTGTGCTGTCCTTCCCCCCCAGTGCCCCCCGTGTGTACGCTGTCCCCTTCCCCAGTGCGCCCCCCCGTGTGTACGCTGTCCCGCAGTGCCCCCCGTGTGTACGCTGCCCCCCGTGTGTACGCTGCCCCCCCAAGTGCCCCCCGTGTGTGCTTCCCCCCCAGTGCCCCCCGTGTGTGTGCTTCCCCCCCAGTGCCCCCGTGTGTGTGCTTCCCCCACAGTGCCCCTGTGTGTGTGCTGCCCCCCCAGTGCCCCTGTGTGTATGCTGCCCCCCCAGTGCCCCCGTGTGTATGCTGCCCCCCCAGTGCCCCTGTGTGTACGCTGTACCCTGTTCCCCCCATGTGTATGCTGCCCCCCCCATTGCCCCCATGTGTACGCTGTAACCCCGTGTGTACCCTGCCCCCCCACCATTGCCCCCCGTGTGTACGATGTCCCCCCCAGTGCCCCCCCGTGTGTACGCTGTTGCCCCCCCCATACTGCCCCCCGTGTGTACGTTGTCGTCTCCCCAGTGCCTCCCCCGTGTGTTCGCTCCCCCCACATTGCCCCCCGTGTGTATGCTGCCCCCCCCCAGTGCCCCTGTGTATGCTGCCCCTGTGCGTATGCGGCCCCCAAGTGACCCCGTGTGTACGCTGTACCCTGTGCCCCCTTGTGTATGCTGTCCCAACATGTGTACGCTGTAGCCTGTGCCCCCCGTGTGTATACTGTCCCCCCCCGTGTGCACACTGTCCCCCCCCCCGTGCCCCCGTGTGCACACTGTCGTCGTCCCCGGTGCCCCTTGTGTGTATGCTGTTGCCCCTGTGTGTGTATGCCGTGCCCCCGTGTGTATACGCAGTCCCTCCCCCAGTGCCCCCATGTGTAGGCAGTCCCTCCCCCAGTGCCCCCCCATGTGTACGCAGTCCCTCCCCCAGTGCCCCCCCATGTGTACGCAGTCCCTCCCCCAGTGCCCCCCATGTGTACGCAGTCCCTCCCCCAGTGCCCCCCATGTGTACGCAGTCCCTCCCCCAGTGCCCCCCCATGTGTACGCAGTCCCTCCCCCAGTGCCCCCCATGTGTACGCAGTCCCTCCCCCAGTGCACCCCCATGTGTACGCAGTCCCTCCGCCAGTGCCCCCCCATGTATATGCAGTCCCTCCCCCAGTGCCCCCCCATGTGTACGCAGTCCCTCCCCCAGTGCCCCCCATGTGTACGCAGTCCCCCATGTGTACGCAGTGCCCCCCGTATGTACGCAGTCCCCCCAGTTCCCCCCGTGTGTACGCAGTCCCCCCCCCAGTGCCCCCCGTGTGTACGCTGTGCCCCCCCCCCAGTGCCCCTCGTGCGTAAGCTCTGCCCCCCCTATGTGTACCCTGTGTGTACATTGTCCTCCTCCAATGCCCTACAGTAAAGCTTCTACTCTCTGGGTGTCATGCTCATTGCCAGGGGTTTCTTGGGATGGATGTCTTGCCTGTTGACAGGGGTTTCATGCACTGGGACGGGTGTCATACTCAATGCCAGGGGTTTGTTATTCTTGTGGCCAGGGGTAATGCTCATTGCCAAGGGTGTGT
Source organism: Crinia signifera (assembly GCF_055691185.1). Lineage (NCBI taxonomy): Eukaryota > Metazoa > Chordata > Amphibia > Anura > Myobatrachidae > Crinia > Crinia signifera. The sequence continues at coordinate 327,443,748 of NC_139218.1, read as the reverse complement.
TATCATTAAACATTTAAAAAATCTAATTGTATTCTTTCACTGAAATTTCAAATTTCAAATAAAAAAAAAAATAAATTGAAAAAAACCTATGAAATTCCAAAGACAAAAAACCTTACGGTTTCACATGTCCCATTAAGGCTTCTTACACATGATCTGGCATTTCTGAAACCTGTTGTAACTCTTCCACTCAAACGCCAAAAAGCAATGAAATTCCGATCATTAAGGCTGACGCCTTAATGGACGTGTTCCTTGCGCAATACAGATATGGTACGCCATCACAGCCTGTGGGTAAGTGCAGATTCAGCACTCTCACAGAGTGAGATTGCTGTCACTCACAAAATGGTGGAGCTGCTAATTCACAGATTTGTGTGCTCATTGGAATACACACATGCAGTCTATGCAACTGAAGGTCTGAGCAGTAAACAGAGCCGAGAGGATGGGGAAAAAGTGGTGTTGATTGGGGTAGGAGGCAGTGTGGTGCAGATGGGGAGGAATAGAAATGCGTAGATGGTAGGAAGGCTAAGCAGCACTGATGGGGGACTAACGAAGCAGATGGGTGGAAAACTGTGGCACGAATTGGGGAAGGTAAGGCAGAGTGATGCGATTGGTTGGGAAACAGAGGAGCAGTTGGAGGAAAGACAGCACTGATGGGGGAGGGGGTTCGGAGCAAAGGGGATAAAGGGAAAACAGAACAGTGTAGATGGAGAGGGGAGACAGCAGTACAGATGGAAGGAAACTGTCATGGATGAGGCGGGCAGAGCAGCATTAATGGAGGGGGAGACAGAGTATCGCTAATAGAGGGGAAGCCAGTGGCACAGATAGAAGGAAACAGTGGCATCTGTGTGGAAAGACAGGGCAGGGCAGATGGGAATAGACACATTGTTGTGGATGAGGGAATCCACACAGCAGTAGGTATCGGGGAAGACAGAGCAGCATGAAGGCGTACGGGAGAAGAAAGAGTAGATGCATAGTAGTTGGGAGTATTATAGTTTTTGCAATTGTGAAAGATGTTTCTGGTAACTGCATGTGAATACTAAATGAAATGGATAAAGGTAGTGAGTGTGAAAGATGTTGGACCCTCAGTGGGATAGTTCTAGTAATAGTGTTTATTCTAGCACCCGCTATCTTTGAAAACCCATGCAGTTCCTCTACCCTGTCTGGGGTGTTGCTGGCTGCTCTAGTGTTTCTAGCACAAGTCTGGTTTGCAGTGCTGATATACAGATCACACTAGAAGCACTACAGCAGACAGCTACACCCCAGGCAGGGAAGAGGAACTGCATGGGTTTTCAAAGATGGCGGGTGCTATAATGAACACTATAGTAACTCAGAGGTATAGACAGTTTTAGAAGATTGCAGATACTTATTAGGATGAGTGCGCCACATAACTGCTCAGACCTTCAGTTGCATAGACTGCATGTGTGTATTCCAATGAGCACACAAATCTGTGAATTAGCAGCTCCACCATTTTGTGAGTGACAGCAATCTCACTCTGTGAGAGTGCTGAATCTGCACTTACCCACAGGCTGTGATGGCGTACCATATCTGTATTGCGCAAGGAACACGTCCATTAAGGCGTCAGCCTTAATGATCGGAATTTCATTGCTTTTTGGCGTTTGAGTGGAAGAGTTACAACAGGTTTCAGAAATGCCAGATCATGTGTAAGAAGCCTTAATGGGACATGTGAAACCGTAAGGTTTTTTGTCTTTGGAATATATATATATATACAGTATATATTGGGTGCCAGTGCTTACCATATATGAACTGCTTAGTTAGGTATAAAGCATTCAGTAATGTTTCGGGCAGCAGAATGCTCTTTATCTAGTCAAATGTATCACCCTCATCTGTGTAAGATGAAATTGGGTGACACTGGAGAGTTTGGCAGCAATCCAATGCGCAATTCCTGTGGGGCAAAGACAAAATGAAATGAAAGGAGAAGAGCTTGGTGGCCACACAGGAGAAGAAGGAGGAGTGTGGTAGTAGGTTATTCAGGTGCTGTCATTACTTAGACAAGGCACCATACCCTGGACAAAGGTAGAATGTAATGCAGCTACAGTCATTAATTATGCTAGATAAAAGGAATAACATTTCACAAATGAATAGAGGTATCTACCAATGCCAAGTGGAGATGGCCATAGCCAGAGAGTAAACTGCCAGGGCTCATGTTCAAGCTGCAAGGGTAACTAACAAAGTCTACGTCGTGGATTAAGTGCCCAATTCAGACAAATTTTCAGGGCTGCAAATTCACATCCTTGCCGATTATCGGACCACCGTGCATGCAGTGGCGTAACTACTGTAAGGCAGCCCCAGCAGCCGTTTGGGGGCGCAAGCAGCAGCAGGGTCTGTGGGGGCACCGGCACCCACTCGACGCACTGACATGATGCTGCCTGCCGCTGCCCACTGACTGAGCACTGGACGCGAGTCAGCTGCAGTGCAGGTGGGGCCATGGCAGAGATGACAAATTCCCCCACTGATTCAATTGACTGTACACAGAGCCAGCTATTGGATACTGTGTACAGGATGGGCTGGCGGATGGGTGTGCTAGGGTGGCCTGGGATGCGTCGGAGCCAAGGGAAGCAGCAGTGTCTGCTGGTCTCTCTTCCTCTATCCTGCTTCAGCTTCTCCGTTATGCGTGTGATGTCATCACATCACACGCTGGGGAAACATGCTGGAGAGGAGCCTGAGGGAGGGGGGCGCCAAAAACTTTTTGGCAGGGGGGAGCAAAATTTATAGTTACACCACTGCGTGCATGTGCACAGGGTTCGCAAAAACGCGCTATATCGCGTATTTTACCCGAAAACGGTCCCCGGGGACTCAGATTTTAAAACTAAAGGGGTCCCCGAGGACGCGCTGTACTAAACATGTGAGCCGCCGCCGTGAGCCAATCACAGCAGCGGCCGCGGGGACCCAATCATTAAATAGAGGCCGCCCGACAGCCAATCTCTGTAGGTTTTGCTGCGCACACCATAAAGCCGCGCGCCCTGCATTTTGAGAGCACCAGCAGAATCTGGTCGTCACTAACCAGCACCAGCCCTGCCGGACTCCCCTTCTCCCCCTCCGTCCTCACTAGCCAGCGCTGCCCGACTCCCCTTCTCCCCCTCCTGCCTGAGCAGCAGCAGCAGCGCTGCCCTCTCCGTCTTCACTAACCAGCGCCAGCACTGCCGGGCTCCCCTTCTCCCCCTCCGTCATCACTAGCCAGCGCTGCCCGACTCCCCTTCTCCCCCTCCTGCCTGAGCAGCAGCAGCAGCGCTGCCCTCTCCGTCTTCACTAACCAGCGCCAGCACTGCCGGGCTCCCCTTCTCCCCCTCCGTCATCACTAGCCAGCGCTGCCCGACCCCTTCTCCCCCTCCTGCCTGAGCAGCAGCAGCAGCGCTGCCCTCTCCGTCTTCACTAACCAGCGCCAGCACTGCCGGGCTCCCCTTCTCCCCCTCCGTCATCACTAGCCAGCGCTGCCCGGCTCCCCTTCTCCCCCTCCTGCCTGAGCAGCGGCAGCGCTGCCCTCTCCCGCTCCTACTTCACTAACTAGCGCCAGCGCTGCCGGACTCCCCTTCTCCCCCTCCGCCCTCACTAACCAGCGCTGCTCGCTCCCTCATTTAAAGCTCTCAAGTCACATATACATACAATTAAAAAGGACAGCTGCAGGAGGCGCACAGACAGTGGTGGATTATACAAGTGTCCCCCCTCCCCTTGTATAATACAATGGGATCCAGGTCCAGGGCTGGTTAATTAACCTGGGGGCACAGGTGTGTAGGCATGGACTGGATGTGGAATCTGTGAGCAGGTCTGCAGTGGGGGGAGAAAAATTTACTTTGGCTCCTAAACTTTTGTCCTGGCTCCTAGATTTTAGAAAGATTTGTCAAGCCCTGGGTTACCGAGTCACTGTGCGTCCCCCTCCCGCCATGTAAGTTCATTCCACTGCTGAGAGGGGGGGACAGGATGGCATGCAGATGTAACAGCCGCTCTCAGCAGAGTAGATGAGCAGGCTGTCAGGGTGGTGGGGGACTGGATGTGGCTAAAGCAACTCAGAGCAGGGTGTCAGCTATTCCAGCCACATCCAGTCCCCCGCCGCGCTGATAGCCCGCTCACCTACTCTGCTGAGCAGCATGTCGACATGTTTTCCAGCCTTTGGGAAACGACCCCCCCCCCCCCCCCCGTGGCAACAAGCAAAAAATGCCCCCCCTCCACTGTGGCAACGAACCTAAAATGCCTCCCCACCTCATGGGGCAACCAGCATAAAATGCCCCCTCCCCTGTGGCAACCAGCATAAAATGCCCCCCCCCCCCCAGCATATAACCCCTGCAAGGAGCATAAAACGCCTAGCAACAAGCATGTAGGTAAGCAGCACTTATTTTGCTATAATAAATACTGTAAATAAAAATCACTGTACTATAATGTGTACTGGGCATTACGTGTGTACTATAATGCGTACTGGGCATAACGGTGTGTGCAATAATGTGTACTGGGCATAACGGTGTGTGCTATAATGTGTACTGGGCATAACGGTGTTTGCTATAATGTGTACTGGGCATAACAGTGTTTGCTATAATGTGTACTGGGCATAACGGTGTGGGCTGTAATGTTTACTGGGCATAACGGTGTGGGCTGTAATGTGTACTGGGCATAACGGTGTGTGCTATAATGTGTACTGGGCATAACGGTGTGGGCTGTAATGTGTACTGGGCATAACGGTGTGTGCTATAATGTGTACTGGGCATAACGGTGTGTGCTATAATGTGTACTGGGCATTGCGGTGTGTGCTATAATGTGTACTGGGCATTGCGGTGTGTGCTATAATGTGTACTGGGCATTGCGGTGTGTGCTATAATGTGTACTGGGCATTGCGGTGTGTGCTATAATGTGTACTGGGCATAGCGGTGTGTGCTATATGGTGTACTGGGCATAGCGGTGTGTGCTATATGGTGTACTGGGCATTACGGTGTGTGCTGTAATGTGTACTGGACATTACGGTGTGTGCTGTAATGTGTACTGGGCATTACGGTGTGTGCTGTAACGTGTACTGGGCATTACGGTGTGTGCTGTAACGTGTACTGGGCATTACGGTGTGTGCTGTAATGTGTACTGGGCATTACTGTATGTGCTGTAATGTGTACTGGGCATTACTGTATGTGCTGTAATGTGTACTACTATGTGACCACACCACTTCCCCCCAAAAAACATGCCCTAAAATTTTAGCGCGCGCCTGCGGCGCTCAGTGTCCCTGTTTTCATGTTTATATCGTTTCCAGTATATATGTATCTTTATGCGAGTGTGCCAATTGATACTTCCCCCCGTCCCACATGAGCCATGCTGGGGAGAAGGGGAGAGGAGGCTTTATTCCGTTGGGACCCAGAAAAGGTCCGGTAGGACCCCAATTTTTAGAAGTGAAGGGTCCCCGGGACCCACTTTTTTGGGTGGTTTTCGCGAACACTGGTGCATGGTGCACTGTGTTCATGTGCAAGGTTCCCCTGCAAACGATGCCAGGGATTTCTAGCCCTCACTGGCTGTTTGCAAGTTGATTGACAGGCGGCAGCCATTAGCCATTTCCTCACAGCAATGAAAATGGTGGCATGACATCGCAACCATAGGCCACGCCCCCTGGTCTTTAGACCATGCCCCCAAATTTAGGGCACTCCAGGGTCCCAATTTGTGTGGTTCACAAGCTGGGAGGTATATATTCAGTGTGATCTGGGCACGATATTAGCAGCTCCCAGTATTGTAGTGCAGGAAGGGGATTACATCGCTGGGAAGTACTGTATCATTTTACACCCACAGGGACATGGGGAGTCCGTCCTACCAGGGTCCTGATGGGACTCCTGCTGACCTCACATAGCAGACATAGCTGGGGAGGGTTCAGGCGGGTTCAACTGTGAAGGCCAGATTACATAATACATCGCAATCCCGAGATTGTTATAACTGGCAACATTGCATCACCCATAAAAACCTACGGGTGTTGCGGCTGCAGGTTGGAACAGAAGAATAGCTGTAGATATGTTCTATCTGCTGGGGTCCCTCTATGATACATTCAAGGGATACTAAATATTTAGCAGGGAGCCCGGTAAATTAAAGTTTTTAGGGATAAGCCTCAAATATTTCATGATAAATGAGAAATGGGCCCCAAAGGGAAACAGCTGGTCATACAGTACGGTATGCATCATATTAACATTTAGAAAACAGAATGACAATGAGCTTTATCTATGAGAAATGGAGATTGTCTGGGTTCTATTAAAGTTCATGTCTAAATCTACGTATCCTAATTTCCAAAGATAAGGCATTAATATATTAAGTAATATACTTTGCACTAAATTATGACGGGATAGCCAGGTGGTTATGGGAGTTTGCCGCCCTCCTGAGCACATGGTATGCGGACTAAATGGACATTACCTGAAAACAATATAGAAGTTTTTATGGTATTTTTATCAGGAACTTGTCTGCCTATCTCCCCTCATTGCTTTTTAGGAGCTGGAAATATAAAAACTCCCTGCAGGTAAATACAAACAGCCGAAGGCAGCAGCTGTCACCTGTCTGTCTCAGTGACCACTTGAACAGCACTGAGGAATAGCAGTGGCCCCACGCTGGTCATTAGCAGTGACACAGTTTGACATAAAAGAAAAACAGAGCGGTAAACACTTATCTAATCACCTCCCTATCTTCCAATTCACAGGAGACTAGTTTAGGTAATGCTGCCTGGTGGTATACACAGCACCGTTCCTATTATAGACATTAATAAATGTGGCAGGAAATACAGGAAATACGCTCAGTGATTCCAATGGTTTCTAATCCAAACTTATAAACAGATCAGGATTTAGAGAACATCTTTACTATGTAATGCAAAATTGCGCTTCTGATCTAAAGCCCCATACACACTGGACGATATACATCATTAACAATGTAATTAATCCTATATCATTCATATAGTCTAGCGTGTACACTCAATATTGTTAACAATCGATTGTGCTGCATGCTTAAAGTTGACCATATCATCAATAGCAGCAGGGGCGGGTGACATCACTGAACGATATTGTTAATTATATCGGTCAGTATGTATGCACTATAAATATGTGGCCAAGGCAGACAGTTTTACAGCAGCAGATTATGCAAAGACGTATATAATGCATAAAAAAAGTATCATTGTCAAAGCCGCTGAAAGCAGTGCCAAGCCAAGGTACTCGGAGCGGTTTGTGTGTGGTCGCGTAGTAGGCTGTGTAAGTCTGGTGGACCAAAGGGCGGGAGGGGCAGTGGCTGAGGGGGGGGGGGGGGGGGTGTTTGGTGTGATCGGTCATCTCCCACACATCATGCAGTGAGAGAGGACACTGCTTCTACAGCTGCCTCTCTCACCAGCACAGCACATTACAGCGTATGTGATGGGCTGAGCGTTTCTTGCTCAATGCCAGGGGATACATGTTCATTGCCAGGGATTACATCTCTTTGCCTGGGAGGGTTACATGCTCCTTGCTAGGGATTTCAGGTTTGTTGCCAGAGGCAGAGGGGTTACATGCTCCTTGACATGGGTTTCATGCTCATTGCCAATGGGGAAATACATGCTTGTTGCCACCCCTACTTGCTGGTTGCCCAGTCGGGAAATACATGCTTGTTGCCCAGTGGGAGTTACATACTTGTTACCCAGGGGGAGTTACTTGCTCGTTGCCCAGGGGTTGTTACCTGCTCATTGCCTGTGAATCCGCACTTCGGGGTATCGCCTGGCACTCTGTGCTCCCCTGACAGATGCTAGTGGTGCAAGGATCTGTCCCCAACCATTCGGTGGCCTTCTTTATGTCTATATACGGACAGAAATTCTGAGTCCCTAAGCCGCAGCTCCCTGTCACCTGGCTCCTGTGAGTTTTTTTTTATTATTTAAATGTAAGTAGCCAGGCAAGGGATCCAGTGGTCTCACGGGCAGGTGGCCATCTGGGAAACTTCCCGGAAATCTCAATGAACAATACATACAATACACAGAAAATAATTTGTGCACAATTAGGATCACACAGAGTTTATTGTATATGCATTAAAAAATATAACAAAAATACACAGATAAAGGCACTCAAAAACAATAGGTCCCTTTTTCTTTGATTGAGACTCGAATGATGCCTAATCTTTCCAATCTGTTCGTTGTAGTTTGTGGTCACGTTTTCAATGATTTTCTCCCAAAATATGTAAAATATATATTTTTTTAAAGAAATGTATCTGCCGTCAAATTCTATGTTCCGATGTAAGCTGACTAATATAATGTAAGTGTGTATCCTAGCTGTGCTGTTAGCTCCCTGGCTAGTGGGATCTGACACTGTTATAAAAATATTTTGCTCCAAAATTTTGGGACCTAGGACTGGTCCACGAGTTCAATGCTGGTTCTTAAAATACAGGGAGACCATACTTTTCCCTTTTTTTATTTTAACCAGGACCGGCTCTATTTCCCACTTTACTTTACACACATTTACACAGAGAAGCACTGCAAGGATCTCAAAGATCTGTGCACGCTTTTATGAATATGCTGCTAAGGGCGAGGTGTATTTTTATTTGAATTTGCACAACTCACTGGTGTATTTGCAGAGAGGACTCTCGGTAAATTGCTGCGTTTCAGTGTTGTGTATGAAAATAACTTCCAGAGCATAATAAATGTATGCTCTAGGTGTACACACGGTGAGATTTTGCCAGGAGATTTTGACTAGATAGTCAAAATCTCCTTGAAGATTAGCCAAAATATCCCTATTTTTCTCTTGCTTAGTCAAAATTGTCTAGCATAGATTGCTTAGCATAGATTGACTGTGCAGGCAAGGTAATATTGACTAGATCCTAGACTATCATTACTTAAACAAAATTGCTTAGTCAAAATCTCCAGTGCATCTAGCCAAAATCTCTCTCAAAATTGTGTACGGGGGCATTAGATTCTACCAACTCTGATGGGAGGCTATTTCACCGATCCACTAGTCTTTCTGTAAGGCAATTTTTCCTAAAGTAAATCTTAATTTGAACCTACTGTACAGTACCTCAGCATGTGTCCTTATGTTTCCGCATGTGTCCTTATGTTCTAATACTTTTCCTTCGAAGAATGTCTCTCTCCCATATCTTGTTAAAACCCTTGATATATTTGAACATTTCTATCAAGTCCCTCTTTCTTTCTTCTGCTCCAAACTATATATATCAATATATTTTTGTCTTTCCTGGTACGTTTTGTGGCATTATTACATTTTTCTTTCTGCAGCTGATTCCTCTCCCTATGCGACCAAGCATCTGACTTGCCTTCCTCATAGCTTTGTTACATTGCTTACTTGCCCTTAGGTCACCTGAAATAGTGACTCCCACATCCTTCTCCTCCTTAGACATTTCCATTATAGTGTTGTTAATACTATATTTAGCCTTTTGAGTTTTTGAGATCCAGGTACATGATTTAGCTTTTTTGACCATTCCTCTATTACAACAGTTCTCAAACTGTGGCTCTTGACCCCGGAGTGGGCCTGGACATCTCAATAAGGGGTTCTAATCACACGATACTGACCTTCAGGCTGATGACTTTTCTGATCTCTCAGTCAGTGATCCAAAGAGTCTGCAAAATCAGTTAAACTGTTAATTCAGACTTTCAGTTTTCTTTTGGCTCCTGCGCATTGACCCACGCTGTGCGGGGTTAGCTGCTTCACTCTCCGGGTGACAGGCCCGGTTTTGGGGTTTGGACAGGTATTAATTTGGTTGAGTGCAGTGCTCTACCTCTGTGTCGGTGTACCTCTGTGCCTGGCCCCCGGTTCGGCGGCCAGGCATTTACAGGTTGCGTTGCGGTGCACGGAGGGCACGTACTCTCGGGTCAGGGCTCCAATCCGGGTGTCCCACACCTGTATCAAGTATATACTGTATACAGGTGTGGGACACCCGGATTGGAGCCCTGACCCGAAAGTACGTGCCCTCCGCGCACCTCAACGTGACCTGTACATGCCTGGCCTGGGCGCCGAGCCGGGGGATCCAGACACACCGACACAGAGGTAGAGCGCTGTATTCAACCAAATTAATACCTGTTAATTCAGACTACTCGCATCACTGGCTTAGAGATCTGAGGAGTCATCAGGCAGTTCTTCCCCCACCTCAGTGCTCTGCCTTTATTGTCCAACCATGCAGCCTTTGATGCCATTGTTGCCACCAGAAGGGTGCTCTCCTGGCTCCCTTATCCACATGTAGATATCCATAGGCATCACACAGCTGGCATCAAGGGCGCACCCATGCCCTGGGTCTTCTTTCCCTGCCACCCACTGCCTCTCCCTGTCATGCTCTGCCTCCACAACAGCAATTAGCTTTAATCCTCATTAATATATATTAAAAAACACACAGAGGGCAGGGACTCTGAAAGGAGCTCATCTCTGCGGTCATATCACTTCTGTTTTGTGCCTGCGCAATGCTGCCGTACATGTGCGGTCTGCTGACCACACATGTGGCAGTCATTCGACTGTAACTTGCAGGAGTCCTGTAATAATTTTATTACATGAGATTTACAGTAGGGTCCCGCTGTGCATCATCATACCAACACATAAATGCCAATACATGTAGTGTAGGGGAGGGATGTCAACAGGATTTGGGGAAAGGGGGAGATGTCCGTTTACTGAGCACCAAATTTCTGTTGCCAGCCCAGGGCAAAAACCTATGTAAATGCAGCACGTAATGTCTTGTGATTAAGAACCTGATACCAAATAACATTATTGTATTTGCCTATCATCATTTAACCCAAACCTGCGTGGAAACACCCTAGTCAATTCTGATCGTGCTCTACAGTAATATCATCAAGTTCTGCAGCAACATCAGCAAAAACAACTTTGTGCTAAATAAGTCACCTCCCATAGAGGATAATCATTTAAAATATATATTTTATCACCTGTTAGACATGAACGTAACACAGATAGAAGGGTAGGTCATACTATGGTATAAAGAGCCACAAGTTGCCCAACACTAATAAAAGGAGCAGGCAAACAATCTGCAAGTTTAAATGCAAAATGCTGATTTGCTTGACCAGTCCAGGAGAGAAGGAGTTAACCCCGGACAAAATAAGCTGGTCATTTTTCTTTTCCCGTGCAGTTCCCCTGTCACCGAGAATGGCAGAACTGCTCTTTCAGCTGATGTAGAGCAAGCAGAAAATGCGATTATACTAATGGGCCTTTCATGGATGGAGATTTAAGTGGCAGGAAGTTAAATTTGTATTACCACCCGTGGCTGTGCAAATGTCGCCCCCCGCCTTTACGCTCGCATTAAAACAATGTGTTCACCAAAATAAATAAATATCTAAAATAAAGCTATTATAAGAAGATGAAATTCACGTGATTCATTTCTTGAGAGCCATAGATAAGGTGTACAGAAGATTCAGGAGCAGCAGCTGCCACGTCGCCCCTTCGTCTTACCCAACAGAGTGATGTGGCAATTAGCCGTTTTACACCGCCACTTCCAGCAAATGTGCAATACTCGTACACTTATGCACAGACATAAAAATAAACAAACTTTAAATAGATAGCACAGTCAGCTTGCTAACTTTACAATTAAACCATCCAATTTACACTCATCTGGAACAAGTACCGCAGAAGCTTTTCAAATATTGATTACATGTTATTACAGTAAACTGAGGCTCATGCTTTAACATCATTGACATAGAAAATAATATAATTCTTGGTACTTGTTTCCTAGAACGGCGCCCAGATTTCCTACGTACGCTAACGTAGGGAAATCGCATCGCATGGGCCATTATAGCGGCATGCGATGTGATTTTTTAATGTAATTTTTTTTTCAATGCTCTGTGTGCCCCACTGTATCGCATTGCATTGCATCGCACCTCCTGCAAAATCGCATGCAATCGCATGCGATTTTATAGGGTGTGCAATGCCATTACATTACCTATACAATGATATCATTGTATCTCCTAAAAAGAGGTTTTACGCACCCCCCCACTATCCACGCCACCCCGAAGCATGGCGAGCGGCGGCGGAACGCGTCATCCGACCTTTTCATCCCACCACTATCCACGATTTTATATAGTGTGGCGAGCGCAGCGAGCCACCGAGCCCGAAGCGTGGCGAGCACATGCGGATTACTTTACATGTATTCTACGCAGAATAGCCCTCTAAGCAAATAGCTTAGTGGGCGCCGTTCTAGGAAACAAGTACCTAATTCTTCACTGTGTGCACAAGTATTCACACCATGCATGTATTATCTATATAATAAGTTGAAGAGTGTGTGTGTGTGTGCGTGTGTGGGTGTCTGTTGCATTACGGACACACCGTGGCAGTCAGAGCCACCAAATTCAGCAACAAGATAACTCAGGACCCGGTGGTGTGCACCTCGAAGCCGTTTTTGGGAAATAGAAATTTAAAAAACACCAGGGGTGAAATGTAATAGGATGAGAGATTCAAAAAGTGAGAGATTTGGTAAGAAATCTCCAGTTTTTTTCAAACCGGCAATCATTTACTCTGCACAGCCAGTTTGATTTTGAAGTGTAAATGATTACACTTCAAAATCAAACTGGCTGTGCAGAGTAAATGATTGCCGGTTTAAAAAAACCTGGAGATTTCTTACCAAATCTCTCACTTTCTGAATATCTCACCCTATTACATTTCACCCCAAGTTTTATAATTTGCCTTCATTGATGATCTGGGAAAAAGATCGACGATCTGGGAAACTATTGTCGAAGGAACATGATTTCGTTGCTGTCATTGAGTATGAATGACACATTCTAACAGTATGGTGAAGGCTTTAAACAATTAGGAATAATTGAGGATATACTGTACATAGACCACACATAACACACACACATACACATTGTACACGCACACACACACACACACACACACAGTACACCAAATACGAACACATAGCACACAACACACATAAATACGTAGCGCACCTCACACACTTACACATTGGACAGATACACACAACAAAACACACACATAACACACCACATGCAATACAACACAAACCCATATACAATACAACACACACTCTAAAACAGTACAACAAGCACACAGAATACACACACACTTAAACATTGTGCAGATACAGAAACACACAGAACACACACACTTAAACATTGCCAGGATACGCACAGCACACTACACACACACACACACACATTTATACATAGTGCACCTCACAAACTTACGCATTTGGCAGATCCACACAACACAACACCCACACATAACACACCACTCACAGCACAACACACACCCACATTCACTACAACACACACCCAAAAACAGTACAAGACACAGAACACACACACACTTAAACATTGCAAAGACACACACAGCACACTACACACATTTATACGTAGCACACCTTACGCACTTACACATTGCGCAGATACACACAACACACACACACACACACATAACATACCTCTAACAGCACAACACACACCCACATTCACCACACACACCCAAAAAACAGTACAACACACACAAAACACACACTCAAACATTGCACAGATACACAAAGACACAACATACACATACTTTATATACATAGCACACCTCACACACTTACGCATTGGACAAATACATACAACCAGGGCTATTTTTCAGTAGGCTCCAGCAGGAACAGAGGCCCTTATTCTAGTTCACTCTTTCTGACAAAATATTTCTTAGATGGACAAAACCATGTGCACTGCAGGTGAGGCAGGTGTAAAACCCCACCCAAATCTAATTATCTCTGCACAAGTAACACCTGCCTCACCTGCAGTGCACATGGTTTTGTCCATCTAAGAAATATTTAGTCAGAAAGAGTGAACTAGAATAAGGGCCTCAGTTCCTGATGGAGCCTACTGAAAAATAGCCCTGCATACAACACAACACACACAACCTCATACACCTCAACACACACACACACACACACACACACACACACACACAAAGACAGTACAACACACACAAACACATAAAAAATCATTTATTTAACAGTCTGTACAGGCAAATAAAAACTGTACCTAATGTATTGTTTTTTCTTTTTTTCTATTATCCGTCTCTCCAGTCCTCCAGCCTGTCACTGCGCTCCCCGGGCGGTTACACTAAGAAATCTTTGTCCTGGCCAATGCACCCGTTGTTCAATACAAAGTGGGTATACTGCACTCACCCTGTTAGTCAGTTGGATGTTAGGCACTGCACTGCCTTAAGGGTTCCCAGACCCTTTTGGTTCATAGATAATGTTTGGCCGATGGGCATGAGCGCTGCCTGTATTTGTTTGAATGTTATGAGTGTAAGAAGTTGAAGAATAAGACTGAGATAAAGATTTGTCACATTAAAGTGTACAATTTACTCAATAAATCGTGAAAAAAATATGTGTACATAGAGAATCAAGAAATGAAAGTAGGATTAAAAAGTAAATTCTGATTCAAACTGATAATTGTTTGAATGGGGTGGGTTGCAAAACAAATGTATAGGTGGAGGGAGGGTATGGATATTGGTGGCATAATTGGTGTTTGGTACACCTACAGGGGGTCCCCAGTTGAATTTTCACTACAGTATCACCTTGGGGGGATTTCCAATTGGGTTTCAGGTGGTCTTTTAGGGACCCCTTTACAATCCCATTGATATCTTCTCCTGTAGCCAGTGATTGACGATCATTAAGGGAGACCATAGGCTCAAGGAGAAGAGACCTACGGGATTGTAAAGGCTCCCTAAAAGACCACCTGAACCCCAATTGGGTGACACTGTGACACTGTAGTGAAAATCCCATCAATTGAGGACCCCCTGTAGGTGTACCAAACACCAATTCTGCCCACAATATCCATACCCCCACCTATAGATTTGTTTTGTAACCCACCCCCATCTAAACAATTATCACTTTGCATCAGAACTCATTATTTAATCCTACTTTCATTTCTTGATTGTACTTCTATGTACACTTATATTTTGTTCATGATTTATTGAGTAAATTGTACACTTTAACATGGCAAATCTTTATCTCAGTGTTATTCTTCAACTTCTTACACTAAAACCCTTATGAATACACCCATTGATGATTGTGATGGCTGGATCGGTGGATTGGCCCGGTGGGTGTAGGGAAGAATTTGGCCCATTGCACCTGTTTCCAGTGGTGCATTGCAGTCCAAGTAACGTGCCTCGTGTCATGAAGTCATGTGGCCAGGCCCATGGAGCTGCTCCCACACTCAGGGGCTGCCCGACTGTTTAATAGAGACAGCCGGTGCATGTGCTTTACAGATCTCCAGACCTCAGAGACTGCTGCAGGCAGGATCGGTGAGGGGAGCGGCAGTGGCAGGGAGCGGTGAATTTTTTATTAATTATGGCACGGTAAGTAACGCCCACCCAGGTCTCCACTCACTCAGCACCTGTAAATACACACCCTAGAAACTGTACCATTGAAAGTATAAAAATGGAGGTGTGGTCATGCCCCCTTTCCCGTGGCCATGTCCCTTTCTGATTTTGTGGCGATTTCTGACCCTCAGATGTTGGAGGGTATGTCATAGGAGCTAAATCTCAGGAGTGGATGTGGAATTCATCAACACATATGTGAAGTGCACGGTCAGGTTCAGATCTCTAATCCGGGGTATTGAGGAGGCAACGGTTGGTGAGGTTTAAAGAACAAGTATGATTTATTACCTACCAATAAGCAAAAATGTAGAATTCAGTCTGGATCAGACTTTTAACATACAATTGATGAAAAACTTACATAGTAAAACAACTTCATGGTTACTCTGGACATCTCCAGGTGAATAACTAACTTGCGCTCATAAATCACTTTATAATTTACTTGGTTTTACTAAACGGGTATGGTACACCTACACTATGTGAACCACTAGTACCGGTAACAATTATCGTCCTGAACTCGAGTCTAGGACTCGCCCTGTGCACAGGAATTAACATACCATTCCCAGGGGGGGGGGGGGGGATGTCTCTAAGGAACGACCCGGCCTTCCTACGGATCAGTAGCCTGGGTCTTACCTTTGGCAGGCCTTCCTACGGATCAGTAGCCTGGGTCCTTGGGGGGGTGGTCCCTTCCCTATGGGGAATCGGGCCGATATGTCCTGATCTGTCCTTGACTCAGTAATGTTGCTATTACTAACGGGCAGATGGGTCTTCTGGCGCAAGGACAATGGGTTTGGGGTACTGGGACTCTACTTGGGCTGACATCTGTACACCCCTTTTCCGATGTGCCCTGCACTGCCCGGCTACCCTGAAATCTCACTTACAAGAGGCATACAATCTTGGCCACTAGGGCCTGACTCACTGTACTGTAGCTGGGTCAGCGTCATGCAGGCTCCTCTCTAGTAGGTGGGAGTGGGAGGATACTCTAGCTGGCACCCTCCTCTGGCTGTGCAGTGTAGCTGCCAGCCTCCGGAGTCTGCTGCTCTAGCCCTCTCCCCTGGTACACACACTCGGTGCGGCTGTCTGGAGCTGCTGCTCCCACAAGAGGTAAGGAGGGACGGAGAGAATAGCCACGCTCCGTCCCCTCTAGTTGCAGCTGACGTCACCTCTAGCTGCAGCTGGCTACTGTGTGCGGCTCCGACTCCTGTCACTGCCGCTCGGTTGGACCGCGGGGCTGCACAGCCTCCCGCGCTCAGCCCATCTTCTCTCCACCTCTCTCCACGTGCCTCCCGGAGACCTCTGACCTCCCTTCCTTCCGGCCTCTCTACGCGCCGTGCTGCCCACCAATCACATGCCATAATGCCAATCACACACGATGCCCATTACATACTATATAACAAACCATAATGCCCATTACACATCCGACACCAGGGGGCATAACTAGAACATTCTGGACCCCATAGCAAAATTTTGAAAAGCCCCCCCCCCCCCCCCCCCCCCCCCCCAAGAAAGAGTGAGGGAAGAGATAAATGTCAGGACGTAAAGTGGAAATGATGTAAAAATCCAGCAATTTCTAAGCCGCTGAAGCCCCCCCGCTGGCAGAGGTTTTGCAGTGCAAATCACTCACACACACACATACCCACACACACACACCAAAGTACGTGCTGTGCAGGTCTCGTTCTCACCTGCCTTCTCCTCTTCCTCTGCAGAGGTCAGTGGGTCTCATCGGCGCTGGTAGTAGCCCGAGCCGCCTCCGTCATTTGTAGTCTCTTGTGCTGTGCTCCGCCAGCGGAGGGTCTCCTGTGCTCCTGTTTCCTGTGCCACGGCATTGTTGAGTGCTGTGTGCCGGGTCCATCAGTGGAGGGTCTCCTGGCTGTGCCCCGGTGTCGGTGGGTTGTTCTGTGTGGCGCTTCTGGCAGTGGAGGCTCTGCATTGGTGCCTCATTATCCCCTGTTTCCCAGTGCCAGCCCGCCACTTGACTGGGGGGGTAGAGATTGCCAAAACGGATCATTAAGCTGAGCCGGGATCCGACGGACCCCTCAGCGAAAAGATACAGATCTTTTAGACGGCCCCACGGCTCACTTTAAAACAAAAAAAATGGGAATTGTGTTGGGCAGCGCAGGGAGCGGGCAGCCGAGGGAGCGGGCTGCACGGCTCCGGCGCCCTTTGATGTCCCGGAGCCCGTGCTTCGCCCTCCCTACACCTCTATTCAAAGGCAATAAATGTATAGACACCTTATTGTATGTGTCTGATTTGGACTGTTGCTGGATTCTGATATGGCCTGCTGACAGATTGTTGTCATCTCTTTACCTGATCCATCTTTATCCAGCACCTGATGCATCTGTTCCTGTACCTTGTGAACTACACCGGCCTGCATGTCAGGACAGATGTGGGTGTAGATGAAATACAAACCACAGTTCCAAAAGATTATACATATACTACTGTGCTGGGGGATTAGAGACCTGGGACTCTCCAAGCACTGATGAATGTATTTAGCTCTAAAAGCAAAGGTGACTTGCTATAGCTGGCCAAGGACAGTGCCCTAACAGTTGTAAAAAAAAACCGCTGCACTGTTTCAGTGTCAGATCTGAAGATCAATAATTAAGACAGAATGAGAATGCAGCCTAGCCTCTGCAGAGCACGTCTACAGCTGTAATTGGCAGAGAAGACTGTTCCCTAGGCACTATAAGGATACATGAGCCAATCAGGCTGAACAGAGCCAAGATGATTTGCACTGTGCTGCTCATTCACCTTCTCAGATGTTGCCTTAGCAGTCAGTAGAGAGAGTAAAGGATTGTGGGGAGGCATGTCTGTGGCCACCAGTCCAGACAAACTTACAACCCATTAAATATGCGACTTCTATCCTTTTTAATGGGAAAACATCTGGATGCGATTTTTAGTCTAACTAAAAATCGCACCTTTAAAAAATGCGATTTTTCCCGCAAATCGCACCCTATAAAATATGTGATTTTCGGGAAATGGGCGAAAACGGCATATTTTGCGGGAAAAATCGCAAAAAAAAAAAAAACGCACCCTATTACATTTCGCCCCAGGACCGGCTCTTTCAGCCCGGCGCTGGTTATGCTCAGGAGGGGGGACCCTACGCCGTTTTTTTTCTGTTTTTTTTTTTTTTAACACAAAATCGCATGACTGAAAATGCGCACATTTTCATGACTAAAATTTGCCCGAAAACGCACCATATCGCACTTTTTTGCCGCAAATTCGCATCTCATTACATATGCAAATTCGCGGCAAAAACCGCAATTTTTAAAGGTGCGATATTGTGCGATTTTTTTCTGACGAAAAAAAAACGCACCCTATTACATTTCGCCCCAGGTATTTTAAGTATATTGTTCTGCTTGGTAAAACACAGCCTATAAATATCATATAATGTCACTAATCAATACATACAAATGTATAATAAAATTATATTCTATACTATATTTGATATATTTAATAATACTCATCTGCTGGAAAGAAATAAAATGATTGAATGAGTTGCCTGGCAATGCAGACCACGGTAAAATGAGCTCTCTTCCTCTCCGCATGTGGAGTGCTCATCGTGCTAAGGGAGTGTTGGCAGTTACAAATAATGACACTGCAAAGTGTTTCACATTATAATCTTCATATAGCCGAGACTGCTATGATAACCAATGGGCAATTCAATTAAAATAAAAGCAATTAAAGCTGATGTTGTTTCAAAATCTCATTTGAAAGCAGCCATTTACCACTGTGCTGCAGAGACTGAAACTTCTTATACAGAACAAGCAGACGCTGAAATCCTTCCCGATTTCCTATTATTGGACGTAACTAGGCATACAGTAACACTGTAACCCTAAGTAACCAGACCAGATATTGCACTATTTACTCTTGCTGTGCAGGGCCAATGTGAAGCTCCTTCATTCTCCAGCCATGTGCATTCGCGTTCCATCAGTTGAGCCCCAGGAATTGACTGACTGTCTGGCAAATGGTATTCAACAATCAATAAATAAACAAGAGATCAACCCATAACAATTGATCTGATTAGCCGTCATGGTTTGCTTGTTCAGAAGTAATACAATTAGTGAATGTTGCCAATTGTTTAGGACCGTGGACTTAAAAGTTTTGATGCTTAAGGACTTCTTGGCGAAAAGTTTTGGTGATTTATGAGACAATGATGTTCATACGAAAGACCAGGAAGTGTCCAGCAGGAGGCGCCCAATTTTTTATATATTTTAATATAATTAGCCTTTATTGTTACACATTGAAATTGGAAGTCGCAACAGATATGACATAAAATATAAAGTGCAAATATTAAAAATAAACAAATTGTTAAACCATTTGGTGATCCGTATCTGTCACTAGCGGCATCCAACCACTAGTTTACATGGCTATGGATGCACTTTAACTATTTAATGTTTATGGGCAATCGCATCCACAACCAAAAATTTGCATATTTCATCATCATCTCATTTGTTGGAATCTGACTTTCTAGGCAAGAGTCTAAGAATATCTAATAAATTAGAATGCTGCTATTGGCTTTAAGACTTAAATAAATGAGAGGAACTCATTTTTGTCATACTGTATAATAGCGCCTGCAGACGACAGCTGCTTGATAGTTTTCTAATTTCCAAATACATAGAGTGTTATAGATCAGCTTCGCTCCACTACCCATTACAGTTATTGACTCTGCATTAGGAGAGGCGAGAGTAGATTGCAGTACAGAAATTGCAAGATGCGTATATTCTTTTTGTATCAAATTGTAAAAACACCACATAGGGCCTGATTCAGAGATGTACACAAAAGCACATGAAGTTGCAAATTTGGACGCAGTGGCCGTGGGAAATATGCAAATGTCACTGCCGCCTGGATTTGTATTGAGGCGCCCTCTGGTGGCTTTGCAAAGCGGCTGCGAACTAAGGTGCAGCATTCACTACAGACCGGTCAATTATCAAAATTTTGAGCAGCACTATAGGTATGCTGCCATTGCCCATTACTCACACCCCCCCCCCTTAAACAGCCCCTGTTTGTCAATCACTTCTATGACTGCAACTGCAACATGATTGCAGCACTTGTGCAGTGTGACAGCTGATAATGTCTCCACTGCAAGGAAATCAGGTTTGCGTACATCTCTGATCAGACTTATGGGTTGTAATGGGAGCAGTGCGATGTCATCTTTAGATTGCGAGCTTGCAAGCAGGGTCCTCTGACCTCTCTGTGTATTAATTTAGGTATGCAGTCAGTGGATATACAATGTCTAGGTCACCAGTCTCTAGATCGACCACTAATGGTTGTCACCTAAAAAGGGTCAACATTTCTTAGGTCAACAAAAGCTTATGGTCAACATAGGCAAGGTCGTCCGTCAAATTGACATGCTACCACAACATCGCCAGTCGCCAGCGCTCATTTGCCCCCCCCCCCCCCTCCGATTTTCCCCTTCATCGCTTTGCTTAAAATGCTGAGCAAAAACGCCCCTTGTGTATGCAATTTAAATAAGAGGACAGCTATACTTAAGCGTTAATTCGTTTGACAACACTATATTATATATTTATTTGTATGACTGCTACCACATTTTGAGAGCCCACATACACTGAGCTGATTTGCAGGGTCGTCAACAGAAATCTTGGGGCCCTGTACACTGATTTCTGGGGCCCCCGCGACACGGCTTGGCAGCTGTTGTTTGTAATTCAGCCACGGCTTCCATTCTGTAATCCCGTGTGCGGCGGCGTGCAGTGGGAGGTATGTTTGGGTGGGGTCCCTGCATCTGGTCTACTTCTTCAGCTGCTTGTAGTAGCAGGACTACAGACCGGAAACCGCCGCTGAAGTACAAACAACCACCGAGCTGTGCCACAGCCAGGTTCCCGTAGGGACAGTTAGGTTTTCCACCACTCCAGAGGAGTGTAAACCAATTTTACTTTTTTACAGGTGCACACTATTACTGATCACATAATACCCCTAGTGCTCCTTATATTATTTTAAGCTAGTTTAACCCATTGGAGTTGATAAAAAACAATTTAGAGCACGGTACACTAATTTATAAGTATATGACAACAATGTCACTGTCACTGCAGAGCTGAGCTCCTATGCCGGATCTTACCTAAACTTTCATGGTTCCAGGGCCCTGCTTTCAGTTGGACACCTGACTTCTCCCATTCTCCGTCCATCTTGTAGGCTGCTGCTATTTACGAGCAGGCAGCCGAGATCGTGGAACACTTGTCCCGGGTGCTGCGCATGGACAGAAGCATGCCGAAACTGGAGAGTCCACAGCGGCAGTGCAGAGGCCAGCAGGTGCACTGCTCAGCACAGACAAGAGACAGCTGACTCTGTCTCCGAGCGTTGAGCGGCTGCGGGCCGGGCGCACACACAGACAGCACACAGAACAGAATGAAACTTAGCCACACACGGGCGGACGGAACAGGTCCCATTGTAATAACAAAGTGGATCACTGATGCTAATACAGGCATACTGGCAGGAAAGCCCTGGGGCCCTTCAGATCATCGGGGCCCGTCACACTTGTCCCCCTTGACCCCCCCTGTCAACGGGCCTGCTGATTTGGGCTGATTTCAGCCAATTCAGACGAATCGGGACATCAAATCATCCCAAATCAGATCAGTTTGATGTCCCCACAGGTCCGATGCGCGATGTGTGCATTGGATCTGAGTCGGTGGTCTGACCTGCTGGCTGTCCGACACCCAACCTGGGACCTCCCTCCTGGTGGCGAGCCTGGAGGGAAACAGGGATGCATGTAATCCATCCCAACAAATTGTGATGGATTGCATGCGTCCCTGTCACCCGAGAAGGTCTCGGGCGGCTCGCGGGGTATTGAGTGGCCGTACACTGGACATCGCAGCATTGTATGGCCACCTTTACAGTAACCAAAATCCGTTAACACACAGTTATTAAATGTACTGTATACAGGTATGTTATTAATAGCACAAAAACTATAAACAGGACAAAATATGCTATAATATATATATATATATATATATATATATATATATATATATATATATATGTGTGTGTACATATATTGCTTGTCACTTTATCTCTGAAGGTTTAAAGCCACCCACCAAATCCCAGGACACAGTTTTGATGTGTTAATTTTGTACATATTGATTTTGTAAGGGTATTTGGAGGGTGGCTGGTTGCATTAAGCTCACATTGATTTGCCATATAATTAACTCCTCATTATTTAGGCACTGGTACTGTAATTTGACTCTTATTAATGCAGTTCTTATTGGAACACTGTTTAGCCATTTTGCAAGCCGGTAACAAGATAGCGATATCAATTTAATTAGATCCTAGACGAGAAATGAATGCAAGCAATATAGTAACTGTTTGCTGGCCACTGGGATACATAAAACAGTGTGACAGGTCAAATAAGACTTCCCTTTAATATACTAGTGCAGTGTATTGTAGTTTTTTAAGCAGAAGCAAACATAGCATACTTACATGCTCACCCGAAAGTTTTGGGTGTCTCCCAGTTTTGGAGTAGCCCCCCACAACCAGGGAAGTGTGGGTGCTCCTCTCGCATCCCACGTTCCAGGATACGAAGTGGGTTCAGAACAACAGTTCTGTGGCAGCGATAAAATTGATAATGGATTCGCAGATTGGATGATCCTTACAAACAATTTTAATAATATTAAATGACCTGTATATACAGTATTTTCTTTAAAAGAAGAAGAAATTGAAATACAACATGTACATGTAGATAGTAAAAAATATATATATAAAAACTCCCTGCTTGCTGGACTGATCTTTTAACGTTTTTGCAACAAAGCAATGCTATTACACAATTGGGTACTTGATATAGTTACCACTCCATAGGCAATAATGCGGTGCACTGGATCGTCCCGCTATTGGCGAATGGATTTGGGCGATGTCCAGTAAATCTGGGTGCTTCTCCCAAAGTTGGGGAAGCAATGTTGGGCCCCAATGGGCTAGGGAAAAACAGGTGGGGCACCCAGCGGATGTGCGGTGGATCCTCTCTAGTGAGTGGCCTAGAAAAGGATGAATAGTGTTCTGTGGCCACTGGAGGTGTTCCAAAGCATGTTCTCCACTTGTACTGGACCAAAATTGGATCGATGGTCTGTCCAATCAATTGGATGGTTGGGTGCTCCCAGATGGTGGGATATCCGTACGGAGCCCAGTGGGTTAGGTCCTAAATTGGCAGGGGGTTTGAGTCCTCTCTAGTTTGTGGCCTGGACAGATGGAATGAAGTCCACGGCCACTGGAGGTGGGGGGAGGTGCCCTGCTGTTTTGGTGGACAGCGATGGGACAATGATCAGTCCAAGTGTGCAATTGGTGTCCAGCAAGGCAGGGATCAGGGTATTGGGGGGGGGGGGGGGGGGGGGTCTCCAGCAAGGCAGGGACATCAATTGCACACTTGGACTGATCATTGCTCAAAATTTATTTTTAAAATAGTCTTTTGTAAAAAAAGGTATGTTAATTATGGGATTGCCTGACACATGTGAAAGGAATCATTAATCAAATAGGGTATATAAACCAAAGATGGCCACACCATGCCATCACCTTGAAAACGCTGACATAGCTCAATGAAACACGTTGGTGGCATTGGGAGCAGGCCATTGAGCAGGAGCACCACTGGCATAAGATTATTCCTCTACAAGGCTGAAGAATACCAGTTTTCAGGACAAACATTTATCCTCACAGCAAAGTCTCTTCACCATTCTGGGAAAACCCCACAAGGTCCTTGATCATCCTCCAGCGGCTTCTTACCATCAGTGCACACCCGCACCATAGTGAGGACAATGGACCCAAGCCGGAAGATTCCCAATACCAAATGCTGGTAAGACTTTTCAAACTGTCATTAAACCCTCCAGCCATTTCCAATAGATTGGGATGCAGTCAAAATCCCGATGGTCAAAATCCCGACAGGGTCAAAATCCCAAATGGGTCATAATGCCGACAATGACAAAATCCCGACATTTAAAATCCCGACAAGGACAAAATCCCGACATTTAAAATCCCGACAAGGTCAAAATACCATAGAATGTACAGGTAAAACTGTCAACATGACTTTGGTTCGACAGGTTGAGAGGTCGACATGGGTTTTTTCACAGTTTTTTTACCCGAATGTCAACACAGTTGACATGGACACAGTTGGAGGTGAACCGCAGCACCTTACCGGTATTATGACCCATTCGGGATTTTGACGGTCGGGATTTCATACCGAATCCACTTGATTTAGACCAGACATTTCTCTCCAAATGCCCAAAAGGCCACTCCCATCAAATCTCAAACGCTGGTATGAGCTGTTTCAATGGGATAAGCTGTCCCATTGAAACAGCTCATACTAGTGCCTAGTTCTCCTTTTTTACCTTGATAAACAACCTTCGCTGCATTTAAAGACCCTGTGGACAAGAAAATTAAAGGATGCCTTAAGGTGGTATTTGAAGGGGTGGGTTTTACCCTACGCCCTATAATTGCCTCTGCTTGGGTATCCAAGTCTATGATTAAATGGGCTAAAGCCTTAGGAAATCAGCAGAGTATGTATGTGAGGATGGAGAAGAAGGCGCCAAGATGGCGTCAAAAGTGTCAGCCACATCTGTCACAGCAAGGAGAGCTCTCTGGCTTAAAGCTTGTGAAGCGGACATCGATACCAAGAAATCTCTGATGGCCTTGGCTTTTAAGGGAGAACTGCTTTTTGGGACAGAACTTGAGTCCATTATAAAGCAAGCCACAGGGGGAAAGAGCACTTTCCTTTCCACCATGTTAAAACATTCGGTACTTGTTTCCTAGCACGTCACCCATCTTAAGCCATCGCAAACCACTAATTAAGGTATGCAATGGTATGCAATGGGACCCGATTTTCGGGTCCTAAGAGCCGCACTGTACAATTTTAATATCACGTTGCATCATACAATGGCATGCGATGCGATTTGTAATTGTACAAGCACCCTGATGGGTGATTACTATGTTAAATGCACCCCCATTGTTAATGCCACCCCCACTATTAACGGCAACCCGAAGCGTGGCAAGCGCAGCGAGCCCGCGAGGGGTGGCGGTACACGTCCTCCGACCTTTTCACACCTCCACTATCCACGTCAGCGTGGAGTTGACTTTATATAGTGCAGCGAGCCACCGAGCCCGAAGCGTGGCGAGCGGACGTGGAATACATGTGAAGTAATCCGCGTCCGCTCGCCACACTATATAAAATCAACCCCACGCCGACGTGGATAGTGGGGGTATGAAAAAGTTGGAGGACGCGTACCGCCGCCCCTTGTGGGCTCGCTGTGCTCGCCACGCTTCGGGTTGGCGTTCATAGTGGAGGTGGCATTAACAATGGGGGTGCATATAACATAGTAATCACCCATCAGGGTGCCTGTACAATTAAAAAATCATTTTGATCGCATCGATCGCATTGCATGCGATCTGGTCGCATGCTATGCGATGCGATCGATGCAATCAAAATGATGGCATAAGATTAAAATCGTGGGTGCCGTGCTAGGAAACAAGTACCAAACATTCAAGTTTTGGGCTTTTAAGCCTTCCTTTCATTCCTCCTTTTGAGGGGGTGCATCTAACAGAGGACAGGCAGGAAGAGGAAAGTTTCCGGCCAGTAAGGGGAGGGAACCCAGATCCCAGTTCGGGGCCTTTGCTAAGAAGCACGCATCCAAGAGCAAGGATAAGTCCTCGGCATGACGGGGCAGAGACTCCCTGTCCTCCCCGTCCTGGGTTCAGAGTGGGGGGTCGCCTCCAGCAGTTTAGTGACAGATGGAACATCTCCATCATGGACCCTTGGGTTCTCTCCATCTTTTCCCAGGGTTACAGAATAAATCTCAGGGGTCTTCCCCAAGGAGATTTCTTCCAACACCTTTACCGTGGGAGGCTTTAGACCCATTCTAAATTTGAAGTCTTTAAACCTGCACCTGTGGGTGGACCATTTTCGCATGGAATCTCTCTGATCAGTGCTGTTAAGCATAGAGTCAGGAGAATTTCTAGCATAAGTGGACATCCAAGATGCTTATCTGCATGTACCTATCTGCAAGGAACATCAGTTTTTACTGCGTTTTTCAATAGGAGAGACTCATTTACAGTTCCAGGCTCTTCCTTTTGGCCTGGCCACAGTGCCGAGAGTCTTCACAAAAGTGATGGCTGTCATGGCAGCGGCTGTCAGGCTAAAAGGGATAGTAATTATCCCGTATTTGAAGGACCTCCTGTTCAAGCGGAGCAGCGGAGAAGTTGCAGGAACATCTGGCCATTGCGACACAGTTTTTCCAAGATCATGGGTGGTTGTTAAATCTCCAGAAGTCTCATTTGACACCCACTCAGAGACTTCAGTTTCTGGGGGTGATTTTGGACACACAACTTCATTGTGTGTTTCTTCCGGAGTCCAAAGTAGTCCTGTTGATCCTTCAGTCTCCAAATTCAACAGTCTGGCAGGGAGTGAAGCTGATAGGCAAGATGATGGCAACTTTCGAGACACTGCAGTTTGCAAGGTTTCACTCAAGATAATTTCAGTGGAACATTCTGTCATGTTGGTCAGGAAATTCAAAGACCATGAAACAGGAATGGCTGATGCTGTCTCAGGAGACCAGGGAATCCTTGATCTGGTGGACAGATCTGGAGTCTCTGCAAATGAGGCGTTCCCTTTGCTCTTTGGATCGGCTGGTTGTCACGACCAATGCCAGTCTCAGGGGCTGGGGGTGGTAGTCCTACACCTGAGGTTGCAGGTTCTGTGGTTCAAGGAAGAATCCAGACTGCCAATCAATATCTTGAAGCTCCGGGCAGTTTGGAACACCCTCCTGCAGGCAGAGGATCTCCTGAAGGGATCTCCTGTACGCATACAGTCAGAAATGCCGCGGCTGTGGCTTACCTGAACCATCAGGGTGGGACTCGCAGCAGGATGGCAATGCAGGAAGTCTCGCAGATTTTCCAGTGGACAGAGTACTCTGTTGGCTGTGTTCATTCCGGGGATCTGGAATGTAGAAGTGGATTTCCTCAGCAGGGCAGAGCTGCTGGAAGGAGAGTGGGCGCTACATCAGGAAGTCTTTCAGAAGATAGTGACTCTCTGGGGGCTCCCAGAGATAGACTTGATGGCGTCTAGGCACAACTGTCAGGTTCCCAGTTTCTGCTCTCAGACCAGGGATCGGACTATGTGGGCAGTGGAGGCCGTGACAGTTCCGTGGCGTTTCAACTTTTGCGGAAGCGGTTATCCAGACTATTCTCAGGGCTCGCAAAGCCTGTATCAGCTGCAAATTATCATTGTGTCTGGAAGATCTATATCAGGTGGTGTGAGCGTCAGAAGGTACACACCTTTAGGTTCAAGGTCTCTAGACTGTTAGAATTTCTCCAAGACGGGTTTTCAGCAGGGCTTAGCCTGCAGTCTTTAAAGGTACATTTGCCGGCTTTATTAATTTTCTTTCAGAAAAGGGTAGCCCTTTTACCTGAAGTACAGACTTTTTTGCAGGGAGTCATGAGGCTTAAACTCCCATATAGGTAGCCGGTGGTGCCTTGGGACCTGTCCTTAGTTTTGTCAGTATTACAAAAGCCTCCGTTTAAGCTTTTAAGGTCGGCTGATCTTAAATTTCTGTCTTGGAAACTTACCTTTTTGTTGGCTATAACTTCGGCTAGGCGAGTTTTGGCATTGGAGGCCTTGTCTTGCAAGTCTCCATTTCTGATTTTTCATGATGACGGGGCTGTGCTTCATGCAGTGTCTAAGTTTCTACCTAATGTAGTGTCAAGTTTTCATTTACACCAGGGGCATAGGGGCAAGTTGAAGAAACTGGACATTGTTCGCGCTTTGCGCATCTACTGTACGTTGAAAGAGTAAAGGATATTCGCAAAACTGATTTGCTTTTGGTACTTTATGACGTACATAAGAGAGGGTGGCCTGCTTCTAAGCAGACCATTGCCAGATGGTTAAGGCCAGTAGTTGCCTTTGACTACACTAAGGTAGGCAGACCGATTCCCTCCAGCATTAATGCCCATACCACCAGGTCAGTTGCTTCCTCTTGGGCTGTGCTTCATGAGGCTACAGCGGAGCAGTTATGCAGGGCTGTTACCTGGTCCTCTGTTCATACCTTTACCAAATTCTATAGGTTCCATGAGTTCACTTCGGAGAACGCTTAATTTGGGCAAACAGTGATGAGAACTGTAAGCCTGAGCGTACCCTCCCAAAGGACAGGCTCTTGAACATCCCATGGTTGAGCTGTGTCACCAGGATGGATTATACAGAAAAGGGGCTTTTTGTAAGAACTTACCATTCGAATCCCTTTCTCTGAGTCCATCCTGGTGACACAGCGATCCCTCCCTTACGCTCAGTAAATTTATACCGTTAATGTGTTGTCATGTAAATGGTTTGTTGATTGTGCATATTAATATGTTCAGGCCTTGTACTGAGTAATGTATCCTAGTGTGTTTTAGAAGTTGAACTGAGGAATGCTGGGATGCAGAAGGGGGAAACCTGCCTCTCAAAGAAGTCAGCATAGGTGCCATGCTCCTGTGAACCCTCCTACATCCCATGGTAGAGCTGTGTTACCAGGATGGACTCAGAGAAAGGGATTTGAACGGTAAGTTCTTACAAAAATACCCTTTTTTTGGACCAAATTATATGACTAAATTAGTGGAAACCGGTACTCTGGTGGGCCGCCTTACTCGCCAGGCTTCGGGCAAGGTTACTAGAGTTAATAGATGGCGACAAGGATAGTACAGCAAAGGTCAGCCATGCCAATCTTTTGAACCTGTCAACCTATTGTACCAATCGACCTACTGACTGTTGACTGGTTGACTGTCAATCTCTTATCTGCCAGCCATGCTTTCTGTCCACCTGTCCTCCAAGCTCTACATAGTAAATCAGTAATATTAATATCTGAACATTTGTGAAAAATTCTCTTGTAGTCGATGTGAAATAAAAATAATAGTTTTTCAAAAAACTAATTTTTCTGTCAGTATGAGTTCAAAGTGAAGCAACCACAGTGGAAACTTCAGCTGGGAAATAATATGAAGCTTGGCTTGGATCTTTGATGGATGCTGCATTGCAATACGGAAGATACTAAACGGATAAATAATTATAATTTCTCTATGGGGTGAGAGAGATGCGTGAATTATTCTGCAAGACAGATAGGGCTGTGTACAAATTAATCTTTAAAAAAAAAAAGAAAAAAAGAAAACCTTTTGATTCACAATCCCCTGAAGCTCTGCAAAAACAGGTAAGAATGATTAACCTCATCATGTTGATTTTTTGATATTTAACTAATCCATTTCACAACATGTACATGTAGCTAATCATACAATAAAATACAGTACAATGTTCAAGTCCCTCGGCAGATGAACTTGATGAAATCTCTTACATTCATAATAATACAGTATATTATATCAATGTACTAGCATTGTTATGGCATTGTTATAAATAACAAGCAACCCTATAAATCCATCTGATCTAATGAAAAATGTATTATTATTATTATTATTATTATTATTATTATTATTATTATTATTTATTAAATGTTTGGCCAAATACACTGCCTCCAAATAGAATTCAGCTACATCCTTCCAGCGCCCACACATCACATTTTTATTTAAAAAAAAAAATGGGAATTTTTTTTAATTGACATTTTAATTTTCACAACTTTTGCCCCCCTACCCCACAAACACAAAATAGTAAACAATTTTATATATATATAAATAAATAACACAAAAAGAAATATAATTTAATAATTATGCTTCTTCATATGTGGCTATTTACTGTGGTTGGACCACTGTCATCTACTTGGATAAGTGTCTGTTAATTGTGGACACCATTATGGAGCAATATTTATCTTTTAATCCATGAAAAATTGCTCAAACTGTGTCAACTTAATTAAGAAGAGTAAATAAATAGCATGTTTTTGGTCTTGGTGGTTTTCCTTAGGATTGGGGTTAGGTCTCAGCCAGGTGTCCAGACTTTTAGGTAGAAAGTAATATTGGTCGACTATTGTCCAAAATGTACAAGGTCAACATGGACAAGGTCAACATGTTCAAAAAGTCTATATGATAATGGGGGGCACAGAATACGGTTGGCATGAGTTTTTCAAAAATGTTTAAATGTTTTAACTTTTTCATACATCCACATGGACTAAAACTGGGAACAGAAACGTGCAGCAGCAGTGGAGTGAGGCAAATTATACACTAATTGGGGGTCCATGTCCCACAAGATAAAAAATGTACACCCCCAAACATCTAAAAAACTCATGACCTTTTGTATGTCAGCCATTTTCATGTCAACCTTTTTCTTTGTCGACCTTGAGCATGTTGACTCTTGAGGTGACTTCAGTGGTACAGAGATGGGGGCAGGTACTCTTTATCCAGACCCAGGCCTGTGGGAGGGGCTCAAGCAGTGGCGTGCGGTGGGGTGAGGCAGGTGAGGCACAGCCTTTCTTGTCATACTAACGTATATGCCGACGTTTTGAATTTATAAAATATGTCAAAAATACAAAGAATATCTAAAAAAAATCTTATACTGTATTTATTATTCTAATCATTTTTACAGTCAAAACTCTGGAGTAAAATGTCTATGGCAGGTGAGGCAGTGCCTCACCTGGTTACCTTTTCTGCACATCTCTTATCAAAACTGAGCAAATCTCCAACAGTATATACTCCTGAACAATGCCTGCAATGTATCCCTGGGCTCATATATTCTGTGCATATCTGGCTCTGGTACTTGCCAGGGACTCCTCAGCCATTTACCTCACCATATGTCCCGGGGCCCAAGGGAGCCAGGGTCCAGCTGCCCCCTATCACTACCACCACCACCACTTTAGACAGCTAAAGTGGCTCCCTCCCGGACCTGGCACAGCTCTCAGTGACCCTGTTTGACCTGAACAATGTCGATCTTTATTACAGTTGACCTAATGAACCAAACCTTTTGGCCACTCCAGTTTGTGCTTTTTGGCAAAGGATAGTAAGTTGTACAGAGTAAAAACTCTTAAGCTCTCTAACCCTTTGAGTGTCAATGTTGCTGTGAGCGATCCTCAAAATATCTGTTACAAATGCCATCCCCACTCACAGCGACTGTTCTTTTTTTTGGTTGCAATTTTTAATTAAGCTTCAATTAATTGACTTGTCTGTATTTAAATTTATTTATGCTAAAAGAACCTGTGAGCGATGCTTGTATTTTTAGCAGATAATTTGAGGATCACTCACAGCAACTTTGGCACTCAAAGGGTTAACCAGCAAACCAACTTATATTTTTTTGTCCAAAAACAGTTTGGAAATTGCCGGGTAATTAACCCTTTGAGTGGTGGGTGTTGCTGGGTCAGGACAAACCTACCAGGGCAAGTTTGTCCTGCCCCAACAAAACCCACCACAGATCGTAGGACCCCACCTCCTCACCTTCGCTTACGCCCGAGGCTGAGCTCCCCCCACAGCCGTTGCACCAGCCGCCAGCCACAGCAGTGACCATAGGCAGCAGACAGGCTCGGGGAAATTCACGGCGGCTTGGGAGGACTTGGGCACCTGAATTCCTGAGCGCTCCCAAGTACCCCTGAGCCGCCCGAATATCCCTGAGCCTACCGCCTACGTCACTGCTGTGAGGTGAATGATGGCTAGTGGCTGGGGAAGCGGCAGGGGTCAGGTGAGCCCCGGCGTCTGATTGCCGGGGGGGGGGGGGGGCGATGGGGGCTCTAGAGGTGGTGCGCCAGAGGTGCACAGCTGGACACCACTGGTGCGCACCTATTGCTTATTATTGGTATGCCTGGAAATTTGTTTCGGGACGGCCCGCTAAAAATAGCAACAGCATGGTGTTCCATTTTTCAGCATTCAGGTATACAAGGGGAAACAGAGGGCTGCTTCTTTTACATTTCTCCAGTATGGCAAGCATTGGAGATGGAAACAAGGAAGCAGAGGGGCATATACAGTAGATCCCCTGAGATTGGCAGATGGCCAATAGAGAAAGCATGGAGGAAGGGGAGGTTCCATCCTCCCAGCTGCTACTGCTACCGCTGCCGCCGTCGGAGGAGGGATCACGGAGGAAAAGGAGGAGGCGTCTTCCCAGCTGCTGCTGCTGCCGCCGGAGGAGGGAGAAGAGGTGAGCCCTGCTGTAATGACTCGCAGGCAGGGGTTTAAGGTGCCCATACACTGCTGCGACGTTTCGCAGCAGTGTTCGGACACCCAATACTCTTGCAGCCGCCGGGACATTCCCGGCGGCAGGGACGCATGTGATCCGTTGTGATGGATGGAGGCCTCGCCGCCTGGAGAGAGGTCCCAGAACGGGTGGTAGGACGGCCAGCTGGTCCGACCACCCGTTCTGGGACCTCTCTCCAGGCGGTGAGGCGGACAGGAAGCAGGGACGCATGCGATCCATCACAATGGATCGCATGCGTCCCTGCCGCCGGGAAGGTCCTCTTCTCCCTCCTCTGACTGCATGGCAGGGAGAGGCGATATGGTCCGATTTTATGGGCCGATTGGTCGCAATCGGCTGAAATCGGACCAAATTGTCTCAGTGTATGGGCACCGGCTTTACGCTCCTGATGACCCGGCTACCCGGCGACAGATTTCACCGGCAGAAGGTACGACCAAGGAGGTGCGAAGTAATACGCACGGGAATGCGCATTGCATCGCACCTCCTCTCATGTACATGCAATCTGGACACTGTATATGCGATTTATTGCTGAAATCGCATGTAAATTGCCCAAATTGCATGTATATCACCCTAGTGTAAGGGGGCCTTTACAGTACATTATGTGGCTCTTAAAACAGACGATAACACGCTAACATGGCATTATGTTTGATGGTTTTCTATATGGAAAATACTGCAATATCTACAGTATTGCCCATTTGTAAAATCTGTGTTAATTATTTACCCATAACTCTATTTGTTATCAAACATATCAACTAATAAAGGCTCCTCAGTGATACTGTACATTCAAATGGCCAGCAAAATGCTGTTTTTGTAAAAGTGAAGAGGGTGTGTGAGATTAGGTCCTGAGCACAATGGGGGTTGGGGAGATGAGGAGAGGTTTTTATGCAACCTAAATCTGCTTCTCTCTTTTCCTATTAACTGCTGATCAATCCAATTACGGGCATTGTATAATTAGACCCATCTGCTCTCCTTAAATCTACAGAGATACTGATTTCCTTCCCCACACTGAAAGCATGAGTGAGTGAGAAATGGAAAAGCTGCACATTAACCTTTATCATACTGGAAAATGCTATCAGCATACCTCCCAACTGTCCCCATTTTTTGAGAGTGAGTCGCGTGTTATGGAGACTGTCCCACCCGTGGGCAGCAGTGTCCTGAGGTATGTATCACTTTAGAAATTGGGACGCTCGCGTGAGGGGCGTGGCCTGTTTCATAGGGCATGCCCCCAACCCCCCTGCCTCGCTGATTAGATGCTGTGCGCATGATCACAGCATCTATTCCTGGGCAAGGGAGACTCCCAACTGCCCCTAACCCCCACCGCGGGACACTACCGGCCCCAGGTGGGACTCAGTACCATCCCAGACAGTTTGGAGGTATGCTGCAAAGTTGGGAGACCCCTGTCATTCACTGCACTTCTTTGCATAACTAGCACTTTGTGGGCCCCATAGCAAAATCTTGTAAGGGCCTCCCCATATTAATGACCTTTGGGGGGGGGCAGCAGAAAGAATGAATGAGGGAGTTAAGAGACAAAGAGGGTGTTGGGGGAAAGACAGAGAAAAGTGGAAAGACAGAGTGAGAGTATACATGAGAGAGAGTTTCAGGGAGAGACAGGTAGTGTCTGCGCAAGAGAGACAGAGATAGTGTCAGGTTAGCTGTCAGGGAGAATGGGAAAAAAGAGAGAGGTGGGAAGTTTGGGGTAATAGGTGGGGAGTAGAGAGAAAAAAGAAAAAGGAGGATGGAGAGGAAAAGGAGGGGGAAAGGAGAGGAGGGGAGAGGGAATGAGGGAGAGGAGGGGGATGAGGGAATGAGGGGGAATGAGGAGAAGTTGGTGATAAGGGGGAAAAAGGTGGTTGGGAGAGGAGAGGGGGAGAGGGAGTGGAGGGAGTTGAGGATCAGAGCAGAGGGAGAGTGAATGATGGGAGAGAGGAGAAGAGGGAGAGGAGAAGAGGGGGAAACAGGCTGGTAAAGGAGAGAGGGAGAGGGAATGAGGAAGAGAAGTGAGATGAGGGTCAGAGGAGGGGGAAGTGGAATAAGGGGGAGGAGCAGGGAGTGCAAGAGGAGAAGGGGGAGAAGGAGATAAGGGTCAGAGGAGAGGTAGAGTGAGGAGAAAGGGGAGAGGAGAAGAGGGAGAGGAATAGAGGGGGAGAAGGAGATAAGGGGGAAAGAGAGGAGTGAGAAAGGAGAGGAGGGAATACAGGAGGTGAGGGTGATGAGGGGGAGATGAAATGAAGGGAAGGAGGGGGGAGAGAGGAGAAGAGGGGGAGGGGGAATAGGGGGTAGTGGGAGAGGAGAGGGGGAGAGAAAAAGGAGAGGAGGGAGATGAGAGTCAGAGGAGGGGGAGAGGGAATGAATTGGAGGAGGGGGGATAGAGCAGAAGAGGGATATAGGAGGGAGGGGGAGAATAGAGAGCAGTGGTTTGAAACCGTTGTAACAGCAGGCAACACTGTTTCTTTTCTAATCTCTCCTTTCCCCCAGTACAGGTGGGACTGGGTAGCTTTCTCTGTGTCTCCCACTGCACACGCTGCCTGGCTCCTGGTCCTCTGCGCTTGCAGGCTGGTGCTTCTGGCTCACCCTCGATGTGTAGAGGAGAGGGAGGAGGATCCAGGTCCCCTGCACTGGCTGCCCGGCGCCTTGTTCCCTGCATGCACTGTGGAAAGGAAGTCTCCCACACTCGCAACCTGGTGATGGGTCTCCCGCAATCGCATCCTGGCAATGGGTCCTTTCACTCGCAGCCCAGTGCCGGGTCCCCCCATTCTGCAGCCCAGCATCAGGTCCCTGGCAGTTGCAGCGGGACCCATAGTAGTTGCATCCCCTGCACCCTCTATAGTTATGCTACTGCTTGTAGTGCACATGGTTTTGTCCATTAAAGAAGGAGTTTGCTTTTGCAAACCAACCTCAATTAGGCCCTAAGTTACTGTCGCAGGCGTAGACATCTGCTTGCTGTGCAAAGAAAACACCGTACAATAAGTTAATGCAAAATAAAAGGTACATTTCTTATGTTGTCAATCAGACCTGCTGAATAATGATTGGCAGCACAAACTGTCACCAGGAAGTAAGGTCTTTTTTTTTAAATAATAAACATGTTTCATATAATTAATATTTTAAAAGCTTATTAACCGAGTCCACTTTTGTAATTTAACTCTTTCCTCAACTACAGTAGTGTATGCTATGTAAATATGTATCCAGTGTTGCTTGTCTCCATGATATACGCTGGGATGTATCAAATGAAAACTGGTAAAAAACCCTGTTCTCTGGGTTTTTTACTGGATTTTCATATGAAGGAACCCTTTACCGATGAGTTTTCAATGCGGCGGGTAATGCCAGGCAGTACCCAATAGAAGTACTGTATATGGGCTCCTTACCTCATCCCTCCACACTGGCCACCCCTATCGTCCTGCACCGGCAACCCCCACATGCTGTTCGGGCAGCCTACTGGTGTACTCCACGGACCCAGTGACCTTCTCCTCCCTAGAAACACTGACTTCACCTTCCAGGTGGTGGAGCCCGGTAGTGACTGCAGCCGTCTACAGCAGAAGATTCCCCGGGCATTT
Organism: Crinia signifera; assembly: GCF_055691185.1. Taxonomy (NCBI): domain Eukaryota; kingdom Metazoa; phylum Chordata; class Amphibia; order Anura; family Myobatrachidae; genus Crinia; species Crinia signifera. Next base: position 327,407,860 of record NC_139218.1, on the reverse strand, counting down.
ATTATTGTTAATATATTCTGCCCATAGTGAGATGTACAGATGAGCGCCTCTCGTTCAGCGCCGGGGCTCGCCAGAATGCCCCCACTGGCGAGATGGCACTCCATCTGACTGGGACACGCGAGCGCCCCACACAAACGCGCATCACAGTTTCTGGACGGTGGAGGTGGGGACGAGCACCGGGGACCGGCGGGGAGTTCCGTTGTAAGACACATGTCCCCTTTCCAGCGGCTGGTGGGGGCTGGCGGTTGGCAATCTGACTGCCAGACCTGCGCTGAATGGAGTGCGCTCCATCTGTACCTGTCATAGTACAGTGCTGTTATCAGCATTCTTAGAGGTACCCAAGGCTTTTTGCCCGTAGTGTAAGTATGAACACCAGTGGTGGAAATAGTTTTTGTAGGGGTCAAGAATACATAGTGCATGACCACCTAACTAAAGACGGTCATGCACTTGGGCGATTTCACCCACTTCCGATGGATCGGGACAAGAAATGGGGTGAAAAGCAGCCAAATCACATGTGTTTGATTCTATGTGCGGTCCTGTGTGCATCCAATCAGATCTGGAGATTGAGGGGGAGATTCTCTAAGAATCTCCGCCCCCCTTCGCCGCTCATCGCAATTATAATTATCACATATGTGTAGCACCCCAGTGGGTTGCTAATCACTATAAACTGACATTGTGAGTATCTGCCTAAGGTATGGAGCACTGAGGGTAAATTGAGTGCAGGCCCCTTTAATGCTACCAGCAGGGGCGGGATCAACCCAGCAGGATGATTGACAGCTTTGAAGAAAAGGTAGCTGTATTGGCTAACAGAGTGTGGGGTCAAGAGGTGAAGCAGGAAGAAGCATGTGGAAGAGAGGGAGAGAGAGCGCAGCAGCAGCAGCATGGTGTCTGAGCTGAATGGAACTGAGGTGTAAAGAGAGTGACACAGAGAGAGTTCTTAATCTCCCCAGCTGATCTGCCAGCCATCCCTGCTAGCAATAAAAGTGCAGGCTACTGAGTGGGAGCAAAGACACACAGAGCCCCATGTGCTCAGAGGAGACCCTGCAGAGCAGGACAGCATGCAGAGTGGAGGACACTGTAACAGCCTGTACCAGCAACATCCAATAAAGCGTGAGTCTGACTATAACACCCCTGTGTAACAGTGTGCTCCCCACTAGATCCAAGTTTGCACCACTCACCCCAACTCCAGTATTAACAGAGGAAAGAATCCACAGAGAGCTCAGGCAAAAGATAGCTCCTGGCTATAGAAGTGGGTCCCTGTCAGACCCCCCAGCAGAGTATAACAGGACTGCCCTAAAAAGACTGTAACCTTTATAAAAGGATCTTTCAGTAGACTGTGAATGCAGACTTCATTTAACCCCTTCATGCTGGAAGCTGCTTTGAATGTGGGATTCAGCATTAACCAAGCCTTGTCTAAGGATTTGAGAACACCTAAATGAGTTGGCCTTGGACTGTTTTTAGTTAGCAAACCTATTGCAAGACTCTCAGCCTCTGACCCCCAAATAAAGACTGTGCTTTACTGCTGACTGAGCCAACCTGAAGAGACTGTTACACATCATTTGATCTGCAGGATCATTGCAAGGAATAGTGACTATTAAGTTGTATCTGGGTACCCAGTAGTAGGATGATTTAGCAGAGTCTAGTTAATGTATGCAGCTATTGCACATAATAGTAAGTGTATTGTGAAGAGAAGTTTGCACATATTGCAGGTAAACAGATTGTGTTACAAGAATTGAATTGTTCATCGGATTGGATATATTGTACTCTTCCGCTAAAGATGTGTACAGAAGTGTTCAGTGCTTTGTTTGCTTGATACCATAATTGCCGTTATTACTGAAGGTGATCATTTATACCCTCACCCAAGAGTCACAAAATAAACCGTTATAATTGTACCAACTTGTCCATTCATTGTGAGCAGAAAGACTCCTGACCGAATTGGAAAAGAAGAACTGAAGTAACCTCACAGTGTGAACTCCACCCAGTTCAGGTAAACCCGGGCCACCACTGGCCTTGGGGGTGTCACATATGGCGTCATACCGAACAGGATCGGACATGGAAGTGCATAAAGGCAACCCCACTGCAGATGACAAAGCCTTTAGGGAATTGTCTGTAACATTGGATGGACTCCTCAAAATGACTGCAGAGATGAGAAAGACCCTAGCCAACCAGAGAATAGAACAGACTGTATACAGAAACGGGAAATGGCGTTCAGAACGCAGAGTGAAGCACCAATCCAGATGGGACGTTACCCAGGAGATGGGAAGATGGGGGACTAATCAGTTTCATGCTCGAGGGAGGCCAATATGTTGGCAATGTAGACAAAGTGGTCATATTGAGAGGCATTGTCCACAGTCCTCAGGAAGACCATCACGAGGAGGACCACCCTGGGAAGGACGACCCAGAAATGCAGGCCCATCTGCAGTATTCCAGAACCAAATGAGAGTGTCTGGGGTACATAATGCTGTGGCTGGTGAGCGAACCAACCCAAGAAGGATCTCTGGTCGTGTCGTGTGGTTCAGTGTACCACGTGGGTACGGGTTCATCAAGAGAACAGACACCAGACAAAGCGTGTATGTACATTTTACTGCCATTCAGAAAACCAACCGAAACTGGTTTCGGAGCCTGAGAAGTGGCGAAATGGTGGAATTTGAGTTGGCAAAAGGAAAGAAAGGTATCAAGGCTGTACACGTGATCAGTCTAAATGGGGCTCAGGTGCAAGGCAACAGGCATGCTGCAGAGGGCAGCCAGCATTGGTGCTGTCCACCTTTCAGAGAGCATTCACGCTACTGCCAGCAAGATTACCATTACAGTAAAAGTAGAGAGGAACCAAGTGAAGTTCTGCTGGTTGAGGAAAGACCCCGGGGAGGTAACAAGATGCAACCGAAGCTGCAGGATGTAGTCAGATGGCAATTTCCCCCAGAACCAAGAGAACGGGAGGGCAGAAAAAGGATAGAGCACACTGGTTCCAGCACAGCCAACCCCAGACCAACAGATTCCAGTGCAACTGACCGAGAAAGAGCCATTGAAGCTGTGGGGCAACTAGTTGTGGCAGAGAGATCTAGAGCCTTGGAAACCAATAGCAAAGAGTCAGATGTATCAATGTCTGAGTGTAAGGCCCCGGAACAAACCCCTAGTGCAGCTAAGGAGAAGGTGACATGGCTCTTCCCAGAATTGCATGGGCCCGACGTTGAGTACCACACGATAAGCAAGGAGGAGGTCACCTTGTGGTTACAGCAGGCATCAAGAAGGAAAGAAAAAAGATCCAAAAGGAATTTCTACCAGCAAGAAGCACAAGGAATATCTTGCCCGCCAGTTATGGGGATTGATGGTTCCCGTTGCCATTAGCTGTCGATGCGTGAGGACACGCACATGAAAAAGCGTGGGTGAATGTAGCACCCCAGTGGGTTGCTAATCACTATAAACTGACATTGTGAGTATCTGCCTAAGGTATGGAGCACTGAGGGTAAATTGAGTGCAGGCCCCTTTAATGCTACCAGCAGGGGCGGGATCAACCCAGCAGGATGATTGACAGCTTTGAAGAAAAGGTAGCTGTATTGGCTAACAGAGTGTGGGGTCAAGAGGTGAAGCAGGAAGAAGCATGTGGAAGAGAGGGAGAGAGAGCGCAGCAGCAGCAGCATGGTGTCTGAGCTGAATGGAACTGAGGTGTAAAGAGAGTGACACAGAGAGAGTTCTTAATCTCCCCAGCTGATCTGCCAGCCATCCCTGCTAGCAATAAAAGTGCAGGCTACTGAGTGGGAGCAAAGACACACAGAGCCCCATGTGCTCAGAGGAGACCCTGCAGAGCAGGACAGCATGCAGAGTGGAGGACACTGTAACAGCCTGTACCAGCAACATCCAATAAAGCGTGAGTCTGACTATAACACCCTTTGTAACAGTGTGCTCCCCACTAGATCCAAGTTTGCACCACTCACCCCAACTCCAGTATTAACAGAGGAAAGAATCCACAGAGAGCTCAGGCAAAAGATAGCTCCTGGCTATAGAAGTGGGTCCCTGTCAGACCCCCCAGCAGAGTATAACAGGACTGCCCTAAAAAGACTGTAACCTTTATAAAAGGATCTTTCAGTAGACTGTGAATGCAGAGACTTCATTTAACCCCTTCATGCTGGAAGCTGCTTTGAATGTGGGATTCAGCATTAACCAAGCCTTGTCTAAGGATTTGAGAACACCTAAATGAGTTGGCCTTGGACTGTTTTTAGTTAGCAAACCTATTGCAAGACTCTCGGCCTCTGACCCCCAAATAAAGACTGTGCTTTACTGCTGACTGAGCCAACCTGAAGAGACTGTTACACATCATTTGATCTGCAGGATCATTGCAAGGAATAGTGACTATTAAGTTGTATCTGGGTACCCAGTAGTAGGATGATATAGCAGAGTCTAGTTAATGTATGCAGCTATTGCACATAATAGTAAGTGTATTGTGAAGAGAAGTTTGCACATATTGCAGGTAAACAGATTGTGTTACAAGAATTGAATTGTTCATCGGATTGGATATATTGTACTCTTCCGCTAAAGATGTGTACAGAAGTGTTCAGTGCTTTGTTTGCTTGATACCATAATTGCCGTTATTACTGAAGGTGATCATTTATACCCTCACCCAAGAGTCACAAAATAAACCGTTATAATTGTACCAACTTGTCCATTCATTGTGAGCAGAAAGACTCCTGACCGAATTGGAAAAGAAGAACTGAAGTAACCTCACAGTGTGAACTCCACCCAGTTCAGGTAAACCCGGGCCACCACTGGCCTTGGGGGTGTCACATATGTTCTAACATATGTGATAATTATAGCAAAGGACAGCTCTAGCGTTAAGAGCTGTCCTTTGCGGTGAGAGTCTCCGGGTCCCAGCAGGTCCTGGCGGCTCCCCCCTCACTCCCACACCCGGCGCTGCTGCTGCTGCGCCGGGCTCTCCTCCTCCCTGCACCCGGAAGAGGATCAGTGCAGGGAGGAGGTCACAGGTCCGGGCAGCACAGCTCTGTGCTGCCCGGACACAGGTGAGGGGGTGATGCGGGGCGGCGGGGGTCCATGCGGGGCGGCGGTGGGATGCGGTAGAAGCCCTCAGGCTTCTATGGGGCATTGCCAGATTTTTCTGGCGATGCCCCACGCCGGGGGATGCTTAGTGCATACCAAAATGCGGTAAAAACCCCGATAACGGGGGTTTTACCGCATTTTTAGCTTAGAGATTCTCCCCCTGAACTTGTTGCACATAAGATAAATCATATGTTCCTTTAATCCCCTCTTGCAGCTCCCCAGGAGGCCTTTTACATGCGATAAATCGCATGTAAAAATGGCACATCAAGTGCCACTCTGGTTGATTCAGCTGTCGGTGAAGTTCAAGAGAAATGAGGTCCAACTTGTGCATCAGACAAGTCGTACTAGTGTATGGTGGCCTTCACCAAATATCACCAGCATGGGGGATACTCATTCAGTGGTTCCAAATCTCAATATATATTGCAGTATCACGAATATGAGCAGTGGAGAATCATATACAATAAACTGAGAAACAAGTTTAATCAATTAAAACAAGCAGTGGTTTTTAACTACTACTTTAAGACTAACTTTTTATGTTATTTTTCTGATTGACTAGCAACAAATGTTCACAGGCACTCAAGAACCCTCTTGAAAGCAGGCGTAATAGGCTGTAATTGTCTGTATCGCTATAATTAAGTTGTTCTTTTTTTCTGTTGTTTGTTAAATGAAGGAGGCGGCAGACGGACTATAGAATGAAATGCTTCCTCCTCCACGGATCACTTGCTCTGTGAATTTACAGGCGGCTGCGGCTGTTACAGTGGGAGTCTGACTGCTATATCAATAACAGATGTGTTTTATATTTCTGGGTGTGTGAGATGTATTTGTAAATGTAAACTGCTTAGCCATGGTAATGTTTATATAGTGAAGTGTAAATACATTAAAAGTTCTGATGCTTTTAACCCTTTCTTTCTATGTTGAACTTTCTAACATCTTTCAGTACTTCCTTATCTTTGCGGCCACAGCTTACACTACAGAACTTATGTACCGTAACCCGCACCACCCTGGGTCCACGCCACCCTCCTGTGTCCATGCCACCAATCTTTTACCTTTAGTAAAGTTGTGGCGAGCGGAGCAGAGCGAGACACCGAGCCGGAAGCGTGGCGAGCGAACGATAATGCTTTTCTGAAATCGGTTAACTTAACTGGCGGAAGCTGTGGCTGCAAAGATGAGGAAGTACCCATCTTTCTAAGAAGACAAACTTGTAGTGTAACTGCTAGATCATATCTCATGCATTTATCTGCTGAAGATGGTGTACTGTCTGGGTTAAATGTCAATCAGTGTTGTCGTCTTTGACAATGTTTGGCTGGAAGATGCAGGAAAGAGCGCTAAGGGCCTTATTCTGCTCGATACGGTGGGACCATACACGGGCAGATCGGGGTTTTTGTTCAACTGCGCATGCGTAGCTTTCGAAATGCGCAGGTGCGGCAACCTCACACCGCTCACAGACGGGTCTCTCCGTGCGAAAAAACCTGTCCGCAAGAGTACGGTCATTGTGGGCAGCATGGGGGCGTTTTTAGGGGAGCGGCCGGAATGAGGAAAACTGGGCGTAAACATGGGCGTAAACAAATACACGGGGGTGTGCACCAAAAATGTACGGTGCTACAACCGCTCGATCGGCGAACGCACCATGCATTTTGGGCCAAAAACAGGTGGATGCCAAAGATAGCTCCAGACCACCCCTAGATATACCGTATGAGAGCGGACGCCTGGGTCTGCTAATTAACGCTGATTACTACACCTGAATGTAATAAGCAATGCTGCAGCCTATTAAGTGAAAACCATGATTTCACTACCTGCAAGCCACACACAGCCCTCAAAACACATTGGAAGCATATCTTTCTAAACTTCTCTACATTTAAAGGTTGTTTTAATTTTAGGTAAGATTCATTCTAAGACCTGCTTACATATTTCAAAGTAGTTATTTTATAACCATCTACACCCATTCAGTAAGTGTTTTTGTAAACATTAAAAAGCAGGACACTCAATTCACAGAAGTCGACATGTGTCAACTTTTTCACAGTAACACCAACTTAACTTTATTTAAAAGTAAAACCAATGTGGGGACACATAGATAGTGATTAAAATGCAACATTAGAACATAATAAATATACATGTAATGAGGGTTAAAATGTTGTTTTATTAGGGTGTTTATTAAGGTACACAATTGAGTTAATAGAAAACAATTATTGAATAACAGTTAGAATAATTATTTAATTATCTTAATTATAGTTGAAAGGCAAGATTTTCAGTGCCATATATGTGAAGGGTATGCCACCATGCACGGACGTACGCTCACTCTCACGATCGGTGACACATGCTGAGTTTTCCATTGAAAAAAGGCGAGACCCGTCCATGCACTGTGGCGTACGCTCAGATATACGGAAGATGTCGGTGTAAAAACGGACGAGACCCGTCCGTATACGGTGGCGTACGCTCTGTTGTACGCCAGTTAACAGTGTCTAAGAGGAGACCCGTCCGTATGCGGTGGCATACGCTCTGTTGTACGCCAGTTAACGGTGTCTAAGAGGAGACCTGTCCGTATACGGTGGCGTACGCTCAAGTGTACGCCACTCCCCATTGTCGGTGTTTGTGACCGTCCGTATGCGGATGTTTTGTGGGCGGACTTACGCTCACTGTCTGTGTATGAGAAACGTACGGTGAAACGGACCGTACGTACGTTGCACCGACCGAACCAGAATAAGGCCCTAAGTGCTTTAGAGGCTGTGACATCCTCTTGTGGCATTAAGGGCCTGATGCAGCAAGACTCACTAAGCAGCGGTTGTTCGCTGCTTAGCGAGCCCTAAAACGCCGCACGTCACCCTGCTGAACATCCACCTCTTGGCACCAACACACCTCCTCACATGCAGCCGAAGGGGACAGAAATCATTCGATGGTCGTCGACCTGAACAAACTTTTATTTCTGACTGAGTCTGCGGAAGAGGGGGCGGTTGCTGATGTCATGTGACGTCAGCCGGCGTTGACCCGCCTGCATTCCCAGGGGAATGGGCAGTGTTTTCATGGGGAAGCCATTAAACACTGGCCGTTCCCCTGCTCTAGCCCCTGCCCAACCCGTACCTCCCCTACCCGTACGAATGCCTCAGCGACTGTGATAGTCACCAAAGGTGTTCGTACAGCGGCCCTGCATATGTGAAAATACACGTATGTGCATATGCAGAGCCACACCATCGGTCCCCAGCGCGGATAAGCTGGGAACCGATCACAAAAGATGTGCCTTCCTCACAATACATTGTATGCGGTCCTTTCTCATACTATGTATCAAATGCATTCCCAGTCATGGCTGCGGGATACTATATATCCTTGGTGCAGCAGGTCTGATCTGCTCTGAGTCTATGTGCATGAGACCGTACATCAGATCGTAATCAAGGATAAAACACATCCGATTTGACACTTTGGTACTTGTGTATTATCTGGGCGCCCGATATATCGCATTGCATGCCACTAATTAAGGCATGAGATGCGATGGGACCCGATTTGAGGCTTTCCCGGGCAGAGTATACAATTTTAATATCGCGTTGCATCGCATGCCATTATAATGGCATGTGATGCGACGCGATTATACCCGATATTACATTGTACAGGCACCCTGATGCCTGATTCCAATGTTAAATGGACCCGAAGCGTGGCGAGCGCAGTGAGCCCGCGAGGGGCGGCGGTACACATCATCCGACCTTTTCATACCCCCACTATCCACGTCGGCATCAATGAAAAAAATGGGAGCCTCCAGCAAAATGCGGGAGGGTAGGCAACCCTGATTGAGTGCTTAAAGGACTCCAGGTGTTATGATTTTAAAATGCAGTTTATACAGTATTTATGTCATTCTATAATATTTTTTGTGCTAAATTATGTTCCTCCTTTTCTTTTGCCGTAGACATAACTTTGAGAGTAAAATTATTTTATAATTAACTTGTGACACATGTAATTGTTTGCTCTGACAAGCTAGTAATGTATTCTTTAATATGAATTGGTCTTGTCTGCACAGATAATAGATCAATTAGCAGGGTACATATTCAATAAGACACAGTCATGCAATGTTACTCTTTCTTTTATATCCAGTTCCCAATACACATCAAATAGATGTTCTGATGTCATTATCTTAATGTAATTCTAAAAATCTGTCTGTAATAGCTCCGACAGAACACAAGAAGACGAGGATTTGGGTAATCGGTGAAAGCTTTGCTGTTATTTTTCTTTGTGTTTTTTTCTTTGTATTTTTTTATAAGCAATGATTTAGGATTAAGGATACGGTGACACAGAATGACTTCTCAGCATGACCTTGACTTTTAGGATTACATACTATGAATATTATTGAGACAAAAAAGAAAAGAGGTGATCGTATTGGCAGTAGTATAATGGAGGGAAAATCCAAAACATTTTGTCATTAGAAAAAGATCTTTTTTGAAAAAGATATTGTTTAATACTGGCTGGAACAAGGGGTTTCCAGATTTTTGCGACCTGTGACCCATTCCATCTGTTATACGGCGGTGAATGCTGATCTACTATCATCCGAATGCGGCTGAGTGGCCGTATTTTATTTACGGAAATTTACTAAAACGGATGTATATGGATGATCCCCGTATGAGAGGCCATGAATGGGATAGGCTGTATTAGTAAATTGTGCAAATTTACATTGTTAATAACTCTGTGAGTGATCACAGATAGTCTTCATGCCAAGACATGTTTTCTATTTGATTTCCACTACAAAGAAGCACTCATTGGTTTTGAATCTGCATCGAATGCTATTACAGATGGAGCAGCTCTCAATGGAACTGCTCCTAGCCATAGAATCTCCAATTTTCACCTGAGCCAGCCGGCGAAGTGGGACGCGCGTGCACGAGACGTTATGTGCCCCGTTCCATTGGAACCCTCCTCCGTCAGCCGAGGGTCCCCTGCACCTCACCGCATCTCCCCCGCAGCTATCCGCAGCCCGACTAGCTGCCCTCACTATCTGCCCATCTCCCTGAAGCATTGACGGGCAGGTAAGCCGCTCCCCGCCACCTTGCTGATGCGCAAGTATGTGAGACGCTCACACATCCACGTCAGGCGGAGCTCCTATCCGCCACCTGGTGATCCTGCAGGCTGGCTGACAGGCGCTCCATCTGTAAATGTGCATTGGATTTAGTTTTGATTTTCAGTCAAACTTCTAGAAGCAAAATCAAATAGAAATATAGTGCATATCTCACTGTGTGTACCCACCATATGGATAGACCCAGAGGTGGAATTTCCACAAGGCACCTGACAACACTCCTAAAGTTCCTTTGATGTTTTTTGATGGTTTCATCCACTGTATGTGGGCAGTCAGTTTACTCTAAATATGACACATGTATTAAGCCTACTTCCAAAAGACCTAGGGTGAAATGTAATAGGGTGAGAGAATGAGCAAGTGAGAGATTTGGTAACAAATCTCCAGTTGTTTTTTTTTAAGTGGCAATCATGCGGTGATCATGTACACCGCAGAACCAGTTTGATTTTGTGTGTAAAATCAAACTGGTACTGCTGTGTACATGATCATGTAAATATCAAAGACTAAGCTGACCTCTTCCCACCCTCTTGCATAAAACCCTACCATCTCTTATCCTAACCTGTTTATGCTCACTTCTTCCCCTTCTGTGTCACCCCAGTCTGTCTAACCTTCCCCTTTAGAATGTAAGCTCTCACGAGCAGGGCCCTCTCTCCTCATGTGCCTTTCTTAGAATATACAACCCTCTGCCACTCTGATGATTGCTTCAGTGTCCTCTGTTGCAACTATCCATATTTACCATGTCCTTGTCATAAACTGTCTTGTACTGTAATTCGAAATGTGTTTTTGCTAATAACTATGCTCTGTAAAGCGCTGCAGAATTTGTGTGCGCTATATAAAAACTAGTTAATAAATAAATAAAATGACGGAATTCCCAAAGCACCCAAATATGTGTCATTCAGAAATCAAATGAAGAACAATGAAAAGTATTAAGTTGCTGTCACAGTCAGGGGCGGATCCAGGATAAAATGACAGGGGGGGCACCATGTTAAAAGGGTTTGGGTGGGGGATGGGCGGTGTTAGTGGTGCCAGTGTACATGCTAAGAGAGCGGCAAGAGAGGGTGGGAATGGAATTAAAAATAGGCCCTGGCATTTAAAGTACGCAGGCCCACCATGGCGACAAAAGTGAAGGATGTAGTTGTGCGCGCGCCAAAGGCGCGTTTCGGAAAAGGGTGTGTGGCCACTCAACAGGGGGCGTGTCAACACCATATACAACTTCTACACATTATGCAACAAAATACTAGACCCCATTATACTTGCTCCTTACACATGATGCCAAATGGAATGAGCCAAAATTGACATAATGCCACATGGATTGTGTCAAAATTCACATAATGCCACATGGATTGAGCCAAAATTTACATAATAACACACACGGATTGAGCCAAAATTCACATAATGCCAAATGGATTGTGTCAAAATTCACATAATGCCACACGGATTGAGCCAAATGCATAAAATGCCATACAGATTGAGCCAAAATTCACATAATGCCACACGGATTGAGCCAAAATTCACATAATGCCACACGGATTGGGAAAAAATTCACATAATGCCACACGGATTGAGACAAAATTCCCATAATGCCACATGGATTGAGCCAAAATTCACATAATGCCACACGGATTGAGACAAAATTCACATAATGCCACATGGATTGAGCCAGAATTCACATAATGCCACACAGATTAAGCCAAAATTCACAATACACTTCATAAACAGGGACATTGTCCACCAAAGGCTCGCATTAAACATTTACACCATAATATCCATTACATGTTAAGTTACACGCCATTATGTCCATTATGTGTTATGCCAAACACCATAATGCCTATTAAAAATTATGCTACATAAGTGCTGCTTCTCTACATGCTCATTGCCAAGGGTTCCATGCTCATTGCCAGAGGTTCCATGCTCGTTGCTATGTGGGATTACATGCTCATTGCTAAGGGGGAATAAATGCTCGTGGTAAATGGGGGACAGCCGCCGCCAGGCAGAAGTGATAGCCACTGACAGTGGCAGAGCCTGGCTGTATTCAGAGCACTGCAGGTCCAGGCTATTTGAAATAATACCCCTTTCACACCAGAAAATGCATTCCCAGGTTGGCCCCTTTTACACCAGCCTAGTCCCTGCATTTTCTGGTGTGAGGGGGGAGAGAAAGCTACCCCTTTAACCAGTTATCTCATTTAACCGGCTATATCTTCGGAACCAACTGACCCATTTACATGAGACAAGTATCATATTGATTTGAGTGGGCTTTGAATGATTTTGGTCCAATGAAACTGGAACGTTTGGTTCCAGAGTAATCTGCCCTCAAAGAACATGAACAGCCATGAAATTACATTTCAAAAATAAAAAAATAGGTTTACATGCAATATCTCTGGAACCGATTGACCGATTTGGACCAGCCTGATATCATATTGAAGGCCCAGCGATTTGGAATTGAATGAAATCAACCACAAGCTTCTGTGATGCCAGGGTGGGAACTGGCAGCCGTCGGAACCGGGTGGGGGTCGGAATTGACGGGTCCCATATTATCCTATGGGGAAAAAACGTTACAGGTTTGCCAGGCGATATCTCCGGTTCCCGGGGGGCTAGAGACACGGGGCTGGACTCGTTGGAAAGCCCTGGTCCTCAGCTACAAAATAAATGACAGGGTGGCACGTGCCCGGGTGCCCCCCCCCCTGAATCCGCCACTGGTCACAGTAAAAGACAGCAAGGTAGTGGGCTTCATGGTCCTTATATGCCTGCTGATATTGTTTCACAAATAATTGCATCTCCTCTTACATATTTCAGCCATATTAGGCCCATCTGGGTTTCCTACTTAATAAACCTGAGCTTATACATTGTATCGAGAGATGTTATTTACTGAGACACTTGCTGGAAGTTAGACTTTACTGAAACACTAGGAACACGGCACCGAATCTCATAACTCAGCTGAGTAGAATAAAAACACAATTGATAAGTAACCTTACTATAGCTGGTTCCAAACACTGAGGCTGCAGAAAACTGCAACAAATCACAATCTTCTCCTCAATGATTAATTCTGTTTGTCAGACAACAAATCAGAACCACATGATGTGACATCACACGATGAGTTAGGTACAACTACAAAAAAATCCTAGAGCTTGTGAACTGCATCCTCAATGGAGCCTAAAAAAACGTGTGTTCCATTTTTCATAGCACAATCTTTGCTCTTGTCAGCAAGGTTGATAAATCTGAACATATTTCTAGAGGACCTCAAACCAGAACTAATTGAAAGTGCTAGAGCAACATCCCAGATGAAACGCTACAATATGGACAAAACTCGTCATGTTAACCTTTAATCTATTGACCGCCATAGGCAAAGACTATACATGTGTTACACTGGATAATTTACTAACATAGGGCCTAATTCAACATGGATCGCTAATATGAGAATTCGCAGTGGACTGCGAGGAGTAAGAGAAAATGTCCCCTGCTAAATTGTGAGGGAAATGAGAATGGATTGCCATAGCAGTCCATTAGCAAATCCATACGCAATTCCCGAACCATGAGAGCTTTTGTCGTCTGTGGCATCCACTAATCAGCATTGGAGACAGGGTGAAAGTGGTCATTGCTGACATCATAGATAGGATCTCTTGTTTTACCGCCCCCATCCACAGACACATCCCATAAAGTTTGCACTCTCCTGGTGCACTTACTTGCAAGAAGCGTCGGAATGATCAGGTCGACTTTGGCTATAAAGCCATTAGCCACTGACCAGCATGTTCAGCAGGTCCCGCTCATGTCACTGAATTATATTGTTTACCGATGTCGTTCAGTGTGTCCACAGTGTGTGAATATTGTTTGCCCGGGAGTTTATGGGAAGACACTGCCGATATTGCAGCATATCGGCGAATTTGTATGGGGCTTAAGATTACATCTAATGTAATGTAATTGGTTCAATATAAACTCATGCATTTATATATATAATTGTAAGCACAAAATTTGTATCCACTTGAAACATGTCTTTTGTGACCTTAGCATGTTTACACTTATTCACTTCCACATTATCTTTTGTTTTATATATACATTTATTGATAGGAAAGAGCATAACAAAGAAATAAACTTTTACTGTAATTAGGCAAATATACAGTAAAGTTCATAGAACGTGACATTATTTATTTATTTATTTACAGTTTCTTATATAGCGCAGCAGATTCTGTTTTGCGCTTTACAATTGGAAACAACAGTGATTAAATAAACTGGGTAGATACAAAACGACATGGAGGTAGGAGGGCCCTGCTCTCAAGCTTACAATCTATAGAACATGTATGTAATGTAAACAATCACAGCTGTATCTTCAGTGTACACAAATAATAGCCTGGGTATTCACCATAATGCATCAAAAATATAACACAAATCTAGCAGAAATATAGCTTAAACAAATTCCTTCTCCACATTCATGAACCAATGTGTGATGGCTTACGCAGTTGCGTGCAACCTCGCTCTTACTTGAGATAGCTCCTGCTGCATTACCATACAGAGCCATCGCTGCTGCTTCCAGGAAGCAGCAGTGATAGCAGCACGAACCACAGCTAAATTATCCCTACAGTGAATACGACTCCTTGTAAGTCTAAAATAGTCTGGGTTATAGTGCAATTGACACAAAGCACATCTTCGTACATCTCCCTTTTATCTCCTATTCCTGACAATTACAGGATTACTTGACTTTAATGACTTGGACATATTTTAGGTGTAGTGAAAGTTGGTTTATTTACCAACAAAATTTACTATGACTGCTGCCTACGTTTAATCTTGACTCATTAATTTTGTCACACTTTTGTCACAGTATCATTTGGTTTACTTATTTTGCATTTTGAGGCCTTAAGCTGCCCATACACGCTGCTAAGCGCGCTGAGCCGATGTGTGCTTTGAGGTGCACGCTCCCGCGCACCTCATCGCACAGTACAAAAAGTATGTGCTTGCACATACTTTTTGTACTTAGGTTTCATCAAATTGCATCGCATTGCATGTACAACGCATGCACATGCAATGCAATGCAATGTGATCCGTGCTATTGCAGCCCACAACGCACGCCCGCATCGGGACGTGTATTTGCTGCTTTATGTCTTATCTTGTGACACATGAAGCACTTGCACTTGGGCATATTCAGTTATACTTTGATAATTAGTGTAAACTCACCATAGGGTATCCCCAGGCCCACACTTTAAAAACTGTACACACTTAACCATAACTTAACCTTAACTTAACCAACTTAATCTAAAATAAAGACACGTACACAAAATGCTGGCGTTTCAATTGAATGTCAAACTTTTGACAAATTAACTATGACTATATATGGTGGCGGCACTAAAGAACGGTCACTAGAGGAAAAAGTGGGGTTAAAGATCACTGTGCATACACACATCGCTGGTGATCACTCTCCCTGGTCAAACCACCCAGGCAAGTGGTGTTGCCATCCCCCATGCAGAGGCATGGCCCATGACAATCGATGTCAAGGGAGAGTGCACCCCACTATCTACACACACTGAGAGTTCTTAAAGAATGACCATTCTTTACCACCGCCGAAAAAAAAAAAAAAAAGGGAATTGGTGGGTGGGGCTTCTCAGGACAGAGGCAGATCACTCTAGCACGTGATCATTCCTAACCTTTCTGCACTGATAGGCCTTATGCCCACTTCATTTCCATAACACATGACTATCTACTAAAGTGCAGCCTGCAGGAACCCATCAGTGGTTTATGTTCACCTCACTGCTTAATCAGCATTCTGTGTTTCTTTTTTACCACTGGTCTCAACAGGAAGAAATGTGCTCCTGAAACTGAAGCAGCCTAGCCAGTGCTCCAAAGCCACTACTAGAAAATCATACCGTAGTGTAATATTTTGCAGCATTGCCATTGAAACATCCCTATCATCTACTGTACTTGAAAGCCTACAGATGTTAATTTATGTTGTTGCAGCTTAGTGCTGTACAGAGAGCATTTCAGGTTGATCGTTCTTATTAAGACATTGGCCCTTATTCTGGTTGGTGCGGATATTCCCGCTTGCGTACGGGCCGCCGATGTTTATCTTCTGCGCATGTGCAGAGGTCACTCTGCGCATGTGCAGGCGATTTCGCCGCAAGGATTCTCTATACGCCGCACAGGGGGCGTAGAGGGGCGTAAGGGGCTACTTATCCTCATTACCCTATGTTTCATGGGTGTTCCCATGCAAACGCGGGGCGTATGCATGGTAATGAGGCCGTGACGCGTGGGTACGGGGCGGGCATCTGACATCGCCGGATGTCAGCTGCCCGCCCCCATACAAGATTTCACACGGACAAGTGTCCGTGTGGTCTTGTGTTGCGGGACCTGGTGGAGCGTGCGGCCCTGCATTCGATGTTCGGCGACCATCGAATGCAGGGGCTGCTCCCACCATGGAGGAGGCGTATCCCCGTCCAATTTCATGCGGATCGCCACATATCCGCGTACGGACGGCCGTGGCGATCCGTATGGAAGGCGGGGATTCGCCTGCACGGTCGGAGCCGCATATGCGGCTCCGGCCGCACCAACCAGAATAAGGGCCATTGTCGTCATTCAAACTCTGCAAAACTATCCACATTTCATGCACTGACACTTACCCATGATTGTTTTTTTTTATTTAAATAAATTTTATTAGTGAGATGCCATTGATACATAAAGAAATAGTTAGACAAATAGATATGGTAAAGAATATGGTCCAAATATGTACAAATTAATGCAAAAATTAGGAACGTGCGCAGAGGTTCCCTGGACCAAATACAATACAGTCAAGAAAATATAGAGGCATCTCTTTTGTTTTTGTTTTTAAAGGTGATAATATACTTAAAGGCAATATAGATATAGTGCATAACAAGGATAAATAATAATATATGTACATATACATACATACACACACACATACATGCATACATACATATAGCTTACACATATATACACATACAAACATTTTTATTAGTCACAGAAGCCTTAAAGATAAAGTGTTTAAGAGAACTAATAGAGAAGAGAAAAAGAAAAAAAAAAAAAAAGGAAAGAAAAAAAAGGGGGGGGGGGGCCCGGAAAGGAGGGGGGTCCTACCCGACTGGTCAAGTTCAAACTTTTAGGAGATAAGTTACTATGTTTTTAGTGGAAGGCTGGGGGTACATTGAAATACGTGGTCCAGGGCTCCCAGACCCTAATAAATTTAGCGGAAGAGCAATTTAAGATACTAGTGATGTACTCCATTGAATGAATATGCCAGATCTTGGCAGTCACCTCGGCTAGAGACGGAACAGTTTGAGATCTCCATAGACCCGCTATACAGGTTCTAGCCGCCAGAACCATATGAGTGAACAATTTATTCTTCGAGCGAGTTGTGTCTGGGATATTCATTGAAAGGAGAAAATAGCCAGCTTCAAATGGAATTTGCAAAGATAGAATCGAATTAGCTAAGGTAGTCAGCTTCTGCCAAAAAGGGATTAAAACTGGGCATTCCCACCAGATGTGCAGAAAATTTCCATCCGCCTTTTTACATCTCCAGCATAGGGGGGATATATCTGCGTTCATTTTATTAAGTCTTACTGGAACATAATACCATCTATAGAGAAGTTTATATGCGTTTTCTTTCAGTTTAACACATATAGAACTAGAGGCAACATTAGAGTAAATTTCAGACCAATCGTCATCTTGCAGCATTTTTCCTAGGTCAGATTCCCATGCATTCATATATGAATCTCTAGTATCAGAAGTCTGAGGTAATAAAGAAGGATATAAATTTGAAATTAGGCCTTTTGTCGATGTCTTGCGAAAAACTAAGTTTTCTATAGAGGTG
Organism: Crinia signifera; assembly: GCF_055691185.1. Lineage (NCBI taxonomy): Eukaryota > Metazoa > Chordata > Amphibia > Anura > Myobatrachidae > Crinia > Crinia signifera. The sequence goes on along the minus strand of NC_139218.1, from coordinate 327,389,963 downwards.
AGTGGTCTAGCAGTGACTTGTGCAATTACTGAGGAATGAAAATGCCTGATTTGGAGATATTGAAAGAAATATTTATGCGGAATAGGGTGTATAGATTGGATGTCTGCAAATGTGGGGAAGGATGAAGTTTGAGAGATCTCATTAATAAACCTTATCCCGTTTTTCCACCAGCTACTAAAGGCCTTAGGGGAGCAACCTTGTCGAAAGTAAGGATTATCAAATAGAGGGATCAGTGGACTAGGATAGGGTGCTACTTTGAATCGTTTATTGGCAGTGTCCCAGATATCTAGAGAATGTGATATTATCGGATGGGTCTTTGTAATCTTTGGACGGGCCGGTCTGGGTAACCATAAAAGAGAATATACCGAATGGAGTTTGAGACTTTGAGATTCAATATCTACCCAAACCCTCTCAAAACTAGGTCTATTCCAAAGGACACATTGGGCCAATCCCGCTGCTAAGTAATATGAATTTAAATTTGGGACCCCGAGACCACCATCGGAAGAACGTCTCTGGATAATCAAACGACTCACTCTAGGCTTTTTTTTCGACCAAATAAAGTCCATAATTTTTTTTGGAAGAAATTTAAAAATACAAGGGGGAATACGTATCGGCAGGGTTTGAAAGTAATAGAGTAGACGTGGTAATACATTCATTTTGATAGCATTAATTCTACCAATCCAGGATATATGATATCCTCCCCAGTCAGCAAGGTCTTTTTGTAAACGTGCAATTAATCTTGGGTAATTAGCTTGATAAAGATGTCTGTAATTTTTAGTAATGGCGACACCCAAATAGGTGAGCTGGGTTCTATTCCAGCGGAAGTCGTAGGCCGACGCCAATGTATCTTTAATGTGCTGCGGGACATAGAGATCTAGGGCCTCAGTTTTTAATGAATTAATTTTATAACCTGATAACGTTCCGAAATCTGATATCTCACGAAAAAGGTGAGGGAGGGAGTTTGCTGGGTCAGTAATTGTGAGCAGGACGTCATCAGCATAAAGGGCTATTTTATGCTCCGCGTCACCTATTTTAATTCCTTTTATATTTGGGTTGGATCTTACCCATGATTGTTACAACTCTATATTTGTCAATTACCTCAGAAATGAACCAAGACATTCAGACATAAATATTCTTGTTTTCAGGGTTGTTGTATATCAGGTCAAAGTTCATAATGTCCCTATTCATGATGTATGGTAAAAATGCTGACAAAATAGAGTCAAAATGTGGACATGCTGCATGTTAATTAGCCATGTTGACAATCATCATGATAGAATGTCGACAGAATGTTCTTGGAGGGGTTCCTGCTCCATTTGCAGTGATGGCTTCCCGGCCCATCATGTATGGAGCAGTTCCAGTTCAAATATTTGATGGAGCGACATTTCCGGTATGTTTTACGTTTCCTAACCCTAATCTCTGCCCCTTCCCCTAGTGCCTCACCCTAACCCTAGCATCCAACAGTGTAATCCTAATGTCAGCATTCTAAGAATGTCAGGAATTCACATTGCAGATATTTGGTATGCCAACCATATTGCGGCATACCGTTTTGAGACTTATCTCTTGCAGGTGTGCATGAGCAATGATAGTGATGGTGATTATGAAATGAATGATGCAGCCACTGGCCTAGCCACTCCCTGAAAACGGGGGCAACATGCTTTCATTGTTATGAACGCAGCTCAGCTCCAACCACCCCTTCTACCAAATGATGGTAGACTGTCGAACAGGCTGCAGTATGGGGGCACTGCATGCAGGATACAGGACGCATTGCGCACATTGACAGATCTGGCCCCACGCCTGTGCAGCTGTCCCTAAATCGAAAATATACATAACCCTTCAGCTTTGCATACATCTCTGAATCAGGCCTTAGATTCACATATGAAAAGCAGGAGCAATTACAGCTGACCTCCGTTCATCTCTGCATCTGCCCAACAATCTGAATGAACAACATATACAGTAACAGATAACACAGGGTTGCCTACTTTGAAAGTCTCCTCTCCAGGGGAAGAACTGTTAGCAGCACTTCGGGGGGTGGGGCCTGATGTAGACATCAATAAACTATTTGCATCTTTAGCCCCGCCCCTCCCCAGGAAATCACAGGAAATGAATGCTGGCACGGGGGAGATTACCGACCATTCTGGGAGGGTATGTAACCCTAATACAATATACATGTTATACCTATAGTAGTGGCCCTCAAATGGTTAACAATGTTTCATCAGTGTTAGGGCTAAAGTAGGATAATTAGGTTCCATATTACAACTGAAAACAGGATATCACTAATTGAATCAAATGCTTAAAGGCAACTAAAATAAGATGATGTATGGGAGATCTCTGTTATGAGGAAAATATGTCAGAGCTTGATTTAATAATATTGATATTTAACAGGGACATGATTAGTGTATACAGTATAAATACATTTATGGATCATGGAAAATTTACTGCAGTGATCTGCAACAGGCGGGAAGTGTGAAGAAAATGTATTTGATGTCCAGATATAAAAATGATCTTTATAGTGAGAGTAGCGAAACTGTGGAATACTAGTACCAACCAGCCAATAGGGACATAAAGCGCATGGCCTTGTGGGAAAAGGGCATGACAAAAATGAGCTTAGCTACTTGTACAGTACTTTGTAAAATAATCAGATTTGCAATTGAAAAGTATGTATGAACTTTACCTTTATTAACTGCTCTTCTTGCCTCTGGTTAGAATTTGGGGGTGAGCACAGCAACAAAAAACCAATAAGATGTCATTACGCCTGATTCTGAGTCACATGGTTATTTCAGTGCATCTGGGAATGCATTTATACACCAACAACACTCCCATAGGGAAAGCCAATGTGTGCATGCGCTAATAGCCACCTGCCAATCATTGCAATCTATGTTAATTCAGCATTGCCCATGAGCCAGAATCAGGCCAGTTATAAGTACATGAAAAGACGCATTCTAATATTGATGTGCTGGACTCCAACATGGCTGTGTCAATGCCATACCTCCTAACATGACTCTCTCCAGGAGGGACACAATGCTCTGCTACAGGACTTTCCTCTTAATGCATTATTACCTTTATCTGTGTTGAACAGGTAAATTGCTAAGAAAGGTGTTTCAACACAGGTGATGGCAATTATAAATTAAGAGGGAAGTGCAGGAGCAGAGCAATGTGTCCCTCCTGGAGAGGGTCATGTTGGGAGGTATGTAATGCATACCTCCCAACATCCGTGAAGGTGGTGGCAGGACGGTGTGTGCGCCGAAGGCGCGCGCTGAATTTTGAAGGGTGTGGCCTGCCAGAAAGGGGGCGTGGCCTATACTCGTGACACTACCGCGAGGCCACCCCCCCCATTTTTCGCCGCGGTGGGTGCATGCCCAGCAGCTCTGTGAGCTGCTGACCAGCCCCCAGCCCCTCTGCCTGCAAGAATAGACGCTGTGCGCACAGACCACAGGGGGGGACTCCCAACTGCCCCCCCCCCCCCGCCGCAGGACACTGCCGGCAGCAGGAGGGACACGGGAATGTCCCACAATATCGGGATGTTCCCGCGATAAGCGGGACAGTTGGGAGGTATGTAATGCTGTGTTTAAGAGTTAGATTAAAACTCACTGCAGGCTTCAAATGTTCACATTTTCTTCCGCTGCATAAGCACAGTAAAACACAGCAGAATTATAGTTGCAATCTTATTTTAGGAGAGGTGGATACATGTTGTTCAACAGCAAGTTTTCAACATATATGCCCTAAAGGCCAATGACTCATCCTGACCACTTTCTGTCAAAAAATTTTTTTTATAAATCTTAAGCAAAGTATATACGGCAAAGTATATACGGCAACATTGAGAACCACTGACAACATGGGTTGGTATGAAAACGGTCAGGTTATTGACATTTTATTTATTGAACAAAATAAAGATATGGTGCTGGAGCAAACAGCAGACAAGTAATAATAACTCTTTCACATGCAGTACAGTCAGTGGTGAACAGTTTTACTTTATGCATTGAGCCAGGGTTGCTCACCCTCCCGGAATGGCTGGGAGGGTCCCAGAAATCGGGTCTCCCTCCCGGCCCCCCGGAAAGAGGGGCAACCCTCCCGCAAAACCGCCTGGCTCCCGCGCGGGGGGGTCCACGAGTCAAATGATAGATAGAATCGCCAGCCCCTGCAAGAACGGCAGCGGCTCCATCTGTATTTACTGAGCTGTGCAGCACCCAGGCAGCCATTCTGCGGTGCCACATGGTGATTACCCCAGCCAGCACCGTACATATAGAACATAGTGTTCATTCCAGCACCCGCCATCCTCGAAAACCCACGCAAGTCCCGTTCCCCACCTGGAGTGTCGCCGCCCGCCGGGGCTATCTCCAACACAGGATCTGGCCTGCACATCAGTACTGATATACAGACCACACTGTGCTAGAAAGAAGAGGAACCGCATGGGAAGAGGAACCGCATGGGCCTCCAAAGACAGCGGGTGCCAGAATGAACACCAGAACACATTAGAACAGTACAGGGTACACAGAACTAGACATAACACAATTAAAGCACAATTCTTAGTACACAATACACAATACGTCAGGGATAAATTCAGAGTCAGCCAATCAGAAACATCTAGCTGGTAAATAAATGTGAGATGGGTGTAGGGGCGGTGCGGTGTGGTGCCTGCTGCCGTGCAGGTGTCGTCGGACCACTTACCTGGCGCCGCACCCTCTCACCTTCAGGCCGTGCCAAATCACGGTCCTGGAATTCTCCGGCACCCGGACACGAACACCTAAGAGGAGGAGAGTAGGTGAGAGCTGTTCCTCCTGGATGAAGACCGATGCGCCCTATACAGAGGCACCCTCCGGGCTCCGGGAAACCTCATCATCGGCGCACTGCCTCAGAGCCCGGAGTGTCACCTATTGGCACTTGCGCACCTAGGTGAGGCCTTGACCTTGCACGGGGTACAAGGTCCGTGTACACCCTGGATGGAGGAAGGAAGGGAGATAGGCAGGAACACACACACACAGACGGACAAATAAGATGACACTCTGTTTCTGGACTTCCCTGGTAATGTGTGATTGCCATCACCTGTGGGGAGCTGGGTAAAGGTGTTTCACCACAGGTGCTGGCAATCATACATTACCAGGGAAGTCCAGGAACAGAGCATTTTCTCCCGCATGGAGAGGGTCAGGTAGGCAAGTATGATATTGAGATGTTTTTTAATATTTGTAAAACAATCTGTTGGAGATAGTTCAAGGTAGTTACAGGATTTTTTTAGAGAAGCATTTTCTCTCCACCAGAGTGACTATATAGCCAGCATGCAAGGCGTATGTCTATGGATTTAGCCAGTTCTTGACAACTGTCCAACTACCATTTTCTCAGGGTGCATTAAAGCACAGAACAGTTTAATGCAGGTCCCTTGAGTCTTACTGCTAAAGTTGAAACACATTCAGATTGTTGTACCTGGACTTTTACCAATGGACAGATAAGCTCATATATATTTTGAAATCTTGTACGTGTGTTTTTTTACTATTTCTGTGCATACTTGCCAACCTCACCCTCTCCATGAGGGAGAAAATGCTCTGTACCTGGGCTTCCCTGTTAATGTAGGATTGCCATCACCTGTGGTGAAACACCTTTCTTATCAATTACCTAGCTCCCCACAGGTGATGGCAATCCTACATTACCAGGGAAGTCCAGGAACAGAGCATTTTCTCCCTCATGGAGAGGGGCAGGTAGGAAAGTATATTTCTGTGTCATTGTGGAATTTTTATTATCCTTGACTGAGACTTTTTATTGTGGGACTAACATGTTGTTCCAGTGTATATATATTGGGGGGTTAAATGCTTGTTGCCCATGGGGAGATAAATAGTTTAATTGTAGGGGGAGGAAAGGCGCCATGAAGGTGCAGTGTCTCTGACAGCATTATAGTCCCTGCAACCTTCCAAAGATGGCCGCTGCTGCAAAGGAGACAGCCGCTAAAGGTGCAGAATTACTTCTAGCGTGTCTTCTATGTGGCGGCACCAGGGCAGGCGACAGGGGGGGTCAAAGAGGACACCTCTACCGGGCCCCAAGCTTGTGAGGGGGCCCAAGGTTCTGAGGGGCTCAGGAGCTGTAAGCATGGCTGCGGCAGTGCAGTGCCTAGCAATGATTTTTAAAAGCACCCATCTGGATTCCTGTAAGGGTACTTGCCTGGAGCCCCCCTCCGGTATTAGTGAATATTAATTATGTTTCTTTTGCAACAATAAAAAAACACTTTCAATAAGCAGTGTACAAAAAAATGTTCTGCTCAAGGGGGTGGGGTATTGGGCTCCACAAATATATTAGTGTACCAGGCCCCAAGATTTCTGTTGCCAGCCCTGGGCGGCACAGGGTCTCTGTAATACTGCCAGAGACTCCTCCTCCATGATGCCGGTTCCCCAGCCGCAATGCACCCACCCACATTAATGGCATTAAAAATGAAAATTGTCGTTAAAGTGCTGGCATGTTAACATGATATTATATATATATTCAGAGGAATTCTAGTCATTTGTGTTCTCACCCCCTTACACAGATTTGCCGATTCCCCTCATGTAAGGGAGACAAATCCCCTCGCATGCCTCCCCCTGCGGGTGAAATCATTCGATGGTCGCCAACCATCGAATGATTTCTCATTTCTTCACAAATAAAAGTCAGTGGGAACTGACTTTTATATGCGAGTGCTGGAACAAAGTCGGGGACGGCCCCTAGCAGACATCATCCCGTCCGCATACCCATGGCAACGCCTAGAGTTTTCATGGGGACGCCAATAAAATACTGGGTGTTCCCAAGGGCGTTTCCCGTACCGGTCCTCCATCTCGGCTGCGAATGGCCCGGTGAGTGTGTAGCTCGCCACGGCTGTTCGCTTACAGGGTTTGCACATGTGCAGAAATGTGCATACCCCGACCATTGGGGCATGGTCAGGATTAGGATCACCCACATCTGCATAGGTGAATAAATAAGGGGTGCAGGGGGAGAGTCTGCTGCGTTTATTTACCTGTCTCCTGTGCTATAATTTACGCGTAGAATACACAATTTTTATAGTGGGGGATTTTCTACTCGGGTAAATCTGTCTTGGCAATTTGTACACGAGCTCCCTCCTGTGTTACAACGCACCTGCATGAATATATAATGAATGGAGACTTATGAATGACTATTGGTATAACTGGTGTCAACCTTCCCATGCATTTTGCAGCTCCCTGCAATTGATTATAAATGTGCAGTTTCTCAGTGGGAGAATAGAACGAACTCATGTAAGTAACTAAGACACAAGCTCTTAGACAGAACACTGGAATATAGTTGTCGTTTCATCTGTATAATATAAAAGTTTCTGTATGAAAATTAAAATTTCTATCTCGCCCCCACACCTTCTCTCAGTCTCCCTCCCTGATTAAGTGAGTCTGGTGAAGAGCAGCTCTGCAGAAGCATAAAAGCAATTTCAATCTGTCCGGCAGCTATCTTGCGAGGTCCTGAGTTAATGATCCGTAGGTTTCCCTCTTAACTCATCCTGCCACCACTACTGATTTTTCTTGATTACTGTAATGAAACGGTCAGGGGATTATTAAACAACCCGCCCGGTATCGTTTCATCTGCTGCCCGCCTGATAACAGCAGCTGACATTGATTCATAGTGGCTTCTGATTGGCTGGGAGGAATGCCCACTGCCTATGTTACATCTGCTTTGATTAGCACAATGAGAAGGGGGGCATTGATATATTGGTCATTTTGCAGCATAGCTTGCAGCACAGGGATGTTACTAAGGTAGATTTTGAATAAAAAATAATTGTGGCATCAATGGCATTGATTTAATCTTCATCACATTTCTATTTTTAATGTGGATGTGCAGCAGCCTCAGCTATCTCAGTAAGACAGCAACCTTGCATCTGCCGTTTAATCCTTTTAAATCAAGTAAACAAATTGGAGCTGGTGCAGAGTTTTATTTATATCAGTCTTTGTAGCTTGTCTGCAAACTCTTTCTGCACATGCCCAGATAAAAACCTGTGCGTGTTTATGCACATGCAAATTTGTGTGAAGTGGACATTTGTTCCTGCTTGCACCTGGAGAGGCAGAACAGGGAGTGCAAACAGCAATTGAGTGTATACTGAGTGAGTGCACTCAGGGCATGAATGTGTAACTGAGAACAGATGCAGAAAGATGCAGGGGTTAATATGCCTGTAAATTCCATATCAATAGCAGTTACCTGATGGCTAATGCAAATTCACATTGATGTTTATGTAAAGATGTGCCCCGGTGTTGGGAGCGTTCTCCTGCTCCCAGCGCCGGAGCAACAGTGTGAGGGGGAGAGGGAGCGGAGTCCCCAGTGGGACCAAGCTCCAGACAGCGCTGGGATCAAGACACCGATCCCAGCGCTGACAGTGCGGGCGGCGAAGCGGCGGTGGACGGAGCGGGGCTTTGGATCTGGCGCCGCTGCGGCCGCCAATCCAAAGCGCCGCTCATGGCAGTTCAAATCTCCCGCCGTTCGGGAGCCAATCACGGCTCCCGAATCGGCGGCCAATGGCAGACGGCCGCGGCAAGCCAATCAGCGCTCGCCACGCCGTCCCCAAGCCTGCCCCCGGCGTCTGACGTCAAACGCCGCCGGGAGGCGAAGAAGGTGGAGGTCCCCACGCCGGCGGAGCGCAGGAGCGCCCCGGCTGAAGAGAGAAGACGCCGGAGGGGAAAGGAGACAGCAGCGACGGATGGAAGAGTTCCAGAAGATGCCGGGATCAAGAAGGAAGATCTCCGGCGCCTCCTAGAAGAGGAAAGGAAGCGGCGCTGCCGCTGGCCAGGACTGGCCAGTGGCAGAAGAAAGAAGATGGCGGCCATCACCGGAGAGGCCAGCAAGGGTGGGAAGCAAAAGAGCTGATGAAGCTCCCGCCCTGCGGCCTCTTCCAACCCCAGGTAGGCGGCCCTTGGGCCACCTACCCCTACCCTAGACCACCGGGAGTCGGGCACAAGGCCCGTGGGTACTTTCAGGCCCCTCCGGCCTGTGGGCAGTGTAGTCGGGCCCTCTCGGCCCGTGGCCAATTGATTGTTGGGCCCTCCTGGCCCTTCTTATATGTCGTTGGCCCTCTCCCTGTGGCCCCTGTCCTGATAGGCCGGGCATTAGGCCCGTTGCACAGTAGCCGGGCGTAAGGACGGAGTCCCCCATAGCTCGGGGGGCTAATTGAATCAGGCCTCTAGGCCTGTGCCCCAGTCAGGTACTAGGCCTGTGGACCCAGACAGGCACTAGGCCTGAGCCCTCAGTTAGGAGTGATTTTAGTATAAGGCCCTTGTGTAATAGGCGGCAAGTGATTAGTAAAAGGGCGCTAGGCCCCGTATTGTGGTTTCAGGTGGGTGGTTGGGGTTAACAGGTAGACGTGCTCCGCGGCAGTCCCCTCGTGGTTCCCCAAGTAGTTAACTGGTACCGTTTTAGAGTGAGCATACGCTGGCCAGCTCTAGTCAGGAAGGGAGTACATCTGAATACAGGCAGAGGTTAAAGGAGCAGTTGGTTGGTAAGGTCTTGTACTGTATTGTATGTTGTTGTCCGTGCAGAGCAAAGTTGTTTAGATTTTCGTAGTTGTGTTGCACCACATACACTTAGTCAGTTCTAGGGCTTTGTGTTGTAGTTATGTAGTCGTGCCACATTTAGGTTCGTTAGGCTCTGCACGGGTCTGGTGTTTGTCTCCTTACAGGGACCTGTGAGGAGAATCGAGGGTTAGAGTACAAGAGTGAGGACGGTGAGCATTTTCTCCCGTATGGAGAGGGTCAGGTAGGCAAGTATGCAATATACAACTGTGGCAGTGCCCCTGTTCGGTGTGGTGCAAGATGGTGTACCTTAATCTGGAGCTGGTGACGGCGGCGGCTTCTGGATTCTTTGCGGCTTTTGCTGGAGAACCTGTGGCAGGGAACGGCACAACCCAAGGGACCCACAAAAGACAACGCTACTTCGGTTAGCAGCGACAAATATTTATTAAAGGAAAACAACTGCACTAGTCGCTGTGATATACTCGTACACATATGCAAACATCAATAAGAAAGATAAAAAAACACAAAGACAATGACATCAAAGAGAGCAATATTAAAGACAATAATATGACATCACTAGAATACTATACTGCACATATAACACAATACTGCACATATAACACAATACTGCACATACAACACTATACTGAACTATAGTCCCTGGTGCAAGGAAAACAGTCAATGAAGAAACGGTCCCACGCAGGAAGATCCTCACAAGTACAAGGGTAGGCCCTACCTTAGTGTGCACACTACTATATAAAGGCCAGAAAATATTAATGGTCCCCTATAACGGGGTACAGGCGAGTCCCCGTTACCTAGGGCAACTCCCTGCTAGACATACAACACAGGCTGTAGATATAGGCTTGGCAGTGGTGGCAAATCTGGCATGCAGCCAGAGGGGCGTTGCAGGTGTCTCTGGGCTGGTAATGTCGCAGGGTGATCAGCACCTCAATAACAGTTGTCCCCTATGCAGTGGAGAGCCACTTCAATAGCTGGGTAAAGTGGGCCAATGTGGGGTGCAGGCCAGCCTGGGGGTAGGGGAGCTCCTGTACCTTAACTCTCAGCTGCAGATGCCAGCTCCTGCTGGTCATGACTCTTCAGGGTCTCTCACTCCTCTCTGGGTCTCTCACTCCTCTCTGGGTCTCTCACTCCTCTCTGGGTCTCTCACTCCTCTCTGGGTCTCACTCTGCCTGGCATCTATCAGCAGCACCTGCTCTCCTCTTCAGTGCAGGACAGGGGAACAGCTTCTCCATTCACTGCACACACGCTGCTGGGCTTTCTCCTCTCTCTGCCTGAGCCTCTCCCTGCTCCAAGCATGTCTTCTCACTCTCTCCACACTTCCTCCCTCTCACCTTGTTGCTGGGATTACCTCTGACCTCTCAGCTTCCTGTCACAAGTGCAGGGGAGCTGGGACACTAGCTGTCTGTTAACCCCTCACAGCCCTGCTGTTTCTATAAAAATGCAGTTCTTTCTCTGAGCAGCATTAGCTGCAATTTACCTTCTTTGAGGGCACAGGGACACCTCTGGGGTGGACTGCCACACACCTCCCTGCTGGAAATTTGCCTGTCCGCAGGCAACTTACCCGGACCAACAATTTCTTGACAAAGTCCTGTCAATGTCCATGACAACATTCAAACGCTAAATGAAAACAGGTGCGATCAATTATACATTAAATAACAACTATAAGCATCACTACCTTCCTGCCACCTGATATCTAATGTGGGCTCCCCGGGACAACCATCCCTCCGCCACAGGTCTCCCATCCCTCTGCGGTCCAGGTGCTTCATCGACGTCCATGGATGGCGCCCACTCTCACGGCATACGACCGGCACTTAAGCACGTCTCGCCTCTTGGATCGCAGAATCGCCTGCTGTATCTGGAAGGCAAATTCTTCCCCGGAGATGGTTGTGTACTCGCCGTCCGTTACAGGCTTCCCATTGATGAAACAGGTCTCGGCCTTTTCATCTCTCTCTGCTGGTTCTATCTTGGCCTTGGGTTCAGGCAACGGTATAGCTGGTTCTACTTCTGATGGCTCCACGGTCTCTGTCACGGCCATATGGACCACAATTTTGGGGTTTCTCTCTGGTTCAGCCATTCTGACATTTCTTGGCCCTAGGTTCGCCGCTCGGTAATTGGCATCGTCCATCCTGGGCACATACTCCCGCGTCGGCTCTGGAATTTGAGGCCTGGTCGCTTTTTGCCAGTTCTGATGGACTGCCTCACTCCGCACGACCGGTTTCTTGCTTGACCTCGTGATGTCAGGTTCTGGTGGGCGGGGCATCTGTCCTGGTCGAGGAGGGTTGTCATTAAATCGGTCACTCTCGCCATTTACTTCCCTCAGTTCAGCTCTACTTCCGCTGTGGCTGTACTCTTGCTGGTAGTACGGTTGGGGTTCTCTATGACTTGGATAGTGTGCTGGGGTGCGTCTGTTACGTAGCACCGGTGTTCCATTCGGTCCAGTCACGTTGGCGGCCTTGGTGCCTTTCTTCCCGCTTGTCAATTCAAATTCTACGGCCTCACCGTTACTCAGGCTCCGGAAGCTGTTTTGGGGGTTGGCATGCTGGATGGCGGTATAGTGGACATACAAGCTATGGCCAGTGTCTGCGCGCTTAATGAATCCATATCCGCGTGGCACATCAAACCACAGAACACGACCTGTGATCCTTCTTGGGCCGGTTCGCGGCCTATTGGTCATCTGAGTTACACCGGATGCTCTTGACGCGTTCTGGAACACTGCCGGTGGACTACTTCTCCCATGCCATCTCACAGTCTGTGGGCATACATCGGCTCGGTCACTGTGTAGTCGTTCCGACCTCCATTGGCGATTCTGTTGCCATCTATGCCTTCTGCCACCTTCACGTTGCTGTCTTTCCTTTTCATCCTCCGCCCATTCCTGACGCATCTCACGGATCATCCTGGTCATTTCGGTCATCGCTTCGATGATGGCCCCAATCGAGTTCTGATTGGCTTGGGCTGGTGGAGTGGCGGTTCTTCGCATCTCCAGCGGTTCTATGTACTGCGATCGCCACATCTTGCCGTTCACAGGGGTCTTGTGCAATCCTGTTCGTGACGCCAAGTGTGGCAGTGCCCCTGTTCGGTGTGGTGCAAGATGGTGTACCTTAATCTGGAGCTGGTGACGGCGGCGGCTTCTGGATTCTTTGCGGCTTTTGCTGGAGAACCTGTGGCAGGGAACGGCACAACCCAAGGGACCCACAAAAGACAACGCTACTTCGGTTAGCAGCGACAAATATTTATTAAAGGAAAACAACTGCACTAGTCGCTGTGATATACTCGTACACATATGCAAACATCAATAAGAAAGATAAAAAAACACAAAGACAATGACATCAAAGAGAGCAATATTAAAGACAATAATATGACATCACTAGAATACTATACTGCACATATAACACAATACTGCACATATAACACAATACTGCACATACAACACTATACTGAACTATAGTCCCTGGTGCAAGGAAAACAGTCAATGAAGAAACGGTCCCACGCAGGAAGATCCTCACAAGTACAAGGGTAGGCCCTACCTTAGTGTGCACACTACTATATAAAGGCCAGAAAATATTAATGGTCCCCTATAACGGGGTACAGGCGAGTCCCCGTTACCTAGGGCAACTCCCTGCTAGACATACAACACAGGCTGTAGATATAGGCTTGGCAGTGGTGGCAAATCTGGCATGCAGCCAGAGGGGCGTTGCAGGTGTCTCTGGGCTGGTAATGTCGCAGGGTGATCAGCACCTCAATAACAGTTGTCCCCTATGCAGTGGAGAGCCACTTCAATAGCTGGGTAAAGTGGGCCAATGTGGGGTGCAGGCCAGCCTGGGGGTAGGGGAGCTCCTGTACCTTAACTCTCAGCTGCAGATGCCAGCTCCTGCTGGTCATGACTCTTCAGGGTCTCTCACTCCTCTCTGGGTCTCTCACTCCTCTCTGGGTCTCTCACTCCTCTCTGGGTCTCTCACTCCTCTCTGGGTCTCACTCTGCCTGGCATCTATCAGCAGCACCTGCTCTCCTCTTCAGTGCAGGACAGGGGAACAGCTTCTCCATTCACTGCACACACGCTGCTGGGCTTTCTCCTCTCTCTGCCTGAGCCTCTCCCTGCTCCAAGCATGTCTTCTCACTCTCTCCACACTTCCTCCCTCTCACCTTGTTGCTGGGATTACCTCTGACCTCTCAGCTTCCTGTCACAAGTGCAGGGGAGCTGGGACACTAGCTGTCTGTTAACCCCTCACAGCCCTGCTGTTTCTATAAAAATGCAGTTCTTTCTCTGAGCAGCATTAGCTGCAATTTACCTTCTTTGAGGGCACAGGGACACCTCTGGGGTGGACTGCCACACAACCTCTAGAGATAGCATACCCTCCAACATGACCCATTGCATTCGGTACACAATGCTCTGTTCCTGGACTTCCCTCTTAATGTATGATTGCCAGCACCTGAGTTGAAACACCCTTCTCATCAATTACCTAGTTCCACACAGGTGATGGCAATCATACATTAAGAGGGAAGTCCAGGAACAGACCATTGTGTACCGAATGCAAAGGGCCATGTTGGAGAGTATAGGTGCGTACACACGGGGGCAATTTTGTACAATATCGCGGGAAATATGGTCGCTAAGCTAAGCGTTTTTACCCCTGTAGTGATCGCTGGTCGCAGGAACATGCTCCTGCGACCATCTGATTACCAATGCGGGCTCCCCCGGCAGTTTCTTTTTCATCAGCGACCATCTCTGGTCGCTGATGAAAAGGAGAAACTGAGCAATATATTGCTCAGCCATATATGCTCAGCCATATATGGCTGAGCAATATATCTCCATACCTCCCAACATGACCCATGCCAGGAGGGACAAAATGCTCTGCTTCTGGACTTTCCGCTTAATGTATGATTGCCATCACCTGTTTTTGAACAGGTTAACTAAGAAGAAAGGTGCTTCACCACAGGGGTGGGGTCCTGGGGTGCACACCAATTGAGAGGTGCGACCCTGCGGAGACCTTTCAGTAGAACTGCATACAAAGTCAAAGGTGCAGGTGCACAAATTAAACTCCCAATTAAAATTTTTTTTTTTTTGCAATAAAATTTTGCATTTTTAGCGAGGTTCTTCGCTTATTTATGGCCATAAGTAACGGCTTGCCCACCGCGTCCAGGTGACCTCATTAGTCGGGCAAGTCCCTAACATTTTGGGGGGTACAAATCTAGGGCACAGGGCACCCCAAAATGGTGCAGCCGAGTGACCCCAGGGCAACACAAGACTGAAAGAAATATATAGTGAAACAAAGTGAAGATAGGTTAGTGAGAGAGGCTGCTAAAGATAGCAGGGCTAAGTAAGTGAGAGGTAAAAAAATGAGAGATAAAGTAGTGAGAGGTGAAGTAGTGAGAGGTAAAGGTAAGAAATGAATTACATTGAGTCCAGGGGGGCCCACAACCCAGAAACAACACAAATTAACACTTATTTTCATTTTCACTTTCATCCCTATTGTGTGTTTTATTTCAATGTAATTCATTTCTTACCTTTACCTCTCACTACTTCACCTCTCACTACTTTATCTCTCATTTTTTTACCTCTCACTTACTTAGCCCTGCTATCTTTAGCAGCCTCTCTCACTAACCTATCTTCACTTTGTTTCACTATATATTTCTTTCAGTCTTGTGTTGCCCTGGGGTCACTCGGCTGCACCATTTTGGGGTGCCCTGTGCCCTAGATTTGTACCCCCCAAAATGTTAGGGACTTGCCCGACTAATGAGGTCACCTGGACGCGGTGGGCAAGCCGTTACTTATGGCCATAAATAAGCGAAGAACCTCGCTAAAAATGCAAAATTTTATTGAAATTTTTTTAAATTGGGTGTTTAATTTGTGCACCTGCACCTTTGACTTTGTATGCAGTTCTACTGAAAGGTCTCCGCAGGGTCGCACCTCTCAATTGGTGTGCACCCCAGGACCCCACCCCTGTATATCTAATGCCGTGTATTTCCATACACATTAGAAGGCCAGAGACCCCTTCTGCGCCTGGTGGTAGCACCCACGCCCACCTGTCCTATATATTGGTTTTAATTAGGTTCCTGACATTTCTTAGACTGCATGCAGAGCAAGGTGAGACCTGCACAAATGTTTAATGGATTATCAGATGGGGGGGTGCATTTCTGGGTTGTGGGCCCCCCTGGACTGGTGTGGCTGTTTGGCCTTAAGGGCCGTACAGACGTTTGGATTTTTTGCCATTTTCGATGCGATTTTGCTTATAGGAGCAAAATCAGATCGAATCCTGTAAGAAATCGTTTCGGTTTGTTGTTCCTTTCGATATAAATTCGATTCGATGCGCGCTCCCGTTTTCGCCAAATCGACCAAAAAAATCCTCTTTGCAGGCAAGGAAATCTCGAAAGGGATCTAGTAAATCGAATGTGTTTTTGTTGTTTTCGATTTGAAATCGCTTCGGATTCGATTGAGCATTAGATATGAGTCATGCAGCCACTCCCCTGCCTACCATTTTGGTTTCTCACTACCCTCGAGCAGTGGAGCAAACACACCTCAGCGTGCTGCGAAGCAGAAAAATGGTAAGTACTTGGTACTGCTGCCACTACCACACCACCAATGGCAAGGGAGGCAGGGGCCCGATGTGTGTGAGGGCGCTATGTGTATGTGGGTTTAACTGAAGGGGCCTGCACTTAATATGTGTGCGCAAATCAGGCTTTAAAGGGCTAGTGTGTGTGCGGGGCCTGTGATGGTGTCACTGGTGTTTCCATCTGTGGTTATTGTGAGTGTTTGATGCTGGCGACAATGGACACTGGGAATGTACATATTTGCCTGGCATCCACCTGGCAGCAGTGTTCAGATTGCTGTGCATTGTGTGCACAGGGGAATGGTGAGGCGTTTTTTTTATGGGGAAGGGTGTTGTTATTTGCTACTTTCCTCTAAGTTGCTGGTATTTGTTTGTATTTGGTCTTGGTGCAGTGTTATTAACTGCTCCTTCCACGCTTCTATGTATAAAACTATATACATGTAGATGTGCTGTTTCCTTCATCAATGCCATGTCTGGTAGAATCTTGTTATTGTTGAAGGGATTTTTTTTTTTTTATTTTTGTTGCCTATTTTATAGATATATTATGAATGTAAATGCAAATGTGCTTTTTGTAGTTGATATTAAGCAGTAGTTATTTGTGTGAAGGGGTTGTACATTGCGACATGATATTTTCCTTGTTTCCTCCTTGCATTATTGCATTGCCATCTGCAAGTATAAAGTAGTACTGCCATCTCCTTCTTCCACCGTTCTCAAATAAGAAATACAATGGAGCTCATGTTTACACATACACACAACATTGCACTTGGTTTGTGGTCATCTATTTTTCCTGCAAGCCACTTCACATGTTAAGTTGTATTGTTGCAGTGTGCCATATAGGGGGCTATCTAAGGTAGTGTGGTCATGCTTTGTTTAATGGGCCATAAATCAAGTGTGACCAGTGGTTGTGTGTGTGTGTGTTTGTGTGTGGCAAATGTGCAATGTACAGTTGGTGGTGTGAGAATCCTTTCATAGACAATTACACTATTTGTGTGCTATTGTATTAATGTACTTGGTATGGTATTTGGCCATTAATTGATTGTTTTTGTGTGACAATGTCTTCTCCTACAGACTACTGACGACAAGATAGAGTTTTGGACCGGTTTCATAGACAGATATCGCGAGGAGGAATGCTTGTGGAAACTTAAACATAAAGACTATGTTAACAAAACCAAAAGAAATCGGGCATATGAATCATTGGCAGAATATTGCAAACAAATAAAGAGTGATGCCAATGTAGACTTTGTCAAGAAGAAGATAGCCAATATGAAATCGGTATTTGCCAAGGAGCACAAAAAACAAATTGATTCCAAGCATTCAGGAGCTGGCACAGATGAAATATATGTACCAACGCTGTGGTACTATGATTTATTGATGTTTACGGTGGAGCAACAAGCCAAGAGGAAGTCCCTAAGTAGCTCTGCAGCTGCTGCTGCAGCACAAGTTGCCGTTTCTGTGGATGCTTCGGAGGAGCTGCTTGAGAGCTCCGAGCTGGTAATTGTTTTAACTTTCACTTGTGTTGTTAGTGTCTGTTAATATGTGGCAGTTTTAAGCATTTGACTGTTGTGAATTTACAGGAATCTACTCTGGATCTAGAAAGTGAACCACCAGCATCGCAGGAGCAAGACATTTTGGAAGCAGGTGAAGAGCTGCCAGAGCCATCTCAGCGACGTACTCTACCAAGGCAGAGACGAAGCAGACAGGCGTCTTCAGTCCCTTGCACCTCCCAACATTTCTTTTCACATGCTGCTGAGGTTCTGGGGTAACCCCCAGATTTCGAAGAAACATTTGGAACATATATTGCAGGGGAGATGAGAAAAATGAAGGGAGATCAGCAGAACCACTTTAGGAGGCTGGTGAATGAGGCTGCCAGCTGTGGGATTTTGGACACACTATCCCCAGCTTCCTACATAGCAACATCCACCAGGCCACCTCCCCAATCATATCCCCCTCACACCTACCCACAGCACCAACCTTTTCATTACCAAGGCGAAAATCCCCATCATCAGTCGTACTACTTTGCCCCTGGACACATTCAGACCACTGCACATACCCAACCCAACCCCCCAGCCAGCCCAATGCAATCTGAGTCTACCTCCTCGGTGGGGTCTGTGGTGGAACCTTACCGTTATATCCAATTATAAGCGCTTTCCTGGTTAATAAGTATTGTGAAAAGAAATGTTGGGAGGTACCTCTTTGTTGTTATCCTCCGTAAACATCATGGTCATCTATACCACAGTGTTGGTACATTGTCCTTATTTGTGCAGGCTCCTGATTGTTTGCTGTTTTGTTGTTTTTTGTGGTCCGACACCATAGAGATGACTATATGTTTTGTAGTATTGTAGGCTAAACACACAATGTTGTCATCCTTTGTTATTTGTTTGCAATATTCTTCCCAATGCATCCATTATGGCCGGTTTCTTTTTTGTAGTTTTGTTAACATAGTCCATACACCAGACCTTTGCTGCTGATATCGAGCACAAATGCAGGCTGCATTTTGAAGTGTTGAATAAACCAAAAATAAAACTTTTATTCACAGTTAACAATGGTGGTGGTAACTATATAGCGTGCATCAACATTTACAGGCAGGATTATATAGTGTCTATGCCACATACAAAATTTCAAAACTCCAAGGCCATATGGGTTTTCTTTACAAAACAAATTGAGTCAAGGTATGAATGTATTCTATTTCATTAAACCAAACAAGGTGTACCCTCCTCACACATGGTAGAAGTGATGTACCTGGCTAAAACAAACATTCCTTATCAAATATGTTTGCCATGTGGTACAAATATCATTGCAACCCTATAATCGTAACAATATATTAACCCAACCTGGTAACAGTGGGCACGGATATGTAGGAACACAAACCCCCACAGGCACAAATAAAATTTATAACCTATATGAATTGACAAAGGGCAAAATTATAACTTGTGTATTATTGGCACAAGTCATAAAAAAATTAAACTCATGCTAAACATAACATTACTACCTTGATAAATATTGACTACTGTGTCATAGATTCCTGCCAAGGCACTGCCCCTATGCCATTGAAGTATTCTCGATATTTCTCTCGCACTTCCTTTGCCCTTGTGGATCCAGTGGACATGGTGTGAGGTGGTGGCCTTTCAACACTTGCCAGTGTGTCTGCTTCCGAAAGAACAGGGGAGTCATCCACTGGAGCTGATGGAGTTGGCCTCAGGTGGGTTTGCTTTCTACGCAGGTAATTGTGCAACACGCAACAAGCCAAGACTACCCAATCAATTTTGTCAATACGCAAATCAATAGCAGTATTGAAAATTCTGAAGCGGCTAGTGAGTATCCCAAATGCATTCTCCACTATTCTTCTGGCCCTAGAAAGCCGATAATTGTATATCCTCTTGTCATAAGAGAGGTTGCGTTGAGGATAGGGCTTCATAATATTTGGGTGAAGAGCAAAAGCCTCGTCTGCCACAAATACAAAGTTAAGGTCATTTTTACATTCAGCAGACGTAGGTAAATGCAGCTGTTGACTTTGAAGTTTCTCATAAAAGTCAGTATCCTTCAAGGACCCCCCATCAGATGCACGCCCATTTTTCCCTATATCAACATAAATAAACTCATAGTTTGCATTTACTATAGCTAGGAGTACTATACTAAAATATCCTTTATAATTAAAAAAAAGAGAACCACTTCTAGAAGGCGCCTTAATGCGCACATGTTTCCCATCTATTGCCCCTCCACAGTTGGGAAAATTCCAACGCAGATCAAAATCCTCAGCAATCCGAAGCCACTCCTCCGCAGAATTCGGAAGCTACATTGAAAGAGAGAAAAATAAAAACTTGAGTCTGAACCAAATTACGACATAACACTAGAACCTTGACAGACATAAGTCATTTTAGACATTGGTGACCCTACAACTAAAACAAAAAAAAACGTTAAGAAGACATGAAATATTGGACAAGCAAAATACAAAGACAAAATGAGATAAGTAACCGAGTAAACCATGACATATTACAAATAATAAACAACATTTCACAAAATATACCAGGAGCAGCAAGACAGTACAAGATCAATCACCATGGTACAGGCCCAAAAACACAACTAATCAATAAAAAACAGCATTACTGTTGTTGGGGGGCAGGTTTCTGCAGGGGGGAAAACCAACAGGTCATTGTCCCCTGTGTTGGAAACATCCAAGTCCAGCCCTTCAGAGGTTAATGGAGCTGAGTTTATCTGTGCTCCGTGGGCCCTCAGACCCTTCTGGTTACACACAACACTTGCCACTGGCTCTATTACTGAAGCAACCCTCTCACTATACCCATGTGTATCTTTCACACTTCCCAGGTACGGGGCAGCCGCAGTGGGAGGCGGCTCACCTGGCATCTGTAGGCTTGCAGCCTCCGTGACGGTTTGGTCACGGAATCTCTCCGTGTTTGGAGGGGACCCCTGCTGGGTTCCGGTGTTCCTCAATATCTCCTTGGGGAACCACACCAGGGAGAATATGGGGACAAGGGCATCGGCCACTTTGTCGATGGGGACAAGGGCATCGGCCACCGCTTCTGGGTAACGGATGGCGTAATCTACCCCTAGCGAAATGTACTCTGTTCTGGAGCTACTGGGCACTGCAAGGGGCCCTACAATGTCTACAGCCACCTGCTCAAAGGGTTCTGATACCACAGGGAAGGAAATAAGGGGGATTTCATGAGCTACCTTAAGCAGACCCTCCCTATACCTTTGGGGTATGACCAGCTGACGTTCCGTAACTTGCCCTGGTGGGGTGTTGTGGACTCCATACTCTCTATACAAACCACCATTCTCCCAGTACAGCCTGGGAGTACCCTGGGAGCCATCTGACTCCTCAGCTGCTGGTGCAGCCCTGAGACTCGTTATCAATTTGGCTTTGAAAGATCCACTTTCTATTGAGCCCTCAGGGTGTGCAGGGACCTCCTGCTGTGTGACTGTGTCCTGACAAGAAGAAGGGGGGTCTGCGGGGGAAGCTGCAGTAAGGGACACTCTCTCCCTATCTGACAGTTCTGCAGTGCACACAGGACCCACCAGGTCACTGATTATACCTGGTACCACATTTCCCACAGTAGCGCAAGACATCACATCAACAGTAACATCAATATCATAACCTGGGGAGACATCCTGCAATACCTGCAAATTAGCCTGTGCATCTTCCACAACACATGGGGCCCATCCTGCTGGCTTACAATTGCACCATGGCAAACCCACTATATCTGGATCCCATTGTCTCTGAGCAGGAATGGGGTTATCTGAGCATGTTGTCACCATTAACTTATTGGCAGGTACATGCGCTGCCTGCATCCAACTCAGATCTATCCGATTTGTGCAGTTAGAGCCCCCTGGCCCCATATCACAACCAGACATCACTGGAAGAACAGGGTTAACTTCTAGTACAGCAACCTGAATGACATCACCAGCAGCACTCCTACCACTGGTGAGTGAGGGTGTCTCATTCCCAACCAGATTAGGGCATTCATTTAACCCCACAAACTGGCAAGGATTACCCACTATACCTGTCTCTAACTCACCCTCCCCTACCTCTACAGAAGGTACGGCACTATCACAGATCATCCCAGGAGTTTCACAAGAAATCACAACATTGCAATGTTCAGCATGGTTACATAGGTACTTCTGTAGTTTCACGGCGCCGCCGGCTCAGTAACTTGGCAGCCTGCCAGAGGCTCGCGTGCCGCTCTAGCTACAGTGTTATTAACAGAAACTTGGCAGCCTGCCAGAGGCTCGCGTGCCGCTCTAGCTACAGTGTTATAGTGTAACGTAGATTAATGAAGTGTAAAAAGGAGACAAAATGGGATAAATGGGGCTTATAAATCGCTCACCCCGGCACACCGCTACCACAGGGGGTGTCCCCAATGTAGACGCTACCTTATTTTGGGCTTTTAGCGTGTCAATTCTCACTCCCGCCACTTCAGGCTTAGGCGCGCGCTACGCTGTTTACGTAGACTAAAAAAAAAGTGAACAGTTGCCGAAAATGTCGTCTTCACTGTCTCAGGTGTGTGAGTGTGCAGGTGTGAATGTGTTCCTGAATCATCCCCACTATCCACGCCCACCCGAAGCGTGGCGAGCGCAGCGAGCCCCGCGAGGGGCGGCGGTACGCGTCCTACGACCTTTTCATACCCCCACTATCCACGTCGGCGTGGAGTTGAGAATAGAATAGTGTGGCGAGCGCAGCGAGCCACCGAGCCCGAAGCGTGGCGAGCGCAGCGAGCCCCGCGAGGGGACGCGGATACCTTCACAGGTAAACGCGTCCCCTCGCGGGCTTCACAGGTGTCCGCGTCGCTGCGGACACCTGTGAAGCCCGCGAGGGGACGCGTTTACCTGTGAAGGTATCCGCGTCCCCTCGCGGGGCTCGCTGCGCTCGCCACGCTTCGGGCTCGGTGGCTCGCTGCGCTCGCCACACTATTCTATTCTCAACTCCACGCCGACGTGGATAGTGGGGGTATGAAAAGGTCGTAGGACGCGTACCGCCGCCCCTCGCGGGGCTCGCTGCGCTCGCCACGCTTCGGGTGGGCGTGGATAGTGGGATTTACACAGTCGACAGCTGTTGCGTCGACTACTGCCACTGTGGACGGGCTTTAATAGTGTACCCCTAAACCCAGCTAAATTTAGATGCTTTTGTGTCTAAATTTAGATGTACCCCTCCACCCAACTAAATCCAGGCGCTTTAGCGTCTAAATTTAGATGCTAAACCACCTTTGCGGCTCCCAGGGAGCCTGGCTTTTGCGCCTAAATCCAGGCGCCCCCCTCCTTCTTAGCGGCTCGCAAGGCGCCTGGATTCAGAGGGTTTTGCGCCTAAATCCAGGCGCCCCCCTCCTTCTTAGCGGCTCTCAAGGCGCCTGGATTCAGAGGGTTTTGCGCCTAAATCCAGGCGCCCCCCTCCTCCTTAGCGGCTCTCAAGGCGCCTGGATTCAGAGGGTTTTGCGCCTAAATCCAGGCGCCCCCCTCCTCCTTAGCGGCTTGCAGGGAGTGTGAATCCAGGCGCATTAGCGCCTAGATCTAGGCTGCAAGCCATTGGATTTAGCGTGTACATGGGGGACACAGCGGTGTGCCGGGGTGAGTACTTTACAAGCCCCGGCACGTCAGCGTTGTGCCCGGGGTGTGTCCACTTGCCCCCGCTGTTGTCAGCGCTGCCCAGGCGCTGCCTATTTCACTGTGGAACTACAAGTACCACAGTGACCTGCCAGCGCCTGGGCAGCGCGCTGCTGCTGCTGCCCGGCCGCCACGCTGTTTACGTAGCTGTCAGTACAGCTAGAGCGGCGCGAGCACACTCTGTCTGAGCTAGAGCGGCACGCGCACGGTTAATCAGAGCCTCTGGCAGTCTGCCAAGTTTCTGAGACAGAGTGTGCGCGCGGCGGCGCCGTGAAACTACAGAAGTACCGTTACATACTACCTGAGATGCATCATATGGTTCAGAGGGGTTAGCGACATTGACAGATATGTGTGGAGTGAATAAAAGTCCCACATCAGTAGTCCCACACACATTTGTGTGCATACAGTCAGAAAGTCCCATTCCTCTTTCCGACATTGTCTGTTCCCTGCATACTTTCACTATGCAGTCAGCCTCTTCCGGCAACAAATCTGGAGCAACGGATGGGAACATGCTGCTCACATCTTCCAGCAGTTTAAACTGGGCCTTGTGATGTGAGGTCTCCTGAGCAGGTTCCATGACGACTGTAGTAGGCAGAGTTACCTTGTCCTGGTAGGGCATTCCTGGTGAGAGCAAGCTGCTGACATCCTCAGCTTCTGCTTCTCCCAGCAGTTTAAACTGGGACTTTACTTCCAGACCTGGTAACAGCAGCTGTTCTAGGCGATGCCACTCCGCATCTACCCGGCGGCACTGATCTCTCCAAAATGGGGTATCCAGCTTTCTCCAAGCAGCGACCTCCTGCTGCGCGAATTGGTAACATTCTCCCAGTTCTCTCAGCAGCACCTCAGGAGACGCAGATGGACCCCAGACACGAAATGCTGCACGATACTGGCTAAAGGCATTGCACTCATCGTCCCTTGCCTGGGTGAGCTGCGTGATCATCTCCCCACGAGTATGGTGGTGGCAGGAGATACCTTGCAGCTGGCATTCTTCCGTTAGTTCCTCTGTGCTCATTAGGGTAAACACATCATCATCCTCCTCTGGGTCAATATACCCACTGGACTCCTCCGGTACCATAGGGGATTGGTACTCCGCAGCCTCTGTGACTGCCATGCACCCTCCAGTCTCCCTGGTACTAGCAGAAATGCCAGACCCCTGAGTAAAGTCCAGGTCCAGCTGGTTATCCACAACCAAGCCGGCATTTACTTTGCTCTCCCTGTGTGTTTCAAAGACAGGGAAATCCTTGTGATGCAGTCCATTGAAATTTGCATCCACTGTCACAGGCTGCCAGCTGAGCTTAGCTAGTTCCAGCTGAAGCTTGCGATCTGCTGCTTCCTTTGCAGCAGTGGACTCCCTTTTATTAAACTGCATTATCAGTTTCAGCACCACGGCATTATCTGGCTCTTTCACATACTTCAGAGCCTCTTGCATATACAGATCCAAGGCAGAGCAGTAATTGGAGGCATCCAATCCACGGTTTGTGGGGCCTGCAATCTTCATTGTCCGCTTCTCCTCTTCCTCTGTTCTGGAACCAGAATGATTCCCAACCTCAGACCTGGAATCCGCTTGATTCCCCCCAGCTACCTGCTGGTCCGCATATCTGAGGACTTGGATCATCTGTTCCCTGGTCTGCCCCTTGGCAGGCTCCACTCGGTTGATACCAGAGACCACATCACGATCCAACTTCACACTATTAATTTCCGCAGAAAGTAAAAGTTCCGTACGAAGTCCACCTCTTGCTACCTCAGTAGCCCTGGCTGGTGAACTCTCACGCACAAGTCCGCCATCGTGATGCTCTGTATCTTCCTCCATAGAGTCACAGGTCAATCTCCACTTAATCTGTGCCTCCTTATAAGTAGCTGCCATTCTGCTGCAGTTACTTCTCCAAAATAATAAAACAGGGATGGGGAACAGAAAATGCTTTTACAGTGACTTACACTACTACATAAGCCTTGAGTTTTGGTATCTGGTGAAATGTATTCACTTAAGTTATCCAAATAAAAAACAAAAATTGCTTTTTGAAATATCCCCACTGCTGGCCACCAGTTTGTCACGACCCTAGTCGGCGATTCCCCAGATACGACAATCTGAGAATCGCGGCCACGTGACACTTCTACTGAGTACCCCAAGCGTGTGCGTATTTCACCACGATTCCGCTTGCCACCAATCAAAGTAAACTTTGGGACTTAGTCCGCGACAGCTTTGATTCTGCCGACACACCAAATTATGAGTTACAGGGTAGCGCTCTGGCAATTCGTCAGAGGCTTGGGCTGGAAAACAGCAGATACCAGAACTAATTATGACTTTTTAATTAAGTGAAAACACTACAAGGCTTACAGTATATTACAGAAAACATAAGTTACAAGATATATGATTAATAGGTAAGTCAAACGTAAAAACAGTTTCAAAATAAAACAAAATGGGAATAAAGAAACAAACCACTTCAAGGACACACAGCATGAAGCGGGGTTTGGAGTGGAAATCTCTCCGGATACTGGATCATTTCAGAGACAGGTATCGGACCCGTATCATCCCAAGGAAAATGAACCCCATGTCTTGTGAGACACACACTTTTAAGATTGGCAAAAACACACACAATCACAGCCCCCACCTCAGGAATCTTCCTTGTCCAGGGGTTTCCTGAGGATATACCCAGGGGCTGGCTAATTGACTTCTCTTTTGAGGCTTAGCAATTTAGCCATTCAATCACCCCCTGGAGCCTCCTAATTCTTATCTCAAATAAGGTGTCAGTCTAGGGTTCTAAGGGAATTGCTTTTCTGACATCTCTTCTGGTCTGGGAAGACATTTGCCAGAGACCCTGGACTTCAGTACAAGTTTTATAGATGCAGGGGGGAGGGAGATAACCTCTGCTTTCCTGTTGAGTTTCAAACAGATGGGCAAGGGTTGTTGAATAACCTTTTTACCCACATAAAAATACAGGATGAGTAGATTGCACACCATATCAGAAACAGTATTGTAAACAGAGCATGGACTTAAAATGAAAGAGATCCCATCTGCCTTCCTGCTTCACCCCCCAGTCCTCCCAACCATCCAGGGCAAAGGCAGGTCACTTTCTCCATTACATTTACAATTAGGGCAGAATGGCGTGGTACAATTACGCTCCTTCTGGCGTAAAAATGGCGGTAGCTCATGACAAGATGGCATCCAATCATGACAATTACTATACAAATATGATAAATAACACAAACAATACCTTTAAATATTGCTGGTGTAGGACTCTGAAAATAGCTTTGCAAGTCTCAGGAATTATGATACCCAGTGCCTGCGGTGATATTAGTGCAGAAAATTGCAGGTCCCTTAATGACCTCCCAGTTGCCAGAAAGCGTAGGGTACACACAAGTCTTTCCTCAGGGGAGATGGCGCGTCGCATTACAGTGTCCTGTTTTCTAATCAATGGACCCACCATTGCCAGTAGTTCCTGAAACATGGAATCATCCATTCTTAGAAAATTCCGATAATCCGCAGGATTATTCTCTTGCAACTGATGTAGCAAGGACATATGAGAATATCTTCCCTTATGCAACAGCCACCTCTTCACCCAGGACCTGCGAACACTTTTTCTCTTTTGCCTCTGAAGTCTTTCCAAATCCAACAGTGCACATGCCTGAATAAATAAGGGCCTTGTAGCGAAACATGTCGGCAATTTTGCAGCCAGGAGCACTACAGTTAACAAATGCAGAACTGTATTACAAAACACCAAAACAGGTAAGACCAGCACTCCAGCTGTCTGCGGAACCAATGCACAAACGTCCAACACTGCTCTGCACCATGCACTAATCCTCCGCAAAGGCTGTTTGCACAGGTGCATTTCTTTTAAAGGAAAAGACACACCCACCTTCTTAACCCTTTTTTTTTTTTTTTAAAGAAGGTTGCAGATCGAAGGGATATAGAAAGTAGAACGAAATCGAAATCGAATCGATTGCACAAGTGCAAATCGAATTCCACATCGAAGGGAAAATCGAAAGGTGGTGGAGGGGGGGGAATCGAATCCGGATCAACATCGAATCGAAATCGATTCGAAGTCGATGTGTGTGTACGGCCCTTTAGGAGCAACACAAATTAACACTTATTTTCATTTTCACTTTCATCCCTATTGTGTGTTTTATTTCAATGTAATTCATTTCTTACCTTTACCTCTCACTACTTCACCTCTCACTACTTTATCTCTCATTTTTTTACCTCTCACTTACTTAGCCCTGCTATCTTTAGCAGCCTCTCTCACTAACCTATCTTCACTTTGTTTCACTATATATTTCTTTCAGTCTTGTGTTGCCCTGGGGTCACTCGGCTGCACCATTTTGGGGTGCCCTGTGCCCTAGATTTGTACCCCCCAAAATGTTAGGGACTTGCCCGACTAATGAGGTCACCTGGACGCGATGGGCAAGCCGTTACTTATGGCCATAAATAAGCGAAGAACCTCGCTAAAAATGCAAAATTTTATTGCAAAATTTTTAAATTGGGAGTTTAATTTGTGCACCTGCAGCTTCACCACAGGTGATGGTAATCATACATTAAGAGAAAAGTCCAGAAGCAGAGCATTGTGTCCCTCCTGGAGAGGGTCATGTTAGGAGGTATGCATCTCCCCCGTGTGTACGGGGCTTTAGAGATAGGCAAATAAAAGTATTGCTTGCATAGGACATTAGTCAGATGTTTATTATAACCAATCATCGCATTTCTAAAAACAATGGCTTATACAGTATGAAAAGTATATTTCTACAGTTTCCATTTGATTTCCAAAATAGAGGCCACTGTAAGCATACTTGAGTGTTGTGTAAATTGAAAGAGCGGAATCCCAGCTGCTGGCTTTGAGTGTGATAATGAAACAATCAGTCACAACATATATTCCATAAGAAACTGATAAATCTGTTTAGATATTCAAAGAAGCTACCAGCTCAGGGCAATCATAGAAACAAGTAACCGATCGTATGAAGTTTTTTTCCATATAAATTGAAAAGTTCATTTGAATTTATCACTTTGTGAAAATTAATTTGTGAGCCATGGCTATAATCCTGGTTGTGACTACTCAGAAAGTATACCTGGAACCACTTAATAAGATCAGGAGCCGATTGTGGGTGAAATTTTATAGGATGAGAGATTCAGAAAGTGAGAGATTTTAAAGCAGCAATCATTTACACCAGGGATGGGGAACCTTCGGCCCTCCAGCTGTTGCTGAACTACACATCCCAGCATGCCCTGCAACAGTTGTAGCATGGCCACATAGCAAAACTGTAACAAGGCATGCTAGGATGTGTAGTTCCACAACAGCTGGAGGGCCGAAGGTTCCCCATCCCTGATTTCCACGGCAAAATCAGTTTGATGTTGAAGTGTAAATGATTGCCGCTTTAAAAAAACCTGGAGATTTCTTACCAAATCTCTCACTTTCTGAATTTCTCATCCAATTAAATTTCCCCAATGTTTTAATTGGGAATATAAACCCTACTTGCCTACGTGACCCTCTCCATGAGGGAGAAAATGCTCTGTTCCTGGTCTTCCCTGGTAATGTATGATTGCCATCACCTGTTGTTGAGCTAGTTAATTGATAAGAAAGGTGTTTCACCACAGGTGATGGCAAGTCCAGGAACAGAGCATTTTCTCCCTTACGGAGAGGGTCAGGTAGGCAAGTATGATTTACACATAATTCCATAACTCCCAACATGACCCTGCAGAGGGTCATGTTGGGAGGTATGTAATTCCCAGACAGTGGCGTAGCTACGTTTTGGGCGCCCCCCCCCCCCCCCCCCCACCGCTAGGGTTACCACCTAGTCCCTTTAATTCCGGACACATGTTAATTACACAGGTTCTGTGGCAGTTTAAAATCAGGTGAAGTGGAGTCTTGAAGTCAGCCAGCCACAGAACCTGTGTAATTAATATGTGTCCGGAATTAAAGGGACTAGGTGGTAACCCTAGCTGTCGCCCCGCCAAGCACCCCTACCCCCCGCCCCGCAGCCCATGCAAACCCCCCCTCAATCCCCCACAGCCTTACCTATCGCGCTGGTCCCGGCAGCTCCGTTCTTCTGCTGAGGACCACCTGAAAATGGCCGCCCCCATACAGCAGACAGTTTCAGAGAACTGTGTGCTATATGGGGGCGGCCATTTTGTGGTGGTCCTCAGCAGAAGAACGGAGCCACCGGGACCAGCGAGATAGGTAAGTCTGCGGGGGATTGGGGGGGGGGGTTAACTATAGCACCGCAGCCCCTGGCGCCCCCACATGCACAGCGCCCCCCCCCGCCCCCCCCCCCCCCCCCGATGGTGGGGGCTGCGGTGCTATAGTTACGCCGCTGTTCCCAGAGTAGTTCTGCTTCACATAATGCTCAGAAAAATGCTGATTACACTTGGGGGGTTATTCTGATTCACTCGTAAAGGCAAATTCCTTTTTAAATGGACAAAACCATGTGTACTGCAGATGGGGCATATGTAACTTGTGCAGAGAGAGTAAATACATCTACAGATCGATTTTCAGATTGGGCTGTTTGGAACAAAAACCTGGTAATGGATGAGTGACAGTTTTTGGCAGTTTTCCAGCATTTCAAAGCAAATGGTCAACTGTTATTTGCTCTCATCCATTACCAGGATTTTTTTCCAACCAGCCCAATCTGACAATAGATCTGTAGATGTATGACCAGCTTTAGATTTGGGTGAGTTATTGTGTTTTTGTGCAGAGTAATTACTGGCTGCTATATTTTTACACTGCAATATAGATCTCACTTTGATGTAAAACCCCACCCAAATCTAATTCTCCCTGCACAAGTTACATCTGCCCCACCTGCAGTGCACATGGTTTTGTCCATTTGAGAATGAATTTCCCTTTGCGAGTGAATCAGAATAATGGCCCTAATGCACAAAGTAGTGCTGCTAACACATAATGCCCAGAGTAGTGCCACTTATACATAATGCCCACATTAGTGCCATTTACACATGATACCCAGAGTAGTGACACCTACACATAGTGCCCAGAGTAGTGCCATTTACACATAATGCCTACCGTAGTTCTACATCACATAATGCCCAGAAGAATGCTGCTTACACAAATTGCCCAGAGTAGTGCTGTTTACACTTAATGCACACAATAGTGCTGCTAACGCATGTTGCCCAGAATAGTGCCAATTATACATAATACTTATAGTAGTGACGCTTACACGTAATGCCCAGGGTAGTTCCATTTATACATAATACCCAGAGTAGTTCTGCTTTCCCTTAATGCGCTGAGTAATGCCACATAATGCCTAGAGTAGTGCAGCCTGCCCACTCCTCTAGTAGGTATCTGCCTGTTCTCCACCCAGAAGCTCAGCTCCTCCTCCAGTCTCCCCTCTATCTGCAGGGCCACTTCGTGCTCCTGTCTCTGGCCAGTGACAGCAGTCACTAGCTCTCCATGGACCCAAGTTCCTGGCTGGCTGCAAACATACTGTGCCAGCAGCATTATGACAGTAGCCCCTATTGGGAGCTGTGCAGCCTGTGGGCGAAATGTAATAGGGTGCGATTTTTAGACATGTGCGATTTTTGGTCAAAAACGGCCGAAATCGCACATTTTCCGAAAATCGCACATTTAATAGGTTGAAAATCGCGGTAAAAACTTTTTTACCGCGAAATCGCACTTTTAGAAGTGCAATTTTTAGTCACATTTCAAATCGCATCCAGATGTTTTCCCATTATAAAGTATACAACTCGCAAATGTAATAGGGTGCGATTTTTGGTAAATGTTACCAAAAATCGCAAAAAAAATAGACCAGGTTCTGACAGGCGAATTTCACAGAACCATGCACAGATCATTGAGATCTGTGCATGGTCCTGTTAATAAAAATGTGTAAAAGTGTTTTTATTAAAAAAAAACACGGCGTGGGGTCCCCCCTCCTAAGCATAACCAGCCCCGGGCTCATTGAGCCGGACCTGGTTCCAAAAATACGGGGGGACAAAAAGCATAGGGGTCCCCCGTATTTCTGAAACCAGCCCCGGACTCTTGGACCGGTCCTGGTTCCAAAAATACGGGGGACAAAAAATCTGGGGGTCCCCCGTATTTTGAAACCAGCACCGGGCTCCAACAGCCCGCGGTGTCATGCCACAGCCGGGGGACACTTTTTATACAAGGTCCCCCGGCCAAAACATGAGCACCGTGGCTGGTCAGCCTTGGACGGGGTACCTGGAGGAGTGGGGACCCCCCCCCAATAAAGGGGTCCCCCCCCAGGCTTCACCCGTCCAGGGCTGAAGCCCGGGGCTGTCACCGGCGTCCGTGGCCAGTGGACGCCGGCCTGATCGGGTTAAATCGATCATACGTTACATTGCTTTATACCAGAGAACTACAAGTGCCAGCAGACCTCCCCCGCATGCTGGGACTTGGAGAACCACAAGTCCCAGCATGCGGGGCATTAATGGGCCCGCTGGGACTTGTAGTCCACCTGTAAAAAGAATGTTTATAAAAAACACACACACAGAGAAGTAAAAGTTTATTACACACACACACACCTCACTTTTACACCAGCGTTACTTACCATTCCTGGATCCAGCGCTGGTCTGGCTGCTTCACAGCCGGCTCCCCCCGCACTGACAGGCAGCGGGGAGAACTGGCTTTCTCCGTTGCCTCTAACAGCTTCTGTAGCGCTGTCCCAGTGCTACAGAGGCTGAGAGCGCGATTGGCCGATACGTCTCCATGGAGACGCATAGCTCAGTCCTGATTGGCTGAGCTATGCGTCTCCATGGAGACGCATAGCTCAGCCAATCGCGCTCTCAGCCTCTGTAGCACTGGGACAGCGCTACAGAAGCTGTTAGAGGCAACGGAGAAAGCCGGTTCTCCCTGCTGCCTGTCAGTGCGGGGGGAGCCGGCTGTGAAGCAGCCAGACCAGCGCTGGATCCAGGAATGGTAAGTAACGCTGGTGTAAAAGTGAGGTGTGTGTGTGTAATAAACTTTTACTTCTCTGTGTGTGTGTTTTTTATAAACATTCTTTTTACAGGTGGACTACATATATATATATATATATATATATATATATATATATATATAGGGACTGGATAAACCGCACACACAAACTTGGAGGAAGGACTGCGTGCCAGGCTCAGATATGTGGAGTCATGTAGCAGAAACAAGACTGATAGCCAGCAACTTCAGGTTTTTAGAAAAATAGAAAGAAGAAGCGAAGACGGCAAAAACCGGAAGTCGGAACCGGTTGCCATGACTACGCTTCCGGAGCGTTGCGTCTGTTGACGCGCACTGGACGTCTGCCGGAATGATGTATCGGCAACTTTGGGCGGAAGTCGCGGCACTTCTGACTTCCGGTTTTTGCCGTCTTCGCTTCTTCCCGCACTTTTTGGCCAATTAGCGCTTCCCCCCTCTGGCTTAAATATCTGCACAGGTCTATCTGGTCTCTTGCACATGACTAAGGTGCTGTTCTAGCACCAAAACAGCTGTCGTGCGATGACCATTGGTGGAGGAGGACCGGTCTCTATTTCCTATGGCTCTTAACTACCGCTAAGTATATTATGCCTACTATGCCTATACTGGACTCCTCTTGATGTATTTTTTCTGTCACTCTGCACTTTAAAAATTAAAAATGTTTTTGATATTTTTCTAAAAACCTGAAGTTGCTGGCTATCCGTCTTGTTTCTGCTATATATATATATATATATATATATATATATATACATATATATATATATATATATATATATATATATCCAGGAAATGAACGGGCACTCAGGGACTCCAGTAAGCAGGTGAAAACAAGACCAGATTTTATTCCATTGGTGGTCTCACAGTCAACGTTTCGGGGGCCGGACCCCCGTCGTCAGGACAAATGGCCACAGAGTGCCATCACGCCCTCTGACGAAGTTTGGATATGAAACGCGTTAGAGCGGGGTTAGTGACATCAGCTCTACCTGTACCCGGCTTCTCCTGCTACATCCCTGCTCGCCTACACGCCGTCACGCTGCTTTTCCTGGTGGCCAGCCGGCAGTCTGCTTGAGATCCTGCGGTGTCCTGGAAGGTGGTAGGAGCTTTGCCTGGGTGGTTGATATTGAACCTTGTGGTAACCAGCCCAGAGCGGTTACCCGCTCGGTATGGGTCTTTATTGATTTTATGTACCTACACAGTTCTGGAGTCCGGAATGTCTTTTGGAGGTGGCTGCAGTCTCACCACAGACTTAGTGTTACTACAATCAGTGGACTTTCTGATTCATCACAGCTGGTTGTTGGCTGCTAAATAGCGCAGGTTTACCTACACTTTTCTCTGCATATATATATATATATATATATATACACTCTGCACCTTGAAAACGGGGTTTACCCCTGAAATGTCGGTCTCTAGTTTGCACATTTTTATGGCTACATAAAATAATATTTTTCACAAGCCTCCGAGTGCCGCCTCTGTTCTTCTGCTTTATATATATATATATATATAAGTCCAATCTGGAGTGGCACTCCTCTCCCAATAGAGAATGTCCGGTGCTCGCCACGACCCACTCAAAGCGGGTAATAATACATACAGCGTAGAGGTGGCACTCGGGTAAACAGCAGTAAGACACGGACCCCCTTGTTAGGTCAACGTTTTGAAGCCTTTAATTAGACGCTTCTTCCTCAGGACCAGAAAACCAATAACCACAGTGAAAATAAACATATAAATACATACATACCAGCACGCCCACTGCCGTACGGCATCCAGCACGCCCGCCATGAGGTGACGTCATCAAGGCCGGACAGGTCACTCATGTCCACGCGTAATTATACAAAAAGAAATTGTGTGTGAGGAGCAGTTCAAGCAAACTAAGCACAAATTGCACATCAGGGCCAACATATACCGGGTTGTCAGTAAGCAATCTCCGAATTGCCACCAACCCACCATGGTTGGGGATCACAGTATACAAACTGGTCACATCAATACTGCATAACAATCTCCCGAACGGTACTGTTTCAATCTCAGATAGGCGGTTGATGAATGACGTGGTATCCAAAAGGTACCCAGGACTAGCCTGGACACAAGGCTGTAGCAGGCAATCTATATATGTAGCCGCATTCTGGAATAAAGAACCCCTGGCGGCCATGATTGGCCGTCCAGGGGGTGCAACCAACCTTTTATGAATTTTGGGCAAAGTATAGATCAGCGGTACAGTGGGGTGGCACACCTTCAGGGCTGTCGCCAGCTCTGGTGAGATGTGCCCCGCACCGACCGCTTCACCCAATAGCCCCTCTAATTTAGATGCAAACAACAAAGTCGGGTCACTGTCAAGTTTTCTATAAACAGTAGTGTCGGCTAACTGCCTTTCAATCTCATGCTGATAATCACATAAGTCCTGAATGACCACGGCCCCGCCTTTGTCGGCGTACCGGATCATGATATCAGTATAGGATAATTACTATGGGTTCCTAAACGGAAATCTGATGATAAGAGAATCTAGTGGGTCCATGAATTTTCACTTTCTAGCCCAATTGTACAACATGCCTCCAGGGCTTTATGGCTTATTATAAAAACTGACCATGAGCTTATTGGTCTTAGGGACCACAAACCTCTATTGGCTTATACCAGGGGAAGAAACTTAAGAGACCGTTTGGTCCATGCGGATATTTTGAATTTTTCTAATACAGTTCCGCCTAATGTTTATGTAAAACCCTCAGGTTGCTATAGTTGTGGTTCCTGCATCACATGTAGTTATATGATTAAGTGCAAGGAATTCCAACATCCACATTGCCCCAAAAAATATGAGATCAGATCAGTACTTACATGTTCATCAACTCACGTGGTCTATGCCATTATTTGCCCATGTGGCTTATGGCATGTTGGACAAACGACTCATAAGTTCAAAGAAAGGATGGCGGCCCACCGGTCGTCCATCGATCTCACACTTAAGGGCAAGGACGTGGACCAACCTGTTCCACGCCACTTCAAATTGATGGGCCATCCCCTGTCATCTTTGAAGTATTTTATGATTGAACAGGTACAAGCAAGTCCCCGTGGTGGCGATAGGGCTAAGAAGCTCTTTATTAAAGAAACACAGTGGATCTTGAGGTTGGGGACCACCAAATCGGGTGGCCTCAACGACAAGGTCAACTGGAATAGCCTCACTTAAGCAATATGGGGTCCGGATAGTGTAATCTCTTATTCAGGGGTCTTGATTATATCCTTGATTACATTACTAATATTGAGTGAAGTTTTCTGTAGGCAGCATTTATTTGTTTAATATCTTTAACTTTTTCTCTTTTTTTTTCATTTTTTTCATTGTTTATTCTGTATTTTTTTGTTTTGTATATATGTACTATTCATCTGTGTCCTTGTGGATTGCGTGTGTCAGATCTGTTATATGTCTTAGAGACCCACCTGTTAACCCATGACATTTATGATCCATTCCAGTCAGGATTCAGGAGAAGACATAGCACAGAAACAGCTCTGGTATGTGTGCTCAATGATCTTCTAAATGCAAGGGATAGAGGAGACTGTTCAATCCTAATCCTTCTGGACCTCTCTGCAGCATTTGACACCATTGACCATGGGATTCTAATTGAGCGCCTGAAGAATTTCTGTGGCCTGGGTGGCACAGTCCTTAGCTGGTTCAAATCATTTCTCGCTGGCAGGTCACAGAGAGTTGCATCGGGAGTATACTCTTCACCACCAGTGCCGTTGTCTTGTGGTGTCCCACAGGGCTCTATACTATCTCCCATGCTTTTTGCAGTATACATGCTTCCACTTGGTGACATAATCAGACGTCACGGCCTGGTCTACCACTGCTATGCAGATGATACCCAACTGTACCTGTCCTTTGCTCCAGGCACCGATAACACAATAACAACCTTAAATGGCTGCCTAGCTGAGCTCCAGGAGTGGATGAGTGCCAGTTGGCTGAGACTGAACCCAGATAAAACAGAAGTCCTGATGATAAATCACAGGACAAGACGGCAGCATAGCCAACTGACAGGTCTTAAGCTGGGGGGCACAGCACTAAAAAACTCTGATCATGTGCGGAATCTTGGTGTTGTCCTGGATAATGGCCTGACACTTAAACATCAGGTGTCAGCCACAATCAAATCCTCATTCTTTCATCTGAGAAACATAGCCAGAATCAAGCATTTAATTCCCTCAGAAGACCTTCCTAAAGTCATACATGCATTTATATCATCACGACTAGACTACTGCAATGCTCTCTACCTGGGTCTTCCAGCAAAAGAATTGCATCGCTTGCAGCTAGTACAAAATGCAGCCGCCAGACTATTAACTAACCAGCCCCGCTCCTGCCACATAACTCCCATTCTCTACGCCCTTCACTGGCTACCTGTAAAATGGCGAATCGTTTTCAAGATTGGCTTACTCACTTTCAAGGCCCTACATGACCAGGGCCCAAGGTACCTGCAACAGCTGCTGATCCCTTACTGTCCTACTCGATTACTACGATCCACTGAAGAAGGACTACTAACAGTACCCAGAATCTCCCTGAATTCATCTGGGGGTCGAGCTTTCAACTTTGCTGCTCCAACTCTGTGGAATTCTCTTCCTCGCACAGTGCGAGAAGCGCCCACTATAGAATCCTTTAAAAATAGACTAAAGACATACTTATTTACTCAAGCATTTCACTGACATCTACTGTTAAGCTTGTTTTGTATTTCGAGCTGTAAAGACAATGTGTGAAGCACTTTGAGTCCTATTGGGAGAAAAGTGCTATATAAATATCATTATTATTATTATTATTATTATTGTTGTATTTCAGGAGTCCCTGCTCCCTAGTATCGGCAGCATGTGGATGAGGTGACGTCAGTGCCCAGGGGTCGTGGTCTCCGCCTGCTGGAACGCGGAAGTATTAGTCTGGAACGCAGGATGTGCGCTCAGGGCAGAGCTCCCTGCGCCCAACAGGAAGTTGAGTGACGCGGTTTCCGGTGACATGGACGGACGCCGCCGGGCGACGGGGACAGGTGAGTAATAAACATGTCTTCTATTTAAGGTGCTTTGTTTGGTATGGGGCTGTGTCTGTGTAACCACATTGTGTAACGTTGGGGCTGTTATCCTGAGGACGGGGGTGCTATCCCCTGAAAGCGCTCAATATATGTTTGCCCAATTATACTCTTTTTCACGCATTTAAAATGGAGTTTGTGTGCCTCTTTCTATTGGACTAATATATATATATATATATATATATATATATACATACACTGAGTGGCCAAATTATTATGACCACTTGACACTTATACACAGAGCGGCCATAACTTCACGTTGTTGCCACTAGTGAGCGAGATAGCTATAAAAAGGGAATGCAGGACAAGTGAAGCATCACTTGCACTGTGTGGCACATGTGCATGCGCGACTATGCGCATGCGCACACCCCCACCATCAAAAATGGGTCCGAATTCACTGCTCAACGGGCAGGTCTGAAACGGCCCCCAAGTTTGCTCTACAGGATTTATGGTCTTTACTGATTATAACATAAAATCCAGGTAAAAAATGTCAAGGCCAATGACAATGAATATGAGGAGCGAGGCCGGTGTAAAGGTGTCCATACATAGTGCAATTATTGTATACAATATCACATCTCATCTCATTGCATAGGTTTTGCAATTCAATGAGATGAGATGAAATTAGATCTAGTACAAAAAGTATTTGCAGCACATACTTTTTGAGCTGTGCGATGAGATGTGTGACGGGAGCACATATCTCATCGCACCCAACAATTGTAACATGTATGGGCACCTTAAGGCTTTTCAGCACCCTAGGCAAAACTTCAACCTACTGCCCCGCCCCCCCATACTGCCACCTATACATACTTTCCAACCCCTTAACGCATACTTGCCTAACATTCCGGAATGCCATGGAGGTTCTAATAAATTGGCCTATCGGGAAGGTGGGTGTCCCCTGCTTCCCTGGAGGCCCCCCTTTGCCATCCACAAGGAGGAGGGAAAGTATGCCTCAAGGGAAAGTATGGAGGTCTTAGAAGTACCACAGCAGCCACCTGCATTAAGTACAACATAGATCTTTATACGCATCCTTGCTTTATATTATAGGTAGACCTGGTGGTGCCCCCCAGATTCTGGAGCCCTAGGCAGCTGCCTAATGGTAGACTCGGCCCTGACTGTGAGGTCAAACCTCGCATATGACATGTTAGCAATGTGAACAAGTTCAAGCATGATGGAGAGCATTATCAACAAGTCAGCACACAGGGTTCGACACCTCCCCCCACCTCCACCGCCAGTGTCCCCGTATACATTGTCATTGGCCTTCACATTTGTGTTTCCTTGAATATATGTGATAATCAGTAGAGACTGTTACTTTTGGCATTTTACATGTGAAGTGACATACCACCGAACCCTATTTATCATAGCCATTTTTGCAATATCTAAAACTGCAGATACTAAACATGCATACTCATCACATTTCTTGAGCTACTTATGCATATTTTTGGCTCAGGAAATGTTGAAGCTTATTAGTGAACATTGATTTGATGTGAACAATATATTTTAATATGTTTTAAATATAAGCATTGAGCAAGCTGTAAAACTGCATTTTAAACATATTTGTATCGATTTGTTGTTCCCTGCAGTCTCATTATTTATATAGTCAACGTGCAGTTGCTGAATATGATAATCCCATGAGATAACTCTCTCTCTCTCTCTCTCTCTCTCTCTCTCTCTCTCTC
This sequence comes from Crinia signifera, assembly GCF_055691185.1. Taxonomy (NCBI): domain Eukaryota; kingdom Metazoa; phylum Chordata; class Amphibia; order Anura; family Myobatrachidae; genus Crinia; species Crinia signifera. Next base: position 327,351,202 of record NC_139218.1, on the reverse strand, counting down.
TCTCTCTCTGTTTCTCTAACCTGTCCTCAGCATATCCCATATGTGAAGAGTCTCAGAATATCCTTACTTGAGTCAATCAATCAGTGTTTGACCCTGTCTGAACACATACACTTCTGTAACAAAATCTGTTCATGTAATTTACCATTGAGAACAAAGAAAGCAAGCCTATGATAATTTGTATAATAAGTTATGAACTTTATGTTTGAAGCACAGTATTTGGGTAAAATGGCAACATATCTTAGTAGTAGGTCATGGATAGCACAAAGGTATGGGATACAATTATTGTAAATAATGAGAGTACAATCCTGCTAATTATTTCAACATTCCCTGACGGTTCAGTTTGGTGACTGACAATAGGTAAAAGATAACAGGTAAATAGGTAAATGCTGGTAACTGGCAACTGTTACACCAGCGGGCTGTAGCAGGCAATCTATATATGTAGCCGCATTCTGGAATAAAGAACCCCTGGCGGCCATGACTGGCCGTCCAGGGGGTGCAACCAACCTTTTATGAATTTTGGGCAAAGTATAGATCAGCGGTACAGTGGGGTGGCACACCTTCAGGGCTGTCGCCAGATCTGGTGAGATGTGCCCCTCACCGACCGCTTCACCCAATAGCCCCTCTAATTTAGATGCAAACAACAAAGTCAGGTCACTGTCAAGTTTTCTATAAACAGTAGTGTCGGCTAACTGCCTTTCAATCTCATGCTGATAATCACATAAGTCCTGAATGACCACGGCCCCGCCTTTGTTGGCGTACCGAATCATGATATCAGTATAGGATAATTACTATGGGTTCCTAAACGGAAATCTGATGATAAGAGAATCCCGTGGGTCCATTAATTTTCACTTTCTAGCCCAATTGTACAACATGCCTCCAGGGCTTTATGGCTTATTATAAAAACTGACCATGAGCTTATTGGCCTTAGGGACCACAAACCTCTATTGGCTTATACCAGGGGAAGAAACTTAAGAGACCGTTTGGTCCATGCGGATATTTCAATTTTTTTTTTTTTATTATTTCAACATTCCCTGACGGTTCAGTTTGGTGACTGACAATAGGTAAAAGATAACAGGTAAATAGGTAAATGCTGGTAACTGGCAACTGTTACACCAGCGGTGCTTAGCATCTTGTTGTTTGTAGAGATGAGCTGTCTAGATTACCTGGAATTTGTCCTGCTCTGAACTTCTGCCATTTCTTTGGTGTTCCTGCTAGACTTGGTTTTTAGACTGAGGCAAAATGTCATACTCCCGGTGTTGGATTCTATAATATTTAAGGGTTCTGCAGTAATGACTCTACATTTCACTCTGCGTAGGCATGCTGCTGTATGTTGCACTGTGCTCTTCTGATTTAAATGGCTCTGTACAGATTCTGGACTAATACAAGTGGTTGTTCTTTATACAAGGTGCCCTGATATACGCTACACTGTATTCTCCTAGTTCAAATAAACTGTGCTGTGTCCAGAGTCCAGACCCAATAATTGGCTGCTGTATCCAGGCTCAAAACTAGTGACTGGGCTCCAATGTTGACAATGCACCTTTCCATTGTACACTGTCCATCTGCTCCAGTGTTGCTGAGGCACCTGTTCAGTGTCCATCTGCTCCAGTGCTGTTAAGGCACCTGTCCAGTGTCCATCTGCTCCAGTGCTGCTGAGGCACCTGTCCAGTGTCCATTTGCTCAAGTGCTGCTGAGGCACCTGTCCAGTGTCCATCTGCTCAAGTGCTGCTGAGGCACCTGTCCAGTGTCCATCTGCTCCAGTGCTGCTAATGTAGTTGCTACATCTGTTCTGTGTCCATCTGCTCAGGTGCTCACTACGCACCTCCCCAGTGTCCATCCTCTCCAGTGCTGACAAAGCACATTTCCAGTGTCCGTCCACCATACTGATGAGGACCCAACTGCCCAGTGTCCTTCTGTTCCATTGCTGATGTTACAACGGTCCAGTGCCCATCCACCACAATGCCGATGATGCACTTCTTGTCCAATGTCCATCTGCTTCAGTGTAAAAAAAGTAAAGTCAGGAAAAATACAGTAAAAGTTTAAATAACTGTTTGTGTGCTGTACCCCACTGTATAGCCATAACATACAAGTACTGTGACTCCAAAGGCCGTAACCCACTGTCTATCCCTGAAGTACAAGTACTTTGACTCCACAGGCTGTACCTCACTGTGTATTAATAATATACAAGAACTATCACTGTGCAGGTCATATCCCACTGTATATCTATAATGTACATGTACTGTGAACTCTACAGGCCATACCCCTCTGTGTATCTATAATGTACAAGTACTGTGACTGCATGCTGTACCTCATTGTGTATTGATAATGTAAAGTACTGAGACCGTGCAAATTATACTGCACTGTGACTCTATAACATACAAGTACTGTGAACTCCACAGGCCATACCCCACTCTGTAGCTATAATAACGTACCAGTATCGTGACACCCCCCCCCCCCCCGCTGCCATATCCCCTTGCAACCATGCGTGTGCCTGCAGCAGAAGAAATCATTCCATATTTGGTGACCATGGAATGATTTCACCTGGGCTTGCAAATATAAATCAGTGAAGACAGTGGGTGAGATTTAATAGAATGAGATATTCAGAAAGTGAGAGATTTGGTGAGAAATCTCCAGGTTGTTCTAAAGCAGCAATCATTTACACTTCAAAATCAAACTGGTTTTGCAGTGTCAATGATTGCCGCCTTAAAACAACCTGGAGATTTGTCACCAAATCTCTCACTTTCTGAATATCTCATCCTATTAAATCTCACACTATATTTCCCTGCATTTGCATGGGAATGCCCAGTGTTTTCATGGGGACGCTAATGCAATCCAAACTAAATTAGTCCCCTTGTTATTTAACTTTAAACTGCTTTTATGTTTATATTACGATGCTAATTATTCATTCAGAGCTGGTAATGAGCTATGTAAACATCTAATACAGTAAATGTTATTTGCCTTAAAGTTAGTCGACTACAGATACTGTGCATTCAGTATCAAAGCTGTAGCAACGTCTTTCCTTTCTTAATAAAAATGTAATTTTTTTTCCTTATAACTTCGTTGAAGAAATTAGAATCGGACGCCTTTGGCTAAGGAATAAGAAAACAAGAAATGGCTTTATAGAGACAAGATTATATTCTGCCAAAGAGAGAGAAAAAAATTGCACATCATGAATAAAATATAATTTTTCATATTCAAACAATGGGAACTATTGGTGACAGCTAAATATAGCGAAGAGTGCCTTAGGGCATGACTAAGGTGGACTGGCAGAGATATGTATATTTTAGATGATATTGGAATGTGGTGTTGCTGATCAGGTGCATTGGTAAAGGTTTGTATATTTTATTACATAATAGACTACAGTATTGGACATTCGGTGCATTGGCACAGGGCTGCCGAGAGGGAGGGGGAGAGGGTACTAATTACCCGGGCCCGGGCTTGCTGAAGGGGCCCAGTGGGGGCCCTGGTCTGCCCCCCTTCCCCCTCTGTCCCTCTCGGGCAGCACACACCTACAGAATGTGCTGTGCTGACAGCGTGAGAGCTTATGCTGAGCCTGCTGCCAGCACAGCACATGCTGTAGGTATGTGCTGCTGATGCTGAGGGGGGTGGAGACAAGAACACTCCTCCCTCAACTTTAAAGTGTGTTTTCACCCCCCAAATGTTTTGGGAGCATGGTATCGCAAGTTGGACATGGCTCCCGCGATTAGGCCACGCCCCCCCACATTTTACTGAGGCCCGGCATTCCTCTCGGCTGCCCTGCATTGGCATGAAAACACAAATAGATGTAAGATTTAAAAGCCATCCTTATCTGCAATACTGGCTTAAATATAATGATCCAGACTGTATAACTGTACTTTTCAATTTTAAGAGCTATCACACATAACATAGTAAAAGAAAAGCTTTGGTGGCAAATCCAAAAAGCCATAAATCAGCGTAATCTGTTTCAAACTGAGATTGAATGATCAAACTCTCTTTTGTATAAATGTGAATAGAATACCTTTGTGTGGAACCCCATTTAGATCCTGACTGACCAAAGAATTCCAATCAAGTAATATAGGAGGCAATTGTAATATATCCTCCGTCTTTCCGTCCACAATCCAAAATTATTCTGGTAGATTAATTGGCTCCTGACAAAATGAACCCTAGTGTGTAAGTGTGTGCATGTACATGTGATAGGGATTATAGATTGTAAGCTCCACTGGGGCAGCGACTGATGTGAATGTTCAAATATTCTCTGTAAAGTGCTGCGGAATTAGGGGGTTATTCTGATTCAATCGGAAAGGCACAATCACTCTCTACTGGACAAATCCATGTGCAATGCTGGTGGGGCAGTAACGTGCAGAGAGAGTAAGATTCGGGTGTTTTATTGTTTCTGTGCATGGTAAATACTGGCTGCTTTATTTTTACACTGCAATATAGATATCAGTTTGAAATAGAAACCCCACCCAAATCTAACTCTCTCTGCACATGTTACATCAGCCCCACCTGCAGTGCACATGGTTTTGTCCATTAGAGAGTGATTGTGCCTTTCCGAGTGAATCAGAATAACCTCCTACATCTGCGCTATATAATTAACTGATAATAAATAAATCAATATAAATAATAATGTGCACAACGTATAAAATCTTTGCACTTCTCTTCATATAGCTGTACATATATACACTAGGGATGTGAATTTTTCATGTTTTGTGTTATGGTTTTGAATCTGTATCTCTCACCGTGTTTTGTATCTGGATTGCTTTTGGCAAAACCACCCTTTTGTGTTTTGGTTTTGGATCTGTATTTTTTTTTAAATCATAAAAACAACTAAAATCCCAGAATTTGGGTGTTTTTTGTTCCTACACTACTATTAACCTCAATAACATTAATTTCCACTCTTTTCACGTCTAGTCTAAACACCTCACACCTCACAATATTGTTTCTAGGCCAATAATTTGCACTAAAGTAGCTGGATGAATAAGCTAAGCGACACAAGTGGGCAGCACAAACACCTGGCACATCTAGGAGTTCCACTGCAGTGGTAGACAGGATGGCAGATGTAAAAACTAGGCCCCAAAGAGCACATAATGCAAAGAAAAATAAAAGAGGTGCAAGATGGAATTGTCCTTGGGCCCTCCCACTCACCCATATGTTGTGTAAATAGGATATGCACACTTTAACAAACCAATCATTTTAGCGACAGGGTCTGCCACACAACTGTGGCTGAAATGATTGGTTTGTTTGGGTCCACACACAAAAAGCTGGCAATTACACTATCCCTGTACAAACTGGCTCTACAGAGGCAAGATGGCATCCACATCCTCCGATCCTCACCCCCTTCAGTGTGTACTTAATCCTTACAGATTATCAATTCGTCTCCGCTGGAATCTACCATCACAGATCCCTCTGTAGTCTCTGGAGGCAACTGCTGTTTTTGTTGAAGAATTGATAATTAATTTTGATGAACATTTTGATTCCACATCCTCCTACCCCGCTCGCTGACAAGGTTCCCAGCTGCACTAAAAACTCTTTCGGAGTACACACTGGAGGGGGAACAACTCAGGTAAAATGGAGCCAGTTTGTACAAGGGCTTCCAAATTGCCTCTTTTTCCAGTCAGTCAAGGTAAGGACTGTCTGACATGCCTACATGGATGCTGTCAACAATGTAATCCCCCAATATTTTTTCAATGGTGACACAGTGAGAGTAGACATGTCAACAATTGTTGGTAGGCCCTTCAGTTCAGACCGGATGTCCAAACTAACTCCTACCTGCCCTGCATCACCGAGCAGGCTGGTTAGGAAATCAAAGTTGTTTCCTTGCAGCCACAGTTGCGGGAACTGTTTTGTCACTTTCGGATTCAGATGACAATCTCCTGACCAACAGGTCTTTGCACTGCTGTAGACTTGTGTCAGCCGGAGACACAACATAGGCTTTAAACCTGGGCTTGAGTACATTGGCCAAAATGTAGTGCTCTGATTTCAACATTGACCGTCCTTGTATCCTGGCAAAGTGAATTAAGGGCTTCATCCACAAGACCTACATACTTTGCAGAATCACTCCTTTGTAGGTACTCCTTCCCTTTCTCCAGCTACTTCTGCAACAGCCTGATTAGGGGAAAGCCCTAACTCAACCTGGCAGTGGTCTGAACTGACTTCACATGTGGCAAGTTCAAAGGGTTGAAGAACCTTGCACAACACGGAAATCATTCTCCACTGAGCTTAAATCAGGTGCATCCTCCCTCCTTTGCCTATGTCATGGCTGGCTATGTATGCTTGAATGGCCTTCTGCTGCTCCTCCATCCTCTGCAGCATATAAAGTGTTGTGGTTCTCAGTGTTCTGCCTCTTTGTGAAGCTGGTGATACACAGTGTGGCCTGCCATGGAACGAGCTGGCATTTCTGAGATTCTGCTACTGGTGCTGCTGCTGCTGTGGAAGGCGATATATCTACCTAGTGGGTTGTCTCAGTAATACAGTTTTGTCCACATGAACGTGGTTAAGTAGACAGTGGGTAGAACCACATTTTTCAGGACACTGAGGAGACTGTTTGGGATGTTTCTGTACATCCTGGGTATGGGATGGGATTTGGTACTGCGGACACACTACCTCCATCAATTGTCTAAATCCAACTGCACTAATGGCAGATACCGGACATACGTCTAACACCAACATAGTTGTCAAGGCCACAGTAATCCACTTTGCAATAGGATGACTGCTGTCATACTCATCTTCCTGGCAAAGGACTGCGGGACGGTCAATTGCTTAGTAAAAGTGGTGTTGCTACTTCCTCTCCGGGTTAATGAATGACTCCCAGCAGCAACAGCAGTATCCGCAGCAGTAGGATGGAAGAGGACTCATGCCAGTGACATGGCCTGAAGGAGTATTTCCCATCCTGATTGAGGTGGAAATTGATGAGGAGGGAGTTTGTGGTGTGGATTGCAGGTGCTTGGATACAACAAGAGGATGCAGGGATTTTGGTGTCACTGAACTGCTTACACCCTTAGCCAATGTGTCAGAACTTGATAGCGACTTATGATGAATGCGCTGCAGGTGACATAATAGGGAGGATGTTCCCAGGTGGTTAAAATCCTTGCCGCTACTAATTTTGCCCTAATATAGGGTACATAATTATTTTATATAGCAGGAAACTAGTTCTGTGAGGGATACAGAGGATACATTTCAAATGTTTATATAAATTGAACAGATCCCAAAAAATGACAATAAACAATATCAATACATAGTAAGCTATAAATTAGAACTCCAATAGGTAAATTTACTAACACGGCCTAATACAAGAATGAAGAACACGACAAATTTACAAAGCTGCCGTATTCTCCTCATTTGTATTTTCCGATGTCATAGCCATTCATAAATACGTATGAAGCGGCATCATATTTTAAAAATGGCGTACGAATATGACCATTCGTACCTATTCGATCTTAGTAAATGTCTCCCTTAAAGTATTCAATTATTTTATAGGATATATTTTCTTTCACATATGTAAATTAGCCCCACTAGCAGTCCTCTGCATTAAATAACGCTCTTCTTAACCCAATATCCGGATAGACCATAGAGTGGATGACCATTCACTCAGTCTCACTTTTTCATGAAATGAATTACAGTTGTTATCTTTGAATACATAATAATAACATCCTGAAGAGTTTTATTCTTTATGGCCAAACATTCTTTAGTCAGCCACTTTCACTTTAAGAGCTCTTCTGAGGTCCTGTAATTTGGTAACTGTTTATCACAGTGCCATAGCAAGGCTACAACAGGCTTGGATGAGCTTGCTTCACTTGGGTGCCTGTTCTATGCAGATCTTCTGAAAAGATCCCTCAAAAAATGGCCACCTTCTCAGAAGAGACTGATGCTAGAGGTCCTTCTAGATCTCTGGTATATGGGAGGAAAGCGCAGTGCTACCGCTTCCCAGAAGTGATGTATTATGGGAGCGCCTGCACAACTGTGAGCATTAACCACAAGCAGCGAGCGAGAAGCCCCTGGCAATGAGCATGTTACCCCAGACAACAAGCATGAAACCCCTGGTAACACCTCTGGCAACAAGAATTTAGCCTCAATTATCATGTAGGTAAAACATTATAATTAATGTATGGGGGGAGAGTGGTGGCACCAAGAACTTTTTTGGATGGGGGGGGGAGGGGGGCGCAACATTTTTGCTTACGTCACCAGTTTTTCATGCTACTTTTTGGTAACAGTTCAGCAATTACAGCATTTATTGGTATTTTTCTAACAAGTCCCAATATGAATATAGCTGACTGTGATTACTATTAAAAAAATATATGGTATCCATGGGTTCTGTAATCACCAAAGGTCAATTATAAATAATCCAAATATTCAAGATAGGATGCAATAATTAACTTGAAATCAATCGGGAATGAAGTAACAATTTAATTGTAAAGAAGCGGTGCATAAATAAAACAAATAAGATGGCATTTCAATTACCGGAACATTTTCGAGAAAAAAGTGCATAAATATGATTCTTATCTCATCAAAAGAAGAGGTGGTGAAAAACCCATTCCAGACATATGCCGTGTTGACCATTATCATTTTGACCTTTTCTTGTTGATCTATTACGTGTCAACCAATAGTGGTCAATATATTGGCTGTCAACATTATAACTGTAGACCTAAGGACTGGATAACCTGTAGGAAGCTGTGAACAGGTGTTAGGACACCTTGCACAAATGGCACCACTCCGGCATTGCACCCTGTGCTGTAGCACTCACCACTGTGGAATGATATATGTAATACACAAAGTCCCTTATTCAGATCTGATCGAAGTACAAATTTGTTCTCAAATTGGGCAAAACCATGCGCACTGCAGGTGGGGCAGATGTCATATGTATAGAGAGAGTTACTGTAGATTTGGGGGAGTTATTTTGTTTCTGTGTAGGGTAAATACTGGCTACATTATTTTTACACTGCAATTTAGATTTCAGTTTCAACACACCCCACCCAAATTTAACTCTATGTTACATCTGCCCCACCTGCAGTGCACATGGTTTTGCCCATTATGAGAACAAATTTGTACTGCGCTCAGGTCTGAATAAGGGCCAAAGTGCATGTCTGTCTACAGGATGTAGGTTACAATATGCAGGGAGAAAAAGTGAGGGTCATCATACAGTGTGCAGAGAAGTATTAAAGTGGATAAACATACAGTAACATGGGAGTACAGACAGATCAGGGAATGTAATGAAAGCAGAGAAGTCAACTGAAGCTCAAATGCTGAAAGATGCAGGTTACAGAGAGAAAGTGGGTACACCAGGGAGGGACATAACAGCAATCAGAAACCAGGAGGATTCAAACAAGTGTCCATGACATGCAGAGCTGATTGAGGTGTAATGAGATACAAGTACCCCTGGGAGGGCAGCATAAGGCAACCATAGAAAGCAGATATAGATCTACACAAGTGCCTCACATCTGCTTTCAGCAAACAGACCTGACATGAGTATGTATTTCTCCCCTGGGAAACAACAATCTCCCTTCATTGCCTCAGTGTATAAGTGCAACCAGTGACATTTTATATTTATTTCCTGTAATCATGTAATGCTGGACACTGAAATGCTAAGAGTAGCAATTGGAAATTCTGCCACTTTTGTGTACATAACTACAGTGTGGGTAGAGAAATAGAAAGCCAAGTTGAATGACAACACGCTTCATTGTATTTATTGGCAATAAAGATCAAAATGAGCAACTGAATACTGTCATCCACAATACTGTATCTGCACACATATAGAGGCTGAGATGAAGGTGTGCCATTTTGCATAGCCTATATATTGTATTGTGTGCTTTTGCACTGCCAATGCATCATAACAGCATACAGGTGATATACAGTAGATTGTGTACCCACTACAAGTGCGACATGTTAATGAACCCTCATCAGCAGGGGTGTAACTAGATATTCGTAGGCCCCATAGCAAATGTTTTTAAGGGCCCCATATTTAGCAGTTGATGATGACAAATGTATGTATAACATATTACTTACACAGTAAATATGGGCCCCCTTCAGCTCTGGGCCCCATAGCAGCTGCACCCCTTGCACCTTTGGTAGTTACGCCCTTGCTCATCAGCAATTACTGTGGGAGAGCAGTATCAAAGCTTCTAAAGAGGGAAAAGAATATCACCTGGGTGAAATAAAGGCGCTGGTGAGATGGGGTGTTTAAGCTAGCTGCTCACACACGGGGATGGTCAGTCCCCTACAAACAGAACAAGAAAAAACAACAATGGTGGTGGAGTGCTAAACTTAAAATTTATAAAAATATTATACACTGATCAATTGGGTATCAAACATAAAAAGTAATTTAATTAAGAATAAAACATAGACAATAACATGAAAAACAATAGAAAAAGCAATATATATTAAATGCACTTAGAAAATGATGTTGAATGGACAGTATACGTAATGTGTTGTCCCGCATGTTCCTATGAGGCTCTCCTCCACGTGTTAGATGGTATGCCAAAAGTTACTTTTGACTGGTATGGTGGGTTTCCATAAACCTGGCTGGATGCCTTGAGTGTATTGAAAATTCTGACTGGAATAGTCAAAACAGGCTCCAAGTTGTTAGCAGGTGGTGGTGTCCCATATGCGTTTTCCCAATTCAAGAATGCAAGTGAGGGATCCAAGGTGGAGAGCTGGTTCAAGTGGGGTAGCAGGGTGTCCAGAATCCAACAGCAGAGTGTGGCCTGGCGCGTTTTTCAAAGGTGCTTCTAAAGAGGACTAGTGGAGAAGTTGCCAATATCAGCCAATCAGCTTCTACCATGTATCTTGTACATTCTATAAAATAATATCCAGCAGCTGATTAGTTGTTACTGTGTAGGCAACTTCTCCCTCTGTCATCTTAATGCGTCTTTCTGAGTGAGTGTATTAAGACGAAACGTTACAAACTCCTATGTCCCTTCTTGATGGCCCGAATAAGCTTCAATCACCACTTGTAAATAGATGTTTAACCATAAAAACCTGTTATCTTTTCACCAAAATTAAACTCAGCAGCTAAATGTGTAGTACCTGTTAATAATCCTGGTACATGATTTAGTTAAATGTCACTGGGTAGTAGACTTCTAGTCTCTCTTACCATATCCACTATTTTTTAGTTATTTATTGAAGCACCTGCTGACCCACCCGGCGTTGCACGGAAAACCTTGTTGTTTTTTTTAATTTCCAAAATTGCTGTAAAATTTCGTCTTATGCTGTGCCAATGGCCCAAGACTGGAATTTGTTAAGACCTTCACCATAATGTTAGAATGTGTTTGTATTGATACTCAATGACAGCAACGAAATCAGGTTTGGTGTTGCTGTTTGAAACACACCGCTCCTGACTTGATGTGTGTGTTGATGAATTCCACATGCACTCCTGAGATTTAGCACCTATGATGCATTTACTTTTTGTGTGTTCTGTGTGTTTGTGTGTGTTGTAATGAATGTAGGTGTGTGTTGTACTGTGTCTGGTGTGTTATTTATTTGTGTGTGTCATACTTGCCTATCTAGCCCTGCATAGGTTGCTGCTGGCAGGGTGTGCAAACAGTGGATGGGCAGTCCCGATGTTCTAGGCAGGAGAGGTAGCAGGCTCCTGTGTTCTCGTAGTAAAGTTTAGGAGAGGCCACACAATGATCATTAGTTGCATTGTCTGAAAAATTGTTTTATTTGAGATTCTAGAGTAGTTCAAAGCCTAAATCCAGTCATTACCATGCAAGTCAACTCCAGTCATAACCATACATCCAATTCTAAAGCTATCACAACATTAAACCCTATATATATATATATATATATATATATATATATATATATATATATATATATACTATATATTATAAACATACTGTATTATATATATAATGACCTGCTACATTAAATATTACTTTCAGAAAGACAAATTTAAGTTTTCTTTTCTGTATCTGTCTTAATTTCTACCCTCTCAACCTACCTCATTATTTTCTGTTCCTGTTTGTTATTCTTTATCATTTTTGTTTTGTTTAGTGTTTTCCCTTTTCCCGTCCTGCATCCTTTCCTTGCACAGTCCCCATCTCTCACTTCAAGGGCATGTCTGTTCGGCAGTGCATCTTGCTTTTAATCAGTTTATACCTTCACAGTGTTGGCAACTTGATGCATTTATATCTCCTTATTATTTTGGGAGCTAGGGGGATGACATGAGTGAGAGGGTGGGGGTGGCGAGGATAAGAGGAGTGCGGAAAGTAGGTACAGATGAGATTCTGGGATGCTATGCCTAGGTGTGACAGTTCCTGACGAACCGCTAGCTGAATCAACTAAATGAAAAGCACAGTCTGCATACCAACGGTCTGTGCAATTTGTCACAAAAGAATTAAAACAAATATAGCCCAATCCTGGAAATATAAAATGCTGCTTGTGCTTTTATTGTTATAAGAGTTGTCAGAAAGGCACATTTATGCTGGTTGGCTCCTTAAAAACGTTCTAATCAGTTGCAACAAAAGTAGGCTTTATGTATTTGCCGGCATCGGTTCTGTCACTCCTGAAAGCCTCAGAAGGGATGTAAAATACTCCTGTCGCTGTGCTGGGGACATCAAAACCAGTCACCACCCTCAAAAATCAGTTTGCCTTTAAAATTGATTCCATGTGGGTTGGTGGGAAAAATACTAAGTCAGCTGCATTTCATGTTGGAGGATGGAGAATAATATCAATATATATATAAATGTACAGCCCTATAGAGATATATTGTGCTATGTATTTCTGTATACATGATAAAGCCTTAACAAGTCAATGTTCCTTGGGGGATGTACAGTATAATTTAAAATAGCATACCCTGTTTGTCTCTCCTTCATGTATTTCATGTAGGCTTGTTGAATCCTTTATTAATGTTTCCTCTGCAGATTATACTTAGCTATTGCTAAAGGGTTATTTTTCAGATTGTCACAGGAGATCCTCATACATTTTCTGAAACCTGTTGAAATCTCTTGATTATCAGTATTTCCGATAAACCAGGCACTTTATTTCTCCTTTCTGAATGCATGAGTCCAGAATAATTGGTACCGGAGACTCCTAGATGATGTCTGACCAGTCTGAATATTCCCAGAGTACAGTTCTGTGGGTAAGGCCTGTGTCGCTTCCAAAATCACTGCTTTAACTTCTACAGACTTAGGGCATCTGGCCCAGTGTAGCATGGCGAACATAAAGGTCTTCTCCTCAACTGTGTCAGTGTTATCTTTGTGAAAGATTATGCCACATAGCTTTGGTGTCACTATGGGTTGTGGACCGTACCCTGTTGCCAACCTCAAAGCTGGTTACACCAAAATCCCGACACCTGCACATTGATAGGAGCCAGGTGCTGCAGTGTGACATTCTTCTGCCGAACTTGGCTCCTATCATAGAAGAGGAGCTGGTAGTGCAGACAGTTCAGTTCTGAGAGCAACAGACCATCTCAGCCAATGCTGGGTACACCCCCGGATGATGTAATCGGGAGTTTCTGTGAAGCCACACCACCTTCCAGCGAAACCATGGCCCTGAATTGTGGGAAACAGGGATTTCCCCTGAGGCCACAAACCTTTGCGCAGGTGGGATACAATGTACAAAAGGGGTGTCACTTTTCTAAACGCTGGTTATAGAAAAAGGAGTGATCCATAAAAAGTTAGTCTCTGAGTCAATATGCAGCCAGAGGAGGACAGGGGGCGCACACTGACTTAGAGACGAGTGCTTTATGGATCATTCCTTTTTATATAACCTACATTTAGGAAAGGAATTATATCCTGAAATGCGTTGGGAGCAGGTGACAGGACTACTTACCTACATTTACACTGAGGGAAGACCCTGATTCTGGAGGCAGGGAGAGCACAGAGACTGGATCTAGAGCATGATTCTTCAATAAGATCCTTTTTGGCCTTCTTTTCACCAGTCTGGTAATCTTCCACCTTGCATGATTTGGTATTTATTATAATGTTATACTGCATCTTTTATATAAAATATATATATTTTTTGGAATATGCTTTGTTCTGCTACTGATTGTGGGCCAGATTCTCTAAACTTCAAAAGTGATAACATGGAGAGTGATAAACAGCCAGCCAATCAGCTCCTGTCTGACATTTTTCAAACACAGTCTGTGACATGACAGGTAGGAGCTGATTGGCTGGCTGTTTATCACTCTCCATTTTATCACTGTTGAAGCTTACAGAATCTAGCCCTGTGTCTCCATATGCCATGGATGGCTGAATGTGTATTCTGCATGTTGAGATTAGACCAGGAACATCAGAAACACAGATATGTAAATTATGTCCTTATATATTCTCTGATTGCATAGTTGCGCCCATCTGACATACTTTTTATGTATTGACTGTTGTTGTTTTTTTTCCTTTGGGGGGGGGGGGGGGTATTGAGGTATAACCAGGAACAGATGTATGGTGCTATTGCTTTATTCCTTCCAACCCACTGCATATTAAGTATAATTATACGCCTATGCCCAGAATTTTGATGTATAATCCAGTTAGGATTGTTTGCCATGGCGTAGAGCAGGCATTCCCAACCACGGTCCTCAAGGCACACCAACAGTGCAGGTTTTGTAGATATCCAGGCTTGAGCACAGGTGACTTAATTAGTATCTGAGGGATTCTGATTAAACCATCTGTGCTGAAGCCTGGATATCACTAAAACCTGTTGGTGTGCCTTGAGGACCGCGGTTGGGAATGCCTGGTGTAGAAGAATGATCTGGGCTTCAGCTGTGAACCGTGGTGAATTATTTTGGTAGTTAACTACAGAATGTGTCAGCTCTCCAGTTTATATGGACTAATATAATGTTATCAGGTAGTGTTAACACATATCTAGATTACAATAATCGGCTCCTGCTTGTCATTCACCTCACACTATCTTCTAAAAGCTTTTGTATATTCATAGCCTTTTGTTCTCTGCAGTTATACTGTAATTGTCAAAACAAACAAAAAAAAGAAATGGAAGTAGTAACCAAGAAGTTAAGAAATTGAAATTGTGTGCTGTGCTTCATTAAATATACTTGTAAAGTTAAGCCCTGAGCAAATATTGTCTACCATAGTTTTAAAGAATCAATGGTAAATGCCAGTTCAAACAGGGATTATTTCCTTCTTGGTGAAGCTTGACTGTAACTATTAGAATTCCAGCACAAAGAGGAAAAATATAGCGTTAGTGATGCGCTGCTTGAGCTGAACTTTAAAACCTAATCTTTGTACATTTTGTTTCATATTTTTGTTACTATGAAGCGGTAATTATTAAATCCAGCGAAATAAAAATATTGATATAAAAAGAGCACAACTTAACCTGCTGACTGCTCTGATGTCCGTTTTTTTATCATTATTGTATCCTAATAGGGCCAGCACATGAGTAAAACATCCATTCGCATCCATTGCGAAAGTACGCACCTTGTGAATGGTGGGCCGGTGTACCACCATTAGCAAGTGTAGCTGTTGCCAAAAAGTGAAACGCAACACCCACCATAGTGACCGCAACTCGCTCATAATTGTACATGCATATGCAGCCTAAATGCAAAATAGGAAACATTGACTGCTCGCGTAGGTCTAGAAGTTGGTTCGCAGCTTTGGACAGTGTCGCCACTTTAACCCTAGCGTGTAAGTGTGCTTATGTACATGTGCAGACTAGAGTCTATGTTTTCTACAATCCTCAGGCCCATAAAGCTTTGTATCATATCATCAATCATATAACTACCCATTACACCCATAGGAGCCTTGTATTATATTAGGGTTCATTTTTGCCATTTTATTCTAAGTGCCATTTTAAATAAGTGCAGAGTTATATCCAAGAAGGAGTGGTGTGTTTAGTAGGTGATTTGTGGGATTAACCTGAGGGGATTGTATATTTTGTGTGTTTAAACTGTGTTTTTTTTTATTTTATTTATTTTTTGCTCAGAATTTTGCTGAAGGTGGGAGTGGTTATCTGCTCAGGTGGGTAGCTGATTAGTAGCAGCAGTATAAGAACAGCAGGGGGCAAGTGAATGTAATGAACTTGTGAATTTTGAACTGCCATTTTAAATAAGTGCAGAGTTATATCCAAGAAGGAGTTACATCCAGGAAGGGGTTAAACCAGGTTGCAAGAGGCTTCTGTCCCTTCTGGTTTTTTTTTTTTTTTTTCTTCTTGCTTGAAGCCCAGGTGCCTGACCTATTAAAGGGTCCACAAAGTGCAGATAGTGTGCTGCATGATCTGAGAGTGGGGCCACTGAGGAAAACGTGCAACTGGAAGAAATTACAGAGGAAGCGGACAGATACAGGTGTGAGGACACCAGGAGTGTGACACAGCTGCAGGAACAGATAAGTATCAACTTTCTTATATTTTGATAAAAATTAACTTGTAGTGTGTAATTGCATTGTAATTTAACTCTCTACTGTATACTAGGGGGTTAGTCGCAGGGAGGTAGATAAAATGGGTGGGGCCCTGATTGAGAATCTCACTCAGTGCATGTTGTGCAAGATGTATGCGCACCTGGAGCAAGAGTCCCAGTGCGAATACATCTGCACGAGATGTGAGCGAACGTCCGCCCTGGAAGCCCAGGTCACTGATCTAGAGCGGACCGTTCAGCGACTGAGGGATATTTCCAATCTTGAGCAAAGCCTAAATAGAACGGTGGAGGAGTTGCAGATGGGGTCACTGGTAGAGGAGGAGGATCAGGTAGCCAGCTGGGTCACGGTTAGAAGGGGAAACAAGAGGGACAGGAGGGACAGGAACGACATCTCGGATCTATCACACCCGAACAAATTTGCCCGGTTGGACAAAGTTTCGGGGGAGGATGGAGACAAAATGACGGAGCTGGAGGAGACGGCTCCCTCTAGCAACCAGAGGAGCGGTCCCTCTAGCTCAAACGGGATGACAGTTAGTGAGGTACCAAGGCAGATAGTGGTGGTAGGGGATTCCATCATTAGGAGAACAGACAGGGCAATCTGCTATCGGGACCGCGATCGCCGCACGGTCTGTTGCCTCCCGGGTGCTCAGGTACGGCACATCGCGGACCGAGTCGACAGATTGTTGGGAGGGGCTGGGAGCAACCCGGCGGTCTTGGTGCACATCGGCACCAACGACAAAGTCAATGGTAGGTGGGATGTCCTCAAGAAAGAGTATAGGGAATTAGGTAAGAAATTAAAGGCGAGGACATCTAGGGTAATTTTCTCGGAAATATTACCAGTGCCACGCGCTAGCTCAGGGAGGCAGAGGGAGATCAGGGAGGTAAATGTGTGGCTTAAGGATTGGTGTAGGAAAGAGGGATTCGTGTTCATGGAACACTGGGCGGACTTCTCGGTCAGGCGCCATCTTTTTTGCTGTGATGGATTGCACCTGAACGAGGAGGGGGCTGCGGTGCTGGGGGGAAGGATGGTTAGAGGGTTGGAGGAGATTTTAAACTAGGCGACGGGGGGGTGGGGGCAGCAAGATATTATGGGACCATCAGGGAGAGAAGCCGGACTGGGATCAGGAATCATATGGGGGAAGGAGATGGGGGGGGGGGGGGGGGGACAGAGACATAGACATAGCCCTGGGACATAACAAGGGTATAATCGGAGGTAACTCTCAGGGTGCATCAGGAATGTCATGTAATAAAATGTTATGTTGTAACAGTCACGTTACCCCATTACAGTTCTTAGGTACAGATGATCTTAGTATACGGGAAGGAGGGAATGACAGAGGAAGAATTCACGGAACTATGGAGAGGGCAGGCAGTGTGCATGGTGGGGAGGCCTGTAGAGAGTCTATTGAAGGGGAGAGAGGAAAGAGGAAGCTAGTAAAGAATTCAAATGGGTCCTGGGGTGAAACTAATCACAATATTAGAGCCATATCTAAAAATAAACATAAATTAAAATGCTTACTGGCTAATGCAAGAAGCTTAGTGAGTAAAATCGGGGAGCTTGAAACGGTGATCAGTAGGGATGACTACGACATCATTGGTATTACAGAAACATGGTGTAATGAGTCGCATGACTGGGCATTAAACATGGAGGGATATACACTCTACAGGAAAGACAGGGAAAATAGAAGGGGCGGGGGTGTGTGCCTATATGTAAATAATAACTTAACATCATGTGAGAAAAATATGAGCACAGACCTGGAAGACGACAACTCGGAGACAGTGTGGGCAGAGATAACCGACAATAATAAGAAACCAAAAAACAAATTTATAATAGGGGTATGCTATAGACCACCAAATATAAATGAAAGGGAAGAGTCTCTTCTTTTAAACCAACACAAACAAGCATCAAATCAGGGTCAGGTATTAATTATGGGGGATTTTAATTTACCCGACATTGATTGGGAAAACGAAAGAGGTAAATCAGCAAGAAGCAATGGGTTCTTAAGCTTACTTAAAGACCAGTTTATTACACAAACGGTAGAAACTCCAACTCGTGATGAGGCGCTCTTGGACTTAGTATTAACAAATAACACAGACTTAGTTTCAAACACAAAAGTAATTGAACAATTAGGGAATAGTGATCACAATATGGTTTCACTGGAAATCAACTTCAGTAAATTACATCAAAAAGGATCTGCAACAATACTAAACTTCAGAAAAGCGAACTTTGAATTATTCAGGGAAGCCCTTACAGGAATTGGGTGGGAAACGGTTATGGAGGGAAAAAATGCAGAGGAAATGTGGGATACTCTAAAAAAGGTGCTTGATTCACTAACTATTGAATACATTCCTAAAGTAACTAAAGGTAAATTCAACAAAAAAAAGCCACCATGGTTGGACAAAGAAGTAAGGTCAGCTATCAACAATAAAACCAGAGCCTTTAAATTCTATAAAAATAACTTGAATGAGGAGGCGTTCGCAAAATACAAAGAATCAAGCAAAACTTGTAAAGGGGTAATCAAAGCAGCTAAAATATTATATGAAGAGTGCATAGCCACTGAAAGCAAAACCAACCCAAAGAAGTTTTTTAAATACATAAATAGTAAACGTTGAATTAAGGAAAACATAGGCCCACTAACTGATACTAGTGGAAAAAGTGTTACTGAGGACAAGGGAAAAGCAAAACTGTTAAATGAGTTCTTCTCATCAGTATTTACTAAGGGAGAGCAGACTGTGGAACGAACATTTACCACAAACGGGAGAAATAAGCCAGATCTCATTGTGGATTTCACGCCGAAGGAAATAATACTGAGGCTAAGCAAACTCAAAACAAATAAGTCACCAGGGCCAGATGGGATTCATCCGAGGGTATTAATGGAATTAAGGGATGAACTAGCTACCCCCCTACATTATATATTTAGCAAGTCACTATCGTCAGGTATAGTACCAAAAGATTGGAGAATAGCAGAGGTAGTGCCAATATTCAAAAAAGGAAAAAAGGAAGATCCCGCTAATTACAGACCCGTTAGTTTAACATCAATTGTGGGTAAACTATTTGAAGGATTTTTAAGGGATGGTATCCAGGAATATTTAGATCATCACCGTCTACTCAGTACTAACCAACATGGGTTCGTGAAAAATCGTTCATGCCAAACTAATCTACTAGGGTTCTATGAAGAGGTTAGCAAAAACCTCGATAATGGAAATGCTGTAGATGTGATTTTCCTAGATTTCGCTAAAGCATTTGATACTGTCCCACACAAGAGATTGATTAATAAAATGGAGAACCTAGGATTGGGTGAAAATATCTGCAGATGGGTAGGGAATTGGCTATGTAATAGAGAACAAAGAGTGGTTGTGAATGGTGCCGTATCAGATATGATACCGGTACTAAGTGGAGTGCCTCAGGGTTCGGTTTTGGGGCCCATTTTGTTTAACATTTTTATTAACGATATTGGGATAGGGTTACTCAGCAATGTATCCATCTTTGCGGACGATACAAAACTTAGCAAAGTCATCAAATCACCAGAAGATGTCACCATGCTTCAAAATGATCTTGCAATTCTAGATGAGTGGGCAAAAAAATGGAAGATGAGGTTCAATGTAGATAAATGTAAGGTTATGCACCTTGGGAGACACAACCAGTGTGCAAGTTACAACCTTAGCAGAGACAGATTGTTGGGAGGGGCTGGGAGCAACCCGGCGGTCTTGGTGCACATCGGCACCAACGACAAAGTCAATGGTAGGTGGGATGTCCTCAAGAAAGAGTATAGGGAATTAGGTAAGAAATTAAAGGCGAGGACATCTAGGGTAATTTTCTCGGAAATATTACCAGTGCCACGCGCTAGCTCTGGAACTCTCTTCCCAGAGAGGTGGTAACGGCTGGCTCATTAAATGCGTTCAAGGCAAAGTTGGACAAACATTTACTGGAGAAAAACATCCATGGGTACAAATAAGAAATATAATTTGTCTGTAAAATACCAGAACCTACCATATCAGCAATGGATATCTATACCAGGTTGAACTAGATGGACACAAGTCTTTTTTCAGCCTTACCTACTATGTAACTATGTAACTATGGCCCTTATTCTGATCGGTGCGGCCCGATCAGAAATATGCGGTGATGTCCGTCTTGGCGAATCCCCGCCTTCCATACGGATCGCCACCTCCGTCCGTATGCGGATATGTGGCGGTCCGCATGAATGTGGACGGGGATACGCCTCCTCCATGGTGGGAGCAGCCCCTGCATTCGATGGTCGCCGAACATCGAATGCAGGGCCGCACGCTCCACCAGGTCCCGCAACACAAGACCACACGGACACTTGTCCGTGTGAAATCTTGTATGGGGGCGGGCAGCTGACATCCGGCGATGTCAGATGCCCGCCCCGTACCCACGCGTCACGGCCTCATTACCATGCATACGCCCCGCGTTTGCATGGGAACGCCCATGAAACGCGGGGCGTATGCATAGGGTAATGAGGATAAGTAGCCCCTCACGCCCCTCTACGCCCCCTGTGCGGCGTATAAAGAATCCATGCGGCGAAATCGCCTGCACATGCGCAGAGTGACCTCTGCACATGCGCAGACGATAAACATCGGCGGGCCGTACGCAAGCGTGAATATCCGCACCGATCAGAATAAGGGCCTATATAACTAGCCATTAGACACATAGGCACCTTGTATACTATTAACCAAATCTATAACTGCCATTGCACAAATAGGCACTTTGTATCATATTAACTTATTAGCCTCAGGAGTGTGAACAGCCATTTCACCCAGACCCTACAAACCTTCATTACATATACTGTATGTATTTATTTAATAGTTTTTTTTTAATTCTTTTTTTTGTTTTGTTTTGGATCATCCTGCTGCTTTTGTCTATATTTTTGCCTCGATGCTTAGCAAACTTTATCCTGCATAGAGACTATGTGGGGGAATAACCTTTGTTTCACACAGTTTTTTCATGTGTTTTTTGAACAAATACAAATATTTTTTAGAATTTCCAATGGGAGATTTTTTTTCTTGCCTGAATGAGTTTGAATACATTGAAGGATGAAATTCACCACTAAATCAATTACATAAAGACACCTTGATGTGCTTTGAATAATCTCCCTATTGTGTGTTCCTACGATAAGTATTTTTCCTGAAAAATAAATTGCTATATGTTTCCCTACACCTTGCTTATTGTAAGTAGGGTACGCACAGTATACCCTTGGGGTGACATTCTATGGGATGAGAGTTTTTCCCACGTCAGTTTTTCACCCATTATCGCAATTTTTTCAAATCGCATTTTTGCCTTGGATTCGCCTATTTAATGAGGTGCGTGTTCCGTCAAGAAAAGTGCGATTGAGTGCGATAATGGGCGAATTTTCGGCATGAAAATGTGCGATTTTTAGGCATGAAAATGTGCGAATTTGATTTTGGCTTTGTATTAAAAAAAAAATAATAATAAAATTGCGTGGGGTCCCCCCTCCTGAGCATAACCAGCCCCAGGCTCATTGAGCCGGAACTGGTTCCAAAAACAAGGGGGACAAAAAGTGTAGGGGTCCCCTGTATTTCTGAAACCAGCCCTGGACTCTTGGACCGGTCCTGGTTCCAAAAATACGGGGGGACAAAAAATCTGGGGGTCCCCCGTATTTTGAAACCAGCACCGGGCTCCAACAGCGTGTCATGCCACAGCCGGGGGGACACTTTTTACACAAGGCCCCCCGGCCGTACCATGAGCACCTTGGTCAGTCTTGGACGGGGTACCTGGAGGAGTGGGGCCCCCCCCAAATAAAGGGGTCCCCCCCCAAGGCTTCACCCAACCAGGGCTGAAGCCCGGGGCTGTCACCGGCGTCCCTGGCCAGTGGACGCCGGCCTGATGGTGTCAAATCTTTCAATCCTAACATTGCTTTATACAGGAGAACTACAAGTCCCAGCAGATCTCCCCCACAGGCTGGGACTTGGAGAACCACATGTCCCAGCATGCGGGGCATTAATGGGCCCGCTGGGACTTGTAGTCCACCTGTAAAAAGAATGTTAAAAGAAAACACACACACAGAAAAGTAAAACTTTATTTTTCAGAAATACGGGGGACCCCTACGCTTTTTGTCCCCCGTATTTTTGGAACCAGGTCCGGCTCAATGAGCCCGGTGCTGGTTATGCTCAGGAGGGGGGACCCCACGCAATTTTTTTCAAGAAAAAAAAAAAACACACATTTTTTACCACAGAACCATGCACAGATCTCAATGATCTGTGCAGGGTTCTGGCCAACTCGCATATCAGAACCTGGTCTGATTTTTTGGCGAATTTAAGACACATTTTCCAAATTCGCATCTCATTAAATATGCGCATTGTATACTTTTCAATGGGAAAACATCTGGATGCGAGTTCCGGCGCGAGTTAAAATCGCACTTTGTAAAAGTGTGATTTTGCGGCAAAATCTGCGATTTTTCGCATCTCATTAAATATGCAAAAACGGGATTTCGGACGTTTTTTGCGCAAATTTCGCCAAAAAACACAACTCTCATCCCAACTCTCAGATAGACACCCTTGGTGTCTATCTGAAAAGGTGGAGGCTTTTCCTTGGCTCAACTCCAAGAAGAAACCTTTATATACTTACACCAGACCACACCCACTGTCAGTGAGAGTATGCCTTATCACCTTCTAGGTCCCAGTTTCTTCACAAGGTGCACTGTTGTTTAATAATTATTGTACAATTCTACACATATAATTGTCTTTGCTTTATTTTACATTAAAACATTTCTGGAGCGTCTCACCCCAAGAACAAACATTTGGGTTTAAAGATTATCACACAATGTGATGAAGTTCACAAAAGAAACCATTATGAAACAGTAAGCTCGGTACGCATTTAACTTAACCTCACTACCTCCACTTCATAAAAAAGAAACCAAGATACTGTAGGTGTCTTTACTCCACTAATTGTGTTGTAATTGAGTGATTATTGTATACTGAACAATTTTGGTTTGTGCTAAAAGTTGTTTAGAAATGTGGAGAAATTTTTTTAAACTGTTGGTTTTCTTAGGCAACAGCACTTCATTTTCATCCATAATCCCCATACAATTCTATATATTGATCATTATAGGGCAGTACAACGCCAATACTGCACATACAAATATATAACAATGGGGATGTTTTAACCTCCATCCAGAGTGAATTATCTATTGAGAAAAAGTTTGGGGAATAAATCCATATATATTGATTAATGGGGCCTCAACAACACAGCCATCAAAATCAAATACCCAATTCCCTTAGTATCAGAGATCTTTACCCGGATTAAAGGAGCCTTTATTTTCAATGAACCTCTGAGGAACATATAATTATATATGCATTAGAGGTGGACATGAGAGGAATAAAAGTTTGCCCCAATGGCTGAGCACTCTAGTTCTTCCATTACTAATTAAAGTTGCAGATTTATGTGATCATCTATCTAATCTATGTAGAGGCTATTCTAATATTTTTTCTTTCAGTCTATTATTTGCTAAATTAATTAATATATTCAAAAGTGATTACTCGACTCGAGAAAATTCTCTCTATTATAAACAAGAAAAATATATGCTTGAGTGGTTCTTGAGTGGTTCTCTCCTTTTCATAGTGTATCTCTTTTGTGGTAGTGGTCTACAATTAAATCCTGAAGTAAAGACCATATAAAATGGACTGTGGGTGTGAGGGCCACTCAACGGTGTTAGAACCAATTATTACATGTTATTTATTAAGAGATATTCTAAGTAACTCCTACTGTAAGTCCACAGGGGAAGTGGTCATCTGTCAGATCACACTTATGTCGACAGTCATTAGGTCGACCCTGGAAGGTCGACTGGCCCCAAGGTCGACATGGTTAAATGTCGACATGGGTCAAGGTTGACATGACTTAAGATCGACATGGGCCAAGGTCGACATGGGTTTAGCTCGACAGTCATTAGGTTGACATGAGTTTTTCACTGTTTTTTGAGCCGACATGTGCCGACAGGCGGTATTTCATGCCCTATCATCCACTAGTGCCTGGTGGGAGAATAAAATAGTGTGCCCGAAGCATTGCGAGCGATGCGAGGGGCTGCGGTTCAACTCCAACTGTGTCCATGTCGACTGTGTCGACATTCGGGTAAAAAAAACAGTGAAAAACTCACGTCGACCTAATGACTGTCGACCTAAACCCATGTCGACCTTGGCCCATGTCGATCTTAAGTCATGTCGACCTGGACCCATGTCGACCTTTAACCCTGTCGACCTTGGGGCCAGTCGACCTTCCGGGGTCGACCTAATGACTGTAGACCTAAGTCTGTTCTGACAGATGTAACGATTCCGTCCACAGACCCCACACATTCTTTCATTGATATAGAAGCAGTACTGTTTAAAATAACATCACACCCTTCCAAGTTTTTCTCCACAAAACTGGCAAAAACAGCTAAGGAATTGGAGATGTAGAGAAGTTATCATAAAAAGTAGAAGACTGATAGACACATAAAACTCCAAATTAGAGATGTGCGGCGGCCACTTTTTCGGGTTTTGGTTTTGGTTTTGGATCTGGATCTCCCTTCGTGTTTTGGATCTGGATTGGTTTTGGCAAAACCACCCTTGTGGGTTTTGGTTTTGGTTTTGGATCTGGATTTTTATGAAAAAATGCTAAAAATGGCTAAAATAACAGAATTTGGGCCTGTTTTTGCCCCTAAAGTATTATTAACCTCAATAACATTAGTTTTCACTCATTTCTAGTCAATTTTGATCACTTCACAGCTTACAAAATTGTTTTCATTTACTGTAGTTGGGCCAAAAGGGTATACCGAGGTAGCTGGATGACTAAGCTAAGCGACAGCAGTTGGCATCACATACATGTGGACCTTACACTTCCAACCTGGCAGAGCGGCACTGCAGGGGCAGACAGGGTGGCAGTTTAATAAACTATTCCAAAAAAGAGAAATGCTCCAAACAGCAAATACAAAGAGGTATCGGCCTTGTCATGACTGGTGGTAGCAGCTTCAGCACTCCCACTATTTCCTCCTCCATCATCCTCCAAAAATGTGTTTTTATTTTATTTATTACTTTTATTTCTTTTTCTTACTTTACACTGGACACAGCCTGTCACACTGGCCACAGCCCCTTGGACACTGGACACTGCCCCTGGACACAGCCCCTGGACACTGCCCCTGGACACTGGACACAGCCTGTCACCCTGGACACAGCCCCTGGACAATGGACACAGCCTCTGGACACAGCTCCTGTACACTGGACACAGCCGTGACACTGGACACAGCCCCTGGACAATAGACACAGCCGTCACACTGGACACAGCCTCTGGACACCGCCCCTGGACACAGCTCCTGTACACTGGACAATGGATATATGTCACGCTGGACACTGGATATATGCCGTCACACAATGGTTAGATGTCACACTGGCCACTGGATATATGTCGTCACACTGGACACAGGATATAAGTCGTCACACTGGACACAGGATATATGTCGTCACACTGGACACTGGATATATGTCGTCACAGTGGACACAGGATATATGTCGTCACACTGGACACTGGATATATGTCGTCACACTGGACACTGGATATATGTCGTCACACTGGACAATGGATATATGTCATGCTGGACACAGGATATATGCCGGCACACATTACATGTCACACTGGACACAGGATATATGTTGTGACTTGTGACACTGGACACAGGATATATTGTCATCACACTGGACACTGGATATATGTCGTCACACTGGACACAGAATATATGTCGTCACACTGGACACAGGATATGTCGTCACACAGGACAGGACACAGGATATATGTTGTGAGTGACTCGTGACACTGGACAATGGATAAGATATAGGCCGTCACACTGGACACAGCCCCTTGTATTACTGCCGCCCCTGTACACAGTGTACTACTCAGCAGCACTGCAGCCCCTGCGTGTGAGCACTGCAGCACTGAGTTAGTTAGTTAAATTACAAAAAACACAGGGTTCAGGGCTAAATAAATCACAACACAGGGCTTAGGGCTAAATAAATCACAACAGGGCACGGGCCACAGTACAGCCCCTGGACAGTGGACACTGCAGCCCCTGCGTGTGAGCACTGCAGCACCTAGTTAGTTAAATCACACTACAGGGCTAGGGCCTATAAACAGTCACTGACTCTCAAGTCTACAACACAGGGCAGTGAGGGCACAGGGCAGGTCACGGAGCACAGCACAGGGCAGTGAGGGCACAGGGCAGGTCACGGAGCACAGCACAGGGCAGTGAGGGCACAGGGCAGGTCACGGAGCACAGCACAGGGCAGTGAGGGCACAGGGCAGGTCACGGAGCACAGCACTGGGCAGTGAGGGCACAGGGCAGGTCACGGAGCACAGCACAGGGCATTGAGGGCACAGGACAGGTCACGGAGCACAGCACAGCACGGAGCACATGGCACGGAGCACAGCACAGGGCAGTGAGGGCACAGGGCAGGTCACGGAGCACAGCACAGCACGGAGCACATGGCACAGAACACAGCACGGAGCACACGGAGCTTCCCAACCACCCTCTTCCCTCTCCAAGATTGGAGTGAAGATGGCGGGGCGCGCGTGCGTCTTTTATAAGATCCCGCTCCCGCGAGAATCCGCGATGATGACGTTCGGCCTCGTTATTGGTCCGGAATTCAGGCGGGAACTCCCGAGCCGGCTCGGATCTGGCCCGGATCCCCGATATTCGGATCTGTCGATCTCGGGGATCCGGACCCGCTCATCTCTACTCCAAATGAATTTAAATTTCAATATTTTGTGAAGTCTACTTTAGAAGATGATAACGTAAGGATGATGATGTGTGGGATATATTAGATAGCAATAAAGCAGATCAGTGTCGCTAGTGCAGCAATCAGTGATAGCAGACAGATTCTAGGATCTAGGGAAAATTTACCAAGTCATCTTTAATTGAATACCTGTAGCATAATTGATAGAATTTCTCTCAGCGCCTACTAACCAACAATAAAAAAAAGCTAATCAGTATTTCATTCATTCATACAGGAAGTGGGGCATAACCAGATGTGCCCAAAAAGCTACAAAAGAGGCTGCAAGAGATGCTGATGCTGAGGACCAAAAATCTGTGTTTTCAGGCATTATGTGGTTTTATTACCACAGACCAGTGTCAATATATAATGATATATTGGGTTCAAGTCACACACAGCTTTGTACAAGGTGGCAAATAACAAATTGTTGTATCAATTAATTCACTATTGTTGGAGTGCTGGAGTAGCAAGACATTGCTGGAGTAGCAGGACATTGCTGGACTGCTGGCGTAGCAGGACATTGCTGGAGTGCTGGAGTAGCAGGACATGCTGCAATGATGGCATAGCAGGACATTGCAGAGTAATGGAGTAGCGGGATATTGCTGGAGTAGTAAAACACTGCTGGAGTGCTATTGTAGCAGGACATTTCTGTAGTGCTTTTGTAGCAGGACATGCTGCAATGCTGGCCTAGCAGGACATTGCAGAGTAATGGAGTAACAGGGTATTGCTGGAGTAGCAAGACATTGCTGGAATAGCAGGACATGCTGCAATGCTGGCATAGCAGGACATTGCAAAGTAATGGAGTAGTAGGATATTGCTGGAGTAGCAGGACATTGCTGGAGTGCTGGAGTAGCAGGACATGCTGCAATGCTGGCATAGCAGGACATTGCAGAGTAATGGAGTAGTAGGATATTGCTGGAGTAGCAGGACATGTTGCAATGCTGGCATAGCAGGACTTTGCAGAGTAATGGAGTAGCAGGACATTGCTGGAGCAGCTGGACATTGCTGGAGTGCTGGAGTAGCAGGACATGTTGCAATGCTGGCGTAGCAGGATATTGCAGAGTAATGGAGTAGTAGGATATTGCTGGAGTAGCAGGACATTGCTGGAGTGCTGGAGTAGCAGGACATGCTGCAATGCTGGCATAGCAGGACATTGCAGAGTAATGGAGTAGTAGGATATTGCTGGAGTAGCAGGACATGTTGCAATGCTGGCATAGCAGGACTTTGCAGAGTAATGGAGTAGCAGGACATTGCTGGAGTAGCTAGACATGCTGCAATGCTGGCATAGCAGGACATTGCAGAGTAATGGAGTAGCAGGACATTGCTGGAGTAGCTGGACATGCTGCAATGCTGGCATAGCAGGACATTGCAGAGTAATGGAGTAGCAGGACATTGCTGGAGTAGCTGGACATTGCTGGAGTAGCAGGACATGTTGCAATGCTGGCATAGCAGGATATTGCAGAGTAATGGAGTAGCAGGGTAGTGCTGAAGTAGCAGGACATTGCTGGAGTGCTGGAGTAGCAGGACATGCTGCAATGCTGGCATAGCAGGACATTGCAGAGTAATGGAGTAGTAGGATATTGCTGGAGTAGCAGGACATTGCTGGAGTGCTGGAGTAGCAGGACATGCTGCAATGCTGGCATAGCAGGACATTGCAGAGTAATGGAGTAGTAGGATATTGCTGGAGTAGCAGGACATATTGCAATGCTGGCATAGCAGGACTTTGCAAAGTAATGGAGTAGCAGGACATTGCTGGAGCAGCTGGACATTGCTGGAGTGCTGGAGTAGCAGGACATGTTGCAATGCTGGCATAGCAGGATATTGCAGAGTAATGGAGTAGTAGGATATTGCTGGAGTAGCAGGACATTGCTGGAGTGCTGGAGTAGCAGGACATGCTGCAATGCTGGCATAGCAGGACATTGCAGAGTAATGGAGTAGTAGGATATTGCTGGAGTAGCAGGACATGTTGCAATGCTGGCATAGCAGGACTTTGCAGAGTAATGGAGTAGCAGGACATTGCTGGAGTAGCTAGACATGCTGCAATGCTGGCATAGCAGGACATTGCAGAGTAATGGAGTAGCAGGACATTGCTGGAGTAGCTGGACATGCTGCACTGCTGGCATAGCAGGACATTGCAGAGTAATGGAGTAGCAGGACATTGCTGGAGTAGCTGGACATTGCTGGAGTAGCAGGACATGTTGCAATGCTGGCATAGCAGGACATTGCAGAGTAATGGAGTAGCAGGGTAGTGCTGAAGTAGCAGGACATTGCTGGAGTGCTGGAGTAGCAGGACATGCTGCAATGCTGGCATAGCAGGACATTGCAGAGTAATGGAGTAGTAGGATATTGCTGGAGTAGCAGGAGATTGCTGGAGTTGCAGAACATGCTGCAATGCTGGCATAGCAGGACAATGCACAGTAATGGAGTAGCAGGACATTGCTGGAGTAGCTGGACATGCTGCAATGCTGGCATAGCAGGACAATGCACAGTAATGGAGTAGCAGGACATTGCTGGAGTAGCTGGACATGCTGCAATGCTGGCATAGCAGGACATTGCAGAGTAATGGAGTAGTAGGATATTGCTGGAGTAGTAGGACTTTGCTGGAATGCTGGAGGAGGATATTGCTGGAGTGCTGGCATAGCAGGACATTGCAGTTATGGAGGAGCAGGATATTGCTGGTGTGTTGGAGTAACAGGAGAATGCTGAAGTGCTGGCATATCAGGCCATTGCAGAGTGCTAATTTCCAATTAGTACTTCCAATGCTTAAATTATATGATATGTGATGCAATAAGAGCACCTCCTACTGGATCAGGCAGCTAGGGATACTGAGACTATACTTTCAGTGCTAACTCTTATAATCTCAGATCCATGCCACCAAATCACAGGACCAAGCCAGTTTGGGCTCTGAATCTGGCCAATATTAAACTATTTTTGCTTGCATAAACTAGAATGCATCACTAAAGTATTTTTTCTATTTTGTGACATTGGTAGTCATTGGCTGTGTTTCATTCTCATGTATTATACCAGTGGTTCCCAAACTTTTTTGAATCACGGCACCCTAGAGCATCAAAATATTTTCAAGGCACCCCTAGGCCAAATGCTTTTTATCGAGAAATTCAGAAAAAAAAATTAAATTAAGTGTATTGTGTTTGTATGTCACAGTTATCTAGTGAGGGACAGGATTTGCTTCTGCTTGTCCACATATATTATGAGTGGCAGCCACCAGCACTGGATTTGCCTGGTACATTGACGATAAATAATATGAATTGATCTTGGTCCACCAACCCTAGGCACCCCTGCAAGTGTCCTGAGGCACCCCAGGGTGCCTAGGCACACAGGCCCTTATTCTGATCGGTGCGGCCGGATCCGAATATGCGGCCAGCACCGTGCGTCCTAAACCCCGCCTTCCGTACGGATCGCTCACTCCGTCCGTACGCGGTAAGAAGCTGTCTGAACGGACCGCACGTGTATTTCTCATGAATACACCTCCTCCATCTCAGGGAACCTCCCCCATCATTCGATGGTCGCAGACCATCGAATGCAGGACCGAGTGGCCAGGCAGCTCCCGCAACCTCAGACCACACGGGCATTTCTCCGTGCAAAAGCAGGGATCTGGGCGGGCAGCTGACATCCGGCAATGTCATATGTCCGCCCCCTACACGTGCGTCACGACCGCATTACCATACGTATGCCCAGCGTTTGCATGGGAACGCCCATGAAACGCGGGGTGTAAACATATGGTAATGAGGCCAAACAGCCCTTCACACCCCTCTCCACCCCCTGTTCATAGTGTACACATTTCATGCGGAATGTGGCCGTGCGTCCCGCTCGCACATGCGCGGAGACGCCTCTGCACATGCGCAGACACAAAACATCGGCGGCACGAACGCACGCGGATATTACCGCACCAACCAGAATAAGGGCCACAGTTTGGGAACCACTGTATTATACAATTAAAAGAAGGTTTTTGCATGTTTACCCATTGATTAATATTGTTAACAAATGGGTAAATATTCCCTTTGCAAATACACTCATGCTGTGTGCCCAGGGCCGGCGCCACCACTAGGCAGGACTAGGCATTTGCCTAGGGCGCCGGCCACTGGAGGGCGGTAATGAGCCGCCGAGAAGAGGTACCATAGAGGTACCATAGAAAGCTGGGAGCGGGGAGCAGGTAAGACAGAGGGCTTCCCTCTTCCCCCACTCCTGAACCCGCCTGTGAATCAACGCTGCCTCCCCTCCCTGGAAGCAGTATTGCCCGCACCCCCCCCACAGTGCACGCGCCCGCTGTAGTATCGCCCTCAAACCCCCCCCCCCCGAAGCACGTGGGGGGGGGTGCATCGGGCGGCTCGCGAGGGATTTGCCTGGGGCGGGGGGGGGGGGGGAAGCCTTGCACCGGCCCTGTGTGTGCCAATCACCTTGGCTTCAGATAGGCCTGGAGAATGTGTGCGCTGCAGTAGCTAACCACCTCTGGCATTTCAGCAGAAGTAGGTGATGACTATACTGTTCAATTACAGTGTTTTTAAGGCTATTTATACAAAAAAAAAGGTGTTATTGTCTTTCAAGGAAAAAAACAAAAAACAAAAAAAACATTCTTTTGTTTTCTTTTGGAATTAAGCATAAGCTCGGAGCCAGAAATCAATTGTCGCAGTGTTTTAAAAAAACAAATCATAAGAGAGAGTCTGTGAGATAGTGAGGGAGAGAGAGAAATGAGAGCAATGCCTTAAGGTAGCAATATATCTATTTTGATGTCTCACACATTTCTTTGTCCCTTTTTCCTTTGTGTTTATGATTATATGAGCTGGAGGAGCAGGGAGGACACGCAATGATTTACTGCAAACTGCAGCCATCTGCAACCAATCAGGCTACATTAACCCTTAGTGCAGCACTTGATACTTGAACGCATATTATTTAATAGCCTGGCTGTCATGGCTGTAATATCCATGTCATACTCCAGACTCTAATGACGGGATACAGTAAGTAGGTGTGTTTTTACTTTATTTCCAAATCAGTGTGGAAGGGTCTTGTGCAAAAAGACGCCAACTGCCAGCTTCTCTGAGCCACTTGTCTGTGACAGCTTTGTATCAACATGGTTCTTTTTGATAGGTTGACAGTATCTAAGTTGATAGTAATTAGGTTGACCACTATTGATCGACAGGCACTTAGTTGACACATGAAAAGGTCTACTGACTTATTCTTACTTCTCCATCCATGTCGGCATAGAGTGAGATTCTAATAGGGCTAACTGAGCCTGAAGCATTGTGAGTGAATCGAGCCATGCAACGGGACTCGTCACACTAATCGGGGGTCCATGTCGACATATGCTGACACAGACATCCCAGAAACGTGAAAAACAATGTTGACCTTTTCTTGTATTGACCATTTCCAAACTTTTGATAATGTCGTCCTATGTCATGTTGACCTTTTTGATGTTTTGACCTTTTCCTACTGGTCAACCTGAGTGTTGACCTAAACCCTGTCGAACAAATGATCCACCCCTGTGCTCTATTGACCAGAGTCAACATCCCTGCCCCTCAAGGGTGACATGGGATTGTGCCAGCACAAGGCGCACTGCTACTTCTTTATGGTACTTGACATGTATTTCAGATCAAAAATGTAGATACTGTACAATACCAAATAGAAATGCAACCCGTTCAAATCAGTCCAAGTATCTCCAGGTCAATGACATTGTTATTGCTATAACTTGTACTAAATTACTGTAATTATATATGTCCAATAAGACCGGCACTCCTATGTTCCTCCTTATGGATAAGGGCCCAGGTGCACTGATCTCCAGTGTAACAAAACTCTGGCAATGTAGTAGTGGATACACAGGCACTCGCGGGTCTTGCAAAGATAAATAACTGACACGGAGGTCAAGAAAACGTTTGTGGTGCCCCACTTCTGAGGTACCCCTGTTTGTGTGTTTAAACTGGGGTTGCAGGAGCTAACTGCCCTTCCTGGTTGTCTGGTAACAGGACAACAAGAAAAAGTGGTTATGGTACCAACCTATTAGGCGCTTGTGATGGGGTGATTTGTAGAGCTGCTACTAAGAAAGGGGGTGAGAGTCCCTTTAACACAACAAAGCTAAAAAAGGAAAAGTAGTAGCGCTAGACAGTAAACAGGTAAAATTGAAAGGTTTTAATAAATGCAAATTAAAATTGCACAGTATTGATAAGCATATGTGAAGGCTTTGACACCTATTGGGCTACTTGATAAGGTGGTCCATTCCTAGTACACCGCCATTAGTGTTCCAGATAAATGTCCGGATGGGTAAAGTATTCAAGGTGAAGGTATAATTACTGCAGGGAAGTGTCCAAATGAACATAATTGATCCTTGGCAAGGAAAGCAATATCTGCAGGAGTCTTCATATGGATTGTGTAGAATTCCCAAGTGGTGATGCGGATGGAGATGTGAGCAAAGTGAGCTCCGGTGGCGGCTGGTCTGGGCCAATGATGGAGAAAGTAGCAATGTGGTTGCCAAAGTGCCTTATCCAGGATAAGGCACTTTGGCAACCACATTGCAACTGTAGCAGTTAGTACATTTACCCCAATAACACACAGCCCTTGTCCATGAACACCTTCAGAATCTGCCCTGAGAGACTGCCCCTGTATCCACCTGAAGGCACCCCACAGTACCCCTGAAGCCCAGGCAGTGCATATCAGGCAGCACTGGCCCCTTCTTATCCCTGTACGTGCAGCAGCCATAGATAGCTCAGCCCAGGCCACACAGTTGCAAATGAACCAAATTTAATTTCTCACAGTGTGGCCTGAAAGAGACACTTACTCACCTCCCACTACAAAGGCCTGTGAGCACAGAAGGCTGCAGGAAAAGGACACCTTACTGCAAGCAGCCCAGAGAGAGACAGAGACGGTTCTAGTAGGTTTTGTTTATATACATTACCCTCCATTGGAAGCCTATGCTGTACATCGCAAATAACTGCTCCATAGAACCACCACTACAAGTACCTGTTCTAATATACCTGTTGGATTATAAATACTGGGCACCGTACAACCATACTAGACAGCGCCCTCTGTAGGACATTCCCGCATGGAACAATATATTACAGGTTCAATCATACTTCGCAATATATCTCCACCTTGTGTGCAGTTTACTCAAGGGATTGATAGACTGAAAAGTTTATTCTTATATTTGTGCTATGATTGATGATTATCTTTGACGTTATTTTATGATTTGTGACAATTGCAATTATCTGGTATTATTTCATAGTGAGACGTTATACCTGCTACTTATTACAAGATGTGATTTAACCTGAGTATTACATTGATACAGAATATTTGAAATTGGTAGTAACGTTTGCAGCGGTGACCAGTTAATTCCTTAATTAATAAATATTGTTGTCACTGTCACTTTGTGTGCTAGTTACTGCAGTGTTGTGTTGCTTGGGGTGTTCATTCCTTCTGCAACAGCCTCCTACTCAGGAAGAAGAAGTTGTTGAGCCCACCCATCATCTGGCAACCAGGTACGACAATACACCAGCGACCCCGGTGAGTGCATTACATCTTACCCACTGAGGAGGGTGTTACACTTTCAGCAAGGTTTCAAGCTTTATTAGCTCGTCCTCAGGCTCAAGGGTACAAACATATGAAACAAACTTAAATACCTTACCCCCACCGTGTCAGGATTGCCACCACCATTGTCCGCCCGTCCCGGCGTCCTTCCCCGATGACGTCACGCCGCCCCTCGGTTCGGTCCCTCCCTGATGACGTCATGATGCACACCAGTTCAGCAGCCTCAGCCGGCCGGACGGTTGCCGGGCAACCCCCTATAACAACAAAGTGCACAAAATAATAGAGTAATAACAATATGCAGACAGAAAGCCTAACAGTGAATGTAGAGCGTCCACAACTTATGGTGCTTATCAGCGTTAAATGATCGTAACAGGCAGCAAAACAAAATAAATGCAACTTAGTAAATATATTAATAGTAATGGAGAAAAAATATCATCTATGGTAATACCAGGGGATGACAAGAGAAAAAATATAAAAAAAAAGTGTAGAGTCGACACAGACTGTCGACAATGAGGCGCTTCATAAGAAACAATTAAAGCTGCAATATTCATTTAATCCTGCTGGATACACTGTATTCAAACGGTGTATCCAGCGGGTCTCACACTGTAACAGAAGTTTGTCACGATCCCCCCTCTGATGTTAAGAGGGATTTAATCGATAATTTTGTATCGCAAGGTTGCCAGTCCATGACTATGTTGTCTAAAGTGGCGTGGGACTGGTTGCTCATTGGCAGCGGTCTTGCCCTTAATAGATTGTCTAATGGTGGATCTGTGTGTACCCATCCTCTCTTATTTATTTATTTATTTATTTATTTGCAGTTTCTTATATAGCGCAGCAGATTCCGTTGCGCTTTACAATAGTAAACAGTGATAAAACAAACTGGGTAACAACAGACAGACATGGAGGTAGGAGGGCCCTGCTGCAAGCTTACAATCTATAGGGATATAGGAGGGAAACACAAGGACAGGCACCAGTAATACCATAGCAGTCCCACCAAGTTACATAAGTGCCTCAGAGGGTTATGCGTGTAGAACTTAAATATGATAGGCTTGCTTGAAGAGGTGAGTTTTCAGGGAACGCTTGAAAGTTTGGAGGCTAGCGGAGAGTCTAATTGTGCATGGAAGGGCATTCCATAGGATGGGAGCAGCCCGATGAAAGTCCTGTAATAGTGAATGGGAGCTAGTGATCCGCTCAGATGAGAGACGCAAATCTTGTGCAGAGCGGAGTGGTCGAGATGGGAGATATTGTGTGATAAGTGCAGAGATATATGCTGGTGCAGTATGGTTAATAGCTTTATATGCAAGTAGAAGTGTTTTATATTGAATACGGTAATATACAGGCAACCAATGGAGGGACTGGCAGAGCGGATCAGCGGACGATGAGCGTCTTGCAAGGAAGATCAGCCTAGCAGCAGCATTTAAAATGGATTGCAGTGGTGAGAGTCTGTTCTTGGGAAGTCCAGTTAGGAGACTATTGCAATAATCAATGCGGGATATAATGAGTGCATGGATAAGAGATTTAGTAGTGTCTTGTGTGAGATACGATCGTATTTTGGATATGTTTTTTAGATGCATGTAACATGATTTGGAGACAGATTGAATGTGGGGAACAAAGGACAGGTCAGAGTCGAGGGTGACCCCTAAGCAACGAGCTTGTTGGGTAGGGTAGATAGTCGAGTTGTCAACAGTGATGGAGATATCAGGATGGTAACTGTTCTTAGTTGGCGGGAATATAAGTAATTCCGTTTTGGAAATATTGAGTTTGAGTTGGCAAGAAGACATCCAAAGTGAGATGGCAGAGAGACATTCAGAGACTCGGCCCAAAACCACTGGTGACAACTCTGGGGTTGATAGATAGATTTGAGTATCATCCGCATATAAGTGATACTGAAATCCGAAGGAGCTGATTAGTTTGCCAAGCGAGGAGGTATAGATTGAGAAAAGCAGAGGACCTAAGACTGAGCCTTGCGGAACTCCGACTGACAGAGGTAGTGAAGAGGAAGTAGAGTCAGAGAAGCGAACAGTGAAAGAGCGATCAGATAGGTAAGATGTGAACCAGGAAAGGGCTGTATCATTAAGACCTAGGGAGTGTAGTGTTTGTAAAAGGAGAGTGTGATCCACAGTGTCAAACGCATTCTCTTTGAATGTCCTTGTGGTCTTCCCCACATAGAGAAGACCACAAGGGCATTGGATGATGTACACCATGTGTGTACTAGTACACGTGGGGACATGTCGGATAGGGATTTTGACCCCTGAATGGGGGTGTGTAAAAAAGTTTCCAGGTTCCAGGTACCTGCAGGTAGCGCAACCTACACACCTGTAGTAGCCTGTTTTTTTGGAGAGGAATTTTTCTTTTTTAGCATGTTTATCTAGCCCTGTAATATCGTTGTTGACAAGCCAGTCTTTCAAATTTCTTTGTCCTTGAAAGCTGGGTAACAATGAGCAATTCTTAAGAGACCTGAGGCCCGGGTCCCTTTGTACTAAGTACTCTTGACCTCCGTATCAGTTATTTATCTTTGCAAGACCCGCGAGTGCTTGTGTATCCACTACTTTATATATATATATATATATATATATATGGGGCGATGACCCGGCACTCCAGCAATGAGGCAGTAATGGCCCTGGTGCCTTCTCTGTAGCCCGGTCGGCTACTGAATAGCAGGGTGATCCGGTAAACGGAGGAGATGGAGCGGCACTCAAGTGGACTCAAATATCACAGAATACAGCAACAACGTGCGATCAACGTTTCGGTTTATTTAACCTTTGTCAAGATCGTTCAAATGATGAAAAAACATACCTTTTATACCAGACACCGTGTGTTACCCTGCGTCTCCTTCTTCCGGGTCCATCGACGTCACCAGCCGGCGACGCACGCTGCGGGGTGCACGTGATGACGCTCACCGCTGTGCTGATGCACAGACCGGGACTTCCGGAGTCAGGGGACAGGTTGCGTAGCAACCACACTACAACAAACGAAACAAGCAAATATGTGAATACATACACTTAAAATACATGTAAAAATCCAATCACCAAAGCATGGAACCTGCACTGCCGGACAGAACTTAAATAGTATGCGCGGCCAAACTCAAAACAGTAGTAATATGGCCAATAAATGTGGGGAGCGCAACGGAGCACCACTAGTACAGAATATAACAGTGTGCTATAATGCAGCAACATGCGACTATACGTGATATCCAGTGTCTCAGTACTATACACTGGGGCTGTCCATTAAAGCAAAAAAAAAAAAAAATTGCAGGCAGAAGGCTATAATCGACTGGATAAAGCAGGACCGTGTCCAAAAAACACGTGATGTGCCTAACTGGCAGTAATCAGATGAATAGTCTAAACAAAACAAAATCACATACAAAGGGCATAGATCATCAGAGATAAATGGGGGTATATATGGAACAAAAAAGGAAGGACCCTAGGATCCGGGACATAAGCAAAGTAAATGCAAAACAATAAATAAATGAGCATAGAGTCCAGAATTGATCACAGAAAACACGATAGGGGTAAATTCTCATTAAGACCCTCTGGAGCTACGGTTCTTAACTTAAAGATCCACCTAGATTCGTGTTGCAAAAGGGTTTTAGGCCTATTCCCTCCTCTGATTTTTTTGGGCACCTGCTCGATGATTTTATACCGTAGTGTGGATAAGCCGTGGCCACACTCACGAAAGTGGCGTGCCACCGGCTGTTCAGTGTCGATTTTTTTGCCACTTAGTGATTGGCGTATCGAGGAACGATGCAACGCCATCCTCTCCTTGAACTGCCTTGTGGTCTTACCAATATAGTATAGACCACAAGGACAGCGAAGGAAATAGACGACGTGCGTCGAAGTGCATGTAACCACCTGCCTAATGGGAATTTTGATACCCGAATGTGGGTGATTAAACGTCTCACCCACTTCCATGAAGCTGCAACAGGTGCATCCTGTGCACCTGTAGCAGCCAGGCTTTTTGGTAAGAAAGTTACTTGGCTGGGGTGCTTTGTACGCCGAAATATCATTGTGCACAAGCCAATCTTTGAGGTTGTGGGTGCGAGCATAGCTGGGCATAATGCTGTACTCTCCAAGGCCTCTGATGTCTCTATCAGAAGTTACCATGGGCCAGAAGGATTTGATCTTAGTGTTAATATCTTGGCTACCCGAGTGATACCTCTGAACAAAGGGAAGTTTTTTGCCCATACTGTTTTGTCTACCCTTGGGTTTAAGGGCCTGTTCCCTGGGTACAGATAATGCTTTATTTTTAGCCAAAATGAGATCATTCAGATGATATCCACGTACCCGAAATTGGTCGATCATGAGATCAATTTCTCTTTCGGTGTTCAGGATATCATCCGAAATCCTGTGGACCCTTAAAAATTGGGAGTAAGGTAACCCTTTTTTGGTGGAGACCGGGTGAGAACTCTGGTAGTGCAGAATCGTGTTGCGATCCGTTTCTTTCTTGTGTAAACTGGTATGTATGCGGTTCTCTTTTAGGGAAACACACACATCCAAATAATTGACACTGGTCCTGCTCATACAATATGTGAACCTAATCGGAGTATCCGATAGGTTGACCTTTTCCATGAGGTCCCGGAAATCAGTCTCGCTGCCCACCCAAATGAGCAGCAAATCATCTATATACCGGATGAAGAATGGGATCTTGGTGGCGACGTCCGGGTCCGACAAAAACAATCCATGTTCCACATCAAACATGAACGTGTTTGCGAACGCCGGCGCCACACAAGATCCCATTGCACACCCCTGCAATTGGATGTACCATTTGCTATCGAAAAGGAAGTAGTTCCTTTTAAGTGTGAGTTCTAGCAACTGTATAAAGAACTCGATCTTGGGGCCCTTGTACAAAGGATGGTTCGTCAGCAATCTGTGTGCCGCCTGTACACCAGCATCATGAGGGATACTGGTGTACAGGCTGACCACATCCAGAGTGCATAGCCAGCAATCATCAGGTAAAGGAGGTAACTGTTGGATTGTTTTTGTCGGACCCGGACGTCGCCACCAAGATCCCATTCTTCATCCGGTATATAGATGATTTGCTGCTCATTTGGGTGGGCAGCGAGACTGATTTCCGGGACCTCATGGAAAAGGTCAACCTATCGGATACTCCGATTAGGTTCACATATTGTATGAGCAGGACCAGTGTCAATTATTTGGATGTGTGTGTTTCCCTAAAAGAGAACCGCATACATACCAGTTTACACAAGAAAGAAACGGATCGCAACACGATTCTGCACTACCAGAGTTCTCACCCGGTCTCCACCAAAAAAGGGTTACCTTACTCCCAATTTTTAAGGGTCCACAGGATTTCGGATGATATCCTGAACACCGAAAGAGAAATTGATCTCATGATCGACCAATTTCGGGTACGTGGATATCATCTGAATGATCTCATTTTGGCTAAAAATAAAGCATTATCTGTACCCAGGGAACAGGCCCTTAAACCCAAGGGTAGACAAAACAGTATGGGCAAAAAACTTCCCTTTGTTCAGAGGTATCACTCGGGTAGCCAAGATATTAACACTAAGATCAAATCCTTCTGGCCCATGGTAACTTCTGATAGAGACATCAGAGGCCTTGGAGAGTACAGCATTATGCCCAGCTATGCTCGCACCCACAACCTCAAAGATTGGCTTGTGCACAATGATATTTCGGCGTACAAAGCACCCCAGCCAAGTAACTTTCTTACCAAAAAGCCTGGCTGCTACAGGTGCACAGGATGCACCTGTTGCAGCTTCATGGAAGTGGGTGAGACGTTTAATCACCCACATTCGGGTATCAAAATTCCCATTAGGCAGGTGGTTACATGCACTTCGACGCACGTCGTCTATTTCCTTCGCTGTCCTTGTGGTCTATACTATATTGGTAAGACCACAAGGCAGTTCAAGGAGAGGATGGCGTTGCATCGTTCCTCGATACGCCAATCACTAAGTGGCAAAAAAATCGACACTGAACAGCCGGTGGCACGCCACTTTCGTGAGTGTGGCCACGGCTTATCCACACTACGGTATAAAATCATCGAGCAGGTGCCCAAAAAAATCAGAGGAGGGAATAGGCCTAAAACCCTTTTGCAACACGAATCTAGGTGGATCTTTAAGTTAAGAACCGTAGCTCCAGAGGGTCTTAATGAGAATTTACCCCTATCGTGTTTTCTGTGATCAATTCTGGACTCTATGCTCATTTATTTATTGTTTTGCATTTACTTTGCTTATGTCCCGGATCCTAGGGTCCTTCCTTTTTTGTTCCATATATACCCCCATTTATCTCTGATGATCTATGCCCTTTGTATGTGATTTTGTTTTGTTTAGACTATTCATCTGATTACTGCCAGTTAGGCACATCACGTGTTTTTTGGACACGGTCCTGCTTTATCCAGTCGATTATAGCCTTCTGCCTGCAATTTTTTTTTTTTGCTTTAATGGACAGCCCCAGTGTATAGTACTGAGACACTGGATATCACGTATAGTCGCATGTTGCTGCATTATAGCACACTGTTATATTCTGTACTAGTGGTGCTCCGTTGCGCTCCCCACATTTATTGGCCATATTACTACTGTTTTGAGTTTGGCCGCGCATACTATTTAAGTTCTGTCCGGCAGTGCAGGTTCCATGCTTTGGTGATTGGATTTTTACATGTATTTTAAGTGTATGTATTCACATATTTGCTTGTTTCGTTTGTTGTAGTGTGGTTGCTACGCAACCTGTCCCCTGACTCCGGAAGTCCCGGTCTGTGCATCAGCACAGCGGTGAGCGTCATCACGTGCACCCCGCAGCGTGCGTCGCCGGCTGGTGACGTCGATGGACCCGGAAGAAGGAGACGCAGGGTAACACACGGTGTCTGGTATAAAAGGTA
Source organism: Crinia signifera (assembly GCF_055691185.1). NCBI lineage: Eukaryota > Metazoa > Chordata > Amphibia > Anura > Myobatrachidae > Crinia > Crinia signifera. The sequence goes on along the minus strand of NC_139218.1, from coordinate 327,309,780 downwards.
TGTTTTTTCATCATTTGAACGATCTTGACAAAGGTTAAATAAACCGAAACGTTGATCGCACGTTGTTGCTGTATTCTGTGATATTTGAGTCCACTTGAGTGCCGCTCCATCTCCTCCGTTTACCGGATCACCCTGCTATATATATATATATATATATATATATATATAGGGGAGGAAGGAGGCGGCACTCGACAGGCTTATATCAATGAAGTCCTTTAATCCTACAGTATCGGGGTTACCCCCTGTCGTCAGGGATGGACAGCATACACACAACTTTGTACAACAGAAATGGCTTTATATACCCACCCAGACCCAGAAACAATCCCGCCCACCATCCCCATTAAAAACAAATCAGGCTCACCTGCCGGACATGGCAGCGTCCTACTAAGTCAGGTAGGACAGGAAATGTCCACCCGACAATAGGCATCCCTCCGGTCCAGCTGACCACTCCACTTGTCAGTTCCACACCAACGCGCGCCATCCGGGAGAGCACTCCGCTGTAGACAGGAATGGACGGCCGGAAGCGCTAGCTTTTACACCTCACTTCCGCCAACCACCGTCTGCCCAGCATAGAGCGCCAACCACAAGATGGCGCGCGGGATCGAGGAACGCAACACGAGAGCTGGTCTGAACCTGATTTGTTGCCTAGGCAACATATAAATATAAATCTAGAAAACGTGCAATATATAAAATTACATCTGGCAAATGCTGCATAAGGGATTTATGTCTACCGGTGGCTGTACCAATCACCTAATAGATAAGAATCTTAGTACGATTAGAAAATATGCAGATCACAATAAATAAAGCCAGCAAGGCAAACTAGAATGCACAGATATACATCCCAATCAATTGCAAAACTACAAACAATTCACAAAAACGTAACAGTAACACCCAAATGGGTGAATCAAGATATTATTTATTCCGGGTGATCTGAACGGAATTCTCTGAAAACCACGGAATAAAAGGCAGGTTATAGCCATTCATACCACATATAAACTGTGCCAAGAAAGAAGAAAAAACCTGAAAAAAGAGGCACTGACCAAATAATGACAAAATATCCGGGAGGATGTTCACAAGAAGCACTGCAGCCCCAAGGTCTCATTCAGACCACCCGGGGCCAAAGTGCCAAGTGTGAAGATCCACCTACTCTCACGCTGCAACAAATGTTTATTCCTATTGCCCCCCCTGAGGTTTTTGGGAATGTGGTCAATAATAATTGAACGTACCTCATTTACAGAATGATGGTAGGCTAGATAATTCCGGGCAAGAGGTTGGTCACTATGTCCCGTATGACAAGTCCCAGGGACACTACCCTACGGCCAAAATCATCAACTAGCGATATTCAACTAGGTCACAAGGTCCCATGGGTTAATCGTTTTTCATGGGACAGTAAACATACCACCACACGGGCCAAACAATGATGGCCGATGGTCTCTTCAGATCCTGACCTCCCCCTTTTATATAATTCACATCTAATGCCAAGTTATTCCAGACAGTCCAATTTAAAGGATTGTTTGGTTAAATTGGACATTACAGGGTGGGATAAAAAAGTCCCTTCACATTTTCTTACCAGAAAAAATGGGTGCTTCAGATGCCTGGGATGCATTACTTGTAGAACTATGGATATTGGTGACAAGTTTGTGCATCCGCACACTAAAAAAGTTTTCACCATTAATTACCCTCTCACATGCAGCACAACCTATGTTATTTATCTACTCACGTGCCCTTGTGGGCTGTCCTATGTGGGGAAGACTCAGCGCCAGTTTAAAGAGCGCATGGCCCTACATAGGACAGCCATCAATCAGGCTTGTCATACGGGACATAGTGACCAACCTCTTGCCCGGCATTGTCTAGCCTACCATCATTCTGTAAATGAGGTACGTTCAATTATTATTGACCACATTCCCAAAAACCTCAGGGGGGGCAATAGGAATAAACATTTGTTGCAGCGTGAGAGTAGGTGGATCTTCACACTTGGCACTTTGGCCCCGGGTGGTCTGAATGAGACCTTGGGGCTGCAGTGCTTCTTGTGAACATCCACCCGGATATTTTGTCATTATTTGGTCAGTGCCTCTTTTTTCAGGTTTTTTCTTCTTTCTTGGCACAGTTTATATGTGGTATGAATGGCTATAACCTGCCTTTTATTCCGTGGTTTTCAGAGAATTCCGTTCAGATCACCCGGAATAAATAATATCTTGATTCACCCATTTGGGTGTTACTGTTACGTTTTTGTGAATTGTTTGTAGTTTTGCAATTGATTGGGATGTATATCTGTGCATTCTAGTTTGCCTTGCTGGCTTTATTTATTGTGATCTGCATATTTTCTAATCGTACTAAAATTCTTATCTATTAGGTGATTGGTACAGCCACCGGTAGACATAAATCCCTTATGCAGCATTTGCCAGATGTAATTTTATATATTGCACGTTTTCTAGATTTATATTTATATGTTGCCTAGGCAACAAATCAGGTTCAGACCAGCTCTTGTGTTGCATTCCTCGATCCCGCGCGCCATCTTGTGGTTGGCGCTCTATGCTGGGCAGACGGTGGTTGGCGGAAGTGAGGTGTTAAAGCTAGCGCTTCCGGCCGTCCATTCCTGTCTACAGCGGAGTGCTCTCTCGGCTGGCGCACGTTGGTGTGGAACTGACAAGTGGAGTGGTCAGCTGGACCGGAGGGACGCCTATTGTCGGGTGGACATTTCCTGTCCTACCTGACTTAGTAGGACGCTCCCATGTCCGGCAGGTGAGCCTGATTTGTTTTTAATGGGGTTGGTGGGCGGGATTGTTTCTGGGTCTGGGTGGGTATATAAAGCCATTTCTGTTGTACAAAGTTGTGTGTATGCTGTCCATCCCTGACGACGGGGGGTAACCCCGATACTGTAGGATTAAAGGACTTCATTGATATAAGCCTGTCGAGTGCCGCCTCCTTCCTCCTCCATGTCTGTTTGCCCTGTTTGGACTTACAATTGGATGGCACCTCAGCACTTGTGATTGCATTATGGACTAAAGTAAGTCTTCCTTTATTTCGAGTGCCGGATCTCTATGCTATATATATATATATATATATATATATATATATATATATATATATATATATATATATATATATAAAAAATAAATAAATAAAAAGAAACCAATGCATCAAGTAAGAAATTTATCATGGATTTGTATTTTTTTTTTTCAAAAAATGGTCAAAAACGCACAAATCTCGTATTTTTTGCATTTTTTGTCCCAAGAGTAATATTGACCTCAATAACATTAACTTCCAGCCCTTTCCAGACAATTTTGACCACTTTACAGCTCACAATGTTGTTTTCATTCAATTTAGGCCAAGGTCTGCAGCAAGCTGGCTGGTTATTAACACACGGAACTTCTGTGTATTGGGGTACTATACATACAAACAATAAAGAAGAACATAATTGTTTTTTTTTTATATATATACATTTTTTTTAATGCGCAGCGTGGAGGCCGAGCAATCACACATGGACCTTCTGACAGTATACTATGGGAGCAGTACACACAAACAATGAATAAAGAAGATAAAAAAAGATTTGGATTTTTTTACTTTAATTATTTTTAATGCGCAGCTTGTACAACGCTGCATGGACGCAGAACAATCACACACAGAACTTGTGGTGTATACTGTTGGGGTGCAGTATACAACAAAATATAAATAACAGCAACATTTATTTTTATATTGTATTTTTTTTTATGGACAGGGCTTGTATAACACTGCGTGGACCGTGGAGCAGTAATAATAGCTAAGTATTCAGGAAAACCTCTACATCCCCGGCATATTATGGAATATCGCACTGGCAGTGACTACTACATGTATTTTTTTTATGTTCTTGTAGGATAGAATTGTGAAAATAGAACACATACATATTAATATCTAGATATTTCTTGGAAATGTCAATGTAAGTCAGGAATCAAAATATCATATTATTTCATTGATGTACTGTCAACAATATGTAAGTAATAAAAATCAAGATAAAGGCCCTTATTCTGATTGACGCGGACTTTACCGCATTCTTACGGATCGCGTCTTTTCGCCGTCTGCAAATGCGTGGAGAACGCAACGCGCATGTGCCACGCCTAGACTCCGTACCAGTTCGGCAAAATCCCGTCCAAAACTGTTGCCCGCAATCAGTCGGGAAATATGGGCGTATTATGGGCGTCATGCGGAATGGCACATGGGCGTAGTTTCAAAGTGGGCAAAACGGGGCGGAAACATGGGCGGACACGGGGGAGTACACTTATGTTGGGGGGCGTACATTCGGAAACCACTCCGAATGCACGCGATCAAAAAGGGCAGAAATGTGCGGTGTCCACAAGTGTACTATTGCTTTGCGTACACCACTCGTTCATGCGGTAGGCGAACGTACGCCTAATGACTACAACCATTAACACCTGAACCCAATAGAATCTACTCCTTTACTCATTACTCACTAATAGGACGCTTGTCAGTGCTTTAATTGAAACCATTGCACTTCAATTGCTGTAAGGGTTAATGTGTGCAATGCATGTGTTAGGCATGCTTGTAAGGATATATTGGAATCTAATTGATTCCAATTCCAAATAAGCAGTTTTTTATGAGGATAGGTAATTGAATAAGTGGGTCATGTGATGTATAGCAGAAGATACTTCATAGTGGGTTGTTAGGCGTAAATACTCCGCTTACGTGCGGTAGCACCGCTTGGCTCCCGTTCGGATGCGGTATTCCCGAGCATACTCTGTAATACTCTGTAATACCGTGCCGAATCTGAGTGTTTCTCCCGCACACGCATGGTTTGTATGTCGTCCGTAAACACGCCCTGTTCTTAAAGAGTGAGTCCGTCCGAATGCGGAGGACACGTGGGCGTTTCTACGGACGATGGCCGCACGCGGCAAAACACCGCGGCGTGCGGACCGCACCGTAAGAATGCGGGAATATCCGCAACGATCAGAATAAGGGCCAAAGTCAGACCACCAATTTATTCAAATACAATGGTTCTATTTATCAAATCCATCAGATCATGGGGAGCCCTATTTATAGAAGATTGCAGTGGTCCTGTGGACAGCGTTTTCAGTATAATGGAACTACAGCAGCACTACCTTCACAAAGACCCCCATTGGGTAAAAACATTGTGAAGGGTGAGAGGTTAAAGGCACAATCTATTCCTTACAAATTGAGTGACATGGGCAATGGACAATACGCACCCCAGGGATTACCATCTTCCATTATTTTAAGAACGCTGTCCTTTGATTTTTTTCAAAAATGGTCAAAAACGCACAAATCTCGTATTTTTTTGCGTTTTTTTTGTCCATAGAGTAATATTAACCTCAATAACATTAACTTCCAGCCCTTTCCAGACAATTTTGACCACTTATAGCTCACAATGTTGTTTCCATTCAATTTAGGCCAAGGTCTACAGCAATCTGGTTGGTTATTAACACACGGAACTTCTGTGTATTGGGGTACTGTACACACAAACAATAAAGAAGAGCATAATTGTTTTTTTTTATATAAATTTTTTTTTTAATGCACAGCGTGGAGGCCGAGCAATCACACACGGACCTTCTGACAGTATACTATGGGAGCAGTACACACAAACAATGAATAAAGAAGAGAAACATTTCTTTGGATTTTTTTACTTTAATTATTTTTAATGCGCAGCTTGTACAATGCTGTGTGGACGCAGAACCATCACACACAGAACTTGTGGTGTATACTGTTGGGGTGCAGTATACACCAAAATATAAAGAACAGCAACATTTATTTTTATATTGTATTTTTTTTTATGGACGGGGCTTGTATAACGCTGCGTGGACCGTGGAGCAGTCGGGTCGCGGGCAGTCCCGCTCTGTGTTCAGAGCGGTTTGGATTCCGGAAAATACGGACCGCTCATCTCTAATATTAAGTGGTCAGTATAAGTTGGTGAATTTGAAATTTATTAGAAAAAAGTTTTCTGATTCCAGAATGGGTAATAATAGCTAAGATATTTCTTGGAAATGTCAATGTAAGTCAGGAATCAAAATATCATATTATTTCATTGATGTACTGTCAACAATATGTAAGTAATAAAAATCAAGATAAAGGCAGACCACCAATTTATTCAAATGCAATGGTTCTATTTATCAAATCCATCAGATCATGGGGAGCCCAATTTATAGAAGATTGCAGTGGTCCTGTGGACAGCGCTTTCAGTATAATGGAACTACAGCAGCACTACCTTCACAAAGACCCCCATTGGGTAAAAACATCGTGATGGGTGAGAGGTTAAAGGCACAATCTATTCCTTACGGATTGAGTGACATGGGTAATGGACAATACGAACCCCAGGGATTACCATCTTCCATTATATTAAGAACGCTGTCCTTTGATTGCTTTGTGGTAGGCGGACTTTCAACACTTGTTGTGTGATAAATGTACTATGCTAATTTGACTATACATTTTTTGAAAGAATGGTGTAAAAATGTTGTATCATTTTTATACAATAAAAGAAGATAATACATAATGATAGGTATTTATCTATTGTTTGCTTTTCACCCCTATACTGTATGCTGGAATTTGCAAGCCAGCTCATCTAATGTTGCTGAACACAGACTCATTCACCATAGCAAAGATGTGGAAGAGACAGAAGGAAGGAGAAGGTTGGTGTATCCTGAATGCTTACACTCACTTTGTGAGGGCTAAATTGGGCTGCCTGTCATTTCCCTCTGCAGATTGTAAGTACTGTGGACATAACCCCAAGTGGGCAGAGAGGTGATCACACTATGTGCCTGGAACCAGGCCTGTGTTCTGGGCCGTAAATTATAAAACACATTATGGCCAGAGAATCACCATGCCTGACCCCAGGGATCATGAGAAGGAGAATGGGACTTCTCCTTGAACTACTCCCACCTCTCTCATGTACAGAATCAATCAATTGGGATGGAGGGGAAATGTGTTAGTATCCAGCATTGAGCTGGTTAAAACTCTGGAAGGTGGGAGGGATGAGAGGAGCTGCAGTGAGGTATATCTACCTTTCTCCCACCATAATCTGGGTCCATTTCTAGTGAAAGCAGCTATTCGTGCTGGGAATGCACCAATATTTCTTTATCTGTGAAGTCCTCCACAAACAGATTCCTGGTACTTAGTGTAAGTTAGGCTTCTGTATTTGTATTCCTTTTTATTTTCGTTTGAGATTGTAATCCTCTGTGTGTATTTTTAAAATATATTTTAACCCTTGAGTGGTGGGTTTTGCTGGGGCAGGACAAACCTACTGGTGCAGGTTTGTCCTGCCCCAGCAAAACCCACCACAGATAGTGGGAAGCCGCCGCTCCCCCCCTCACCTCTGCTCTGGCGTTAGTACACTGGAGCTAGCTCCCCTGCCGCCGCTGGCTCCCCTGCCGCCGCTTCCCCCTGCTGCCTGTCAGTCATGATACAGGTGGCAGGCTCGGGATGTTTTGCTGCGGCTCGGGAGGACTCGGGTGCCTGAACTCTCCTGAGTCCCCCCGAGCCGCGCCGACCATCCCCGAGCCTGCCGCCTACGTTACCGATACAAATAGTGATGGGCGGCTGGCGGCAGGGGAGCTCCGGCGGCGTACGATAACCGGAGAGGAGGAGTGGGGGCGACAGGAGGGAGGGAGGGTGACGGGGGGACCCCTTAAGGTAGTGCGCCAGTGGTGCTCCAGTGGAGCACCACTGGCGGGCACCTAATTCAAAAAGTGGTATGTTCGGAAATTTTCCGGGACAGCCCGCTGCGGCAGCGCAGCTGAGCCCAGAAAATTTCCGGGCATATCACTCAAGGGGTTAATCATCTTTGTAACCATTTTTGTAACTAAAGCTCTGAAGTATTCTTGGAAATAAATAATTTCTAGTTCTGAAATATGTGTTCCTTATGACTCATCGCCTAGTGTGGCTTAGGCTATAACTTTTTCATACATTGTATTTTGTGTTCAGGTTTGAACGCAAGTGCACCCTGCAATCATGAGCTTGCGTTAGTGGCAGTGACCATATATACTGTAAGTGACCCATGTGTTCAAAGTGAACCTCAAGTTAGGGCCACCTGCTCACCAGGTGGCACTGTGCTCCACTGCCCCCGGGCAGCGCCGCCCTTTACTTCACACTGGGTGGCACTGGGCTCTACTGCTCCCCAGGTTTGTACATCCGGCTTCTTCAGGAGAAACGCGTTGAGCTGCACAATACCTGGCCGACTGACTCCATCTCTGACCATTTGGTGACTTGTCCGATCCACCCACAGATCCTCCTCAATCAATACTGGACCTATCTTATTGGGATAACAGCACAATCCCTAATTTTTCCAGCAAAACAAGAGGCAATCAGTACAAGTGGGAACCGTGAGTCCTTGAAATTATAGGACACCTAAGGACACAATCGATCACCAGTCTGGATTCATCTACCAACCAGACCACCCAGGATGGTAACATATATGTCTGTCAATAAGTGCCTATATATCCAAATATCCCGGTGATATTCTTTTTAAAGAAATTATTGGACATTCAGTCTATTTGATTCACACCTTTTTAATCCTATTTTTTATGTTTTATTTATCATTGTATATTACACTGTAATATTAAATTTGTTATACTTTTGAGAACCGTCTGATCCATTCATTGGTATAGCCAGCGCTGACACTTCTTGCTTTTTTATCCTTTTACCCCTTGGGGTCTGACAACCCTGTGTCAGCTGCTGATTGGTTGCGCACCACGCACACACACTACTCTTTTTCTATTTTTTACTGCTCCTCAGAGCCAATTGGGTAGAAGATGGCAGCATGGCTACCACTGCCTGTGCTGCAGTAAATGTAAACTGTAAACTGGAAAAAAAATATCAAGGGGGTGCAAGGGATAGCCTGTAAAACATCTGCCACATATTTTTAAACAGTGCTGTGGAATATGTTTGCACTGGATAATAATATCATTTAGAAGTAAGATAATGCATTGAAATAAAAAAATATATAGCACAGTTCAGAATTGATTTACATGCATTTGCACTTGGGCTTGACTTGATTATAATAGTTATTACATACAGCATAACTAGTGATGTTCTTTTCTTGCATTTGTCTTGCATGGACTATTATTGTAAAATGTTTTGGCTCACTGATAATTTGTTAGATTCCAAAATAACGTGCATGTCTGTTTTATAATTATTGCCAGAATGACTGCTGGATATAGTTCTTGTAGGCTGCTAAGTACTGATGTGACCTGCTCTATCCCTAATTCCAAGCACTTAAGTTGAACAGTGGGGGCAGGAGCTGAGAGGGGGACTCTAGAGAGAAGTTGAAGATTAATGGTTTAAGTTTTAATTACTCTAACACTTGGTGAATTGAAGCCCAAACAAAGGAAGATTGATGGTGTGCTGGTATCTGTTGCTCTTTACAATCTGTATTTATATTCATGGGAGGCCAAAAGAAGAGTTCGAGCATGGGGCTTTGGGAGACATGGCCTCTGTCCAAATTATAAGCACACTCTTCATAAATGCACTTTAATGTATACACCTGCTCAGTCTGACATAGCTACATTATGCAATCAGGAACATAGATACTGTATCACAGGATTGTTTACATTGACAGACTCCTCTCGGGGAGAAGCTCAAAAGGAGACTTTCAGCAGAACTTTATGGGTGGGGCCAGATATCGGCATCATCAATGATGTCATTTAGCCCTGCCCCTCCCAAAAAGCTGAATCATGGTATTTAAACACAGGGTCAGGGTATTTAAACAACGGGATGAGACGGTGAGTGGGTGTGCCCAGTGGAGTCCGGGAGGGTAGGCAACCCCGCTATATCAGCACTGTAGTCTCATTAAAATAAGTTTGCAAATTGATCAGCAATATATTCAGGGCAGTAGAGAGCTTTGTCGGGCCCAGGTACTTTTCAGGGGCGTGGCCATGCACCTTTAGAATAAAATACAGATTTTTTATTTTACTTTAAGCATCTCCCTGGCCACACTGCAGCCCAGCACACAGAAGAAGGTGCTGGGTTGAGAAGAGCTGCTGCAACTGCTGCTGACAGCTATCCATCGGACCTGGGTCCAGGTAATTAGTACCAGTGGCGTAACTACTGTAAGGCAGCCCCAGCTTGGGGGAGCAAGCCACAGTGGGGTCTGTGTGGGCGCCGGCACCCGCTTGACGCACTGACATGCTGCTGCCTGTTGCTGTCCACTGGCTGAGCACCGGTGGCTAATCAGACACAGCGTGGATGCGGCCATGGCAAAGATGACAAATCCCTCCACTGATTCAATTGACTGTACACAGAGCCGGCTATTGGCTACTGTGTACAGGATGGGCGGGCAGATGGGCGGGCGGATGGGTGGGCTGGGATGCGTTGGAGCCAAGGAAAGCAGCAGTGTCTGCTGGTCTCTCTTCCTCTATCCTGCTTCAGCTTCTCCGTTATGCATGTGGCGTCATCAATCACACATTGGGGAAACATGCTGGAGAGGAGTCAGGGGGGGGCGCCACAATTTCTTTGGCAGGGGGGAGCAAAATTTATAGTTACGCCACTGATTAGTACCCCCTCCCCCTCTCACTGAATATACAGTATAGGAATAATGTCTGATCATAGCCCCTGTATGTTATTCTTGCCATATCATCCATCATCACAAAATACTATTTATATATTTCTTAGTATTTAAATAACAAATGTTACCCCAGGGTTTCCTACCTTTAAAGTCTCCTCTCCCGGAGAAGCCTGGAGAGGATACTGTCAGCAGAACTTCGGGGGGCGGGGCCTGCTGTAGATGTCATCAAGCCCCGCCCCAGTACTGCAAATCACGCAATTTGTAGGTCTTCAGGGAGAGTGCGGGCTAAATTACGCAATTTGGATCTTTAGCCCCATCCCCTCCCCTGAAAAGCAGTGAATTGCAGGAAATTAAGGGAGGGTAGCCAACCCTGTGTTACCCACTCAGACCACACACTTCACTGGGGAAGGTGACAAAATACTCTCCCTGAGTCCAAGAGGGATCCTGGAATTTCTGGAGTCTCCTGGATATTCTGGGAGGGAAGGCATGTACATATATAGATAAGATACCCAGCATGACTGAGATGCTCCAATAGGTGCATTTACTAAGATGGGAGTTCTATTAAAGATGGGATGTTGCCCATAGCAACCACTCATATTGTACTTCTTATTTATTTTGCCCCTTATAGAAGATAATAGATATAATCTGATTGGTTACTATGCGCAACAGCCCATCTTCAATAGAATTTATAAAGAGTTTGAGCATGGGATTTCAAACTCTTTACTTAGTAAATTTACCCCACAGCCGGGATGCATTTTAAACATGGACCAAGTTTCAAATGAAGCACAATGGAACTTGGCACAAGAAAAATCAGCAGCTGCATCATGGCAACTCATACTCAGATTTATATTCACTCACTCACAAATGTTCCATTGTTGCACCTTAAATTATTCAGTGAAGACTAGCAAAAAATCTTTGTTACTTCCAGTTGTTCTATTTACATGAATAAGATGCACACTGTGAGTGGAAATATGAAGAGAATTGGCACCTGGGATCTGGAGCTTAGGGATCTTATGGTGTGACTAAATCCACAGTGTAATGCTGTGTACACACGGTGAGATTTGACATTTGATTATGACTATATAGTCAAAATCGCAAGCAGATAGTATGCTGATCGTACAAGTTTTTTATCCTTCCTATCCTGATGCGCGCTCCCGTGACAGCACAAATCGAAACCCATATAGACAGGGCAGCAATGACTATATAGTGCAAATCTTATGCTCATAGCATGAATTGTATGCAAATAGTACAGAGTTAGCAAAGATTATATAGCACTCGAATCTTAAGTCGAATAGCAAGGGAATCTCACCATGTGTACACACCATAAGTGTTAGAGGCCACATTAGCGGCGCTTGCCCGGTGCAGCCGGGTCCTGCAGCGCTGGTCCCGCCAGTTGCTAAGCAGCCGGGATGACACATCACTGCCGGTCTCGAACTTCCGTTCCAGGACGGCATCATGGCAATAATAGCTGCTAGATGCTCAGCGCGTCACTCTCTGCCAGCAGCACCTCTTCCCCAGCGGTTGCCTAGGTGACGGGGAAGCCAGGTAGCAGCAGGTAATTAGGCCAGTACACCTGTGGCAGCATGCAGCTGCTCTCTGTTACTAATCAGGGGTGGACACACAGGAAGCAGCTGTAAGGATAAATGTGTAGCCCCTCGACCTGGTGGCCCCTTAGGTACCCGTGAGAATGTAATCTTAACACTACACACCAAACACACGGTGGCGAGTCAAGAAACATTCTGGTTTATTAGAAGTTTAACAGTAAGTTAAAAGACATGATACATGGGTGTGGACAAATGTGTGGTACTTTGTTATTGGCTGTTTAACAGTTGCTGGGCAGATTAAACAGGAGGGCATACAAGATATTATACACAAAAGAAATGAGTAACAAGGGGGCGTTTCGATTATACAAGAGTTTATGCAGGTGCACGCTGCATACCAATTCCAAGGGGAAATAGAAACAGTATATAGAGAGATAAGACACACTCAGGCTTACAATGACCTTGCGATGTAACCATGAAAAAACAGTCTACGTGCAAATTCTTATATGCTACATGGATTCCTAATTTTAACCCTTCAATCCCCTCTTAGAATCATGAATTTAGATGATATGATTCTTCTTACCAAATTCCTTATTTCTGTGCTTAGCAAGATATTGTTTGTAGCCTTCAGGGGAATTTGCGTGTGCAGGGGCAATAGATTCATACATAAGAGTATTTTCAATACCTTTGGTAGCAAATTTTCAACAACATGGTATAATACAAAAAACAACAATACAGATAATTGTAAGAATAATCAATATATAGATTGCTAATTGAACAAGGGCCTGTTCTATACCATTTGGGTGACCATTCTTATTACATCCCTATGTCCATCGTTTGGAGACACAGGGGTTAATGGTGCAAAAGTCTATCTGGTAGGCGGCTACATCGGTGCTGAAAAAATTGTACCAGAAAATGTATACGCCTGCCTTTTCAGTCATGTCCACTTCAGTTTTTGTGCAAAGGTATCTGGCAAACAAGAATCAATAGAATAATATACGTTATCCACCATCGTCCAGAATTCTAGAATGACCTCATCTGCTGGTGAGTCGTCTTCTCCATCATGTAGGAGGTTAGGGCTGTCTGCCCCCATTAGTACCTCGTCCTGTTGGAGGTCAGGGCTGTCTACCCTCGTTAGTACCTCGTCCTCGATCTGTTCTCTATCCGGGACGTTACTCGGGATTCTCTTTACCCTGGATGCGTGTATCCACACTGGACTCTCTTCTGTAAGGACAGCCGTCCTTGTTACCGCTACGATCTCTGTTTCTGGACCATAGGTGAAGTCTCCTGGACCTTTATTCCTGGGGAGAACCTTCACAACGACCTTGTCTCCGATCTGGAAAGGATGTGTTGATTCCTGTGGATTAAAAAAGATTTTTACAAATAACACCATGTTCAATTTCACTAAGTCTGGTGATGAGGGACCTAACATACTCTTCTCTAATCTGTTCTAGGTCTCCCTCCTGGACTACTAATGGTTTCTTAGCCCAGGGCGTGGGGAAAGGTCTTCCTATTAAAATTTCAAAGGGTGAATAACCCAGAGTCTGTTAGGGGGGTCATTCTAATTTCTGCTAGGACTATGGGGAGGGTTTGTTTCCATTTATTAAATGTTCTTTCTGTTGCTTTTCTAAGTTTATTTTTTTTCTCTACTATCTCTGAACTTTGAGAATGATAGGGAATGTGAAATTTTTTCTCTATTTGAAATGCTTTCACTAAAGCTTGTGTGATTTTTTGCTGTAAAGGCAGTGCCTTTGTCGCTATCTATTTGGAGCGGGCATCCCCATCTAGGGATGATTTCTTGTGTTAGTATGCGTGCAACTGTTTTTGCATCTTCTGCTTTTGTGGGAAATGCCTCTGGCCATCTGGAAAACATATCTACTATGACCAGAGCATACTCCTGTTTTGTACCTTTGTTAGGTATATGTGTAAAATCAATTTGCAAATGTGTGAAAGGAGTAGTTGGGTACTCCAGGTGTTGATGCTTTGCTTTCAATGGGTTATTAGGGTTGTTGCACAGACAGGTAATACATCTGCTAATGTACTAATCTACCAATGTTTTAGCATCTGTGATATAAAAGTCTTTGCTCAAAAGTATAGCTGTGGTGATTTTGCTATGGTGTCCTACCCCATGGTAGTGAGCAATGAACAATGGGGCGCTTGATTGTGGTATGCATGGTCTCCCCTCTTTGCAGATCAATCCTGTTATAGGATTTTTCTGCAATATTGGAAATAACCAGTCATCCAAGTCTTTTTGTGATGCTGAGCTTTGTAGTTCAGTGATCAGGTTTATCTTTCTACATTTGGCAAGCTCTTGTGAGCGCTATGAGTTCTGCAGCTTGTGCTGATTGATATGGAATGGGTCTCGCTTCTAAAATGTCATTTGGGAGGCATACCACTGCATAGCCTGCCTGATATGTCGAGTCATTGGGTCTATTACAAGAACCATCCACAAATACATGGTCAGAACCTGGTATTGGTACAGGGGAAATGTCAAGTCTAGGGGAGGTTTCTGACTCTATTGATGCAGAACAGTCATGATCGTCAGGAATGTCATCCTGTGGCCCTTTTAGTCCTAAAAGTGCATTTAGAATGGGTGCGGGGCCTGAGGATGCGTTTGCATACTTAATGGTGAGTGAGGGGCTTCCTAGCAACAGGACCTCATCTCCACTAAGACGCTGGGCTGACATGTTGTGTGTGTAGCCCTTTAAGTAATGCTACAACATTATGTGTGGTATGGAGAACAGTGGGTGAGCCTAGGGTGAGTGTGGTTGCCATCTCAGCTACCATTGCACAGGCCGCCAGTGCCCAAAGACAGGCAGGCATACCTTGGACCGACACCGGCATCACTTTGGAAAAGAATGCCACGGGGCGCAGCTTCCCTTCATGTTCTTGTGTCAGCACACCCGCCATGGTTTTACATTTTGTCCCTTGCATATAAATGAAATGGTTGTACATAGTTTGGGAGGGTCAATGCCGGACTTTTCATCAACATACATTTCATATGCATTTAACATTTCTTGTGACCATTGTATCTGTTTAGGTTTGTCATTGAGTGTGGCTTGTCTCAAAATGTTATCATAGTAGGAACAGTCAGAAATCCACTGTCTGTAATAATAGTGTTTGGGCGGACCAGACCCAGTACAGACTGAATGCGTTGTTGACTGACTTTTCTCTCTCCCTTTTTCAAGACAAAACTTAAATAATCAACATTCTTTTTGCACCATTGCATTTTTGCTTTTTGACACTTTGTGCCCACATTCACAGAGCCAGTTTAACAGTGATATACCATCCTCTCGGCATGCCTCCTTTGTTGAACTACAGATAAGCAGATCATCTGCATACTGTAGCAGGACTGAACCATAGGGGGGGGTGCCAGGGAATGTGGCTTGGAGCACGATGCTGTACACAACAGGGGAGTCAATATACTCCTGTGGCAGTCTGCATCATGTTAACTGCTGGCCTCAAAAGAAAATGCAAATAACAGTTGTGTCTGGGTGTCCACAGGTATGCTAAAAAATATATTTTTCAAATCGGTTACTGAGAAGTAGGCGGCATCTACAGGGATGGCTGAGATGAGTGAGTGTACATCAGGTGCAATGGGAACAATTAATTGGTTTATTGCTCTGAGGTCCTGTTGACCATATCTGAGGATTTACAGTGTCTAATTCTGTGTTTGGGTCAGAACTGTCAGTCATGAGCAAGTGTGGTGATGAAACATCAATTCCCTTTCCTGCTTCTGATGGACTAATTGTGATTTCTAGCACAGAGAGAAGATCTCTGCCTAGCAAATTCATTAGGCAGTCAAATATTACAGTAAATTCATGTTTTCCTATGTCATGGCCCTTTAAGGTCTGTCCCTGCCAGTCAATCTGAAATCTGGGGTTGTCTCTAGGTCTGGGTTGGCTGGGCTGCATGGGGTTACTGACCTGTCGGGGTTTGTTTGAAGGGAACGGACAGTCTCTAGCCTAATGGCTATCCCTTTCACAGTTATAGCAGCTTGTCTGCCTGTTGGGTGGGGGTCCCGCAGGAGCCCTCTGAGGTAGTCTGTCTCTAGGAGAACGGAATGGTTTATTCTTTCTCCTAAGATTGTTTTGATTTTGGAAGCGTGTGAACGGGGTATGTGATGGTGTGACAGTGTTTCTTTTAACTTCAAAACAACCTGCTGCTTCCTTTTCATATAAATGTTTTTTTTTTAAAAAATCCTTCACTGTATCAGAGGTCCAAGTTGAAACACTCTGCTTCACAGCGAGGATATATATATCAGCAGCAGATTATTAATGAAAATAGAAACAAGTAAATTATCATTATGCAGAAGCGGCAGACCTGCTTCCTCGGTCCAGCACTTCTTGAATCTCTTCCAGAAATTTGTCACTGTTTCTGACACTTTCTGCTTACAACTTACAGCTATGGGGAGAGATGCGCGTGCTTTAAACACTTCATTCATATGTGCAGCAAGTTGATCCCACATAGCATCTATGCCTTCTTGTGTATTAAGTGGGTAACCTACAGTTGTTTGTGTGACTGAGGGTACACTGATAAGTGGAACTTTTTCCCAGTCTCATTTATTGTAATGGTCAATTATATCATTAACACTGAGTCTCATATCTCCTTGGGTAAAGCTGCGTCCTTTGCATGCTTTCTTTAAATATATTATACATCCTATTGGTGTTATTATTGGTTTGGGACAATTTTTTAATTATCCTATCTATCCCGCTAAATTGTCTACCCAAGGGTTAATAAAATAGTAATTTGTGGGGGAGACACGGGCAACAT
Organism: Crinia signifera; assembly: GCF_055691185.1. Taxonomy (NCBI): domain Eukaryota; kingdom Metazoa; phylum Chordata; class Amphibia; order Anura; family Myobatrachidae; genus Crinia; species Crinia signifera. Next base: position 327,292,965 of record NC_139218.1, on the reverse strand, counting down.
ATTCTTTACATGTCTCTCCTGGTAAAAGCGGGGAATATCTGTTTCTTTACTCTAATATAATCCCATAATATAACAGTATGTCAGTCAATATAGTCACAATAATATCTGTCACAAGTCAAGTCGCAATTGTACTTAAAATCACTTTAAACAAAATGACATTCAGTAGCCAAATCACTTTGCAAATCTACTTAGAATCGCTCTACACAACAAATGACACTCAGTGGCCGTACACTCACCACCCGTTCACTGAGTATCCCTAATACAAAATATACAGCACAATTGTATATAAGACAGACAGAACACTTCAGCGTACGTGCACTTACCATCCGTCTACTGAGTGTTTAAACAAATACACAGTTGCAACATTAACAGACAAACATGTACATACATATATTTAGGCGATCAGATCGAGAAGGCTTTCTCTGTGAACCCCTGGTTCAATTGCGGTATCCCGGATACCTGTTTCGTAATCTCAAGTCCCGGACTTGAATTACCTTTACGTGGACCCCAGGTCCTTGTATCCCTGAAACATTTTATGACGTCATAAATTTCCTTACATACAATTACGTAATATTAAGTCCCGGACTTAAATATTACCTTGTCACGTGTTCCCGGAACACGGAGTGAGTTCAGATCCAGTAGATGGTCGCAATCCCTTAGCGGAAAAGACAGACAAGTAATTCTCTATCTTACCGATCAGGGGACGATCGTCTGGACCCCGGACTGGCCCCCAAATTGTAAGGATAAATGTGTAGCCCCTCGACCTGGTGGCCCCTTAGGTACCCGTGAGAATGTAATCTTAACACTACACACCAAACACACGGTGGCGAGTCAAGAAACATTCTGGTTTATTAGAAGTTTAACAGTAAGTTAAAAGACATGATACATGGGTGTGGACAAATGTGTGGTACTTTGTTATTGGCTGTTTAACAGTTGCTGGGCAGATTAAACAGGAGGGCATACAAGATATTATACACAAAAGAAATGAGTAACAAGGGGGGGTTTCGATTATACAAGAGTTTATGCAGGTGCACGCTGCATACCAATTCCAAGGGGAAATAGAAACAGTATAGAGAGAGATAAGACACACTCAGGCTTACAATGACCTTGCGATGTAACCATGAAAAAACAGTCTACGTGCAAATTCTTATATGCTACATGGATTCCTAATTTTAACCCTTCAGCAGCCTTTATAAGGGATTCATTTGGGCTGCTCCAATGCCGGTTATAGAAGTGCTTGGAGACTGCTCTCACTTTGCTGGTTTTTCTCTTGATACCTGAATCTGATCCTGTTGGTTATCTCCTGTTACCTGAATCCCGGGAAGTTACCTCTAGCTACCTCCAGGCTGCTCATTCCCTTGCCCCTGCAAAGCAAGTACCATCTAGATTTTTGTTATACCCTTTATTGGCAGGGAGATTAGAAGACATTCCTTATCAGCTGTGTGAGGTCAGCTTCCCAGTTAGGGCCTGTGCTTAGGCCGTGGCGGTAGGCCATACTATTCAGCGTATATATATATACTTTAGTTATCACTGTTTGTCCGTGTCTTGATACTCTGTATTTGCATTCATCCTTGTTATTAGTCATTGCACCTTTCTTGTCAGAGTTTATGTATCCCAGTCTTTGCTTCTCATACCCCTTCTTGTCTCTCAGTCCTGTTGTTTAGTTTTAGGTTAGTTTTCTGTAGGCATTGTAGTTCCAAGCTTGCTGCTCCCTACCGGCAGCTGCCCAGGGCCCTTAGGGATAAGTCTCCACTGCCACTTGCTGACGTAAGACCAGGCGGCATACAAGTACCGATAGACGTATAGGGGGAAATTTACCAATATGAAAAACCTAGTTTTTCGTATTGGTTTTTTCCCTACGGTTGCATACGACTGTTTAAGTCGTATGCAAACTCGTGTTCCGGAGGGGGATTTACAAAGCAGTCATATACGACTGCTTTGTAACCCTCCGATGGTGTAATGATTCGTATTAGCGGCCGTATATACGGCTGCTAATACGAATTATTTCTAGCAGTCTGCACGGATCAGTCAGATCCGTGCAGGCTGCAGTGTGTAAAAAAAAATAGAAAAATAAATAAATAAAAAAAAAAACGGCGTGGGGTCCCCCCCACAGCCGAAACCAGCACCAGGCTGAAGGAGCCGGGGCCGGTAATTAAAAATCAGGGAACCCGACAAATAGGGGCTCCCCGATTTTTAACAACCAGCCCCAGGCTCCAAGTCCGGGGCTGGTTCCCAAAATACGGGGGACAAAATGACTAGGGTTTCCCCGTATTTCAAGAACCAGTCCCAGGCACAACCAGCCGGCAGGGTAATGCCACAGCTGGGGGACACTTATTATATAAGGTCCCGCGGCCAAAACATTAACCCTACCGACCAGTCAGCCTGGCCAGGGGCCCTGGGGGAGTGGGGACCCCCCCAATGAAGGGGTCCCCCCCCTCCAGGACTTACCTGACCAGGCTGAAGCCTGGTACTGTCCCCGATGCCCCTGGGCGGTGGGCATCGGGCTGATTATGGTGTAAAAATAAGGTTAAACTATTGTTTTTTACTGTGGCACTACAAGTGCCAGCAAGCCTCCCCAGCAAGCTGGGACTTGGAGAACCACAAGGTTTGTTTTTTTGCCAAGACCCTTACCTGGACTACGTCGCGCTGGGACAGGTGAGTATGGTTTCCTTCCACAGCTTCCCAAATGGATTTCGTCGGATCCGGACGGCGACAGCGACGGTCGACATGGAGGAAGAAGACGACACAGGACCAGAAGACGCCGACACAGGACATCAGGGCTACCTACGGAAAGAAGATAGGTAAGTATTAGTATGTGTGGGCTTTGTATGTAATAAAGTTTTATTTTAAAAGTGTGTCAGTGTGTTTTGTGCACTATTTTTTTACCTGTGGAACTACAAGTGCCAGCGGGCCCTTTAATGCCCAGCAGGCTGGGACTTGTGGTTCTCCAAGTCCCAGCTTGCTGGGGAGGCTTGCTGGCACTTGTAGTGCCACAGTAAAAAACAATAGTTTAACCTTATTTTTACACCATAATCAGCCCGATGCCCACCGCCCAGGGGCATCGGGGACAGTACTAGGCTTCAGCCTGGTCAGGTAAGTCCTGGAGGGGGGGGACCCCTTCATTGGGGGGGTCCCCACTCCCCCAGGGCCCCTGGCCAGGCTGACTGGTCGGTAGGGTTAATGCTTTGGCCGGGGGGACTTGCATAAAAAGTCTCCCCCCGGCTGTGGCATTACCCTGCCGGCTGGTTGTGCCTGGGACTGGTTCTTGAAATACGGGGGACCCCTAGTCATTTTGTCCCCCGTATTTTGGGAACCAGCCCCGGACCTGGAGCCTGGGGCTGGTTGTTAAAAATCGGGGAGCCCCTATTTGTCGGGTTCCCTGATTTTTAATTACCGGCCCCGGCTCCTTTAGCCTGGTGCTGGTTTCGGCTGTGGGGGGGACCCCACGCCGTTTTTTTATTTATTTATTTTTCTATTTTTTTACACTGCAGCCTGCACGGATCTGACTGATCCGTGCAGGCTAAAACGCAAATAGAACAGGAAAATGGTGTTCTATTTTCCTGTCGTATTTGCATGGGTGTTTTACACCACTAAGCAGCCGTATTATCAGTACGGCTGCTTAGTAAATCAGAAACCACCATTCTTTTGAATGGTGATTTCTGTCGTATCCTATCGATGGTGTAGGGCATTCGTATTTGTAACTACAAATACGAATGTTCCATCTTTAGGACTACGAATTGTTGTATTTTTGGGATTGTAAATCCCGAAAATACAAATTCGTAAAAAAAAAGGTGTATTTCTCCCTACGAATACACCTTTTTTCTACGAATCCATTTTGGTAAATTTCCCCCATACTGTCTTATGAGAAAAGTTATTGGCAAGAAGGCTCGCTTGTGTGCTCTGTGGACTTAGGCCTGGGTGTCTTGGGTGGCTACCCAGAAGACGTCCAGAGGCCCCTCGGCTGAAGACCTGCTGTCCGGAATCCATAGTGATCCTACTCTTTCACCTTTTCCTACACACTCCAGGCGTTCCCCAGGAAGACCCTGCTAGGCTTCTATAGAGTATAAAGGCAGCTTTTGCTGGAGTTACCCTCTGCACTAAGCACCAGTATGTGGGGCTTAGTGCATGCATATGCAGTAAAATCACCAAAATGTGTTTTTTTTTACTGCATTCTTCCTTTAGTTCATCCCACCCCCTTTTCTTCATAAAAGCAGTCTGAGATTAAAGTGAGGGGCTGGGACGAGAGGCCAAGAGCTGGAAAAGAGGACGATCACTGAGAAACCAGAACCTTGAAGCAATGCCTAACTGTGAGTTGGTGAAGATTAAGGAGGCAAAGGTTGGCATGACATATGGAATGGGCGAGATGGCTGGCACAAGGGGAGTGGGTGAGGAAGTGTGACAAAAAAAGAGGGGAGCGGCATTTCCTTTAAGGCCATGCCTCCTATGTGCAAGGCCACACCCACATTCCCAAACAGGTGTGTGCCTTTGGGCTTTCACTGCCAGGTTAACCCCCTTTCATTTTGTTCTAGATCGGCCCCTGACAGTTCAACCAAATTCGAACTACAGAGATGTACAGAGATGTTTTAGAAAATGTATTTTGCTAAACAACTCTCAAGTGTTCAGGTTCAATATTTTTTTTTTATTATTTGCAAATATTTTAAATGGTATTTTATAGGGGTGATCGGGTTCAGATTCCTGAAATCCGAATGCACCAGGATACTCTTCAGGGCCGGTGCTAGGATGTGCAGCACATACTTTTTGTACTGTGCGATGCCCTCAGGAGCGCAAAAATCTACAATTATTAAAAATGTTGTTATAAACATGTATAAGAAAAGACTCACTGTTTTTTTGCTGTTTATCTCTTGTGCAGTCCCTCCTCTTCTATCTGCGTAGGCAGGACGCTGAGGACGCCATTACACCCCTCTCATGAGTGAGGGAGAAAGGAGGGGAGAGAAGGAGGAGATGGAAGAAGAGGGGAAGAGATAGAGGGGGCGGAGTGTTGAGGACTGGCAGTGGCACTGGCACAGAGAACTGAGAAGAGGGAAGGATGGGGAGGTGGCGCTGCTGCCTGTTCGTCATTTGATTGACAGCTGACAGGCGCAGGAAGCAATGGGTAGGGGGCGGATCCGGACATGACATGTCATCCAGGCATTCACAAACAGCGCTACATGCCTCAGCGCAAGTGTCTGTGAGGAAGAGGGGGCGGGTCGCAGGAGGAGGACAGTGTGTGCGCGGTGCAGGGAGCTGCTCAGCCTCTCCATACTGCCGCCTGCTGTCAGACAGGCACTGTGGGCGGCGTGCAGGCTGTGTGCACTCGCGGTGCAGGGAGCAGCTCTTTATACTGCTCCCCCCCCCCCCAGTGTCAGACAGGCGCTGCGGGTGGCGTACAGGAGGCAGTGACAGTGAGGGCTGAGGCAGCTTTAGCAAAGCAAGGAGTGAGACAGCGCCTTTTCAGCATGGCACCTCCCGGCTTTGCAGGAGCTGCTGAGTGGGTAGCACCAGCCCTGATACCCCTGATTCATGTACAGACCCGAACACTGTACGGGTATTCCCGCCAAGACTTGGGAGCTCAGAACGTGGCAAAATGTCATCATCCTGTGTCAGATCTCGCAAGATCCCTGTCAGCGCCAGACATTTATTTGATTGAGAGAAACCAGCATGAAATCCTTTTTTTCTTTTTCAGTGATTTGATACTCCATTCAATTAACAAGTCACTCATAACCTGCCACACATGTGCATCCAAAATATACCATTATTACAATAATATTAAGTTTCATTTTTCAAGACATGGGATTACTGTAGTTTCTCAGCACAGCAGTTATTTATAATGCACACACCTTTTGTGATTTCCTTCCCTGAGTTAAAATTTTACAGATTGTTTATTAAGTGAATTAGGAAGAAATGTGCTTTGAAGTTCCATATTTTTTTTCATAAGTGTATAGACTGCAAGTGTCTTCTGCATGTGTCTAGCCAGCATACGGATTCCAATGAGCTACCCCTCCTTGTTAATTGTCGGGAATGACATCTGCTGATAATACTATAGTTAGAGAAAAGTGAATATGTTTTGCAATTCACAGTTTTGCTGAGTGTCTGGTCTCTTGGCACAGATATGATAAACTAATTACCTGACCAGGTGTCCCCCTTGAAATGTCTAGCTAATTCCTTCCCCTGAGCTGTTCCTAGCCACAGCATTCAACAGCAATTTAAATTTAGAAAAAATATTTTATAGCCAGATATAATTCTGATTGTACCTCTTATCACAGATGGTGTGGCTTACCCAGCTAAAGTAAAGGAAGAACAATACCTTGTCTGGTTAGGTGGGAGGAAACAGCCCAGAGGCAGGAGTGTACATTGCCTCACGGATCTGACTAGATCGCTTAGAAAATGACCCACATCACTCTGTGTGTAGGGGCAGGGCTGGATTAAGGTCTGTGGGGGCCCTGGACAACAAAATTGTGGTGGCCCCAGAATATTTCACGTTTTTTTTGTTTGACTCCCCCCCCAGCCCCTTTTTTTCATACTTACCTCATCCCCTGATGTCCACAGCGGCCTCTGGGATCCTCGTCAGCGGCATCTCCAGTCCCAGGGGTGCATTGCGCACCCGCGAACTTGCGCAATGTACCCCTGGGACCGGAGATGACACTGAAGAGGATCCTGAAGGTCTTTGTGGATGCGGGGGACACTGTGGATGTTGGGGGACCATTGGGGGACCACCAAGGGACCAGGAAAGTATAAAAAAAAAATCCAAAATCTGAAAACATCCCTTATCCAAAATGCTTGTGGTCCCGAGCATTTCGGATAAGAGATACTCAACACCTATACTAGCAATCTGGCACATTAACCTGAATTATATACTATACACACTGACTATGAAACTGTAGTCACATAGGGGGAAATTTACCAAAATGGATTCGTAAAAAATAGGTGTATTCGTAGGCAGAAATACACCTATTTTTTACACATTTGTATTTTCGGGATTTACAATCCTGAAAATACAACAATTTGTATTCCTAATGATGGGACATTCGTATTTGTATTTACAAATACGAATGTCTACACCATCGATAGAATACGACAGAAATCACCATTCAAAAGAATGGTGGTTCCTGATTTACTAAGCAGCCGTATTGATACTACGGCTGCTAATTGGTGTAAAACAGGCATCCAAAATACGACAGGAAAATACACCCTGATGTTCCTGTCGTATTTGGCTTAAGCCTGCACGGATCAGTCAGATCCGTGCAGGCTTTAGAATAAAAAAAATAGAAAAATTAATTAAATTAAAAAAAAAGCCAGCGTGGGGTCTCCCCCACAGCTGTAACCAGCACCAGGCTGAAGGAGCCGGGGCCGGTAATTAAAAATCAGGGAACCCGACAAATAGGGGTTCCCCGATTTTTAACAACCAGCCCCAGGCTCCAGGTCCGGTGCTGGTTCCCAAAATACGGGGGACAAAATGACTAGGGGTCCCCCGTATATTAAGAACCAGCCCCAGGCCAAACCAGCCAGCAGGGTAATGTCACAGCCGGGGGACACTTATGATATAAGGTCCCGCGGCCAAAACATCACCCTACTGACCAGTCAGCCTGGCCAGGGGCACTGGGGGAGTGGGGACCCCCCCAATGAAGGGGTCCAGCGGTGTAGCTAGGTGCCATGGTGCCCGGAGCAAGGAAATATTTTGCGCCCCCCCCCGGTAATGAATTGTGGGCGTGGCTAACATGTGTTGGCATGTTACATTTGAAAATAAAAACTGTAAAAAATAAGACACTGTAACGGAATCTGCTGCGCTATATAAGACGCTGTAACGGAATCTGCTGCGCTATATAAGACGCTGTAATGGAATCTACTGCGCTATATAAGACGCTGTAATGGAATCTGCTGCGCTATATAAGACGCTGTAACGGAATCTGCTGCGCTATATAAGACACTGTAACGGAATCTGCTGCGCTATATAAGACACTGTAATGGAATCTGCTGCGCTATATAAGACACTGTAACAGAATCTGCGGCGCTATATAAGACGCTGTAACGGAATCTGCTGCGCTATATAAGACACTGTAACGGAATCTGCTGCGCTATATAAGACGCTGTAACGGAATCTGCTGCGCTATATAAGACGCTTTAACGGAATCTGCTGCGCTATATAAGACGCTGTAACGGAATCTGCTGCGCTATATAAGACGCTGTAACTGATTCTGCTGCGCTATATAAGACGCTGTAATGGAATCTGCTGCGCTATATAAGACGCTGTAATGGAATCTGCTGCGCTATATAAGACGCTGTAACGGAATCTGCTGCGCTATATAAGACACTGTAATGGAATCTGCTGCGCTTTATAAGACGCTGTAACGGAATCTGCTGCGCTATATAAGACGCTTTAACGGAATCTGCTGCGCTATATAAGACGCTGTAACGGAATCTGCTGCGCTATATAAGACGCTGTAACGGATTCTGCTGCGCTATATAAGACACTGACGGAATCAGCTGCAATATATAAGACACTGTAACGGAATCTGCTGCGCTATATAAGACGCTGTAACGGATTCTGCTGCGCTATATAAGACGCTGTAACGGATTCTGCTGCGCTATATAAGACACTGACGGAATCTGCTGCGCTTTATGAGATGCTGACAGCTGTAAATAAATAAATATATATACAGATAAAGATAAATACTGTACAGCACAGCAGGGCGGCAGCAGAAGCCAGAGAGATTCACTCCCCTACTTTTAAGGAAGGCACAAAACTTCAATCACAAGCAGCAACTGGGACGACATTACACTTGTGAATATCCCCACTTCCCCCTCCCTCCGTGTAAGAGCATAGAAGACTGGAGAAAACCCTCCCACCCCACATGTAGTGCATTTTACCACAATTTTACAGTACTTGCCAGGATCCCCGCTGCCGGCTGAGCCTCCGTGCTGCCGCTGTGCCTCCTCACTGCTTATGAGAATCCCCCACTGACACAGGGCTCCCGAGTCCCACGCTGCTGTTTCATCTCTCCGTTGTTGCTGCTTTGCTTCCTGCTCCTCACTTGCGGTGCGCGGGCGACGTCATGACGCCACTCGCACACTGGATTACTGGGAACGCTGAAGTCTCTGAGAACCTCTCAGAGACTTCAGCTTACAATGGACTTGTACACTGAAACGGATGTCATTGGGTTCCGTGCATCTGCACAGTAATCACCCATAAACATCCAGGTGACTGGAGTGCTGCTGCGCTGCGCTGCCCGGAAGCCGGACCGGGCAGCAGCAGCAATTTAGACAGGAGTGAGTCAGCCGCCCGGACGGTGCGCTTGGCGGCAGGGACAGCCGGGCGAGCAGGAGACAGGCGCCGTGCAGGGCAGCCACCGCGCACGCTGCCCGCCATTACCGTTATACTATTAAGTATGATCCTCCTTATGCAGGGATCATTTGCGGAGGGGGGGCGGGCCGGCGGCGCCATTCGACCAATCGGCGCCCGGAGCATGAGCTCCGGTGGCTCCGCCCTCCCTACGCCTCTGAAGGGGTCCCCCCCTCCGGACTTACCTGACCAGGCTGAAGCCTGGACCCCACGCTGGGTTTTTTTTTTTAATTTATTTATTTTTTCTATTTTTTTTTACACCTTGCAGCCTGCACGGATCTGACTGATCCGTGCAGACTGCCAGAAACATTCATATTAGTGGCCGTATATATGGCCAGCTAATACGAATCATTACACCATCGGAGGGTTACAAAGCAGTCGTATCTGACTGCTTTGTACATTCCCCTCCGGAACACGACTTTGCATACGACTGAAACAGTCGTATGCAGTCGTAGGGGAAATACCAATACGAAAAACTAGGTTTTTCATATTGGTAAATTTCCCCCATAATGTCTGTACATGAGGCAGATTGTTCCCTGACAGTGCATAATAGCTACAGTATAACCATGGCCAGCCTAGAAAGGCTGACCCTGGCTAAACTGTAGTTAATATTCTGATTGAAAGGTAGTTTCAGTTTGTGTCCATTTGAAATAATGGAGAATTTACAACACGCAGACAGCAGATTTCGAAATCCCGTAGAGTGTTGGAAGGTTTATTTGTGAGTAACCCTCCCCTTTCTACTAGGCTTTCTTGTCAATAGTTATAGTATGACAGGTGTTAGAAAATGCTGCAGCTTAAGATGTTTGTGAATGTGTGTGGGTTGAGGAGAATGGCAGGCAGGGGGTATGAATAATGTTGATCATGCAGTTTTACATCTGTTATCTAACTGCTGTGAAATGATATAATAATGAGTAGGATTTAACATTTTCATGTAAGACTGCACTTATTTATGCCAGGAATAAAGTGCAGAAGAGGTTATATGCTCAGTGTGGAGGATACTAGAGCTGTGTGTTCATTGCAGGACATTTGTAGTACTTATTGCATTGCATTTTTTTATTAATTGTATCAATGCACTTTTATTCCACGTTTGTCTAAATCACTATAGTTTAAGCATTATTTAGAATATTATATATTTTTACAAGGGCCATTTGTATGGGGAAAACATCCTGAATAGGACGGACAGTCTCCGGCTGCTGTTGATTATGAGGAATCTCACCAGGGCCGGCGCTACCCGCTCAGCAAAGCCTGCAAAGCAGGTAGGCGCCGGACCTGAGAGGCGCTCCCTACTCCCTGCCGAGTGACAGCTTTAGGGGGCACCTGTTTCATTTATTGTCCCCAGATGCTTTATAAGACAAGTAGAGTCCACCGCATCTCTACCTTTTTCACATGACAGCGGCACGGGCACCTTCCCTTGCTGCCCGCACACTCACTTTTTATCCTCTCCCGGCGGCTCCTCAGTCAGGCATGCAGCACAATGCAGCCTACAGAGTGCCAAACCTAGGACACAGCGGGGGAGCGCCGATCAGCATCAGCGTGGAGCTCCCCCTCTGTGTCCTAGGCTCGGCGCTTTGCAGGCTGCACTGTGTAATGTGCCTGACTGAGGAGCCGCCGAGTTAGGAGAATAGAAACAGTGAGTGTGCAGGGAAGCAAGGGAAGGTGCCGGTGCCGCTGTCCCTGCATGTGAAAGAGGTAGAGCGGCGGTGGACTCTGTGTGCACTGTGCAGGAGGTTGACGCAGTGTCACCGTCACTGCTTGCGGAGGAGGGAGAGCAGCTGTGGACTCTACTATTAAAGCAGGGCGTACAAGAAGGGTGGAGATCTGCGGCAAGGCATCACAGCTGGACCCCTGGTAGGTCTCTGTCCCTGCAACCCCCCCCTGGTCCCTGTGGCCCCCCAGTCCTTGTCCCTGCGCCTCCCCCCTGGTCCATGCATCCTACCCTAGACCTGCATCTTCCTGGTTCCTGTGTCCCCCTAGTCTTTGTTCCTGCGTCCCCCCAGTCCTTCATCTTCCCCCGGTCCCTGTCCCTGCGTCATCCCCTGGTCACTGTCCCTGCATCATCCGACGGTCCATATCCCTGTGTCATTCAGCGGTCCCTGTCCCTGCGTCCCCCCCCCCCGGGTCCCTGCGTCCCCTCCGGTCCCAGTCTCTGTCTCCCCCCTGTCCCTGCATCCCCCGGTCCCCGTCCCTTCATCCCCCCTGTCCCTGCATCCCCCCTGCCCTGATCCCTGCCTCCCCACGGTCCCTGTGTCCCCAAATTATATGTAAAGTATGGCTTAATCCATGTGGCAAAACGTGAATTTTTTTTTAGATCCATGTAGCATAACATAAATTTTATCTCAATCTGGGTGGCATGCAGGGGAGCCGAGAGGGGGGGGGGAGAGGGTACTAATTACCTGGGCCCGGGCTTACTGGAGGGGCCCGGCAGGGGCCCTGGTTTGACCCCCTTCTTCGTCCATCCCGGGCAGCAGCATACACCTCTACTGCCTGCTGTCGGCACAGTACATGCTAAAGGTGTGTGTGCTGCTGCTGCTAGGGGGGGCATAGCCTCCCACGATTAGCCTCCACCTCGAAACATTTTTGAGGCATAGACTCCCGCGATTAGGCCACGCCCTCCACATTTTACCGGGGCCCGGCACACCTCTCGGCTTCCCTGGTGGCATGACCTACATTTTGGCTCAATCTGGGTGGCATGATGTGAATTTTAGCTCAATCTGGGTGGCATGATGTGAATTTTGGCTCAAACTGGGTGGCATGATGTTAATTTTGGCTCACTCTGGGTGGAATAATGTGAATTTTTGCTCAATCTGGGTGGCATAACGTGAATTTTGGCTCAGTCCGGGGGGCATGATGTGAATTTTGGCTCAATCCAGGTAGCATGATGTGAATTTTGGCTCAATCTAGGTGGCATAACGTGAATTTTGGTTGTCGGGGTGGCATAACATGAATTTTAGCTCAGTCCGGGGGACATGATGTAAATTTTGGCTCAGTCCGGGGGCATGATGTGAATTTTGGCTCAATCTGGGTGGCATGATGTTAATTTTGGCTCAATCTGGGTGGAATAATGTGAATTTTTGCTCAATCTGGGTGGCATAACGTGAATTTTGGCTCAGTCCGGGTGGCATGATGTGAATTTTGGCTCAATCTGGGTTGCATGAAGTGAATGTTGGCACTTTCGTTGTGACATAAAGGTGCCCATACACAGAGCGATCCTGTTTTGCGAGGTGATAAGCGGTTCTCCCACATCGCAAAGCACAATAAGTATGCTGAATGTACTTTTTGAACTAGATCGCACTGCATCTATGTCAAAATGACGCTGCTTAAGCGCATCACATATGTTTTAACTAGATGCAACGCGATCTAGTTCAAAATGCACGGAGCACATCCCTCCATGTATGGGCACCTTAACGTGAATGTTTGCCATCCGGGTTGTATAATGTGATTTTTGACTAAATTTATTAGAATTTTGGCTCATTGTGTGTCCGGCAAGTATTATGGGGTCTACTATTGTGTTTTATAATGTGTATAAGAGGTATATGGTGTGGCACACTACACTCAAGAACATGCCCCTTTAAAGTGGCCACGCTATTTTTCTGGACCGTGCCTTCGCCATGCGCATAGCAACATCCTTCACTTTTCCATACCCCCCTTTCAAGTTTCCACTTCAACCCCTGGTGGACATTGTGTGTAACTTGCACTACTCTGGTTGTTATGTGTAAGCCACATTACTATGGGCATTATATGTAAAAGGAACTATTACTGTTGGTATTATATATAAGGGGAACTATTGTGTTGCATAATGTGTATAAGGGACACTAGTGTGTGGTTTAATGTAACACTAACACTACATACAGTGCAATATGAATAAGATTATGCTACTGTGTGCTGTAATGTGAAAAAACACTCTTTGTAAGAACATACCTCCTTTTTTATTGTGCGTACCTCAAGCATGCACTGTCTCTATGATAAGGTATGGGAGGGTGCATATTTATAGTTTGCAGGAGGGAGCCCAACACCCTAGCACCGGCCCTGAATCTCATGAGAACTTCCGAGCTCTCACAAGATTTCCCCTGTACTTGACTCACGACAAAGTCCCTGGGCGGCCACTCAGACCGGCTACGGGGGCCGTATATGGCCCGCGGGCCGGAGGTTCCCCACCCCTGCCGTAGAACAATATATATATATATATATATATATATATTAAAAAAAATTTAACATTACATTTTTATTGTGAATTTTTCATGAAAATAAAACATTATGGGGAGCATTGTTAGAGTATTGGTTAGCATTGTTTCTTCAAAAATTATCTGAGGTCATGGGTTTGATTCACACCATGACCCTAATGCTGGGTACACACCAGGACGACAAGGGCCCGATTCTGTCAATTTAGATCCAATTCCGACCGGTTGTATGCAGATTGTATGTACTATCGTGTGTTTTTGCCATTTATTTGATCCGATTCCGATCCAATGCGCGTACACGCCACTCGTTTGGTCGCATCTTTGGTCCTACGTGCTGCAGGTAGGATCCGGCAATCCCAGGCCGACCGACCGTCAATCGTATGCAGATCGTGAGTGTTTTTTGCCGCCTCCGTCGTCCGTCCGTCGGTGCGTCCGTCGTTTGATCCAGCCTATTTGAGTGGCAGCAGCCTTTACATATCTGCAGCAGACATCCTCTGCCACACAAGGGCCACAGTGTGTTTTTTTGTATTTTTATATGCTGCTACCTGTACCTGCATTACCAGAGGGAGAACAGGATTCTCCTCAATCTGGATAGCAAACTCCATTTATTGCCCTTTTGTCTTTGCCTTTGTATGGGGTACTGTGCGGCAGACATGGTCTCCGCTGCAGGTATGTGATGGCCACTGCTCACATGTCGTACGGCGCACATCAATGGGGCGGGGGCCATTGCATCTGCGCCATGCGCCATGTGGGCCGCAGCCTTTACATATCTGCAGCAGACATCCTCTGCCACACAGTACCTTATCCCTACTGTTGTAAGTGCCTGTTCCAGAAGTTACCAGAGTGTGTTTTTTTGTATTTTTATATGCTGCTACCTGTACCTGCATTACCAGAGGGAGAACAGGATTCTCCTCAATCTGGATAGCAAACTCCATTTATTGCCCTTTTGTCTTTGCCAATAGTATGGGGTACTGTGCGGCAGACATGGTCTCAGCTGCAGGTATGTGATGGCCACTGCTCACATGTCGTACGGCGCACATCAATGGGGCGGGGGCCATTGCATCTGCGCCATGCGCCATGTGGGCCGCAGCCTTTACTTATCTGCGGCAGACATCCTCTGCCACACAGTAGCCCGTACTTATTGGGAAAGTTTAAACTGGGTCATACATACTTAAATCTTTATATATAGTGTTTTTGTACAATATCTTTTATATATGGTATTATAATATATTTGTGTTGACACAATAAATCTATTTACTATTTTACATGTTTTAGCTATGAAAGGCCTAAAAAACCTGTTTCTGTCCTAGGCCTAAATTATAAATAAAAATATTTTGTTTGCACAATAAAGTGTACGGTGTATATTTCATCCTTACCTTGCAATACTGGTACTGCAGCACCTTCACAATGGCTTTGCAGGTCTCCGGGATGATGAGGCCCAAAGCTTGCGGGGAGATGAGGGATCCAAACTTTAGGTCAGCAAGAGACCGTCCTGACGCCAGAAACCTCAGGGTCACCACCAGCCGTTCCTCAGCAGGGATAGCCATGCGATACTTGGTATCCTGCTTCTCGATGTGGGGAGTCACCAGACGCAGCAATTCCTGGAATGTGGCATCATCCATCCTCAAGAAGTTACGAAAATCGTCTGGGTTATTTTCCCTGATGTCCCTGAGCAGTGGCATGTGCGAACGAGTCTGACGCTGAAGTAGCCACTGCTTTGTCCAGCATGATCTTTCTCTCCTGCGCTGGGCTCTCTGACGTCTGAGCTTCAACACTGCATAATAGAGCAGGTACTGTTGCTGGTGACTACCCATCACTGCATTCTCCATAGTGCAGGGTTAAAAGACACTTTGTAATGGCAGGCAAAACAAAGTAATGTGTAAATAGCTATGTCCAGCGTTCAGCAGGTATAAACCAAGCCTCACTAGTAACAAAGCAGAAATACACTGGTTTAAAATGGCTGCTGCTATTCCTATCCCCCTCTGCTAGTCCTCCCCCTCTGCTAGTCCAGCCCCTTCATTCAAATTTCAAAGGCCAATCTGACGACGGTCGCATGTGTTCTTGCAAAAAAACAAAAACCAGCGATCCGACCATCTTAACGACCATTGCGGGCGCATCGGGATCGGATCTGGATCGTTCCGCCAAAAAACCACAATTTTTGCTAATCGTTTGCTGGGGACTGCCTGGGAGCTCCCGCGAAGTCCAAGGGAAATCGTTCCATGGTCGTCTATCGGTCGTGGACGACGGTGGTCGTCCTGGTGTGTACCCTACATTACTGTATAGAGTTGTATATTCTCCCCATGCTTGTGCAGGTTTTCTCCCACAATCCTAAAATATACTGATACAGTAGATCAATTGATCCCAACAATAATAATAAACACAAATTGAAAGCTCCTCTAGGGTTGGGACTCATGTGAATGGACAAATGTTCTCTGTGACGTACAGCAGAATATGGATTGCTATAGAACTAACTGCTAACAATTAAACTTAATATTGTCCTTTTCTTTCCCAGTGTCTGTACACTTTACTAAACAGTAACTTTCTACGTTACTATCATACATGTCGAAAAAATGGCTGCTCCCTCCAGTAAGGGGTCAGCACAGTGGGGGGCATGGTGCAGCAGGAGGCAATGTAGCAGGGGGCATAGTAAGGGACGTGGAAACAAATAGGGGTAGAACCGGGTGTGTGTCACATCATTGTAGCCTCACCTCTCTGCACAATACTGAGATTAAGCATTAGGCAATGCTTACTCTCAGTACCACATTTACACAATACCACATTTACACTGTGTGTGGATCTGAGCCCTCAAACATTGCAATTGACAAGAGAGCAGCTGCCAGGAGGAAAAAACAGTAGCCTTACCATGAAGTGGCAGATTGTGAGCTTAGAAAGTGCAGTACTGGTTCTATTGTGTTTGTGTATTTATTTATGTAGCCTATACTATAGACCATCTGTACTGTTAAAAATTAATTCTGTATTTCACACAGTATCCAGTGTAAAAAAAAGACCAATTTTCAGGGCTGTTACCACTCCCCTAGACCCCTGTACTTACTTGAATGCGTTGCAGAGTGGGAGATTTTGGATAACATTTGGAACTCCCCCCCCCCTCTAAAAATCCAGCATTTGACACTGGGTGGGGTCATGAAGATGCACTGTCACGCCCCTGTTTCCCTACATCCAGTCTCACATCCCTCACACTGGGACCCCTCAGATGCAAGTACCACTGGGAGGTGTGTTGACTACAGGCTGGGAGAGTCCGGCTGAGAGTCTTGCACACTCTGAGGCTGGGAATGCCACATGATTTTTGAGAGCCTCCTGGCCATTTCATGATAGTAGGCAAGTATGAATACTATTTCTAGCTGTACTTATTGGAGATATGTGCTGACCCCTGTATTTTGGTTTTGGTTTTCAGAGCAGCAGTAGCAGCAGCAGAGACCCACAGCTGTTATTTCTATTTAAAAATGTTTCACAAATTAGTACTGAATTAGAGCAATGACCTATAAAAAAAATCATGAAAAGAAAAGTGGTACAAGACATAATTGTCCTTGGGTCCTCCAACCATTATGTTGTACAGTATATTAAAAAAGATCATGTCCATTTTAACAAACCAAGCACTTCAGCAACATGTACAATTCCACACCCAAGAGGTGGCTTCTGTGGTCTTATTTCAGGCATGATGATGGCTTTCTATTTATCTTGGTCAAGAACTACTTCCACTGGTGTCTCATTTACACATTCAACATCCCCATCCTCAACATCTTCATTAATGGCACCAGCTACCCAAATACCCCCCTAATCCTGTTGCACTTCAACAGTGGCATCCTCAATTTCTATGTTACAATCTATACTTCTGCTGGAAGAAGGCTTCTTTATGAGCACAGTATCTGAAATGTAGACACACACATAGCTAACATGAACACAATTAGACATTCTGCAGCACACATCTACCCCACCATGTGGTTTTCCTGTAATGTGTACCTCCGCAGATTGCACACCCTGCTAGCTCTGACCTATGCAGTGCACCAAGCTGGTTGCCTCAGGTGGTTTCTCTGCGGGCAGGATTTGGATCACGTGGATGTTTATGTACAGGGTTTATCATACTAATGCACAAGTATTTGCTTTCCAATGTATGCATTGGGTCCTTGTATGGCTCGCCTCCTGCAGTGTTACCTTCGTAGTGCTCCCACCATGGCTGCATCATCTGGTGCACTTGTGGATGGGATGAAAAATACATGGACCTGAGCATACATTAAAATCACCCATTTTGGGTAATTTCTTTTAGTAGTAGTAGTAGTAGTAGTACATTTATTTACAAGGCACCGCAAAGTGTCCGCAGCGCCGTACATAGCAAACAAAAAAAAAAAATTACAAGGTAACGTACAGGGTGTGTTGAAAAATACAGTATAAATAGGGGTATAGCTGGTAGAACTAAAATCAGCATCAGTTCAGAAGTAGGTGTGGAAATTGTCGAGGAGACTGAAGATGAAGTAGAGGAAGGGAAGAACAGGACAGGAGCACAGGTGAGGTAATGAGGTAGGGTGAGTACGTGAGGAGGGAGGACCCTACTCATAAGAGTTAACATACTAAAAAAAGGGGGGTGGACGAACGAAATACAATAGGATAAGTAGGAACGGAGGGGAACGGAGGCAGGATAGGAGGATCAAAAGAGGTTAGGAGGAGGGATAGGCTAGTCGAAAAAAGTGGGTTTTGAGGGAGCGCTTGAAGGAGGTAAGGGAATCAGATAACCTGATGGGTGGCGGGAGGTTGTTCCAGTGCAGGGGGGCAGCGCGAGAGAAGTCTTGGACACGGGAGAGGGAGGAGGTGATTAGGTGAGAGGTCAGTCGGCGGTCAGCGATGGAGCGAAGAGGACGGGAGGGAGTGTGGATAGAGATCAGTGAAGAGAGGTAGGGAGCTGTGGAGGAGGAGAGAGCCTTGTAGGTGGTGGTGAGGAGTTTAAAGAGAACTCGGAAAGGAATGGGGAGCCAGTGAAGAGATAGACAGAGGGGGGAGGCAGAGGTAGAGCGGCGGGAGAGGAAGATGAGCATAGCAGCAGCGTTAAGAATGGATTGGAGAGGTGCGAGGCGGGTGAGAGGTAGCCCAGAAAGAAGGATGTTGCAGTAGTTAAGGCGGGAGATGACAAGAGAGTGAATGAGAATTTTGGTCGCGTCAGTGGAGAGGAATGGTCTGATGCGTGAGATGTTGCGTAGGTGAAAGCGGCAAGACTGTGAGAGAGCACGAATGTGGGGGGTGAAAGAGAGGGAGGAGTCAATGATGACACCAAGGCAGCGCGTTTGGTCAGTGGAGGTGATCTCGGTTTCACCAATGCTGATGGAAATAGTGGGAGAAGAGGGGATGTTCGGGGGATGGAAGATTAGAAGTTCAGTTTTAGCCATGTTTAGTTTCAGGAAGCGTTGGGTCATCCAGGCTGAGATGGCCGTGAGGCATTCGGAGACCTTGGACAGGAGTGATGGGGATAAGTCGGGGGAGGAGAGATAGATTAGGGTATCATCAGCATAAAGGTGGTAATGAAAACCATAGGAGCTGATGAGGGTGCCCAGAGAGGTGGTGTAGAGGAAGAAGAGGAGAGGGCCAAGGACTGACCCTTGGGGAACACCGACTGGCTGCGGGGTAGTAGGAGAGGAGGAGCTCGGAGTGGAGACGGAGAAGGAGCGATCGGAGAGGTATGAGGTGAACCAGGAGAAGACCGTGCCAGTGATGCCAAAGGAGCGGAGGGTGTTGAGCAGGAGAGGGTGGTCAACAGTGTCAAAGGCAGCCGACAGATCAAGCTGGATGAGGATAGAGAAGAGGCCTTTGGATTTAGCCGATAGTAGATCGTTAGTGACTTTGGTCAGGGCAGTTTCAGTGGAATGTAAAGGGCGGAACCCGGTTTGGAGGGGGGTCTAGAATGGAGTTAGCAGTAAGGTGGCTTAGGAGACGATTATAGGTCAGACGTTCTAGGAGCTTGGAGGCAAAAGGGAGGAGGGAGATGGGCCTGTAGTTGGATGGAGAGTTGGGGTCCAGATTTGTTTTTTTGAGAATTGGGGAGACAAGAGCGTGTTTGAAGGAGGAAGGGAAGATCCCAGAGGATAGGGAAAGATTAAAGAGGTGAGCCAGGTGAGAGCAGACTGACGGACTGAGACGACGGATAATATTGGAGGGGATAGGATCGAGTGGGCAGGTGGAGGGAGAAGCGGATTGAAGGATAGAGTGGACTTCAGCAGCAGTGGTGGGGTAAAATGAGGACAGGGGTTGGAAGGAGGGGAGTGGAGATGGAGGAGGGAGAGGGTGAGGTCATGGCAGCAGTGATGGCAGTCCTGAGAGAGGAGATTTTGGTTGAAAAGTAGGTAGCAAAATCAGCGGCTACGATGGAGGACGGAAGAGTTGGAGGAGGGGGGGAGAGCAAGGAGTTGAAGGTGGCGAAGAGCCTGCGGGGATTGGATGATTGCGAAAGGATGAGGGACTTAAAGTAGGATTCCTTTTAGGGTTAATATATTCCATGCAGGGTAATCCTACGCAGAGCTGCCGCCCCTGGTACCTTATTTGGGTGGAGTACACAACCATGGATGTTATTATTCAAAATGCTGCACCAATCCTGCATTATGCTTACTGTGTGCTCAAGGGTTTGTTTTGTCTGTGACTTGTCTGTTACTGTACTACCTACATCCTTTGTATTGTGTGCATTGTTATAATGTCTGTAAAGCGCCTTGAGTCCTGTTTGAGAAAGTGCGCTATATAAATTAAACTTACTTACCTACTTACTTACATTCTTAAGAAATATGTTACGTTTGTGAACACACTGTTTGTTCTTCAGACTTTTTTCTGCGCTGATTTGTCTGTTTTACCAATAACACCTCTTCAGTGGCGTGCGGTGGGGTGAGGCAGGTGAGGCACAGCCTTTCCTGTCATACTAGCATATATGCCGGCGTTTTGAATTTATAAAGTATGTCAAAAATACAAATAATTTATAACAAAAAATCGGTACTTGTGTATTATCACGGCGCCCCCGATATTAAGTAGCATGACTTTTAATCGCATCGCATGCCATACATCGGATGCACAGCAATGCGATTCGATGCGATTTAAAATTGTATAAGTCCCCTATACGATTTTAAATTGTATAAGCACCCTAATGGGTGCTTACAATGTTAGATGCATCCCTACACCACCCCCAGTATGAACGCCAACCCGAAGCGTGGCGAGCGGCGGCGGTACGCATCCTCCGACCTTTTCATACCCCCACTATCCACGTCGGCGTGGAGATGACTTTATATAGTGTGGCGAGCGCAGCGAGCCACCGAGCCCAAAGTGTGGCGAGCGCAGCGAGCCCCACGAGGGGACGCGTATTACTTTACATGTATTCCGCGGCCCCTCGCCACGCTTTGGGCTTGGTGGCTCGCTGCGCTCGCCACACTATATAAAATCATCTCCACGCCGACGTGGATAGTTGGGGTATGAAAAGGTCGGAGGACGCGGTCCGACGCCCCTCGCGGGCTCGCTGCGCTCGCCATGCTTCGGGTTCACGTTCATAGTGGGGGTGGTGTGGGGGTGCATTTAACATTGTAAGCCCCCATTAGGGTGCTTATACAATTTAAAATCGCATCGCATTGTATGGCATTGTATGCCATATACAATGCTATACAATTTTAACATTGTATGACCGGGGGAAATCGTGTCGCATCGCATACCATCGCATGCCTTATGGTCTGCGATGCGATGGGCGCCGTGATAATACGAAACCATACGAGTACCAAAAAATCTTATTTTTATTATTCTAATCATTTTTATAGTCAAAACTCTGGAGTAAAAAGTATATGGCAGGTGAGGCAGTGCCTCACCTGGCTACCTTTTCTGCACATCTCTTATCAAAACTCAGCAAATCTCCAGCAGTACAGTATATACTGCTTCACGTGTGTATAATGCTGGCATGTACCCCATGGCTCATATATTGTGTGCATATCTGGCTCTGGTACTTGCAGGGCCGGCAACAGAAATCTTGGGATCCGGAACACTGATATCTCTGAGGCCCCCCCCCCCCCCCCAGCACCAAATGCGGATTTTTATTACATTGCATATTGAATGTATTTTTTTTTATTAATAGAGATATACAGATAATAATTATTCACAATGCAATATAATAGGAAAGGGCAGATGGGAGGGCACAGCATTGTGCGTTGTGTGGTTTGGTGTGTTGTGTCATTAAACTCATTAGTACTGTACCGGCAGGGCTATTTTTCAGCAGGCTCCAGCAGGAACTGAGGCCCTTATTCTAGTTCACGCTTTCTGACAAAATATTTCTTAGATGGACAAAACCATGTGCACTGCAGGTGAGGCAGGTGTTACTTGTGCAGAGATAATTAGATTTGGGTGGGGTAAAACCTGCCTCACCTGCAGTGCACATGGTTTTGTCCATCTAAGAAATATTTTGTCAGAAAGAGTGAACTAGAATAAGGGCCTCAGTTCCTGCTGGAGCCTGCTGAAAAATAGCCCTGAGTACCGGTAGCCAGACAGGTGAATACACAGTCATGCTTACAGACCCCGAGTCCCTCAAAGCTTTGGGGCCCCTCAACTGGTCGGGGCCCGGGACCAGTGTCCCCTTTGACCCCCCCTGTCGCCTGCCCTGGGTACTTGCCAGAGACTCGAGTCATTCACCTCATCGCACGTCCCTGCACCTCTTCTAGATGCTGAGTGAGAAAAGTTTGCATCATCATGGCCCTTATTCTGATCTGTGCGGATATTCCCGCATTCTTACGGTGCGGTCCGCACGCCACGGTGTTCTGCCGCGTGCGGCCATCGTCCGTAGAAACGCCCACGGGTCCTCCGCATTCGGACGGACTCACTCTTTAAGAACAGGGCGTGTTTACGGACGACATACAAACCATGCGTGTGCGGGAGAAACACTCAGATTCTGCACGGTATTACAGAGTATTACAGAGTATGCTCGGGAATACCGCATCCGAACGGGAGCCAAGCGGTGCTACCGCACGTAAGCGGAGTATTTACGCCAAACAACCCACTATTAAGTATCTTCTGCAAGACATCACATGACCCACTTATTCAATTACCTATCCTCATAAAAATTATTTATTTTGCTACATTCCTGCCATGTTGTTTATTTTTTTGATTTTGTATTTTTTGGTCATTGCATCACAGTGGCATTGACTGTGACATGTATATAAATAAATTTTTTTACTTTACCCAAAAATGTGTGGTTTCATGAGTACATGTCGAATACACATGTGTATTGCTAGTATTAATATTCTGTCATGTCCATTGTTAGCAGTTTTAAAGTGTCTGACAAGTACAGGATATGTGGGTGTTTAGGAAGGGTTCCTTGAAGCAGCAATGGTTTCAATTAAAGCACTGACAAGCGGCCTATTAGTGAGTAATGAGTAAAGGAGTCGATTCTATTGGGTTCAGGTGTTAATGCTTGTAGTCATTAGGCGTACGTTCGCCTACCGCATGAACGAGTGGTGTCCGCAAAGCAATAGTACACTTGTGGACACCGCACATTTCTTCCCCTTTTGATCGCGTGCATTCGGAGTGCTATCCGAATGTACGCCCCCCAACATAAGTGTACTCCCCCGTGTCCGCCCATGTTTCCGCCCCGTTTTGCCCACTTTGAAACTACGCCCATGTGTCATTCCGCATGACGCCCATAATACGCCCATATTTCCCGACTGATTGCGGGGAACAGTTTTGTACGGGATTTGGCCGAACTGGTACGGAGTCAAGGCGTGGCACATGCGCGTTGCGTTCTCCACGCATGCGCAGACGCCGAAAAGACGCGATCCGTAAGAATGCGGTAAAGTCCGCGTCAATCAGAATAAGGGCCCATGTGAGGTTACAGAAGAATAACTGTTTCAGAACCACCAACTGCTTTGAATGTTTTTCCTTTAACATTGATAAATATTGCTTGCTTTCAAACATTCTTAAACCGTCTATGCCCTTAAGCATTAACTTTAGTAGAAATTGAAGCACTAGTATCATCATCATGACTGGAAAAAAAAAACAGAACATAGCCATGAACACACACACACGTGGTTATATTATTAACACAGTGGCAAGGGGAAGCGGTCATCTATTAGAATGAACTTAGGTCTACAGTCATTAGGTCGACCCCACTAGGTCGACTGGCAGGAAGGTCGACCTGACTTAAGGTCGACATGGGCCAAGGTCGACATGACTTAAGGTCGAATTTGCATAAAGGTCGACATGAGGAAGGTCGACTGATCATAAGGTCGACATGGGGTTTTTCACTGTTTTTTGAGCCGACATGTGCCGACAGGCGGTATTTCATGCCCTACCATCCACTAGGGCGTGGTGGGAGAATAAAATAGTGTGCCGAGCGCAGCGAGGCACCGTGCCCGAAGCATCGCGAGCGAAGCGAGCGATGCGAGGGTCCGATTCTCATTGCCAACTGTGTCCATGTCTACTGTGTCGACATTCGGATCAAAAAACAGTGAAAAACCCATGTCGACCTTATGACCAGTCGACCTTCCTCATGTCGACCTTTATGCAAATTCGACCTTAAGTCATGTCGACCTTGGCCCATGTCGACCTTAAGTCAGGTCGACCTTCCTGCCAGTCAACCTAGTGGGGTCGACCTAATGACTGTAGACCTAAGTTCATTCTGACAGATGTACCGATTCCGTGGCAAGGCACCTACACAGCATTATTGTAACAGTGCAAATGTCTGACCGTATTCTATTTATTATTATTATTATTATTATTATAATACACTCACTGCTCACTCACCTTTATAGCAATGGTGTCAAACTGGTTTCTTGGAAGCAGCTACAACTTTTGCAATCAGTTACAGCACCAGTGTGCACCCAAAAAAATGTTAATGCTGCCCTGTACTACTATTAGTAGCTCCGGACTGCACTGTGGGAGCTCTGTGCTTTACTGTGTGCAACTACAGCACCAGTATAGGGTTCATCCTACCTTTTGACTGTCTGAAAATACCCTGATTGTTGTATCACGGTCTCCTTTTGTAAAGCGCAACGGAATATGCTGTGCTATATAAGAAACTGTTAATAAATAAAATAAATATATAATGCTGCCCCTGAATTAGGAGCACTGGGCTGCACTGCGGGCAGTTACGGGGCTCAACACAAGTGTGACTTGGCACCAATAAGATGATAATGGTTAATGAAATGCTACTTTTTATTATTTAGGAGCTCTGGGCTGTACAATATGCACCAGAAAAAGATTAATTTATAATGCTGCACTGGCTGTCCAGTGTAATCTCTGTCTAACGCCCTGTGTGAAATGGCGCTGGAATTACCACAGGAGGGATTTATGGCAAATTCGAAATACAAGAAGTTCAAAGTTGAGAAGTTGACATTTTGCCTCATTTTTTAATCTGAACACAGGGTTACAGAATAAACTGACTCGTACAACTATAAAAGGGGTTGCTACATATTGTCTTACACAGTGCTGTTCATGTTTTTTTTTAGTGTAGGATTCTGTCATCTTCTATCACACACCTACTTGTTTGAATCCATAAGAGACCCATTTATCTCCCAAAGCCTGGATGAGGAGATCGGGCAAAACCAGTGGTGTAGCTAGGTGCCACGGCGCCCGGAGCAAGGGCATGTTTCGCGCCCCCCCCCCCCCCCCCCAAAAAAAAAAATTTGAAGTAGGTGAGGCTAATGCGCAGTGAAAAGTGGGCGTGGCCCAACATTATACCACACACCATAATGCTCAAGCATACTGTAGTAGTGGTATGGAGCAGGGAATGAGTGATAGGGAGGGTGGGAGTGATAGTGCGGAGCAGGGAGGGAGAGGAGAGGGTGCCTGGGTTTGAGAGAGAAAGAGAAGAGGGGGTACAGAGATAAAGAATCATGGATAGAGAGAGACGGGTGGATGAGAGAAGTGGTTAAATGAAGTGGGGTGAGATAGGGTGTCAGGAATAGGAGGGCCTTATCAGGGCAGATGGAAAGAGAGGGGTGAGAGAAAGGGAAGAAAGAAAGGAGGGGGGGACGAGAGATGGTGTCTCATGATAGAGAGAGAGAGGGGTGAGAGGTTGTAAGGAAATGAGAGAAAGGGGGATAAGAGAGAGGGGGGTCAGATACAGAGAAAGAGAGAGGGGTAAGAGGGGAGATCAAAGCTAGAGAAGAGGTGAGAAAGAGAGGGATCAGGTACAGAGAGGGGGGTCCGACTCAGGTAGAAAGAGGTGAGAGAGCGGGGAGGGGCAGGCAAAGAGAGAGATGAGTGAGAGAGAGAGCATGTCAGGCAGAGAGAGACAGTGAGAGGGGGGTTAGCCAGAGGGGAGGTTGGGGAACTTCCTTGTGTCAAGCGCTGCTGCCATCATGGTGGCAGGATCTCGGAACAGGGCAGTCCGATGGGGAGTTGCTGCTTAGCTACATTGGCCTGGGGTGGCAGCAGGCAGTGCCTGGGTTATGTGGCACACAGTGGTGACCGTGATGGGGGAGGGGAGAAGATGTGAGACAGCCGCAGGGTGTCTGGGTGTGAGACTGATGCTTTGTGGGCTCTGACAAAAAATACAAATAACAAAAATCAGTGCTTGAAGAAAGTGCAGCACTGAATACACTCCAAAAATTCACATATACATGCTCCCATATATGCACATCCCCCCCCCCCCATATAAACGTATATATGCTCCTTCCTGCACATATACACATACCCCTCCCCAATTAATTTATACATCCATGCTACCATAATATCAGCCGGGGTACCTCCATGGAGCTGTGCTCGGTGTCATCAGTAAGGTGTGCTCGGTTTCCTGCACTAAGTAGTGCAGGAAAGGTGATACACAGGGGATGAGGAAGTTGTGGTCAGGGGCTAAGGAGCCCTGCCCCTGCAGCTACTACCAGCGGGCTGGGTGAATAGGTAAAAACACAGAAGGGAGAGCAGGGCAAACGGGGACCTCCAGCTACGCTAATGTACCTCTAGCGCCGCGCGGCTGCAGCTGGTTTGCTGCTAGAGCAGCAGCCTCATCTGTTTGACACGCACTCTCGTCTGGCGGCGAGTGATGGGGAGAGGGAGGCTCGGAATACCTGCTCCGGCTTGAGCATTGAAAGAGCAGAAGTGCTCCTTCAGGGCGCACAGCCTCCGTTGTCTCCCGGATTTCTACCACTACTGGATACACAGGGAGTCCGGGCATGCAGTGTTGTAGCTAGGCGCTGTATGATATCCGGGAGACGTGTACCGTCACTGTGCCAGTGGTGCTATTTAAAATTCACATCTCACGCTGGACCGCGCTAGCCAATAGGCGCTCGCGGTCCAGCAGCCGCCAGTTGATTGGCTGCTGGACCGCAAGCGCCTATTGGCTAGCGGTCCACCGGGAGACGTGAATTTTAAATTGCAGCACGTCTCCCGGACAGTGAGTGGACACAGCGGGGAGCAGGGACGGAGCGGGCGGGCAGGTGGTGCAGGCACGGCTCCGGCGCCATGTTATCTTCCTGCGCCCGGAGCTGGTGCTCCACCGGCACCACCCTTGCTACGCCTCTGGGCAAAACTAAAATGTTATCGATTTTGATCATGATGTTTTCCAGATAGAGTTCAGATCTACAATTGGTGGATCAAATCAGCCCACATTAATTATTTATTATACAGTAATGTAATTTATGACACAGTGCATGTAGTAGCAGGCATCTTTTCAGTAACACATTTGTGAGCCTATTTATTAAACATTTATTGTTTTAGGAGAACTTTGAGGCCCAAGTTTTTACCATGAGGTTATGACTCTATGGGACTCACCTTCCCAGTAGGAGACGCAGAGGGGGTTATTGAGCATTTAGAAACCTCCCCAGCAGTAGAGAAAGCCCAGGAATAATATTACTATGCCCCTCCAAATTGCCATGATTTGCAGGTCAATGGTCAGGGAGTGTAGCAAATATAATACACTTTCATTAGAATGCATCAGTTCGACCCCTCATGCTAATAGAACCACTAATCATGACATTTTGCTGTGAGGGGGTGGGGCTTAGTAATATTGCATCCAGTGTCCTAATCTCCAATATGTCCCTCTCTGCATCCTCCCTCTCACCCATTGCTTCCTTTTTATCTGTAATTCTCCCACGCTGCATCCCCTGAGTCCTTCCTCTACCATGAGTACCCCCTCTCACCCAGTGCCCTCCTCCTCTTCTCTACCCAATATATCCCCTTCTCACCCTGTATCCCTCTCCCACCCAGTGTTTCACTCCCCAATAAGTTTTCCACCCACCCTATGCCCACCCTCTCAAACAGTGTACCTCACGCTCTGCCGTTCTTTTTTGAGAAATTGCTTTTGATTGATCACTTATTTTATTTTTAAAATAATGGAGGTGTGTTATTGTATTTGTAGGATGCTCAGATATTAATTTAGTATAACCTGTAAGCTCTCATGAGCAGGACAATCTTCCCTCACATGCATATCCCACCCTTATCTATGTCATCATAGCCTACCCATTACCAACAATTACCCTGAGCCTTTTGACTCAGCCCGTGCTTCTTTTGCGATTATAATGATTGCCTGTTCAATAGTGATAACATTTCGTATATACCGTGTTAAGCATTGCCATTTGCCACACTGTAAGCCTTTTGCATTTTTCTTTATTTGTTTGCACTGCTTTAATAATGATAATATGGTTCTACTGCTTGTTTCTTATATTAGGGGTTGTATGATTGCTTTGTCTTCATTTATGTTCCTTGCTTGTCCTTATTCTATCTGTCTGCCTCAGCATTCAGCCAACAGGAGAGTGGTAAAACCTAACATTTTAAATGTGCTGCATAAAGAAGAACATTTATTACTCACACTAGAATATTTGCTGTGTAGACATATGCGTGGGTATCATTATAACAAAGTACTATTAGACATTTTTCTCCTTATACTGAACCTGAAGTACTTGTAACATACACAATGGCCCTTATTTAGATCTGATCGCAGTACAAATTTGTTCTCAAAATGGGCAAAACCATGTGCATTGCAGGTGGGGCAGATGTAACCGGTGCAGAGAGAGTTAGATTTGGGTGGGGTGTGTTGAAACTGAAATCTTAATTGCAGTGTAAAAATAATGCAGTTAGTATTTACCCTGCACAGAAACAGAATAACTCCCCCAAATCTAACTCTCTCTGCACATGTTACATCTGCCCCACTTGCACTGCACATGGTTTAGCCCATTTTGAGGACAAAGTTGTACTGCGATCAGGTCTGAATAAGGGCCAATATTATTATTTCAGCTTGGTCTCTATAGAAGATTGCCACAATTTTGATTACAGTTAATTATATTTTAGTATAGTAAATACATTAAATATACCTCGCTACAGGATTTTTTTCATTGTGCCAATTTATTAAGATTTGGGGTGTGTTTACTAAGATGGGAGTTCTATTGAAGATGTGATGTTGCTATGAGCAACAATCAGAAATTGCAGGGTTTTCAATCTGGGATTCCGACTGTTGAAACATTCCAACAGTCGGAATCCTGGCCTGTTTGCGCTCTGCTCAAAAGAGACTTGACAGGCGGAAAGTAGTCATGTTGGCAAAACGGCCTTGGAATGTCATTAAACGGCCGTGAATTCGACAATCCCTGGCCGTTTCCAACAAAATAGTTCCGACTTGTTATGAAGTCAGATCTGTTTTGTCAAAATCCGTCTTCAATGCTGTTGGAAACTGCAGAATTGGCTAGGGGGCGGTTGCTATTTCCCTGTTGAAACTAGTAGTGCCCGACATTGAATACACCCTTTATCTATTATCTTCTCGAAAGTGGATGTTTTTGTAATGGATTTATATACAAATCAGGTAAACACATAAACCTACAGAAGTACTGTAGGGACATCCCCTTTTAAAAAGGCAGTATCAATGACCAAGCATTGGGTGTGTACTACCATGACACTGACATGTAGTCATTCCTGACAAGGGTTTAAAAGAGAAGCCAAGAAATGAATTGTTGCACTGCAGACAACAAATAAGTCTATTTTAAGGGGCCCATAACCCAGCTGAGGGCGATCATCTGACCTGCTGGAAGCTGTGATTCGGTGAATGGATGCACCCATCTGCGAGAACAGTGATCATCAATCTATCTGTAACCATGAACATTAAGCATGTAAAAAAAGGTACTGATGGTACTTGTGTAGTTTCACGGCAGCACTGTGCTGTGCTCCTTCCTTGCTGAGAATACCGTTAAGCTGTGTACACACAGTGCAATATATTGCTCAGTGTCACCCAGTGACGTGCGGTGAGGTCATTGCCTGGGGAGGCAATGACCTCACGGCACGTCACTGTATATTCTATATGGCCTCACAGGCATGGGACACCTCCAGCCTCTCTCCCTGCACGGCGGCCCCAAGAATTACCTGCAACAAGTGGCAGCCCGTCAGCTGCTCGTGTATCAGTGCCAGGGGTGCCGAGAGAGGGGGGGAGCAGGTACAGTTTACCTGGGCCTGGGCCTGTCAGGGGGGCCCTGGTCTGGACACACAGTTCCCATTCCAGCCACCACCAGCAGCAGCAGGTGCCAGTGCCATGTCTCCAGCCCAGCAGTCCCAGACCTTGTTCCCCACCCATGTCTAGGTCACTGTGTTCCAAGGTGGAAGGTGGGTGGCTGGTTGCTCTGTGTCTGCTGCCTCCCTGCATGCTGCTGGGGCTGAGATCCGACTCTGGAAGTCAGCATGTAACCCCTGACAGAGCATGTACTGTAACTCCATGACATCGAGCATGTTAACCCCTGGAAAGCATATAAATCCATGGCAATGAGCATGTTAACCCATGGCAGAGCATGTATATCCATGGCAACAAGCATGTTAACCCCTGGCAGAGCATGTAACACCTGGCAGAGCAGGTTAATCCAATGGCAACGAGCATATTAACCCCCTAATATGCGATGAGCATTACGGTGTTTGGAATAATGTGTAATGGGCATTATGGCATGTGGTAAAATATGTAATAGGTATTACGGTGTATGGCATAATGTGTACTTCCCACTACAGTGTGTGGCATAACATGTAATGAGTATTATGGCATGTGGTATAATATGTAATGGGTGTGTGACATGTGTAATAGACATTACGGTGTACATTTTTGTCCCTGTATCCACCTTGGAAGCAGTGGCGTAAAACAGGTCCGCAGAGGAGCTCTGTCTGTGGGGGCCCCAGGAAGTTATTGTACCGGGGCCCAGGATTTCTCTTGGCGGCCCTGATCAGTGCTGCCACAGATCGGACTGTTCCGGGCCGATGAGGGAGAAACCGGGTTCGTTTGTTGCTGGTGGCCGCTGTGGTGTTGAAGTTGAAGGCGGACGGACAGCTCCCTGGCGCGGGGTCAGCAACAAGTGTAATCTGCGTCCTAGGGTGACTGAGTCATGTCACTCCATGACCGGATTTATCCGGCGGCCTTATCCGCGCTGCAAGAGAGGGGGGGAAGCCAGCGGCCATAGCTCCAGTCACCACCAGCAACAGGCACCGGATAGCACATCGACTATCATGGGATGCTCAGCGGACTATCATGGGATGCCCCCCCCCCCGGACATGGCGGTGCTACATATGCAGCGGCCGCCGGTACATGCGCCCCCCCCTCCCCTCCCACAACCCGGCGGACTCACCTGTCCTCGGCGGTGGCGGCGGCCAGTCCTCTCGGCGGTGAGACGGGTGAGTGACATCTGCTTTCTCCCTGCAGGTGCTCTAAATTCCATGTTAGCAAATATGTGGGGTGGATGGGACATTTTTTTTTTTCGGAAGCCAATCCGGGGATTCCCTGGAATTTCCAAATTGAAAAAATGCCCTGGGATTGGCTTTCCTATTTGAAAGGTTAAGGGGAGCCAGTGTAGAGCCTGTAGGAGAGGGGAGCCAAGCATAATACGTTTGGAGAGGAAGATGAGTCAGACAGCAGCAGTGAGGACAGATTGGAGTTGAGGTTGTTGGTTGTCAGGGACCCTATAAAGGATAATATTACAGTAGTACAATCTGGCGATGGCTAATGAATGGCTAAGGTTCTTTGTAGCATCCATGGTGATAAAGGGTCTGACCCTGGATTTTTCCGATGGAAATGGCAGGAGTGCGAAGGGGGAGGAGTAGCTAGCTGCACTGGCGTAACTATAGCACCGCAGCCCCCGCCACAGCGGGGGGCGCTGTGCATATGGGGGCGCCGGGGGCTGCGGTGCTATAGTTACACCTCCCCCCAATCCCCCGCAGGCTTACCTATTTCGCTGGTCCCGGCGGCTCCGTTCTTCTGCTGAGGACCACCACAAAATGGCCGCCCCCATATAGCACACTGTTCTCTGAAACTGTCTGCTGTATGGGGGCGGCCATTTTGTGGTGCTCCTCAGCAGAAGAACGGAGCCGCCGGGACTAGCGCGAAAGGTAAGGCTGCGGGGGATTGGAGGGGGTTTGAATGGGCGGCGGGGGGCGCCCCCCCCTAACAGCGGGGGGGGGGCACCCAAAACGTAGCTACGCCGCTGGCTAGCTGGCTAAGGGTACATGTCTCTGCAGCCTTTTAAATCCGGAACCCGAGTCTCATGCTGAGTTAGGGCCCTCCCTATTTGCGGTGTTGCCATTCATACACTACCAACCCCATCTATAAAGAAAGCCTGTGCTGGACTGGTTGTCTTCCAGTATGTACAATAAATGCTTCCTTATAAGTATAATACTTCTATAACTTGCAGTTCATCCTCTAAACAAAATATATGACAAATCTGGCTGCACATACACAGTCATGGTGTGTTAAATATGGATCTACCTGTGCACATAGGCGAATCTAGGGGGTGGTCCGGGGGTGCACAGGACCACCCATTAGCCCATTGTAGCTGAGGGATGGGGCTTTCCAACAAGCCCAGCCCTGTGTCTCTAGCCCCCTGGGAACCGGAGATACGGACAGGCAAAGCTGGAACGTTTTCCCTATAGGATAACATGGGACCCACTAATTGCGACCCCCACCCAGTTGAACGGCTGCCAGTTCCCCCTTCCGCATCACTGAAGTTCGAGGTTGATCTCAGTCGAACTCAAATCGCTGGGCCTTCAATCTGATACCAGGCTGAATCCATATGGGTTAATTGGTTCCAGCAATATTGAGATTAAACCGTTTTTTTCATTTCTTAAATGTAATTTCATGACTGTTTATGTTCTTTGAGGGCAGATTTCTCTGGAACCAAACAGCCCAGTTTCACGGGACCAAAATTATTCGAAGCCAACTTAAAAGTTCTTCAATATGATACTGTCTCATGTAAATGGGTCAGTTGGTTCCTAATATATAGCTGGGGGGTAGGGAGAGGGGAGTGGTTGTCTCTCCCCCTTACACCAGAAAATGCAGGGACTAGGCTGGTGTATAAGGGGTCAGCCTGGGAATGTCCCTGCATGATCCGGGGACCATATTCCCGGGTAAATCCCTGCATTTTCTGTTGTGAAAGGGGTATTATTTCAAACAGCCGTGACCGCCCCCCGCTGCCCGGAGTTTTAATGTTAACAGCGGGAGGCACCTCTCCCGCTGCCTCCCACCCTCACATGCAGCAGTGCAAGAAGGTGGGAGGCAGGGGGAGAGGTAGAAATGATGAAAATAATAAAAGAAGATATATAAGAATCTCCTTCTTATTATTATCATCATTATGACAGGGGAGGCTCTGCCTCCCCTGCCTCCCCTGACTGCACGTGCCTGGTGTCACCTGTTCATCAGCGACCAGAGACGCAGAGGGAACCAGCGACTATTAGGAGGCTGAACAAGGGAGCGCACACCTGGTGATTTATCACTGCAGCACAAACAAATAGCTGCCAATATGGTCTCTCCAGTGGCGTGACTATAAATTTTGCTCCCCCCAGCCAAAAAGTTTGTGGTCCCCCCCCCCCTCCAGACTCCTCTTAGCATGTTTCCCCAGCATGTGATGTGATGACGTCACACGCATAACGGAGAAGCTGAAGCAGAAGAGAGACCAGCATACACTGCTGCTTCCCTTGGCTCCGATGCATCCGAGGCCGCCCTAGCAAACCCATCCGCCTGCCCATCCTGTACATAGTAGCCAATAGTCGGCTCTGTGTACAGTCAATTGAATCAGTGGGGGAATTTGTCATCTCTGCCATGGCCCCACCCGCGCTGTGGCTGACTTGCCTCCAGTGCTCAGTCAGTGTGCAGCGGAAGGCAGCAGCATGTCAGTGCTTCGAGCGGGTGCCGGCACCCACACAGACCCTGCTGCTGCTTGCTCCCCCAAGCAGCTGCTGGGGCTGCTTTACAGTAGTTACGCCACTGGGTTGCTCAGCGACCATATTGCACTGTGTGTACACAGCTTTAGCTACGCTGACAGCGCAGCCTTCCGGGTTCTCATAGAATACCATTAGCTATGCTGTCAGTGGAAGCTGTCCATTTTCCATCCATTTACTTTATAAAATCATCTCCACTTCTTTGTCGGCAGTTGGGACAAGAGTCAGTGCAGGAAAGCGGGTCAGAAAGGTCAGGTGACATTGTCGAAACCATTGTGCTGCCCGGAGACCGACCTTCTTCCCGCAGTTTCGATGTGGCAGCGCCATATACTATCCTTTACGTTGAGCCTCATAGGATGCCCATTGACACATGTCTGTGTCTCCGGTAACAAGTGGTGGCGTTGGAAAAACTCCACCAACTCCTCCTCCGTCTGCGGCAGGTTGAAAATGATTAATGCTTCTGCAGCCATAGGTCTGTATTTGTGTGGAAAAGTAGGAAAAGCCATTGCAAAAAGCATAATAACAATACTGGAAGCTGTAAACAGGGAAGACAGAGCGGGGTTTGCAGCTAAACAGGAAAGAAATAGCATAAATTATAGAAAAACCAGCGCTACGAACATTGCATAGGCTTGTATTCCTGACAGGACGTAAGTACTTGTACGTCAATGTAAGCCCTGTCAGGAATACAAGTTTACGCAATGTTCGTACCATTTCTGTTTAAGCGGGTGCTTGCGGTAAAAAAACACAGAAAACTGCTCAAAAAACACTGCTGTTAATGCCAGACAGTGGCGAAAACCGCAAATAGCTAAAATGAGCGGTATGAACATTGCGTAAGCTCTGCTTATGCGCGAACTCGGAAGTAGCGTAAGCAGAGCGTGAGGCCATGAGGCTACACAAGTACCGTATTGATTTTGCTATCCCCATTGGTAATGGGATTTTTGGTTAATTTTAATATCCCCAATCCTCTGATAAGACTGCTAGGGGATCGGGGGATTGCCAGGATACACTGCTGGTGTATGGTTTCATTAATGGCACTTGTGATATTGCAGCAATCCCTGGTAGGGATTGCGGAATTGTGCCTTTTTAGCATGCTTTATATCCACAATCCCCTGACAAGTGGCTAATCATTGCTGCCCGCGCATCCAGCCAGCAGAACAGCAGTGACGGCGGATTACAGTTACATTGAATCATCAGCGCCATTTCCCAGCACTTTACCAAGTATAGTAGCTCTTACTAACTGCTTTGGGGCTCATCTACATGAGGATATGTTATTTTTAAATATTTCTCTCAGATGTAGCAGTACACACCCACACTTCTAGGTGCCACGTTCACAATCTCTTTTCACAATCTCTCCATATATGGAACTAGACACACCCTTTGGGTGGAGCATGACACACCCCCTCAATAGGGCACTGTGTAAAATTCTACTAACAACTATAATCTCCCTGAAACTAGTTTTTAAAAGTAGGCAAGTATGCCTCTCCCTCTAGTCTCCTGTGTGAAATGGTGCCTGATCATGAGGGAGGGACTAATTGTATATGTAAAAAAACATAGTAGATACAGTGCTGGGAAGATGATGTTTTGCCTGCAAATGTTAGTCTGAGGCTTCCACTAATATGTAATTCAGACAGACAGGAAGTGGTTCTTTCTGACATCGCAGACTCTCTTCAAAAACACCTAGGCACACCTGTGTTTTCATTCAGACACATACAGGAAATGACAGGTTTCTGCTCCCCCAATTGCCGGCTTCCTGTCAGTCTACCTCTGTCCACATTGCTTTTATGATCCATATGCATTTTCAGTCGCTAATGCCCATGCACAATGAATAATGTACACATGCACAGTCATTTGATAATTGTTTGATTTGCAAATTCTCTGATTAGTGCTGAATTATGCCCAGTGGCGGATTCAGGGGGGGGGCACCCGGGCACGTGCCCCCCCTGTCATTTATTTTGTAGCTGGGGACCAGGGCTTTCCAACGAGCCCAGCCCCGTGTCTCTAGCCCCCCGGGAACCGGAGATATCGCCTGGCAAACCTGTAATGTTTTTTCCCCATAGGATAATATGGGACCCGTCAATTCCGACCCCCACCCGGTTCCGACGGCTGCCAGTTCCCGCTCTGGCATCACAGAAGCTTGAGGTTGATTTCATTAAATTTCAAATCGCTGGGCCTTTAATATGATACCAGGCTGGTCTAAATCGGTCAATCATTTCCAGAGATATTGCGTGTAAACCGATTTTTTTATTTTTGAAATGTAATTTCATGGCTGTTCATGTTTTTTGAGGGCAAATTACTCTGGAACCAAACGTTCCAGTTTCACTGGACCAAAATCATTCAAAGCCCACTCAAAAGTTCTTCAATATGATACTTGTCTCATGAAAATGGGTCAGTTGGTTACGAAGATATAGCCTGTTAAATGAGATAACTGGTTAAAGGGGGGAGGGGTGGTTTTCTCTACCCCTCACACCAGAAAATGCAGGGACTAGGCTGGTGTAAAAGGGGCCAACCTGGGAATGCATTTTCTGGTGTGAAAGGGGTATTATTTCAAATAGCCGGGACCTGCAGTGCTCTGAATACAGCCAGGCTCTGCCACTGTCAGTGGCTATCACTTCTGCCTGGCGGCGGCTGTCCCCCATTTACCACGAGCATGTATTCCCCCTTGGCAATGAGCATGTAATCCCACATGGCAACGAGCATGGAACCTCTGACAATGAGCATAGAACCCTTGGCAATGAGCATGTAGAGAAGCAGCACTTATGTAGCATAATTTTTAATAGGCATTATGGTGTTTGGCATAACACATAATGGACATAATGGCATGTAACTTAACGTGTAATGGACATTATGGTGTAAATGTTTAATGCAAGCCTTTGGTGGACAATGTCCCTGTTTATGAAGTGTATTGTGAATTTTGGCTTAATCTGTGTGGCATTATGTGAATTCTGGCTCAATCCATGTGGCATTATGTGAATTTTGGCTCAATCCGTGTGGCATTATGTGAATTTTGGCTCAATCCATGTGGCATTATGGGAATTTTGGCTCAATCCATGTGGCATTATGTGAATTTTTTCCCAATCCGTGTGGCATTATGTGAATTTTGGCTCAATCCGTGTGGCATTATGTGAATTTTGGCTCAATCCATGTGGCATTATGTGAATTTTGGCTCAATCCGTGTGGCATTATGTGAATTTTGGCTCAATCCGTATGGCATTTTATGCATTTGGCTCAATCCGTGTGGCATTATGTGAATTTTGACACAATCCATTTGGCATTATGTGAATTTTGGCTCAATTCTGTGTGTGTTATTATGTAAATTTTGGCTCAATCCATGTGGCATTATGTGAATTTTGACACAATCCATGTGGCATTATTTGAATTTTGGCTCATTCCATTTGGCATCATGTGTAAGGGGCAAGTATAATGGGGTCTAGTATTTTGTTGCATAATGTGTAGAAGTTGTATATGGTGTTGACACGCACCCTGTTGAGTGGCCACACACCCTTTTCTGGAGCGCGCCTTTGGCGCGCGCACAACTACATCCTTCACTTTTGTCGCCATGGTGGGCCTGCGTACTTTAAATGCCAGGGCCTATTTTTAATTCCATTACCACCCTCTCCTGCCTCTCTCTTAGCATGTACACTGGCACCACTAACACCGCCCCTCCCCCACCCAAACCCTTTTTTATCATGGTGCCCCCCCTGTCATTTTATCCTGGATCCGCCCCTGATTATGCCCATAGGGTAGTAAAATGTAAAAGGAAAATGTGGCCAAAAATCTGAAAATTACTATTTTTGGCTGCATTTCACATAAATACCATATGACAAAATGCAATACTCTCTCGAGTTTGGTCCAGGTGGGTAACTCCATTTTTCTGTGGCATCACCCAATAGAAGCTTATGGGCTGTTTTTTTACACTAACACTGCCTCTTATCCGATCAAAGATGAATGGTACATAAATTCTGACTTTATTACATGTGTTATTATTCTACATATGATTTTTTTTTTTATCATACTGGCATTTGTGCACCACACAATCTGCTTTCCATATTGAGATTGGAGAAAATGGCATCCCATTACAAAAAGTACAGGTATGTATCTATTTTCTGCTACCAATTTTCTAAGCCTGACTCTAACCTCCCCTCCTGTATCCTAACCCTAACCTTTCCCCTAGTGCCTAAACATAACCTGCACCTAGCCCACCCCTTCTGTCCATGAAGAACGTCAATATTTAAGATGTCCAAATTTAAGATGACTATATTGTGATCATGTTAACATTCTGAAAGTGTCAACATGTGCAATGTCAATATTTAAATAACATCGACTGCATACATGTCAGCAATATAATTATCAACATGACTGGATTCTGGTTATTTGGTAAGTGGAGGTTCTGCTCATGTGTCCACTCTCCCCCACGTTAAGTATCTGCTCTTCTTGCACTGTGAAATCTAACATTGACACATACAGTAGTACTTACCTTACAACACGGGCTTTAAATAAAGTTTGCAAACTCCAAGACATACAAGTCATAGCCAACTTAACACTAATACCCCGTTCACTCTGTAAGCAAATTCGACCCGGAAATTTGCCTTTTAACACAGGTTTTTTTGCAGTGTGAACGGGTCGCATACCCGGAACTCATGCATGGGTAAAACCCTTCTTTTTACCCGTGTACAGGTTGACCTGTTCTCACTGCATAAAAACCCATGTTAAAGGGCAAATTACCGGGTACAACTTTTTCGCCCGGAAATTTGCCTTGCAGTAAGAACGGGGGTCCGTCCCTGCAGTCCCCAGCATTTTAATGCTTGGTAAAAGCTGTATATTTCTCACTCGCAGTGAGAACACGGTATAAGCTAAGTACATATCCTGGCAGGGACAGCAGGATTTCTATTTTTAAGTAAATAACAGCAGTTGAACACAGATCCAGTCCATGTTTTGGTTGAGGTCATAACTGCAGCCAAGTTGATTACTTGCACTTGTTAGCTTCAATTAAGAATGCTATCTGTATACAGGGATAATGCTCCTGATGCTGGATTAGCCGGCCAGGTGATAGGTTGGGTGTGTCGGGGTTACGTCAGGAGCCATTGGAGTTTATACCTTTACTGATTGTCAGAACACGGAATATAATGTTGTAACCTACAGAGAACGACTGTTATAATCATGTGAGTGACCTAACTGCTGAAAGAATAAAACCTGCTGTTTAAATTTTACCTGGTCTTTATAATCCTTCCACAGTATAAATGGATATATTTGTTCCAACATTGGCATGTGATACAGTGTCTTTAGTGTTCTACCTCACATTTAAACTGCATTACTAATGGGCCTTATTATCTATAACTCAATTTCCTTTTGAAGGCATTTCTGGCAAAATAAATGCATATATATATATATATATATATATATATATATATATATATATATATATATATATATATATATATATATATATATATATATATATATATATAGAGATGAGCGGGTCCGGATCCCCGAGATCCGACAGATCCGAATATCGGGGATCCGGGTCAGATCCGAGCCGGCTCGGGAGTTCCCGCCTGAATTCCGGACCAATAACGAGGCCGAACATCATCATCGCACTGTCGGATTCTCGCGGGAGCGGGATCTTATAAAAGACGCACGCGCGCCCCGCCATCTTCACTCCAATCTTGGAGAGGGAAGAGGGTGGTTGGGAAGCTCCGTGTGCTCCGTGCTGTGCTCTGTGCCATGTGCTCCGTGACCTGCCCTGTGCCCTCACTGCCCTGTGCTGTGCTCCGTGCCATGTGCTCCGTGCTGTGCTGTGCTCCGTGACCTGCCCTGTGCCCTCACTGCCCTGTGCTGTGCTCCGTGCCATGTGCTCCGTGCTGTGCTGTGCTCCGTGACCTGCCCTGTGCCCTCACTGCCCTGTGCTGTGCTGTGCTCCGTGACCTGCCCTGTGCCCTCACTGCCCTGTGTT
Source organism: Crinia signifera (assembly GCF_055691185.1). NCBI lineage: Eukaryota > Metazoa > Chordata > Amphibia > Anura > Myobatrachidae > Crinia > Crinia signifera. The sequence goes on along the minus strand of NC_139218.1, from coordinate 327,253,382 downwards.
GTAGACTTGTATTGAGAGTCAGTGACTGTTTATAGGCCTGAGCCCTGTAGTGTGATTTAACTAACTAGGTGCTGCAGTGCTCACACGCAGGGGCTGCAGTGTCCACTGTCCAGGGGCTGTCCTGTGGCCCGTGCCCTGTTGTGATTTATTTAGCCCTAAGCCCTGTGTTGTGATTTATTTAGCCCTGAACCCTGTGTTTTTTGTGATTTAACTAACTAACTCAGTGCTGCAGTGCTCACACTCAGGGGCTGCAGTGCTGCTGAGTAGTACACTGTGTACAGGGGCTGCAGTAATACAAGGGGCTGTGTCCAGTGTGACGGCCTATATCTTATCCATTGTCCAATGTCACGAGTCACTCACAACATATATCCTGTGTCCTGTGTGACGACATGTCCAGTGTGACGACATATATCCTGTGTCCAGTGTGACGACATATATCCAGTGGCCAGTGTGACAACAATATATCCTGTGTCCAGTGTCACAAGTCACAACATATATCCTGTGTCCAGTGTGACATGTAATGTGTGCCGGCATATATCCTGTGTCCAGCGTGACATATATCCAGTGTCCAGTGTGACGACATATATCCAGTGTCCAGTGTGACGACATATATCCAGTGTCCAGTGTGACGACATATATCCAGTGTCCAGTGTAAAGTAAGAAAAATAAATAAAAGTAATAAATAAAATAAAAACAAATTTTTGGAGGATGATGGAGGAGGAAATAGTGGGAGTGCTGAAGCTGCTACCACCAGTCATGACAAGGCCGATACCTCTTTGTATTTGCTGTTTGGAGCATTTCTCTTTTTTTGGGATAGTTTATTAAACTGCCACCCTGTCTGCCCCTGCAGTGCCGCTCTGCCAGGTTGGAAGTGTAAGGTCCACATGTATGTGATGCCGACTGCTGTCGCTTAGCTTAGTCATCCAGCTACCTCGGTATACCCTTTTGGCCCAACTACAGTAAATGAAAACAATTTTGTAAGCTGTGAAGCGATCAAAATTGACTAGAAATGAGTGGAAACTAATGTTATTGAGGTTAATAATACTTTAGGGGCAAAAACAGGCCCAAATTCTGTTATTTTAGCCATTTTTAGCATTTTTTCATAAAAATCCAGATCCAAAACCAAAACCCACAAGGGTGGTTTTGCCAAAACCAATCCAGATCCAAAACACGAAGGGAGATCCAGATCCAAAACCAAAACCAAAACCCGAAAAAGTGGCCGCCGCACATCTCTAATATATATATATATACATATATATATATATATATATATATATATATATATATATATATATATATATATTCTGTATCCTAATACAACATTTTATGACAAGTGAGAAGTTGCTGACAATTTTATTGTAAACAAAATGATCTTATTCTGCATAAATTGCTATGTTAGAAAGTCTTGTTATCTGTGCCACACAGAACATCATGCATCTTTTCCTATACCCAAAAATATTGGACATATGGGACCACAGTCCTTTGGAAAAGAGATAAATAATGCTATTAAAGTAGAGTAAAATTGGCAATATGCTATTTTTATGTGTCACTTTCTACCTTTGTCAGTGCCACCATTCACCCCATCTGTCACCCACCATTTATAAACCCACACCCCCTAGCCTTTCTGGAGGCATCACAGGACATAGGTCCCTGCTTGGACTTGCTAATCTAATGGCACAGCTGCTGTATCAAAGGTCTCGTATCTGTCACTGAGTTTGAAATCCCTTTCGGCTGTCTCAGAAGTAGTGTAGCTGTCACTTTCCATTCCTTTCTCCCCCTCTCTCTATACAGCTGAGCTCTTTCCTAGTACTGCATAAGACGATGACAGCAAGTTATGTCAAAGAGTTTACATTTAATTCTTGATTTTCTTTATCTGTGTGTGCGTGTAAGTAAAATTATGTTTCCATTCTCAAATGATTTACTAACCAGTCAATAAACACATTTTCAAGTTTGAAATGTATATTTGGTTAATGTTGCAAACTCTGTGAGAACTTTAACATTATGTAAAGGTAGCAGCAAATTAATGTATATCATACTTGCTTACCCTCCCAGAGGCTGCGGTAGACTAACGATTTTTGGAGTAGTCCATCCACAGCCTGGAAGAGTAGGCAGCTCTCCCACATCCTGCCTGCTTCCTAGTGAAGCGGACAGGGCAGTGTGATAACCACTGGCAATTGCAGGTGAGTGAGGGAAATGGGGTGAGGTTAAATGACTAGTGACTTCATTTACCTAAGTTCCCTAATGGACCTATGAATTGTAAATGTTTCCCTGTTTTGGAGGCGGGGCCTACTGACAACACCGTTTGTACCGACTCCCCTCAGTGTCCTACAGTGTCTCCTCTCTGGCCTTCTCCAAGAGCGGAGAGTAATACAGTAGGTACAGTAATTATCATGTATGTATATTTACACAGCCATACACAGTGATGAAACTGCAGAAAATAAGTATTCTTCAAATTTGAGAGCAGTTAGCGCAATTTTACTTACGATCATTATTTAACAAGTAGATAAAAGTGTGTAATAGAAGACATGCATTGGAAGTGTTTATGAGGGAAGTAGAGTTTCAAATATAGAAGAAGCCATTGCTTTGATGTAACATTTTTATCTTTCAAACACTATAAACATAGATCTCTGAAACCAATGAGCATGCAAAACAAGAACAAACAAGATGTACTGTTTGCTGAGGCATCCAAGCAGTTAAATGTGCATTTAAGACACAACAAAAGAAAACTTAAAAAACAGGTGTTAAAGTGCAGGTCCTGAGCTTTGTGGCATCATTCAAAGGTCAGTGTCATTGGCGCAGATGTATTAAGCCTTAACAAGAGATAAATGTAAGGGTGATAAGGAGTACAGCCAATCACCCGCCAATTGCCATGTTACAGGCTGTGTTTGAAAAAAGTCAGTAAGGAGCTGATTGGCTGGATGTTTATCTCTCCTTATCACTGTTGCATTTATCTCTTGTTAAGGCTTAATACATCTGCCCCATTGTTACACATTGGACATGACTTGGCAACAACATTTGTATAGCTGAGTGTGCCATCATGTTGAGCTGATTTGATGTTTACTAGGGTAAGGTGAGCACACACTTCTGAAAAATTAGCTCTTTCTGGAGTCTGGGAGTTCCCATGCTGAGTATCCCAGACATTCCCTGAATGAATTCAACTATATACTGAAAGTGCATGGGTCTGAGCATTAGATAGAGTCATCCAGAGGTGAAGCAGCAGTGTGCCACTTAGCTAAGATCAGCTGGGGCTCATAGGTGCTCTCCGCAGGTGATAAGCCACCCCCTGGTCCTCTGGCCAATAGGCTAGCTGTCTAATGCTAGGTACTGTACATTGATTGTACGATCGTATCATGATCTGTTGAAGCACACAATCTGCACACGATCCAAAACCAATCCGTACACAGTTGAAGGGGTTGTTTTCAAATCCTACGTTCCTACGTATCACAACGTATTCACATGTTAGATGCATATTCCAGGTACTCCATCTTTTCCAAAGGTGAACTATTTTAATAAGATTGCTTTTCGTAATATATATATACAGGGGCGGATTGGCCCGGCGGGAAACTGGGCCATTTTCCCATGGGCCGGCCCATGAGAGACCAAAACCGGCCCCTGGCTGGGCAGTGGACCGCGATCTCAGCGGCCGCAGCATTTTGACCACATCAAAAATGGCTACATGCGCAGCAGGGTGATTTTGACAGTAGTTAAAATGACCGCGGGAGGGCTGCTGCGCTTGCGTGGCCGCAAGCAGCTCCTCCCACGGTACTTTGTTGTGGAAGCAGAGTAGCACAGTAAAGCCGCATGGCTGGAAGTAGAGCGGCTCCCCTCTGCATACAATAATATTTAAAGCTGTGGTGCCCAACAGCACTGCGTAGCTTTTCACTTCTCCAAGATTGCTGCAAACTGAGCATGGCTTTCAGGAAGAGCACTCAGAAAGGACGGAGGAGCACTGTGCAGCTGCTAAGAACGCTGCAGCAAGGCTTCCTCCCAGACTGAGGCTGCCCGGAGGAGAAAGAGTAGTAGATAAGTGGAATAGCCTCCCATCAGAGGTGGTAGAGGCAAATACTGTACAGTAGTATTGATATCTTACAAAAAAATAAGGATCAAATATGGTTTGAGGTAACATGTTTAAAAAAGAGGCAGACTAGATGGGCCAAGTGGTTCTTAATTGCTGTCAAATTCTAAGACCTGCCTGGCTGCTACTGTGCGTCTCAGGGAAGGACATCTGCCCGTGGACCTGCCTGTAAGCTAAGGAGTTGAGCCTGCCGTCTGCTGAGACCATGGTGTGAGGCCAGGTATTAGTTTGTGGAGGAGGGGTTTCGTTTATTTGGGTTGTGGGCTGTCAGTGTGTAGGGAGATATACATGTGAGAAGTTTGAGGAGGGGGCTGTAAAGATGTCATTAGTGTCAGGGGGAGGGGAGGAGGATGAATGAGGTGAGTTCTCATTTGGGCATATCTTCCAACTTTTTAGATAGGGAAAGTGGGACAGCGCGCCAAAATAATAACATGCACACCCCTGTTTTCGCCGATGTGGGGGCCTGCCCAGCGGCTCTGTAATCTGCTGGCCAGCCCCCAGCCTCTCTACTGTGAAGCCAGTGAACACTCTGTCAACTTTCTAGACATTTCCATCAGTCTGCATAATGGACAGCTCAGTAATACCTTATTCCGCAAGCCAACAGATAGGAATACCTTACTTCTTGCAACTAGTCAGCCCCCACTTGCTCTAAAGAACAACTTGCCCATCTCACAATTCATGCGCGTCATGCGCAATAATTCCGATGAGATAAGGATGGAGATACAACTGAGAGAGATGTCCCAGCGATTCCGTGAGAGAGGCTACCCTGCATCTACAATCAACAGTTGCCTGGCAAAGGCAAGACAGAAGCATCTCAAACAAAAACCCCGACGGGAGGGTAAAACCTGATAGGATGGTCTACGTGACCACCTTCGACAATATGGCACCAAAAATTAGCAAATCACTTTGCTAACATTGGCAGATTGTCAAGTCGGACCCCCAACTCCATCTTTCTAAGGTACCACCGGGTCCACCGCCCATGATGGCCTATAAAAAAGGCCCCAATCTAAAGCAACTTCTGATGAGACCATCCGCACAACCAGATAATACCAAGAACAGTACATGGCTTATGGAGAGAAGACCTGGTTGCTTCCGATGCAGCGACTGCACCACATGCAGGAGCATGATCACTGGACCCACATTCCCCCATCCCCATACTGGACAACAGATTAAAATCAGGTATAAACTACACTGCATGGTGGACCACCTGATATACATCCTAACCTGCCCTTGCGGCCTCTACTACGTGGGGATGACGTCTAGGAAATTTAGAGAGAGGATGGCCAATCACAGACTATCCATCCGTCAAGCCATCGACTCTGGCACAGAAGATCTTCCTGTCCCCAGACATTTCATCAAAGCTCGACACAACACACCGGACCTAAGGTGTAAACTCATAGATTGATACCACCACCACCAAGAGGAGGGGACCGCACCCTACTACTACGTAAAGCTGAAAGCAAGTGGATCTATAGACTGGCCAGATTGCCCCACGAGGGATGAATGAAAATAACCCTCTATCCATTTTTCATGATCTTTTCATGAATCCTTAACCCTTTTTCGGACTCTTCCCCCTGGACATTTTTGCTTCCCCCTTTTTTCACTTCATCCAGTTATCACGCGACGCACGCACACGACGGTAACGGACGTGCACCCTTGTTAGTACGGTTGGGCCCCCCCATTTCTCTATTCACCTCACCATAATATAATCTCACCCGGGTCTTTTTGACCCACAGTATATAAACCCAACTACCAGGGAGGCATTCATGGAGACACCCCCCCATATAATTGTTTACTGTGACTGTATCCCACTGTGATTGAAGTGGTGAAACTATCCATGCATTTATTTTGTTTATTTTTAATTTTCATATTTCTAATTTTTATTATTTTATATATTTTTTTATTATTTATTATTTATTTATTTATTTTTCATCATCTTTTTTGTGTGCAGGTGTATGCACATGGTTGTATACACTGGGACACACACATGACGATGTGCCTTATGTGCCTCTCTAAATGATCAGTTGATATAGACGGGGCAGGCCTCTTCCTTGCTGGCGAATTGCCAGAACGTCAGCGCTGGCGATCCGCCAGCGGCCTGCCTCACCATCTGACTGAGACGCGCGTGCGTGCGTCTCAATCTCCGTCGGCGGGGCGACGGGAACCCTGTCCGTCTCCACCTCAGGGAGACGGACAGGGTTGGGGGGGGTGCGGGCAGGCGGCGGGGACCCCGGGTTACCGCCGACAAGCTGGCGGTGACCCGTGGGAGCAGCTGGAAGCGCCGTCGGAAGGGGACGCGCACCTCCCCTTCTCACTATGTAGATGGCGCTGGCGGGGGATGGCGGCTGGAGTCGCCATCGCCATCCCCTGCCAAGATGGGACGATTTTATGCACACTGAGCGCCGCAGTGCGCCATGTGATGCCGCAGCACCCTTAAGCGACAGTGCTTGAGGCAGAGCCACCCTCCTCTCTAACTCACTCTCAGAGCCGGCCCTAGCCTAAATGACGCCCTAGGCAATATTTTGGCTGGTGCCCCTAGCACCGCCACTAGTTCCGCCTCTGACCCTGCTCCCCTTTCCCAGCACCATCAACCCTCATCATAGCAGTCATCATTTTGGTGCTCCTACCCCCCCCCCCCCCCCAATATTTTAAATAGAAACAGTGCACACATTCGGTGCCCAGCCCAAACAGGGGTGTGTTCTTGCTGGGAAGGGGCATGGGCACACAATAGCACCCCCCAATTTAAATTATGCCACACAGTAGTGCAACTTTATTCACATTATATCTTGAGATGGTGTCCCTTATTCACGTTACATCACACAATAGTACCACTTTACCTTATGTACATTACTCCTCACAATATTCACATTATACCCTTAGAAAAAAATCCTGAGAAAATATTGTATTTTAAGCACCTCCATGGCCACACTGCAACCCAGCACAAAGCAGTGTGTGCTGGGCAGAGGAGAAGAGCTGCAGCTGCTGCTGTCACTTAAGGGGAGGGGGCCCAGGGCCCCCACTGGGCCCTTCCATCAGACTCTGGCCTGGGTAATTTGTACCCCCTACCCCTTTCTCTCTGTACCCCTGATAATACCACACAGTAATGCCCCTTACACATGACACACATTATTAATGTCCTTATAACCATAATGCCCCTTACACATTATGCCAACCTTTATTAATGCCCTTCATACACATAATGACACACATAATGCCCCTTACACATATGTTGCACATTATTAATGCCCTTATACACATGACACACATAATGCCCATTACACATATGTTGCACATTATTAATGCACTTATACACATGACACACATAATGCCTGTTACACATATGTCGCACATTATTAATGCATTTATACATGACACACATAATGCCCCTTACACATATGCCGAACACTATTGCACAACCATCCCACCCGCAGACAGCACTCGCACAGCCGCTAACACTGTGACCTCTGCCTCTGCTTGGATACAGATGTTTCCTCATACATCTTGCCTCAATAGACAATGCAGCTCCTGACCAGTTCTGCTAACGTTGGGTGCATTTTTTTGCTGAAAATTCATCTTATTTGCATTGTTATGACCAGCACACACAAGGAGCTTCTAATGATTAAAATGATATGCGGCATGCCTATATTCTGTGTGCGACTGTGGCTGTACCTGCATACGGAATGCTATGTTACAGTGATTTCCATGAATACTCTATTTCATATGCAGATACAGCCTCACTCACACACAGAATATAGGCATGCTGCATATCATTTTAATCAGCAGAAGCTGCTGATGCCCCTAGGCATTCCAAATGCCCTAGGCAATTGCCTAGTTTGCCTATGCCTAAGGCAGGCTCTGCTCACTCTGGGGGTTATTCTGGTTCGTACGTTATTAACGTACGCCGGCGGATCTGTTTTTTTTTTATCTGCACATGCGTACCTTCCGCAATGCGCAGGCTCGGCGACTTCACAACGCTCACGGACGGGTCTTTTCCGTGCGAAAAAACCTGTCCGCAAGAGTACGGTCATTGTGGGCGGCATAGGGGCGTGTTGAGGGGAGTGGCCAAAATAATGAGGGAAACTGGGCGTAAACATGGGTGTACACGGGGGTGTGCACAAAAAATGTACGGTGCTACTACCGCTCGATCGGCGAAAGCACCATGCATTTCAGACACAAAACAGGCGGCTTCCACCGACACCTCCAGACCACCCCTACAGAGCGGACGCCTGGGTCTGCTAATTAACGCTGATTACTGGTCAAACACATACACCTGAATGTAATAAGCAATGCTGCAGCTTATTAAGTCCAAACCATTATTTCACTACCTGCAAGCCACACACAGCCCTCAAACACATTGGAAGCATATCTTTCTACACTTCTCTACATGTAAAGGTTGGTTTCATTTTAGCTAAGATTAATTTTAAGACCTGCTTATATATGCCAAGGTAGTAAGTGTTTTCATATACTTTAAACAGCAGCACACTCAATCTACACAAGTCGACATGTGTCAACCTTTTCACTCTTATACAAACGTAGTTTTTTTTAATTATGATAAAAATACATAAACCACATCTAACAGCTACAAGGATGTTTCAGCAATGTTTTAAGGCCATGGCCACTATTTAGTTAAAATGTATTTTTATTAGGGTGTTCATTAAGGTAGACACTTGAGGTAATAGAAAACAATAATTGAATAACAATTAGAATAATTCATTTAATTGCCTTAATCATAGTTGAAAGGCTAGATTAGCAGGGCCATATATGTGAAGGGTATGCCAGCGTGCACGGACATACGCTCACTCTCACGATGGGTGACATACGCTGAGTTTTCCATTAAAAACTGGCAAGACCCGTCCGTGCACAGTGGCTTTACGCTCAGACAGCCGTAAGCTGTCGGTGTGTTAGCAGAGGAGAACCGTCCGTAAACGTTGGCATACGCTCTATTGTACGCCCGTTAGCGGTGTCTGAGAAGATCCGTCTGTGTACGGTGGCGTACGCTCAAGTGTACGCCACTCCCCTTTGTCGGTCTTTGTGGCCGTCCGTATGCGGATGTTTTGTGGGTGGACTTTCGCTTACCGTCCGCGTACGGGAAACATACGGTGATGTGGAACGTACGTACGTTTGGCCGGCCGAACCAGAATAAGGTCCTCTGTCCTGCTGATGCTTCCGGTCTGCGCCGCCTGTCACAGTGTGTATTACAGGCAGCGGCATCGGAAGCCTTACTCAGCCAGAAGCTGATCTGTCCCTCCCATGCCCGTCCGCACAGGCAGTAGTAACTGCAGCGTCTCCCTGCTGCTTTATGAGTTTCTGTTCCTGCTACTAAGGGGGAGATTCTCTAAGAATCTCCGCCCCCTTCGCCACCCATCGCATTTATAATTATCGCATATGTTCTAACATATGCGATAATTATAGCAAAGGACAGCTCTTGCGTTAAGAGCTGTCCTTTGCGGTGAGAGTCGCCGGGTTCCAGCAGGTCCCGGTGGCTCCCCCCTCCCTCATACACCCGGTGCTGCTGCTGCTGTGCCAGGCTCTCCTCCTCCCTGCACCCGGAAGAGGATCAGTGCAGGGAGGTGGTCAAAGGTCCGGGCAGCACTGCGCTGCCCGGACACAGGTGAGGGAGGAGGGGGCGATGCGGGGCGGCGGGGGTCAGTGCGGGGCGGCGGCGGGTCGTTGCGGGCGGCGGTGGGATGCGGTAGAAGCCCATTGGCTTCTATGGGGCATCACCAGCTTTTTCTGGCGATGCCCCCCGCCGCGTTAACCCGGCAGGGGATGCTTACAGCATCCCAAAATGCGTTAAAACCCCGATAACTGGGTTTTTACCGCATTTCTTGCATAGAGAATCTCCCCCTAAGCACACAATGCTTCCCCCTGCACTCCGATTACAAGCCCTCCCCCTCTACAAGCTGCTGCTGCTGCTGCACCACAGGGAACCAGATAGAGGACAGGCAGATTTAACCCTCTCGCATCCGGTTCTTCTACAGTAAGCTCCACAAGTGTGTTCATTTCATTTATGTCAGCTAACATTGACATCTACAGTAAGAAGAAAGAAGAAAAAAGAGTGTCCTTTTGGTGGGTGCACCTTTAATGAATTGACTGTTAAGAATGAACCTTTATTGTTTATTTATTAAAAGGCTGCGAAAAAATATTAAAAGACATATATAGACATATACAGTTAGGGATGACACACATAAAATGAAGGTGGGGGGCAGGGATTGCTCTGTTATAATCTTTATTGACAAATAAGTGAGATGTAACGTTCAGCAGTGTTACAGACTAGTTGATCCGTGCAGTGGGTTGGTAGTGTCAATACTAATGCCAACCTCTTCCAACTGCCTGGATCTATGTATGTCTGAACTGGGTAATCGTATCCCATTGTATCACAATTACCTCGAGAGAATATAAGTGTGGAAAATGAGGGTTATTGCCCATAAGTGGCACCCGATATTGTGGGATGCACACTGGGGAATAAACCCGGTTCTCCCAGCTAAAAGGTAGACTAGAGTATTGCTGTATGGACCTCTGCAGAAAGCCAAAAATAGGGGCTATAATGGTGATATCACTATATTTTTAGGGGTCGTTCAAGCTGCCACCTTAAAACGGTAATCTGCAGGTTGAGTGACTTATCCAGGATAGACAAACACTGCACTGAGTGTAGTACCGACCAGTATCTTATATTAGATTATATTATTGCACACACTGCCACCAGACGGTAATCTGCAGAGAAAATGTGCATATGGTCTAATGCTACTGAGTGGGGTGTCGCTCTGTGTAATGTCAGAGGGACCTCAACCCCTGGATAAAGTCTCAGATAGAGAATATCTCAGTGCTGGATAAGTCAAGGTGTATTGCCCTGTTACACAGCTCACTGCCACCATGAATGGTAATCTGCAGATAGGTAGGTATAGTAAAGGCAAAACCACCGGGAGTGTCCCACTGATGGGTATCAGGGGAATCTCTTGCAGGTCTCTTGCTGGGAGCACACTACAAAGTAAGAGCCCTGATAAGGGCTTCAGTGATAAATCACAGCTGGTACGTACAGTCAATCAAAATGCATTGTATGAAAAATAACAAAGAAAACAATAACAACTGCCCGCACACCGCTAGCCGGCACGCGCTTCGCAGTTCAGCTTCCTCAGGGCCAACCTGCCTGAATGCCTGAGGGGTTTTTATACCTGTATTAAGAAAAGTATGGTCCAATCATGGCTGTGGCTCAGGGCGCGCCTCTGGGAAAACGCCCAGAAGACCATGCTGCCTATCAGTCACTGATTCCCAGGTGTGAGCGTCTGGGTTGTCATGGGTACCTAACACGCTGTTCAGCGTGTCTAGGTACGGAAGCCTGGTGTCGGCTTACTCAATTGATAGAGTCCGTCTGGTTACCGTGGTAACCCGCGTCTCACTGACGCTTGGAAGACGGAAGCCTGTCTGGTCCAATTTGCTAAAGTTGTTTAAAAAAATCCACGTCAGAGTCTTAGTTGCGTGCTGTGTGGATACGATCTAATCATCAGCAGTGAGCTTATCGGTTTAAGTCGATGCCAGTCTGGTGTCAAAGAGTTAATGGGCATGCTCAGTGGTCATGTATCCACTCCCAATGAGGGGTAAGGGGGATGTTAGAGGATGAATTTGTGTTGTGAAAGCATAAGATCCACCGGAACCCTCCGTACAGAGGTGAGTATTAGGTATCATGCCTTTTCTGCACTGGAGCCCTTGTGTCCTTCCCATAGGTTTTCGGCTTCTGGAATGTTATCATTTTGTTTTCTACTCATCGCATGTATTATTGGTAAGTATATATTAATTTCTCTCCAAGGACGGTAGACGGTCCGTCTTCTGTGTTATTATAGGGTGACCTCCCATTCTGTACAGGTGATAGATATGTCAGCTGTTAAGCTGTGTCGATTAGAACATAGTGTTGTGATTATGATTCTATTATGGTTGAATCGTAACCTCAAATCCCTCTCACTCAGACATCCAGGATCAGACATCTGAGGATTAGGGCAGATGTTCGTGTGTCTAACAATATATTACCATTGAAAAATAGTAAGAAAAATAGTATGACAAAAAGATAAGAATATCGACCCATCGTGTATAGCAATTGCAATTACGTGTCTGATTGATGTGGGTTCATACTCGTATCATAATCTTCTTCTGGTAAGGGGTGACATAATACTTGTGTCTCCTTATTGGCCCCTAGTTGTATAAATTATTGAAGATTGTTATCTAGTACTCATACGTCTACATAATTGGACATATAGATGTGCGCTATAGTAAATTTGTGGCGTACAAAGAAAATTCAAATTACTATATATGTAGTATAGGTAGTGCAGATAAAGAGTGATACATGAAAGTTAAAATGGTGCTCTGACTGATACGGAGGTGAGAAGATAATTGTGTAATGTCATAAGAGGACATATTAATTCATCTAAATACTGTGACTTGGTCAATTCTAGGGTAATCGTGTGATGTATTTGTATCATCTCATAGAGTGTTCTAATGATGATACACAAAAATGTGATATTAGGGCTAGTGTCATTCTTGGATACAATAGGTGAGCCATATAATAAAGATGGCAATGTAGGAGTGGGGTCTATTCAGGATGTGACAACTCATAGAATCAAAAATCAAAAAATCAACCATGGTGAATAAACAATTATAACTAAGAATAGAGTGAGCCCCTCCTAAAGACAATAAAGGAGCAGTGCGAGTGAGGGTGAAGATTATGTGAGCATATTATATTGCCTGGATCAATGGAAAGGGATGCTATGGATAGCGCAACAAATATAATATTCCTCTCTGTGATGAGGCCATGTAGATAGTGGGTATACCCATTAATAGAGAGGAAAAGAGGCGAAAAACAGAGGGAAGAGGAAAACAGGGGAGAAAACAGGGGGGGGGGGGTTTAGTTTATTAGGGGTAGAAAGACACTATGTAGGTGATTTGATACTGGATGGACCTATTTAGAGAAAAGCAGAATAGCTGTTCTCTTCGTTGAGGCCCCCTGGTGTCATAGTGTTCATTAGAAAGATGAGACGGGTTTCATGTTTGAGTAATTCTGTGTCAACATCTCCTCTTCTAATCCCCAAGTCGACCTTGTGCATACCATATGCTTTTAGGCCGGTGGTCTTGCTTTGGTGGTATCTGTAAAAATGTCGGGCGATTGGAGTAAGGATTTTCATAGCTTTTTTATCCTTCTCTGCATTTTTAATGCTAGACAGGTTCTCCAGGATCCTTTTTTTGAGTGGTCTGTTCGTCTTCCCTATAAAGCTTTTATTACAGGGGCATTCTAAATGATATACAACTCCTGTTGTATTACAGTTGATTTAGTGATTGATCTTCCATGTATGCTGAAATTTGTCTGTGTACTCATGTGTCTGAGCCATGACTGTACAGGCTTTGCATGAGCCACATTTGTAGGAGCCTGTCCTAAGTGGAGTAGATTTATTGATTTTGTCCAGATGACTCTGTACTAAGATGTCTCTAAGATTTTTGCTCCTGCGCCAACTGAGTTGAATTAGATCGTCAAGTATTCCAGCCAGATCTTGGTCAGTCTTTAGAAAATACATGTGTTTATTCAGGATGCCCTGTATCTGTTTCCATTCCTGACAAAAAGATCCAATGAAGCGTACAGGTTCTTCAGTCTTGCTAGTTTTGTGAATATTGGGTATCAATAATCTGTCCCTCTCATATGCGTTAGCTTCATTATATGCTCTTTTTATCCCTCTCTTACTATAACCTCTATCTTCGAGGCGGGAGCTGAGTTCTTTCGCTCTCTTTTTGTAAGTGAGGTCGCTGGAGCAGTTCCTCTTGGTCCTCAAAAACTCCCCTTTAGGGAGCCCCTTTATTACGGGAGGAAAGTGTGAACTGGTGTGATGGAGTAAAGAGTTGGTCGCTGTTTCTTTTCTAAAAAGATCGGTGGATATTGAGCCATCGTCCTCAATTGTAATATGTAGGTCCAAATAGTTAACCGCCTTTTTAATTTCAAAAGTGAGGTGTAGATTCAGATGGTTCTTGTTGAGAATTTCCATCATTTCTATAAATAGATCCTTATCTCCTTCCCACAGGATAAGGAGATCATCTATATAGCGTACCCACAGAAGGATGTGATCTGTGTACTTCTCATTCTCCTCACAAAAAACAACCTCACGCTCCCACCACCCCAGGTACAGGTTAGCATATGTGGGGGCACAAGTGCTCCCCATCGCAGTCCCCCGTACCTGGAGGTAGAAGTTCTCATTGCAAACAAAATAGTTTTTTGTTAAGACAAAGCATAACAGTTGGATTATGAGTTCGTGAAAGTTGTCTTCTTTACCCATTTTAAGAAAATACCTGACTGCTTCGAGCCCATACTGGTGGTGGATGCTAGTATATAGACTCTCCACATCGCAGGTTATGATCCATGTGTTCTGGTTTACAGTAATGCCCTGGAGTTTGTTGAGTACCTCCATTGTGTCTCTTACATATGATGGTAAAGTGAGGACATATTCTCGGAGGTACGCATCTACAAACTGACTGGCTCTTTCAGTCAAACTGCCTATGCCAGATACTATAGGCCGGCCAGGTGGTATCTTATCATTCTTATGGACCTTAGGGAGGAGGAACAGAGTGGGGATCCTAACGTCATTAACCTGTAAAAATTCTGACTGCGTTTTGGTTAAGACGCCTGAGCTAGGTGCTTCTTTTATGATTCTTGTGTAAATTGCCAGAAAATCCTGGGTGGGGTTGAACATTAACTTCCTATAGCATGTGGTATCATTAAGCTGTCTGTCTAGTTCTTTCACATATAGTGTCCTAGACCATAGGACGACATTGCCGCCTTTATCCGATGGTTTGATGATAGTGTCTTCCCATTTTTTTATTTCATTGAGTGCTGACCTTTCCTCTTTATTCATATTATTCTGATGTTGGAAAACATGTTTAGAGGATTCCAACTGGTCAAGATCTTGGCTAACCACATCTATGAAAGTTTTCACCACAGGGCAGGTTTGGAAATTAGGATAAAATTTAGATTTTTTCTTCAGTTTTAATAACCGATTTCCTTCTTGTTCTTCTGCATTGGTACTGGGTGTTTCAGGGGAGACTCCTGTCTCCAATTCCTCAAGGATACTTAATGCTAGTTCATCTTCTCTTGAGAAAAAGGATGGAGATGGCTCGGTTTCGTACCCAGAGGAATTTTGGTTGTTATCGATGGGCATTTCACTTGTGTTGGTTTTAGTACAATAGAATTTTTTAAGGAGCAGTTTCCTCGCGAACAAATTTAAATCCTTTTCAATCTCAAAATGATTGAATGAACAAGTTGGGAAGAAAGAGAGCCCTCTTTGTAGTACTTGGATCTGTGTGTTGGTGAGTGTGTGGTCCGAGAGATTGATGATTTTAAGAGCATCGGAATCAGATGTTATTTCCGGTATCTCTGATAATCTCTCGGATCCTCTCTCCACTCTCTCGTGGCTCTCTTTTTTCTTCTTCCCCCTCCTTGTCCTGCGGTGTCCCAGCCTAAACGGTCTCTCGTGTCTCTGGGACTGACCCCTAAAAAATTCCTATGTGGGTGTCTGCTGCCAGTGTCTGATGCTGTCTCATTTTCAGATGAATCTATATCTGATGTACTATAGTTCAATGGGTTTGCCGGCGGTGGTCTTTTATTGTGAGAGGTATTCCATTTGTAGACCCTATTTGATCTAAAATCTTCGATGTCTCTCTGAAGTTTGTTTTTCTTTCTGCTTATAACCTCTTTCTCCATACCTTCTATCTCCATTTTAAATTTTTGATAAGTTTTCTGGAACTTATCGAGACCTTCAAATTCTTTGAGTTTGTTGCTCAGTCGGGAGAACTCAGCCGAGTGTCTCTCTAACATAATTTGGTCATGCTTAATCAGGATCCCAATAAGTTCCAAAGAGCATTTGGTAAGGGTTTTCTCCCAGTCTGATCTTAGAGTATCATCTGCTAACTCAAATGAGGGGAAAACACGCGGTCTTAGGCCACGGGGGGTAATGTTTTGTTTAAGATAACTTTCAAAGGTCATCTTATTCCAGAAAGTTTTCGATTGTTTAATGAGTGCAAATGTTAGCAATTGTAAGTCATTAAGCCAATCCTCCTTAGAGGTATTTATCTGTGAGATATCTGTATTTAACATTGACATCTAGTCTGCTATTATGTAACATTATATATACTCACTGGTATATTATATAGCCAGCGGGTATCTTCTAGTTGGCTAGTATTATCTTGGCTAGTGCTATCTAGTTGGCTAGTACTATCTTCTAGCCTGACGTTGTGTATCATTACATGTATCCATTTATAACATCTTAACAGACCGATATTCATTAACATTTAGAATTGACTGTACAGTTGAAAAAGACATCAGTTGGAGAGGTGTTACATTGCGCCCTTTGTTCTGGTATGTACATTTTACTATTGTGCCCCACCTAAAATGCTTGTATGATTGTAACAACATATTGCATGTAACCCAGCTGTTACTATGAGACTGTGTGAAAAATGGACCTATCAGCATTCTATTGGTCCTTATGTATCCAGGCGATCTATTTATTCATTAGCACTGCATTGATTTTCAGATATCGTTACATTTTTCATTAAGTGGAGCATCACAGGGTCATCAGAGTAACAACGGTGACCACACCTCCCTAAATAACTCCTAAGAGTGTATCTCAATATACTGTACATGTACTTAATCAAGGTATAAAAAGTCTATAGGTATGTTTATTTCATATACCCCCTTTTCTCACTAAGGTGGACCTGGCAAATGATGGTCTGCACTTCCTTTTATAGTTCCATGTGAGGAACTACCCACCCTCTTCTCTCTTCTCTTGTTCTTCTCATTTGTTCCTTCTTCCAGCCTCCTATGTCCTGAATTATCTTTTGAACCTGCTCTAAAGTTCCATTCCTTTAAGGCATTGTTTCACCACCTTTTAGATCCTGGTGTATTACCCCTGAAGAAGTCCCTAGTGGACGAAACGCGTAGTGTTTCTCGCATGATCATTCTACACCTATGATCGAAGTTATATTGAATCACAATGATCCACCGAAAATCTTTGTAAACAATTTCAAACAAATGTATTTTAAATTGTTTTATTGTGTGGAATAAATATTTTGTATTTTTACAATTGTGGACTGGTGAAACCACCTTCTGAGCGCACCTCTACACCTTCTTTTTTCATCCTTTACATCAGACTCCCATTAGCGGCGGAGCCATGAGTAGTGCTGCTCACCTATATGCGCAGGATTGGGTCACAACCCCCCCCCCTTCTTTCTCTATTTTTGTGGACCTAGGTTCAGCTGCTAAGTGTACCCCACCTGCTGCTAGTCATAAAGCCGTTTTATGATAGATCAAAAAGATCTAAGAGTAAAGAACATTTTTTTTGGAGGAAGAACATTTGATTGAGACAGAGGAGGATGATTATTACAACTATCTTAATATAATGGAAAAACTCACCCTAAGGGAGCTAAGAAATTGGTATGACATCAGCACCCTAGAAAAATACCTGGAGGTGGGACGTATCCCAAGAGGATTGAGAATTAGTAAAACCCCAACAATGGGTAGTAATAATAATGAAGACTTCATGACACATTGGAATGCCATATTGGATGAGTGTTCGTCTAAACTCATAGCACTCATTGTAGATGAGAGAAAGAGAGAAATTCTAAAAACTGAAGAGGAGTTAAACAAAATTGAGAAATTATTGGAGAAATTCGGTGAGAGCGAGGAATTTAAATGTGACGTCGCAGATATCCAACATAAATTGGATGAAGAAGAAAACGAGTTAATAAGTAGAAAACAGAAAAAATTCATACGTGATAAAAACGACTACACGAATGGGAAAATAAGGAATTGGTCGAATTTTGAAAAAAGGACGGAACAAAATCAACAATACACAAGACCAAAATACTATGAAGGTTCCAGATATTCCAACTACCACCAAAGGGATTCCCGACTCATAGAAGAACCCAAACAACGTAGAAATACGAGAAGAGATAACCACAATTGATGGCAACAACCAGTGTTTAATCAGAAAGTCCCAAGTTCTAATAATTATTATATACACCCTCGAGATCGATCAGGTCGTAGAAACCCCAGAGACCACTCAGGACCTAGGAATTATAGGGATAGATCTGATCCTAGGAGACCACAAGCTTATCGCAATCGAATCCCGTCCGAACATAATTATTATAGAAGTAATTTTAGATCTCCTTCCCCTGCCCCACAATATTCCAAACGTTTTTTAGGAGGGAATATGGCTCTTCAACGACCCATCTTACAAAGAGAAGAAGAACTCCATCGTATGATGGACTCCCCCCAGGGCACGAAGAGAATTCTCAACGGAGAAGACGAGGATGTAGAGGTGGAAGAAAGAAGCCCCAAAAAAAGAAAAGCCACATTGGGAGCAACATCACAGAAACAGGGGTTATTGACCTCACTGCGCGGCAATTACCTACAACGCAGATCACAGTTTTAAACAAAGGTCTGAAGTTTGCGCCGAACACCCACGTAAAAAAATTCAACCTCTTTATAGATTTAAACAAATTTATAAGAAACTTAACATTGCAGAGACACTTTATAAAAAATTCCATTCTTGAGACAGAAGGTGGAAATAAAATTTTGTCCCGAGTGGCCCCCCCGTCGAAGTTCTACCCAGTGGAGTCCAGAGGGAGTCATATTGACATTTTCTATGACTCAGTGAACGAAGATTTTCGGAAACTGAAAATAACAGATCATAAATTTAATAACAATCTGAACACCCAAGAGGAACGGGCTATCAAAACCTTGAAGAAAGACAAGGAAATTATCATTAAAAGGGCCGACAAAGGAGGAGCAGTGGTTCTACAAACCACTGAGGCATACTTAAAAGAAGCATCTAACATCCTTGAGAACCACTCCACATATATGAAGCTCCAGGAAGACCCCACAGCCAAATTCCAGGAAGAATTATATATGCTGTTGACAAACGCACTAAGGAATCAATTGATTACTAAAAAATAATTTGAATACCTGTACCTGAATACCTGGGTCCTGCCCACGTCAGGTGGGCCTGTGTGCTCAAAATGCCAGGGCCTATTGCTGGTCCCAGTCCGGCCCTGGAGAGATCTATAGAGCTCTGCACTCATGCTGTACCTGTGTGCAATAAGTAACTGTAATATTGTTGGTGGGTGCGTCACAGCAGTGAACGCTACAGTCTTTGTAATGTGTAAAGACATTTATTCTCAATGGTTCCAGGCTCGTGGCCCCATTGTCAGGAGTGTATGAAACAGAGAGAGACTACAGTTTACTTTAAAAACCTTTAGACGAGTCTGATTGGAGACACCCTTCTAAAGGTTTTTAAGTTGAGATGTATTCTTTGCCTGTTTCATCCTGACGATGGGGCCATGGGCCCCGGAACATTGAGAATACATTTCTTTTTATATTACTAAACCTGTAAATTCGATTTCTCCGTTCACGTGCTGTGTCGGCTGCCTAATTTCCCTTTTACTTTACAGTTGTTCAAAAGAAGGGGTATTGGGGGGTCCGTCGCACAAGACCATAGCTGTATGATATATAGTAAATGGAATAGGCCCCCTGCTCACTTCAATGACAATAGATAATGTTCAGTAGATATGCAGGGGTGTGCTACCACGGACAAAAATTTATTATGAAGAATGGGGATAAGGAAAAGTTTGTCACATAAGTGGTGCACCAAAAGAGAAGTAAATACAGACTTAAAATATACCTTTTATTAGGGTTAAGTACAAGTGGGGCAGCACATCCAAACACCAAACGATAGTGCTCCGGTGCCAAGCTGGGAGATACCGCGGTATCCAGAGATAAAAAGATAGACAAGCGGCACCCGGAGGCTATTTCAATAAATCAACGCAGTCAGAGCTGGATCAAACGTTTTCGAAGTTTAATTACTTCGTCATCAGGATACAATACAAGAGTAAACGTACATACCTATATCAGGAACACCACACCACGTGAAGTCATCCTGCCGGCCCCGGTCACGAATGACGCGCCCACTGATGACGCAATCATCCACCGCCCGTTGCCCGGACAACCATAAAGCATAAAACCAAAAAACCTTAAACAAAGTGCATACAAGAAATAAACATACAAAAGTCAAAACCAGTACAGTGGTAATGAGTCATAGTGGTCTTCTGTACAAACAACAGCGAAAAAGCTGGAGCGATCTAGAACATGGTCGCAGTTGCAGGGGTAGATGCAAGTGTTTCAAGGGTGCTGAGTACAAATGACCACTGTAAGCGAAAAAACGCAAAAGTATCAATACATGCGGGCATAAAGCAGGAGAAAATGGCAAAATACTAGAACAGGCAACAATGTAGTGCGGTAATCCGCAACTGTAGTAAGGTATAGAAATCTGAGTACGCAAAGCATGTGAGCATCATAGGAAACATCATAGGAAACAGTGTAATCCTGCTGACTCATTGAGCCCTCGGGGCGCAAGTGTGCCCAGGCTGTGGATCCAACGCGCTTCTCTTTGAAGCAGCCTTAGTGATCGATCCCCCCCGCGTTTGTTAACAGGTTCGTGGTCAATGATAATGTATTTTAACTGGCTCATGCTGTGGCCGGCCGTCACAAAATGCCGAGCCACTGGCTGGTCACTGTGTCCACTAGCATATGCGGCACGTAGGGTCGATTTATGTCCCGCAATCCTCTCCCGCAATGTGCGGTCGGTTTTGCCGACATAGCCTTTGCCACAAGGGCACAATATGAGATAT
Organism: Crinia signifera; assembly: GCF_055691185.1. Classification (NCBI taxonomy): domain Eukaryota; kingdom Metazoa; phylum Chordata; class Amphibia; order Anura; family Myobatrachidae; genus Crinia; species Crinia signifera. The sequence continues at coordinate 327,232,597 of NC_139218.1, read as the reverse complement.
ATAATGTATTTCGTCAGACATGTGACTACGTGTCGAATGGGGATGCGTTTACCAGTCAGTGGGTGTGCAAAATCGGTACCGATCATGAGTGCTCTACACACTGCACAATTAAGGCAGCGGTAGCAGCCTGGTCTTTTGCTTAAGAAGTTGCTCTGTACAGATTGTGAGGAGTCAAGTCCACTGATGTCTGCCTTCATCACCCAGTCTCTAAGATTTTTGCCACGGCTGTAGCAGGGCACAAGTTTTTTAGTCCCTAGCTGCAAGTCAGGGTCAGTCTGAACGATTGGCCATAGACTATTAGAAATGGTACGGATGTCGTCACTGGCAGTGTTAAAATGATTGACCCAAGGGAATCGCGACTCCATATCTTTATTTCTGTTGGTAGGTTTAAGAGTCTCGTCCCGTTGACATCTGAGTGCTTTGTCTTTGGCCAACTGTAATTGTTTATCATCATAACCCCTCATAAGGAAGTCATGGATCATTCTGTCAATGTGGGCAGTGGCAGTGGTTCTGTCAGAACAAACCCTAATAGCCCTCAAAAATTGGGAATAGGGTAAGGAGAATTTTAATTTAGGGGGATGGAAGCTAGAAGCATGCAACGTGGTGTTTCTGTCAGGAGGTTTGCGAAACAGTTCGGTACAGATTTTATTATCTCTGATGCTCACCTGAACATCGAGATAATTGACCGTGTCGACACTGATGTTGTGTGTAAATTGGACAGGATGTCCAGAGTTGTTGTGATCATTGATGAACTTCTCAATACTCTCCTGTGGGCCAGACCACATAATGAACAGGTCATCTATGTATCTTACATAGAAGACCGCATATTGTACAAATAATACATTGGACAACATCAGATCATCCTCAATCATGTACATGTAGGCATTGGCGTACGATGGGGCCACATTCGACCCCATCGCACAGCCCGCTGCCTGTAGGTAATAGACACCATCAAATAGAAAAAAATTACATGTAAGTACAAGCTCCAGCAAGTCAATAATCAAATCAACATCAGGACCAGTGTAGGCCACATTGTTAGTCACGAGTCTGCGTACGGCGTCCAATCCCTCACGGTTGGGTATCACCGTATACAGACTGGAGATGTCCAGACTGCACAGTAACGATCCCTCAGGTATGCATGGGATCGCATTAAGTTTGTTAATAAAAGCTGTGGTGTCGAGTAAATGTCTCGGATGTCGTACGATGCACGGCTGTAGCATGGCATCAAGGTACGTAGATACCCGTTGGAATAAGCCGTTCCGGGCAGAAATTATGGGTCGGCCGGGAGGGTTGATCAGAGATTTATGAATTTTAGGTAACGAATAGAGAATCGGAGTTACCGGATTCTCATTAATTAATGCTGTTTTCAAGTTACTGGTGATAAACCCATCGTTGACCGCCCTGTTAAGCCTGTCCCGAAGTAGTTTGCTGAATTCAGCAGTGGGATCATGATCAAGCCTGTGATAAACCTCAGTAGCACTCAATTGTCTAAGCAGTTCATTACGATAGTCAGCAAGATTCTGCACTACTATAGCACCGCCTTTATCGGCTGGTCTAATAGTAATGTCTGTATACCCAGATAAATCTTTTAAAGCTTGTTTCTCCATTTTACTTAAATTAGGGTGCTTACCACGTTGAGATGTCCCCGATCCCAGAGTCTCGGTCATTTTATTATCCAACATGCGATTAAATGTCTTGATCGAAGGATTGTTGGTCATGGGTTCAAACCGGGAACAGGGCTGTAATTTCAGCAAAGATGGGGGTAGCGGGTCTTCAGGAGGGGTTGAAGGAGGAATGCGTGCTGCTGCTTTAGAACCTCTAAAATGTTCGTGCAATTTTAATTGTCTATGGAGTTTATACTTCTCGATAGTCAGTTGCATGCTGTTAGGTTGGACTGTCGGGACAAAAGACATACCTCGTTGCAAAACTTTTAGTTCAGTGTCCGACAGAGGGTGGTTGGATAAGTTGAATATCAGGCTTTCACCTTCCTGTATAGGGGTGGTCGTCCCGGTTGTCCTCGCCCTTTGGCCAAAGACAAAGCACTCAGATGTCAACGGGACGAGACTCTTAAACCTACCAACAGAAATAAAGATATGGAGTCGCGATTCCCTTGGGTCAATCATTTTAACACTGCCAGTGACGACATCCGTACCATTTCTAATAGTCTATGGCCAATCGTTCAGACTGACCCTGACTTGCAGCTAGGGACTAAAAAACTTGTGCCCTGCTACAGCCGTGGCAAAAATCTTAGAGACTGGGTGATGAAGGCAGACATCAGTGGACTTGACTCCTCACAATCTGTACAGAGCAACTTCTTAAGCAAAAGACCAGGCTGCTACCGCTGCCTTAATTGTGCAGTGTGTAGAGCACTCATGATCGGTACCGATTTTGCACACCCACTGACTGGTAAACGCATCCCCATTCGACACGTAGTCACATGTCTGACGAAATACATTATATATCTCATATTGTGCCCTTGTGGCAAAGGCTATGTCGGCAAAACCGACCGCACATTGCGGGAGAGGATTGCGGGACATAAATCGACCCTACGTGCCGCATATGCTAGTGGACACAGTGACCAGCCAGTGGCTCGGCATTTTGTGACGGCCGGCCACAGCATGAGCCAGTTAAAATACATTATCATTGACCACGAACCTGTTAACAAACGCGGGGGGGATCGATCACTAAGGCTGCTTCAAAGAGAAGCGCGTTGGATCCACAGCCTGGGCACACTTGCGCCCCGAGGGCTCAATGAGTCAGCGGGATTACACTGTTTCCTATGATGTTTCCTATGATGCTCACATGCTTTGCGTACTCAGATTTCTATACCTTACTACAGTTGCGGATTACCGCACTACATTGTTGCCTGTTCTAGTATTTTGCCATTTTCTCCTGCTTTATGCCCGCATGTATTGATACTTTTGCGTTTTTTCGCTTACAGTGGTCATTTGTACTCAGCACCCTTGAAACACTTGCATCTACCCCTGCAACTGCAACCATGTTCTAGATCGCTCCAGCTTTTTCGCTATTGTTTGTACAGAAGACCACTATGACTCATTACCACTGTACTGGTTTTGACTTTTGTATGTTTATTTCTTGTATGCACTTTGTTTAAGGTTTTTTGGTTTTATGCTTTATGGTTGTCCGGGCAACGGGCGGTGGATGATTGCGTCATCAGTGGGCGCGTCATTCGTGACCGGGGCCGGCAGGATGACTTCACGTGGTGTGGTGTTCCTGATATAGGTATGTACGTTTACTCTTGTATTGTATCCTGATGACGAAGTAATTAAACTTCGAAAACGTTTGATCCAGCTCTGACTGCGTTGATTTATTGAAATAGCCTCCGGGTGCCGCTTGTCTATCTTTTTATTAGGGTTATATATTAAAAAAGGCTGTGAAATTTAACAAACTACATGAAACATGAAACAAAGACATGGTGAGTATAGTGCATGTTAAAAATGCACATGCAGTGTCCCTTAGCAATTTCTTGAATTAATAGTAATAGTGTGTCTGTCCCTTTAATGTTTGGCCCTTATGGCTCATGAGTATTGTTGGAAACACTGTTGTATCAATGATTAATGGTCAGGTGATCTACTGTACGCAAATACCAATAAATCTTGAAGATCAATTATTCGTGTCTGTGAGCAATTTTTATCCCAGTCATGTCGGTTTAAACTCATGTGACAAACTTTTCCTTATCCCCATTCTTTACAGTTGTTAGACTCTCCGCTACAGCTGGAGCGTCAGTCTCTGTTGCCCACTTTACCCTTTGTTTTATTTATTTTTCCCAATGATTTACTTAAAGGTAGTACAGTAAAGTTACATAGGTAGTACAGTAAAGTTTTACAGTGTAGTATAGCTTATAAAGGGGTCAGTAATACAGGTTGAGTATCCCTTATACGAAATGCTGGGGACCACGAGCATTTTGGATAAGGGATTTTTTCGGTTTTTGGAATATTTTTTTAAAATACTTACCTGGTTCCCTGGTGGTGCCCCTATTGTCCCCCAGTGTCTACAGTGTCTCCCGGTGTCCACAGCGACCTTCATGGTATAGCGTGATCAGTAATGTAGTGCAGTGCATAGATGAGTCAGTAATGTAGAGGGGTCAGTAATATAAAGTAGTGTAGGGTATAGCAGGAACAGTAATGTAGAGGCAAGTATAGCAGTATCAATGTTGTAGCGGTGGGTATAGTGGGGTCAGTAATGTAATGGTGGGTATAGAGGGGTCAGTAACGTAGTGGCGGGTATAGCGGGACAGTAATGTAAGGGTGGGTATAGAGGGGTCAGTAATGTAGTGGCGGGTATAGAGGGGTCAGTAATGCAGTGGTGGATATAGAGGGGTCAGTAATGTATAGGCAGGTATAGAGGGGTCAATAATGAAGTGGTGTGTATAGAAGGGTCAGTAATGTAGTGCTGAGTATAGATGGGTCAATTATGTAGTGGTGGGTTTATATGGGTCAGTGATGTAGTGTAGGGCATAGAGGAGTCAGTGACATAGTGTGTGGTATAGAGGGGTCAGTGACATAGTGTGTGGTATAGAGGGGTCAGTGACATAGTGTGTGGTATAGAGGGGTCAGTGATATAGTGTAGGGTATAGATGAGTCAGGGATGTAGTGTAGGGTATAGAGAAGTCAGCGATATAGTGTAGGGTATAGAGGACTCAGTGATGTAGTGTAGGGTATAGAGGAGTCAGTGATATAGTGTAGGGTATAGAGGAGTCAGTGATATAGTGTAGGGTATAGAGGGTCAGTGATATAGTGCAGGGCATGGGTCTTCAAACTGTGGCCCTCCAGATGTTGTGAAACTACATGCTCCAACATGCATTGCCACATTTTCCCCTATAAGAGCATGCCAAAACTGTCAGGGCATGCTGGGACATGTAGTTCCACAACATCTGGAGGGCCGCAGTTTGAAGACCCATGGTGTAGGGTATAGAGGAGTCAGTGATGTAGTGTAAGGTATAGAGGGGTCAGTGATATAGTAGGGTATAGAGGAGTCAGTGATATAGTGTAGGGTATAGAGGAGTCAGTGATATAGTGTAGGGTATAGAGGGGTCAGTGATATAGTGTAAGGTATAGAGGGGTCAGTGATATAGTGTAGGGTATAGAGGGGTCAGTGATATAGTGTAGGGTATAGAGGGGTCAGTGATGTAGTGTAGGGTATAGAGGGGTCAGTGATATAGTGTAGGGTATAGAGGGGTCAGTGATGTAGTGTAGGGTATAAAGGGGTCAGTGATATTATGGTGTACGGTATATAGGGGTCAGTGATATAGTGTAGGGTATAGAGGAGTCAGTGATATAGTGTAGGGTATAGAGGGGTCAGTGATATAGTGTAGGGTATAGAGGAGTCAGTGATGTAGTGTAGGGTATAGAGGAGTCAGTGATGTAGTGTAGGGTATAGAGGAGTCAGTGATATAGTGTAGGGTATAGAGGAGTCAGTGATGTAGTGTAGGGTATAGAGGAGTCAGTGATATAGTGTAGGGTATAGAGGAGTCAGTGATGTAGTGTAGGGTATAGAGGAGTCAGTGATGTAGTGTAGGGTATAGAGGAGTCAGTGATATAGTGTAGGGTATAGAGAAGTCAGTGATATAGTGTAGGGTATAGAGGAGTCAGTGATATAGTGTAGGGTATAGAGGGGTCAGTGATATAGTGTAGGGTATAGAGGGGTCAGTGATATAGTGTAGGGTATAGAGGGGTCAGTGATATAGTGTAGGGTATAGTGGAGTCAGTGATATAGTGTAGGGTATAGAGGAGTCAGTGATATAGTGTAGGGTATAGAGGAGTCAGTGATATAGTGTAGGGTATAGAGGGGTCAGTGATATAGTGTAGGGTATAGAGGGGTCAGTGATATAGTGTAGGGTATAGAGGGGTCAGTGGTGTAGTGTAGGGTATAGAGGGGTCAGTGATATAGTGTAGGGTATAGAGGGGTCAGTGATATTATGGTGTACGGTATATAGGGGTCAGTGATATAGTGTAGGGTATAGAGGAGTCAGTGATATAGTGTAGGGTATAGAGGAGTACAAGGAAGGCCGCAACTGCATGCAACTCTTTAGGAGATTTCATTAGTCGGGATCCGCCCCCTCTTGACAGACTCCACCCCCTCAGCAGACCCCGCCCCCAGGGCTGCTTCCGTAAATTTTCCGGGCTGGATTTACATCCCAATCCACCCCTGTATATATAGCACAAATTGATTTATCTCTGAAATATTTAATATAAATACTCCATTCTCCACATGCATCTTATCCCAATTAGGTAGGAGCCTGTTTTACTAAATAGGGGAAAAGGGAGTTCTTATAGTTGTCATCCAATTACTTATAATTCTCACCCAAAATTAAAAAGAAGCTGTTAAATTACCAGAGCAGGTAAAATTGCTTTTTAATCAAAAGGTATAGACAGGCATGGTCTACACCAGGCATGTCCAACGTTGGCCCTACAGATGTTGTGAAACTACACATCCCAGCATGCTTTGCAATAGTTTTAGCATTCTCTAATAGCAAAACTGTGGCAAAGCATGCTGGGATGTGTAGTTTCACAACATCTGGAGGGCCAACGTTGGACATGCCTGGTCTACACCTTTTGATTAAAAAGCAATTTTACTTGCTGTGGTGGTGAGTGCCCTCTCTGGCCTAAAAACCGGACTTGCTGCTATTATTGGGAATTTTACTTCCTTAGGGGTGCACCCCATATTTATATACCCCTGGATGTGTGGATCCCTGGACAATATATATATATATATATATACAACGAAAATGGAAGTGGCACTCCAAAGGCTTCAATTCAAAAGTTTAATAAGCAATCACAGCAACGTTTCAATGCCAGCTAGGGCATTATCTTCAAGGCTAACAGCTACAAAACATAGACATACCTTATATACATGCAAAGGACTCTGCTTTGCCGCGAACGGGACCACGCACCCGAGCGGCGGCGCAGGAGAAGTGACGTCATTCCGCCAGCGCCTCGCCTAGCGTCAGCGGGGAGCGTCACTAAGCAACCCTGTAAATAAAAACAAAGAAGAAAAGAGAAAAACACATTTAAAATTACATAGAGCTCAATCAAGACATAGCAAAAGTCGACATAGCATGAACACAAACGTACATATGTCTAAAGTCTGCCCCAATAAGTAGCAATATATGGTAAAAGGGTGATGCCAACATGGGCACAGTTATATCAAAACAGTAATCACGAACGAACAACGGGCACCCAAGCAAAAAGGCATAGCTACCATGCTTGCTAAATAGCCAAATCTATATGGCTAGGAAGGGGCAGGACAAAAGGGTGCAAAGAGAATAACACAAGAAAAATACAAGAAAAATACAAGAAAAATACACATGAATGGAAAATATTAGGTGGACAGTATACTTATTCCCGAATGTTCATTAAGACCATTGGGGGTCACGGTACCCAACCTGAGTATCCACCTGGCCTCACATTTAAGTAGGCTCTGAGCCCTATTGCCACCCCTCAATGATCCAGGTACATGATCTATCATGCGATATTTAAGTTGGGACATAGTATGGGAAGTGGTGGACCAATGGCGGGCTACAGGTTGCTCACTTTTTTTGGTTAACAGGGCATTTTTGATAGCTGACCTGTGGGCTGTCATACGCTCCTTAAAGGTGCGCTCGGTTTTACCGACATATGACAGCCCACAGGGACAGACAATCTGATACACCACGAAGCGGGTGTTACATGTGAGGGTATGATTGATATACATGGTTTTCCCAGTCTGCGGGTGTGGAAACGTGTTACCTGTGATTAAGAACCGACAAGTAGTGCATGTGCAGCGAATGTTACCTTTGTGGGCAATTTTAATGCTAGGGCCAATGAGGATATTAGTTTTCACCAATGTATCTTTAAGATTTCTAGGTCTTTTATAGCATGCCATGAGATTGGTAGATTGTAGGCCCAAGTCAGGGTCAGATTTGACCATATGCCATAGCTTCTTGGAGGTAGAATTAATCAAAGGGCTACTAGTGTTGAAGGTAGTTACCCAGGGCATACGGTTACCCAATTCTTTTGCTGTTATTTTGGGCATCAATAAATCTTTTCTGTCAAGGGCGTCAACTTTTTTACGGGCTGCTTCTAAGACCAAAGGGGGGTATCCCCTATCTTGAAATTTAACGATCATTTTATCCATCTGTTCATTAGCTGTACTTGGGTTGGAATTAATACGCTTAGTCCGCAATAATTGGGAGTAAGGTAACCCCTGAACCGAGGCTTTAGGGTGACAACTTGAGTAGTGGAGTAAGTTGTTTCTGTCGGTAATTTTGGAAAAGAGGCTGGTGGATATCTGGCCAGCATCGCATCTAATCTCAACATCTAAGAAAGTAACACATTCCCTGCTATGCATAAATGTGAATTTAACAGGGCTAAGTGTCGAGTTATGCAGTTCGATGTGCCTGATGAGGTCCTCTGGGGGGCCCCTCCAAAAAATCAGCAGGTCATCTATATAGCGGGTATAGAATATAATTCTCCCCGCTATATGATGATCACCAAAAAATACCTTTTCCTCTACATCAAACATGAATATGTTTGCATATGAGGGAGCTACCGCCGCCCCCATAGCACATCCAGTTAGTTGGAGGAAAAATGATCCATTGTAGATGAAAAAGTTTTTCGTCAAAATGAGCTCAAGGAGCTGTAGAACAAAATCCACACTAGGGCCACTATACATAGGATGATTAGTTATGTAGTCCCTAACCACGGCCATCCCCACATCGTGGGGAATGACCGTGTAGAGACTACACACGTCTACAGTAAACATGCTGATATCACCCTCTATGGATCCAAGAGATTGTAGTTTGCAAAGAAGGGACGTGGTATCTAACAAATACCTGGGGTGGGTACGTATACAGGGCTGCAACACACTATCCACAAGAATAGAGGAGGGCTGGAACAGGGATTCCCGGGCTGCGATAATGGGGCGGCCGGGGGGGTCCACAAGTGTCTTGTGTATTTTAGGGGTGGTGTACATAAGAGGTACCAATGGATAAGCAGGGATTAAAGCATCTTTCACCTGCTGGGTAATTATTTTCTTGTCAACTGCTAACTGGAGGACTGCAATTAATTCTATTTTAAAGGTACTAGACGGGTCAGACTCCAATTTTCTATAGGTTAGTTCATCATTGAGGTGCTCCATGACTTGTGCATGGTATTTGTCACGGTCTTGCAGGACAAGGGCACCCCCCTTGTCTGCTGGACGGAAGATCAGTTTATCATTTTTGGACAAGTCCTGTAATGCTGATCGTTCGGCTTTAGAGAGGTTGTCCCTGGTAGGTGTCTTCTTGGGGATTTCAACTTTAATTTCATTGTTGAGCAACCGCATATATGTTCTGATGGTAGGGTTAAAGGACTGGGGATCAAAATTAGACTTAGGCAGTATCTTCTTCAGTTGGGGGGGTATAGTACCCCAACCACTATGTTCGACCTGTGCACATGGTGTCACGTCCCTAGGTTTGGAAAAATAGTCCTTCAATCTTAATTGGCGTGCAAGGCGGTGCTGCTCAATATGCCAGGTATCCTTATCAAAATGTGAGGTAGGGGCGAATGAGAGGCCTCTAGATAAGAGGCTAGTTTCAGCTGGAGTGAGGGGGTAGGAGGACAGGTTTATAACTAATTCCTGCCCCTCCCTGCTGGTGGTTTTCTTCCAGCGTTTTTTCCTTTCGGCCTGGCCCCCTCTGCGGGTATATGGGCGCCACCTCCTTGAGGGCTGCGCCGATTGCGAACCCCTAAAGGGTGAGGCAGGCTGACTGATGAAGGTTCCCCCCCTACACATTCTCCTTCACTGTTTGATGAATTGAATTCAGTAGAGGACCCCTGGTACCTCTCTTGTCCACGTTTGTACCTTCGGAAAAATGGTTTTTTAGACCCACTTGCTTGTTGTGGGGCTGTCCACTGATAAACCAGATTTAGTTCATAGTCTGTGTCGACTTTGATTTTCTTTTCCCTCTTAAATTTAATCAGATTCCTTTTGTAAGCTTGCAATTGCTCATTCAGCTTTGCATACCAGTCGGTAGTGGTGTCTTCACTCAAGCTAGTTTTATGGCTAGCTTCAAAATCAATGATTTTATTTTTGGCCAACTTGACTTCTTGTGTGGAATATTCGATAATTAGAAGCATCAAGTCATATGAGCATTTGTTCATAATGGAAACCCACTTCCTACAGAAAGTAGGGTCATGCTTGCCAATTGTAGGGCCATTTTTCATACGAAGACCCCTAGGGATTTTTTTGGCCCTATAGTACTCGCTGAGGGAGAGTCCGTGATAATAGTAATCTATCTCGCGTTTCTTTAGCTTTAACAGATCCCTGTAAAGCTCCTCCAGGGACGCAGCCTCTGATAAATCATCCAGTAAGCTGCTATATAGGATGGCCTCGGCGTCCTCAGGAGTGTAACTATGAGCCGACCCCAGTGGGTATATCGTAGGACAATAACCACCAACCGACTGATCCGATGCCGCCTGTGACATGCTATGTTGACACTGTCTGTGTCGACCAGGACCCAAACGGTCCAAAAGTGGTTAAAAGTGAGCGGGGAGCACTCACAACGCCAACCCGTTATCCACGGGTGGCAAAAGCAGTCCTTATCCGTGTAACAAAGTTAAAGGTCTGGGGGTGCCTGGACAGGGGGATACAGATGCGAGTCCGTTTTCCTCCAATGATACAAAGACAGCGGGGTCCGGCACAGCCTCCTGTGGTATAAGTGCTTGGGTGCCTCCAGCAAGGGGGGTAGATACAACGAAAATGGAAGTGGCACTCCAAAGGCTTCAATTCAAAAGTTTAATAAGCAATCACAGCAACGTTTCAATGCCAGCTAGGGCATTATCTTCAAGGCTAACAGCTACAAAACATAGACATACCTTATATACATGCAAAGGACTCTGCTTTGCCGCGAACGGGACCACGCACCCGAGCGGCGGCGCAGGAGAAGTGACGTCATTCCGCCAGCGCCTCGCCTAGCGTCAGCGGGGAGCGTCACTAAGCAACCCTGTAAATAAAAACAAAGAAGAAAAGAGAAAAACACATTTAAAATTACATAGAGCTCAATCAAGACATAGCAAAAGTCGACATAGCATGAACACAAACGTACATATGTCTAAAGTCTGCCCCAATAAGTAGCAATATATGGTAAAAGGGTGATGCCAACATGGGCACAGTTATATCAAAACAGTAATCACGAACGAACAACGGGCACCCAAGCAAAAAGGCATAGCTACCATGCTTGCTAAATAGCCAAATCTATATGGCTAGGAAGGGGCAGGACAAAAGGGTGCAAAGAGAATAACACAAGAAAAATACAAGAAAAATACAAGAAAAATACACATGAATGGAAAATATTAGGTGGACAGTATACTTATTCCCGAATGTTCATTAAGACCATTGGGGGTCACGGTACCCAACCTGAGTATCCACCTGGCCTCACATTTAAGTAGGCTCTGAGCCCTATTGCCACCCCTCAATGATCCAGGTACATGATCTATCATGCGATATTTAAGTTGGGACATAGTATGGGAAGTGGTGGACCAATGTCCCAACTTAAATATCGCATGATAGATCATGTACCTGGATCATTGAGGGGTGGCAATAGGGCTCAGAGCCTACTTAAATGTGAGGCCAGGTGGATACTCAGGTTGGGTACCGTGACCCCCAATGGTCTTAATGAACATTCGGGAATAAGTATACTGTCCACCTAATATTTTCCATTCATGTGTATTTTTCTTGTATTTTTCTTGTATTTTTCTTGTGTTATTCTCTTTGCACCCTTTTGTCCTGCCCCTTCCTAGCCATATAGATTTGGCTATTTAGCAAGCATGGTAGCTATGCCTTTTTGCTTGGGTGCCCGTTGTTCGTTCGTGATTACTGTTTTGATATAACTGTGCCCATGTTGGCATCACCCTTTTACCATATATTGCTACTTATTGGGGCAGACTTTAGACATATGTACGTTTGTGTTCATGCTATGTCGACTTTTGCTATGTCTTGATTGAGCTCTATGTAATTTTAAATGTGTTTTTCTCTTTTCTTCTTTGTTTTTATTTACAGGGTTGCTTAGTGACGCTCCCCGCTGACGCTAGGCGAGGCGCTGGCGGAATGACGTCACTTCTCCTGCGCCGCCGCTCGGGTGCGTGGTCCCGTTCGCGGCAAAGCAGAGTCCTTTGCATGTATATAAGGTATGTCTATGTTTTGTAGCTGTTAGCCTTGAAGATAATGCCCTAGCTGGCATTGAAACGTTGCTGTGATTGCTTATTAAACTTTTGAATTGAAGCCTTTGGAGTGCCACTTCCATTTTCGTTGTATCTACCCCCCTTGCTGGAGGCACCCAAGCACTTATACCACAGGAGGCTGTGCCGGACCCCGCTGTCTTTGTATCATTGGAGGAAAACGGACTCGCATCTGTATCCCCCTGTCCAGGCACCCCCAGACCTTTAACTTTGTTACACGGATAAGGACTGCTTTTGCCACCCGTGGATAACGGGTTGGCGTTGTGAGTGCTCCCCGCTCACTTTTAACCACTTTTGGACCGTTTGGGTCCTGGTCGACACAGACAGTGTCAACATAGCATGTCACAGGCGGCATCGGATCAGTCGGTTGGTGGTTATTGTCCTACGATATACCCACTGGGGTCGGCTCATAGTTACACTCCTGAGGACGCCGAGGCCATCCTATATAGCAGCTTACTGGATGATTTATCAGAGGCTGCGTCCCTGGAGGAGCTTTACAGGGATCTGTTAAAGCTAAAGAAACGCGAGATAGATTACTATTATCACGGACTCTCCCTCAGCGAGTACTATAGGGCCAAAAAAATCCCTAGGGGTCTTCGTATGAAAAATGGCCCTACAATTGGCAAGCATGACCCTACTTTCTGTAGGAAGTGGGTTTCCATTATGAACAAATGCTCATATGACTTGATGCTTCTAATTATCGAATATTCCACACAAGAAGTCAAGTTGGCCAAAAATAAAATCATTGATTTTGAAGCTAGCCATAAAACTAGCTTGAGTGAAGACACCACTACCGACTGGTATGCAAAGCTGAATGAGCAATTGCAAGCTTACAAAAGGAATCTGATTAAATTTAAGAGGGAAAAGAAAATCAAAGTCGACACAGACTATGAACTAAATCTGGTTTATCAGTGGACAGCCCCACAACAAGCAAGTGGGTCTAAAAAACCATTTTTCCGAAGGTACAAACGTGGACAAGAGAGGTACCAGGGGTCCTCTACTGAATTCAATTCATCAAACAGTGAAGGAGAATGTGTAGGGGGGGAACCTTCATCAGTCAGCCTGCCTCACCCTTTAGGGGTTCGCAATCGGCGCAGCCCTCAAGGAGGTGGCGCCCATATACCCGCAGAGGGGGCCAGGCCGAAAGGAAAAAACGCTGGAAGAAAACCACCAGCAGGGAGGGGCAGGAATTAGTTATAAACCTGTCCTCCTACCCCCTCACTCCAGCTGAAACTAGCCTCTTATCTAGAGGCCTCTCATTCGCCCCTACCTCACATTTTGATAAGGATACCTGGCATATTGAGCAGCACCGCCTTGCACGCCAATTAAGATTGAAGGACTATTTTTCCAAACCTAGGGACGTGACACCATGTGCACAGGTCGAACATAGTGGTTGGGGTACTATACCCCCCCAACTGAAGAAGATACTGCCTAAGTCTAATTTTGATCCCCAGTCCTTTAACCCTACCATCAGAACATATATGCGGTTGCTCAACAATGAAATTAAAGTTGAAATCCCCAAGAAGACACCTACCAGGGACAACCTCTCTAAAGCCGAACGATCAGCATTACAGGACTTGTCCAAAAATGATAAACTGATCTTCCGTCCAGCAGACAAGGGGGGTGCCCTTGTCCTGCAAGACCGTGACAAATACCATGCACAAGTCATGGAGCACCTCAATGATGAACTAACCTATAGAAAATTGGAGTCTGACCCGTCTAGTACCTTTAAAATAGAATTAATTGCAGTCCTCCAGTTAGCAGTTGACAAGAAAATAATTACCCAGCAGGTGAAAGATGCTTTAATCCCTGCTTATCCATTGGTACCTCTTATGTACACCACCCCTAAAATACACAAGACACTTGTGGACCCCCCCGGCCGCCCCATTATCGCAGCCCGGGAATCCCTGTTCCAGCCCTCCTCTATTCTTGTGGATAGTGTGTTGCAGCCCTGTATACGTACCCACCCCAGGTATTTGTTAGATACCACGTCCCTTCTTTGCAAACTACAATCTCTTGGATCCATAGAGGGTGATATCAGCATGTTTACTGTAGACGTGTGTAGTCTCTACACGGTCATTCCCCACGATGTGGGGATGGCCGTGGTTAGGGACTACATAACTAATCATCCTATGTATAGTGGCCCTAGTGTGGATTTTGTTCTACAGCTCCTTGAGCTCATTTTGACGAAAAACTTTTTCATCTACAATGGATCATTTTTCCTCCAACTAACTGGATGTGCTATGGGGGCGGCGGTAGCTCCCTCATATGCAAACATATTCATGTTTGATGTAGAGGAAAAGGTATTTTTTGGTGATCATCATATAGCGGGGAGAATTATATTCTATACCCGCTATATAGATGACCTGCTGATTTTTTGGAGGGGCCCCCCAGAGGACCTCATCAGGCACATCGAACTGCATAACTCGACACTTAGCCCTGTTAAATTCACATTTATGCATAGCAGGGAATGTGTTACTTTCTTAGATGTTGAGATTAGATGCGATGCTGGCCAGATATCCACCAGCCTCTTTTCCAAAATTACCGACAGAAACAACTTACTCCACTACTCAAGTTGTCACCCTAAAGCCTCGGTTCAGGGGTTACCTTACTCCCAATTATTGCGGACTAAGCGTATTAATTCCAACCCAAGTACAGCTAATGAACAGATGGATAAAATGATCGTTAAATTTCAAGATAGGGGATACCCCCCTTTGGTCTTAGAAGCAGCCCGTAAAAAAGTTGACGCCCTTGACAGAAAAGATTTATTGATGCCCAAAATAACAGCAAAAGAATTGGGTAACCGTATGCCCTGGGTAACTACCTTCAACACTAGTAGCCCTTTGATTAATTCTACCTCCAAGAAGCTATGGCATATGGTCAAATCTGACCCTGACTTGGGCCTACAATCTACCAATCTCATGGCATGCTATAAAAGACCTAGAAATCTTAAAGATACATTGGTGAAAACTAATATCCTCATTGGCCCTAGCATTAAAATTGCCCACAAAGGTAACATTCGCTGCACATGCACTACTTGTCGGTTCTTAATCACAGGTAACACGTTTCCACACCCGCAGACTGGGAAAACCATGTATATCAATCATACCCTCACATGTAACACCCGCTTCGTGGTGTATCAGATTGTCTGTCCCTGTGGGCTGTCATATGTCGGTAAAACCGAGCGCACCTTTAAGGAGCGTATGACAGCCCACAGGTCAGCTATCAAAAATGCCCTGTTAACCAAAAAAAGTGAGCAACCTGTAGCCCGCCATTGGTCCACCACTTCCCATACTATGTCCCAACTTAAATATCGCATGATAGATCATGTACCTGGATCATTGAGGGGTGGCAATAGGGCTCAGAGCCTACTTAAATGTGAGGCCAGGTGGATACTCAGGTTGGGTACCGTGACCCCCAATGGTCTTAATGAACATTCGGGAATAAGTATACTGTCCACCTAATATTTTCCATTCATGTGTATTTTTCTTGTATTTTTCTTGTATTTTTCTTGTGTTATTCTCTTTGCACCCTTTTGTCCTGCCCCTTCCTAGCCATATAGATTTGGCTATTTAGCAAGCATGGTAGCTATGCCTTTTTGCTTGGGTGCCCGTTGTTCGTTCGTGATTACTGTTTTGATATAACTGTGCCCATGTTGGCATCACCCTTTTACCATATATTGCTACTTATTGGGGCAGACTTTAGACATATGTACGTTTGTGTTCATGCTATGTCGACTTTTGCTATGTCTTGATTGAGCTCTATGTAATTTTAAATGTGTTTTTCTCTTTTCTTCTTTGTTTTTATTTACAGGGTTGCTTAGTGACGCTCCCCGCTGACGCTAGGCGAGGCGCTGGCGGAATGACGTCACTTCTCCTGCGCCGCCGCTCGGGTGCGTGGTCCCGTTCGCGGCAAAGCAGAGTCCTTTGCATGTATATAAGGTATGTCTATGTTTTGTAGCTGTTAGCCTTGAAGATAATGCCCTAGCTGGCATTGAAACGTTGCTGTGATTGCTTATTAAACTTTTGAATTGAAGCCTTTGGAGTGCCACTTCCATTTTCGTTGTATCTACCCCCCTTGCTGGAGGCACCCAAGCACTTATACCACAGGAGGCTGTGCCGGACCCCGCTGTCTTTATATATATATATATATATATATATATATATATATATATATATATAGTCCAAAGTTCTAACGTGTCTCCCAAGGGTCCAGGATAGAACAGAGAGCGGCACTCAAACGGATTTCAGGAAATCAGAATTTAATGTTCAAGGTGGTATAGGTGGCATCACATGGGCATCATCATCGACGTTTCAAGGCAGTAAGCCTTTTCATCAGGATGCGCTCAAAGTGCATATAGTGCTATGGTGTGTGAATAAAACAGAGCATACAGCTCTCTTACCTTTATACTGTAGCTGAACAGTGTAATTCCCCAGGCACGCTGCTCCTGTGTCTGCGGGCGTCGTTTCCGGGTGCCTCGGCTTGGCCCGTCCCCCTGTGACGTACGGCCGTCGCCGTGGCAACCCTGAGAAGCGTCTGCTCCGTGTTAGCAGGGAGCGTGTCTCTGTGAAGGGGACAAAACAAAGCGTGAAAAAAATATATAAGACCAACAAAATATTTAGTTGGAGATGTGTGCAAGAAAAAGTTTTACTAGTTCAGCTACTGTTTGCTAGTGTATACATCTAGTGGATGTTTAAAATACGTGAATATTACAATTATAAAAGGAGATACGAAAACGGGCATATGTACAATGTAGTGACATCAGACTGCACTTAGTCTAGCCTGTTTGCTATGCACTATATGGACTCATCAGCATATTATGTTGTAATTTTCACTTATACATTACTTACAGATGTTATTTGCATATATACTGAAATATAACAATATTTTTTTCCAATAATGGATAATACACAGCAAGAAGCTATCTCTTTTGTGGACATACAAAAGCAATTGGATAAAACCTTCTCGTTCTCACAAGAACGTGTGCAATCTATTCTGTTTAAGGAGGAAGCAACCCCACTACAAACATCCCATACTCCGGATGACATCTATAATCTTCTGTTTAAATTGCATAAAAAAGAAATAGACTTCCAGCTACACGGATCAACTTTATCCGACTACTATCGAGCTCGCAAAATCCCAAGAGGCTTTCGCATAAGCAATATCCCGACCATAAGGAGAAATAACCCACAATTTTGCCTGCAGTGGATATCGATACTAAATAAATGTAGCCAGGACCCCATGGTCCTGGTGATTGAAGAATCAGGACATGTCCTCCATACCACCAAAACAAAAATTACATCTATTCGAGAGGAAAATAAATCCATCATGCAGGACAAAAAACAGGTCCCTCTGTGGGAGAAATTAGAAGCTCAGCTGCTGCAATACAAAACAGACTTAGAACAATTCAAGAAAAGAAAGTGGGATGTTGTACAGAATGATTATGAGGACGGGAGGGTATATTGATGGTTGAGCGGCTTGGAACCTAATCAAGGCAGAGCCAGGAACAATACAAAACAATCTTGGAGAGACAGACAGCAGAGAGACCACAGTCGCTATACTAGTGACAGTGACTTCGCTGTCGAAGACTCCGATGAAGGGCCATCATCAAGGCTCCCTTTAGGCCGACAAACCCGGGCCAGAACCGGCGGCAGAGCACCTGATATACCCGAAGGGGCGGCCAATTGGGCAGGATCCAAAAAGCCTCCCATCACAAACAAAAAGAGAACTTAATCTTTAACCTTTCGTCATATCAGCTAACCCTGGATGAACAAACAGTGCTTAACAAGGGACTATCGTTTGTGCCATCAAAAAAAACATAACAACTTTAATTGGGGTGTAGATCTGCATAGATTCGGACGATCCTTGAGAGTAAAATAATTTTTCCAGCACAAAAGTAATCAACACAATGATCCACATGAGGAGTTCATTAAAAAACATGCTCACTCATCATTTGATCCTCCTTCCACGAATGCGTCTATAAAAACATTCATAAAAATTATCGATGAATCCGTTCAGAGATTCGACAAAAATGCTCCAAGAAATTGGTCCAATATGAACAAAAGGGAAACACAAGCCTTAAAAAATCTGGCTCAAAATTCCAACATCACTATACGCCCCGCGGACAAAGGCGGGGCTATAGTACTACAGAACACTGATGCCTATATAAAACATCTCGATACTATACTGGCTGATTCTGCGACATACAGGAAATTACCTGCAGACCCCACCAACACCTTTAAAAAGGAGCTGGATACAGTATTGACACAAGCACACCAACAAGGCCACATCAGTAAGAAAGTATTAAAAACATTGACCCAGGACCATCCAGTTAGTCCGGTAATTTACACTATCCCAAAAGTCCATAAAGACCCGGTTAACCCCCCGGGCAGACCCATTATATCTGTTCGGGGGTCACTATTTCAACCTATATCTCAATTCCTCGATGTTTTAATTCAACCATACATCATGACGCAGAAGACTTTCCTCAAGGATACAACACAATTGCTCCTAAAACTCAACGAACTGCAAGACCTACCTCATCAAATTGCACTATGCACTTTAGATGTGAAAAACTTATATACGGTTATACCCCATGCACAAGCACTTTCAACCATGAGATGTTTTTTACACAAAGTACACTTTTCGGCACTAGATGTACCCCTCTTCCTGGAACTTTTCGAATTAACCCTGACGAGAAACTATTTTATACATAATGGCGGCTATTACCTCCAATTGTCAGGCTGCTCTATGGGATCGAACGTTTCGCCATCCCTAGCGAACGTTTATATGTTTGAGCAGGAAAACAATTTCTTTTTTTCAGATACCATCATCAGTCAAGACATCATCATGTACACTAGGTACATAGATGACCTGTTAATTATATGGTCCGGAACCAATGAAGCACTCATTAATGTGATCAATAACATCAACTCATATGACCACCCAATAAAGTTTACTTACAACATCGATAATCAAAAAGTGCATTACTTGGACGTCACAATAGAATGGGTCAACCATCAATTGGTAACATCGGTTTTTCATAAAGACACGGACCGGAACACTTTCTTGATTCACAGCAGTAACCACCCTCCAACGCTAAAAAGAAACCTGCCAAAATCCCAAATGCTCAGAGCAGCTCGGATTAACAGTGACAAGACCAAACTACAAGATGAACTGGACAGGATGGTTTCAAGATTTACAGCAAGAGGATACAACTGCACCGATTTGAAAAAAAACAAAAAACAGAAGTGCTCCAAATGACCCGCTGCGAATTACTGCAAAATAAAACTTCCAGACAAGCGGCAGACAAGATACCATTTGTAACCACTTATGGTCCAGCTACCACAGTGTTACCAAGGGCCCTGAATGCAATGTGGCCTATGGTAAAAATTGACAATCAATTACCGGGATTCAAAAACAAATCCATCATGTCCAGTTACAAGAGGGGTAAGAATCTCAGGGACATACTGGTTAAAACAAATATAACAAAGAATCCAGCCCCCACACTATTCAATGTCCAAACAAAAAAACCAGGGTGCTATAAATGCACCTCTTGCACAACTTGCAGCCATGTGACAGCGGGGTCGACATTCCAACACCCAACTACGGGACAAATATTCCAAATTAGGCATGTAGTACATTGCAAGACCCCATACATCATTTATATAATAGTATGCCCTTGCAGCAAATACTACGTGGGACAAACAATCGTCAACTTAAGAGTGTGAATGGCACTGCACCGTTCTGCAAGAACAGCCTGCCTACTTGGAAAAAACATCAACCAGCCCGTAGCAAGACATTTTAAATCTTGTGGGCATACATTATCAGATCTCACATGCCAGATCATCGACCATGTCCCTCCCTTGCCCCGAGGAGGTGATATGCAAAAAATCCTGTCACAAAGAGAATCCCAATGGATTTTTAACTTGGACTGTCTAGCCCCCAAGGGGTTAAATGAAATGATTGCCTGGAATGTATTTATTTAAACAGCAGCAGCGATTAAGCACAATATCTTATTTTAAGCACTGTTTATTCCATAAATATCCTTTGTTATATTTCAGTATATATGCAAATAACATCTGTAAGTGATGTATAAGTGAAAATTACAACATAATATGCTGATGAGTCCATATAGTGCATAGCAAACAGGCTAGACTAAGTGCAGCCTGATGTCACTACATTGTACATATGCCCGTTTTCGTATCTCCTTTTATAATTGTAATATTCACGTATTTTAAACATCCACTAGATGTATACACTAGCAAACAGTAGCTGAACTAGTAAAACTTTTTCTTGCACACATCTCCAACTAAATATTTTGTTGGTCTTATATATTTTTTTCACGCTTTGTTTTGTCCCCTTCACAGAGACACGCTCCCTGCTAACACGGAGCAGACGCTTCTCAGGGTTGCCACGGCGACGGCCGTACGTCACAGGGGGGCGGGCCAAGCCGAGGCACCCGGAAACGAGGCCCGCAGACACAGGAGCAGCGTGCCTGGGGAATTACACTGTTCAGCTACAGTATAAAGGTAAGAGAGCTGTATGCTCTGTTTTATTCACACACCATAGCACTATATGCACTTTGAGCGCATCCTGATGAAAAGGCTTACTGCCTTGAAACGTCGATGATGATGCCCATGTGATGCCACCTATACCACCTTGAACATTAAATTCTGATTTCCTGAAATCCGTTTGAGTGCCGCTCTCTGTTCTATCCTGGACCCTTGGGAGACACGTTAGAACTTTGGACTACATTACCTCATTGAGGGCACCACGGTAGTTGGCCGTATTGTCCGGAGTGCCGAGCAACACCAAAAAACTATATATATATATATATATATATAGAAAGCAGGAACTCCGGCACTCTGGCTGTTTGCTCTCAAATAGTTTCCTTACCCCGGTGCCCTCCTCAGACCCTTGCAGGTCTATGTAGACAAACGAATAGGCAATAAGGCGTCACTCAGGGGTTTTCTTCAAGTGAAAAAAGTCAGGTTTATTCCGACATGTTTCGGGCTACTTTGCCCGTTCCCTGAGGACGGGCAAAGTAGCCCGAAACATGTCGGAATAAACCTGACTTTTTTCACTTGAAGAAAACCCCTGAGTGACGCCTTATTGCCTATTCGTTTGTATATATATATATATATATATATATATATATATATATATATATATATGTAAAAAGAAATGGAGAGGGAGCGCACCATGAGCATAAAATTCAATACTTTACTTGAAAGTGTAATAAAGCTCACATACATGAAAGTAAACAGAGATCTGCTTGCCAGAATAAACCCCCGCACCACGCCAACAGCTTCAGACCGGGACCAGCTGTAAACCATCTGTGGACATCAGGTAGGTCAGGAACAGAATTGCACAGCGTCGTCAATCAGGCCACGCCCAACCGGTTTCGTCATAGGTAGACTTCGTCAGGGGGTGTGAGCTTTATTACACTTTCAAGTAAAGTATTGAATTTTATGCTCATGGTGCGCTCCCTCTCCATTTCTTTTTACATGTTTGTGGGATATTGAACCGTGGTCTGGTTCCCTGGAGAAAGCTGCAAATACTACTAAGAAAGAAAAGGACGCACTCTTAATTACTTTTGGCTGTGCGCGGTTTGGACTCCCTTTTCTATATATATATATATATATATATATATATATATATATATATATATATATATATATATATATATATATATAATCTATGATTGATAGATTGACTGCCCTATAAATATATCCTCTTTGGTTACTGTTATTATACTCTCCTGATGAAGTCCAGCCTATGCAGTAGGTCTATGAGTGTCGAAACGTTGAGAGCTACCTGTTTCTTACTACAGCATTTTATGTAAGCTATATTTCTTTTATTTATTCACTTTATTAAACTCCACTTTAAAAATTGAATTGGAGTTTTCTTTCCTTTTCACTGCCTGGCACTTTTATTAGGACCTGACCTAAACCTCTGGGAACTCTTCCTTGACAGGCTAAATTGATTCGTCCAGGCAACCATCCTGGTTAATCCACAAGGACAGGGCACCCAAACAACAATTATTGTTTGATGAGCACAAAAGTACTTCTGAACGGTACGCACATTATAATTGTTTTTAAACTGTGAAAACTCACTTACTACACCAGAGAGCGCTGTCTTCTCATCCCCCTTTCTAGTATATATTGTAACAGGTTTGCCATTCAGCCTGGTGTAACTCAGGCAGCGATATTCCACGCACTGGGCACACAATGTAACAAGTTTGCTGTTCAGGTAGGACACAGCAGGCAGTTTCGGTACTTGTGCATGTATTTAACAACATACATGCCACAACTCCGATTTACAGCAATGTAGGGTTCATACAAACAAACAACAATAAAGGGTATTTGTCCAAGCAGAGCTCCTTGTGCGCAGTTCCTCAGGTTTAAATCTCTTCTCCTGCAATTAGTCCAGTTCCCACCTGTGGCTGTGTAGGTCTGAAAACCTGGACTGGAAACATGTGCCTGATAGCCCACCTGTCTTTCCTCTAGGTACACCTCAGAGACCCATTCCTGGCATAGCAGTGAACCAGGTTCTGTTACCTAGCTGCAAAGCACTCCCTCTGAGGCTGCAGGCTCCTTAACCATTTGCAGGGCAGTTGTGACCAGAGAAATACCTCAGTCTTTGGTGAAACTAACCATGTTTCACCACATATCTCTCCCCCCCCCCCTTGCTTCTTCACAAGTGGGGAGCGCACTGGTCCCCTCGAAGGGTCAGGCATCTCTGTGGCTTTTACATTTTTAAAGGCAAGGCCTACAGTTCTTCTATAGACAGATGCTTTCTTAAAGCTCACCATCTTCTAACCCAGCTTCCACCTCTGCGACCTCGTGGCCGTGTCACATCAGCTGTGGCGATGTGACACAGAGATCACATACACTTAATGAATGTAAGTTGTTTTCTTTATTTTTTAGCAGGTAGAGAGCATACAGGCATGACAGCTTGGCAATTCACAAGTGACAGCATAGCAGGTTTTCCAGTAGGCAATACACAGGCTTCATAACATGGGTACAACACTCCACCGGGTCCCTAGCATAATCCCCACACCCCAAGCCTATTGCCCAGCCAGTAATTGGTGTTGAGAACCCTGTCCCTCTGTTATGAACAGACATTTAATAGGAAACCACAGGTGTTGTTAATTAGCCAAACCCTAATTCATATCAGATCTTAGGAAAACTTTGATTGGATCTAATCAGTCCTGCTACTGCTTTAAATCCTGATTATGCTGTTCCACATTAACTTCCTGCCATAATACACACACATACACACACACGAACACACACACACACACACACACACAATACAGTAGACTGGCATTCAAATTTGTAGATAATTTATATATATATATATATATATATATATATATATCACGCGCGGGGTGCCCTCCCATGGCTTGATAGGTAGGTTGTTGCGTATCAAGTGGCACACTTGGTCTCTGAAGAAATACTGTATATACACAAGTATAAGTCAACCCAAATATAAGCCGAGGCACCTAATTTTACCACAAAAAAAAAAACGGGAAAACTAATTGACTCGAGTATAAGTCTATGGTGGGAAGTGCAGCAGCTACTGGTAAATTTCCCTGCGTAATAATACCAGGACACCACAGCGACCCGATTTCCGGGAGGGTAAGCAAGTATGCTATTATATGAAGTGTAAGTCAAAATATAAATAAATGATATGCAAAAGCAAGCAGAGTGCTGCTACTTGACATATGGCAGAGCACAATGCTAAGTATACAGCAAGGACCCATTCCAAGTATAAGCTACAAAACTCGCATAATAACAATCACTATGCACACATGTTATTCCAGGTACTGTAAATGCCTCTCAACATGAAGTGGCATAACGATCGAAAACATAAACATCCTACAATTATATTATATTTTAAATACTCATCTGCAGCTCTAATTACCATAACAATTAAGGATAGATCAAGGTAAATGAAAGATGAATTGCAGTGCGAGCGGGACCCTCTTAGCTCTTTGTCTGTTCTTTTTTAATAGTCTTCTAGTACTACTGTATTTGTTCCTGTGTGCTGGTGTTATAAAAACGAATGTTATAGAATAAGAAATAATTCCCAACAATATAGACATTTAAAAAAAAAAAGAACAATTCAAAAACATCAGTGCAAATGTGACATCATTTACTGTATCATCTGTCTTAAGGTCCATACACACTGGGCGATTACGCCCAGTGTGTATGGACAGAGATGATCACTATCATCGCTGGGCAGAAAGCCGCTCAGTGCATACAGACTGAGCAGTTTTCCCCGTGCTCGGTGCCGTCAGTGGGGAGAGGACGGCTTTGCATAGCAAGCGCTATGCAAAGCCGTCCTCAAAGCTGCTCATCTGATGGTAATACCAGCAGATGAATGGCTTTCCCGCCAATGATGCGGGAGCACGCAGCAGCATTCACCGTTCATCGCCAGGGCATACACACTGGGCAGCTTTGAGCTGAAAGCCGATCGAAGCTGCTGTTTTGTGCGGCTTTCAGCTCAAAGTCGCCCAGTGTGTATGGGCCTTAACTAGTAGAAACTAACTAAATCTGCATCAAACACAAAAAGGTATAACTACTATCTGCAGGAAAAGTCTATTGAAATACATGCACTTTAGACCTTGATTTTTAACAATGGCCTCTATCCAAGCCATACAAAAATTGGTACTAATTAGGGCCACAGAAAGAAACATTTTATAGTAATTTAAAGCCACACGGTTAGAACAGAATAGCAGGACAGACTTTGTCATCTTTAAAATTAAAATGTTATCCGGCATTATTATTTCCTGTATCTGTCTTATTCACACCCGTCTTTGGAAATGTCAAATATGCAATTAAGTTGCTTCTTCCATGGAACCTCGGAATTTTCTCCTCTTTCCACCCCTGTAAAACAAGTAAACAGTCAATTAGAGTGTTACCTGCCTCTGTATGTGTCTGCCGCTAATTATCCGTGCTTTGCATGTTGCTTTCCTGGGAGGCAAAGAGTGATGGCGAGGTTATCTTGAGCTAATTAAGAAGGTGAATGCCCCATCGCTAGAAATACCCCAGATTTTGGCAGAAACATTAATAGAAAACATTGACCACTGTCTTGTTGCCAAGTAGTAATAGAAAATAAATTATGCACTTTTGTATTTTTTTCTAAATCACCTGACATTAAAAAGGTCTCAACAACTTGTCTTAAGGCTTAAGCAGCAGATGCAATGATTCTTTTTCTGCAGAATATAAAATGAAGATGAGGATAAATTACCCATCATCATTTTTTTAATTAGTATCTACAGCATTCTGTGTTAATGATACAGTCAGCTTTTCTGCCATTTTTATATAGTGAGAAATGTTTATACCCATTCACATCTTTGCCAATCCAGATCACTAAGTAAGTAGATGTATATGCTTTACATAAATGTATAGCCTACTTGATGACATACAGCATTGGGTTGGCCAACTAATGCTGCTTTCACATTGACTAAACGTTTGAGACCCGGTATTTTGAAACGGTATTTAAAGCAGTATATTACCTTTTTAAACCCCTTTCCCACTGTACATAAATACCGGGTCTCAAGCAGGTTTGCAGTGTGAAAGCAGGACAGACAATAGCTATAAGACAGCGTAGTGCATATGTAATGAGCCGCTCATTACATATGCACATATGTAATGAGTATGGGGCATATGAATGAGCCGCTCATTACATATGTGCATATGTAATGAGCTGCTCATTACAAATGCACTACGCTCTCATAGCTACTGCCTGAGTCCTATATACCAATTCAGAGCCGTTCACACTGCATAAAAAACGGCTCTGAACCGTGTAGGACTCTTTACCCGTTTGCAAATACCGGTTATTTGTAACAGGTAAATGCAGATTGGTGCTTTCACACTGCAGCTCTAACCATTTTAAAAGGCTAAAAAATCCGCAATATACCGGTTAAGAGCTGCAGTGTAAAAGGGGTATAAGACAGTTATTCTGGTTCATTTTGTCGGATGCAAATTTGCATCCTTGCGAGTGAACCAGATCCCGCCTTGCGAATGGTGGTAGGCTGGCCCACCCTTCACAAGGTGCGTACGTAGGTGTTTCCCCATTTGCAGTCTGTGGGGGAACACCCACATCTTTCGATGGTCACCATCCATCAAAAGATGTGGAAGGTGAACGCATATGTAAGGTTGCTCTGCTCTTGTGTTCATGTATGATTACATTTTTTTTAGTCTTTGTATTTATAACAACAAATGATACTATTAGAACATACTTTGATGAAACAATACAAAATAAATGGCCGTATACGTTACATGCAAGCAGCAAAATTGTAATAAATAAAAAAAAGTATAAAGGTCATCTGTGGGTATTGGACAGCTAGATGGACTGTTGTTGTATTTTTAATTATAGAAAACAAAAATGAAATCCATAAAAGTAAAACAAATGGGGAAAAGGCAAGTATTATATATTCAATAGAAAGAATTGTATAGCAAATGTTAAGGGGAAAAAAAACCAACATGAGATCTGTGCAAGACAATGACAAACTCTACACAAAGTGAATTAGAAACATTAAAATAACTAAAATAAAGAACCATAAAAAGAGGTTAAACTGGGAAGGAAGAACAGGAGTATAATGGGGTACAGTATAGCCTTACAGAACAAGGGTGAAGCCCAGTAACCCAAACACCATCAAATGGTAGAGACTAGGGATGCCAATCCCAGGGCATTTTTTCAATCCCGGGATCCGGGATTGAAAAATGCTCAATCCCAACATCCCGGGATTGGCATCCCTAATACAGTTCTGCTCCACACATATGCAGCACAGCATACCCACCCCCACACTGGCTGACCCGCACATTTACTTACATTAGTGGACGGCCGGCCGGCCGGGAGTGGGTTCAGAGGTGCACGGTGCCTCCAGGCTCGTGAACCTCCTTCTTAGCAGGAAGGCCGGAGAACGAAGAGGCAGGGCAGGCCGGAAAGGAGGCGGGCAGGCAGAGGCAGGTGGGCGTGCGGAGGAGACTGGAAGGGGGCGGGCACAGGAGAAGGCTGTGTCAGAGTGGGCGGTGTGGCCTGCGCAGCGTGACTTCTACTGTCACGGTAAGCAGGCCGCACGCAGGGGTCAGGATTCGGGAACAGCCGGGCAGCGTCTGAGTGAGTGCTCAGATCCTGCCCGGCATTAGACTGCGCATTGAAATCCCAGACTTTTTGAGGCCAAATCCCGGGATCCCGCCGATCCCGGGATTGGCCACCCTAGTAGAGACTTAGCTTGACCGGTGCTGCAGAGTATTTATGGACTGAAAAGCAGAACCCCAGATCTCATGCAATTTGGGGATTGTATTGTTTCAGATACTAGAAATGTAATGTATTCCATGGAGCTATAAACACAAGTTAATTAAACAATGGGTTCAGTGATGGGGGAGTGGGCTGTTTCAAACCCTTCGCATAGAGGTTTAGGGACAGATGTATCAAGCTTCAAAAAGTGATAAAGTGGAGAGTGATAACAGCCAGCCAATCAGCTGCTACCTGTCATTTATTAAACCCAGCCTAATACGAATACATGTGGCAGTGCGTAGCTGATTGCCTGGTTGTTTTATCACTTTTTGAATCTTGATACATCTGACCTCTAGCCCCAGTGCAGATGTGCATGAGCAAACAGTCGAAGGATTTACCAATTTGTACTGGATCGTTAAGAAAAGCAATAGTCTGCACTTCCTGACCTGCCGATGCTGTCCTGCAATCCAGTCTGGCAACTCAGAACCACCTTTGCAGCCATTGCTGTTCCATACTAGCGTATTACACTGCATAACCCTCTCACAAATTCCTGTGCTTTGAGAGCAGAAGTTTTGGCGGCTGCTCAAGTACCGGTGAAGGTGTTCAAGTTCTAAGGGAACAATAGGGTCTGTTATAGGCTCAAATACCTCTACAGCATTCCTATAATGGTCTCATCAAAGCATACAGGCCTGGATTGAAGACCTTCTTACTGTATATAAAACAGACCAACCTCAGCGATATGCCTATCATTGCACAGAGACATGATTACAGTAGAAGGTTACCAGGAAGTGTATTGAGGTCAGCATGTCACATCCTTTTTAAAATGTGTTTCTTGCGACAACAAAAAATTGTCCCCCGAGAGTGACTTAAGGGAGGAATTTCAGGCCACCACAGGAGACTGCATTGCACAAATGGTGTAATGGTGTAATGGTTAGCATTGCTGCCTCACAGCGCTGAGGTCATGGGTTCGATCCCCACCAGGGCTCTAACTGTGCGGAGTTTGTATATTCTCCCCGTGCTTGCGTGGGTTTACTGTGGGTACTCCGGTTTCCTCCCACAATCTAAAAATATACAGATAATACAGTTAATTGGCTTCCAACAAAAAATTTACCCTAGACTGTCTGTGTGTGCGTGTATATGTGGTAGGGAATATAGATTGTAAGCTCCACTGGGGCAGGGACTGATGTGAATGTTCAAATACTGTACTCTGTAAAGCGCTGCGTAATATGCATGTGCTATATAAGAAACTGTTAATAAATAAAATAAATGAAAAAAACTGCATCAAATCAAGTAGGCTTTTTTTACCAACAACATGGCAGAGCTAGTACAAAGGCTTATTACACAGTAGTACAAACAGAAAGTACAGCTTACAAAAACAGCATTCGCAGGGGTATAGCATTTATGGGGGTTCAGGCCCTAACAGGTGTGGTCAGGGGCGTAACTATAAATTTTGCTCCCCCCTGCCAAAAATTTTACTGCGCCCCCCCCCCTCCCGCATGTCATTTTGGTAAGGCATATATATACACACACATGCGTATATATATATATATATATATATTCACAATGTACAGATGGAGCACCTCTCAGCCAGCGCTGGGACTCACCAGAACGCCCCTGCTAGCGAGCCGGCGCTCTATCTGACTGGGACGCGCGAGCATCCCACACGCACGCGCGTCCCTTGTTCCAGGCGGCAGGGAACTTGAACCCTGCCCATCTCCGTTCCAGGGAGACGTGCAGGTTTAGGGGGGAGCGGAAAGGTGGGATCAGGTGGCATGGAGCACCGTAGTAAGGGAACGCATGCACATCTCGTGTACGCATGTTCCCTTCCGGCGGCTGGCCAATCTACCGCCAGCCCCTGCAAGAATGATGGGCACTCCATCTGTGTATATATATATATATATATATATATATATATATATATATACATACAGATGGAGTGCCCGTCCTTCTTGCAGGGCCTGGCGGTAGATGCGCGTGCATCCCCTTACTACGGTGCTCCATGCCACCTGATCCCACCTATACAGTATGTATGTATGTATGTATATATATATATATATATATATATATATATATATATATATATACATACATACATACTTTTTTATACTGGTGTATAAAAAACAAACCTCTGTTATTAACAAGTTTTTCACTGGGTGGGACGACTTTCTCTGTCCTGTTCCCTCACTTTCTCTCCTGTTCTTCCCTCCTGCGGGCTTCCCCAGCTCCTCTCCAGGCTCCAGCGTGTGACGTAATGACGTCACACGCATAAAAGCAGTTGAAGCTGAGGCAGGGACCAGCAGACACTGCTGCTTCCCCTGCCTCAGTCTGACACTACAAGGCCACGCCCCCGGCCGCCCACCCCCTCCCATTGGCTATCTCGCCCGCCCGTCAAATTATTATTTTTTTTTACATATCCATCATGGCTGCACCCGCGCCGACTCAGCGAGCACACGGGCAGCGGCGGGCAGTGGCAGGTGGCAAGCAAGCAGCAGCAGCCGCATGCTGTGTAGTGTGCGCAGCAGGACACTCACTTGTCCAGCACCCGGCTCCCCCGCTCCCGCTGCCCGCAGGCACTATTCTTTGCCACTAAAGTCCAGCGCCCACGCAGCCCCCGCTCCCCCAAGCAGCAGCGGGGGCTGCCTTACGGTATCTCCGCCACTGGGTGTGGTAGGTGCAAACGCTCCTATCTTTCCTTGTGACTGAATAATAGAACTCCCAGCCTCTCCAAGACATCATGGCATCTGGTCTCACTTTACATCCATCCTACTGAGCAGGCTCCAGAAGGCCCCTGACTTATGTCATGCCGACCTATCATGCCATCAGCCCATCTGACATTTGCCAGAAATACCAGATGTTCAGTCTGTTTAGGGTCAATGGGAAGCAAAATGAATATATTAGGACTCATTATAAAATGTATACAGTAACTACAAGAAAATTCTACAGAAATTCATATACCCCTCAGAGACTAATACTAATACATGAAGGATTGTATATGTTAAGATTATTGCCTTAAATGGCAAACAGTCACTTGCAGGGGCAAATGCAGGATTTCTAAAGGGGGAGTTTCCTGATGGGATCATACGATATCCCTGTGATCATGATGCCAGTGGTCAAAAGACCGTCCCCGGCATTCCTACAGTATATGTAGAATCCCATCAGGGGCTCCATAAGTACCCTAACCCTCTGCACCGACTGCTCTAACCATCCAACCCTTTCCGTTACTGCCTAAACCTAACCCCTGTGTCCCACAGCTTAAACCTAACCCCCCTTGTAAGTGCCTTAGCCTAAATTTCCGCAGTCAAAACTAATTTTCCCCTCCCTATTCCCCTTCCTGCAGAGTAACCCTAATTGATCCCACTGGTGCATATATCTAACCCCCATTCCCCGGCCTCACCATAATTTGCCCTCAAGTGCAAGTGCTCTCACGGCTGTCTGGATGTCAGCATCAGTTTACTGAACATATACATATACAGTATATGCTATAAATTTATGGACTTATCAGTCTCTCAAACTGGCATGCCTCCCAATGCCACGTAAGAACCAGGCGGCACTCCAAAGGCTAGTATATAGTAAGTTTTGGGGGAAGGCTCCCCAATGGCTGTTTATTTGTTACAAAAGTGCCTATAAGCTCCACTGCTATATATACAGATGGAGCTGCTCTCATTGTTTCCGCCAGCTCCCCATGGCAGAGGTTTTGGCGATCCACTTTTCTTGTGCACTCAGGTGCGCCATACAATATCCATGCAATACATATATGGGGTGGGCTGAATACAGTACCTTCAACACTAATCCACACTAAGAGTGTCTAAGCTGCTGTTGCGACTCATATTTCACAAATGGTGCTACAGCTGCATTTCAATGGGAGCACTCTCTACATACACATCACCAAGTGGAATAGGCTAGTGGATAACTGTGCTGCTCTACACGCTGGAAACCCATGTTCGATTACTGTAATTTATTTTTTATATCTACAGATGGCACCCTCCTCATTTAGCCTGTTAATTGGATTAAGTGAGTAATAGGATTACTATGCTAATCCCCTACTGTATTGTTCTATGTATTGGATTGCTGCTGAGAACACTAGGATAGACATGGCTAGCCATGGTGAGCCACGACCTAAGGAACAAAGTTGACAGGGGCTCCAACTGTATATGTAGTGACTCGTGTTTCACAAAGCGCTCTTTACATACTGTACTGTACACTCATGAGCACTGGCTATCACCATTGAGAGAGTACATTTTAAAAAGCTGCATCTAAAAAAATTGTACAGACACACAAGAAAATGACTAGCTGTTCCGAGCTATTCAATACGCTAATACTGTATGCTTTCAAATAAAAACCAATGGAAATCAATTTTGTACGCAAGATGAACGGCATGTGAAGCATGGCATAATGTTCAGCGTCTAATGTACTGTAGGATGCCAGTTCCACTATTTTGTGACTGTGCTATAGGCTACCTGTACACATAACACAGCACTCAACAGGTCCACAGGTTAGGCCCTACTCTACCTGGGAGTTAAGGCTCTTTGTTCGCTGGTGGGACGTATCTCTCACCATCAACAAGAAGAAATTTCTGGCATAAAGAATGGCCAAAAGGGCCATTAGAGAGGGGACTGGCCGAAGGAGGACAGTGAGGTCGCTCCAACGGAGGTGGGAAGAACTAGTAAGGAAAGACCCTGCATGACTTGAGCCCATCAGGCGCTACCCAGGAGGAGAAGGAGCAGCAGCCGGGCCCCAGCTCAGCTGGTAAGTAAGGTGCTCCCTGATTTCAACCTTACTTCCCAGTGGTATTGTGTGACCAGAATTGTGGTGCAAGTGTCTTTGTAAAGGACCATACAAACTGCGATTTTGAGCTGAAAGCATCTAACTTTTGGTGTTTTCAGCTGCTTTCAGCTCTGCGCCGCACACTGTATATGCCATGGTGATGAGTGGTGAGTGCTAATACACACCTACGCACCATTGCCGGGTCCGCAGCTCATCAGCTAATATTACTGTACCTGCTCCTGGCTATGCAAAGCCATTCACCCCTGTGAAAATTGCTGGTTAGGGGAAACTCGCTCACTGTTTATGAACTGAGCGACTTTCGCTGCCCATACACGCTGCCCAAATAGACCAGTGTGTACAGATCTTTACACTATGGCCAGTTTTCAATGCCTCTGATTCACCATATTTTCTGGGGAATCAGGCAATTCGCCGGGTTTACAGGGAATTTTCTCACAGAAAAAACAATTCGCCCTATTCATTGGACACAATTCTCTGCAAATGAAGAGCGAATGTCTGGCGATTCTCTATTTGTGATTCTCCGCGATTCGCCAGTGGTTTTCAATGGGGTTTTCAGAGGAATTCGCCGAGAGGGTATTCAATGCTGAAGTGGAGAACTGCTTTCTCCAGTGATTTTCCCCCGGATTCTCCATTTTACATTCGTCATCTTTTTCTGGAGAACTGGAATGTGATCTTTGAAAATAAAGCGTTTTTTATTTTTATTTTGGTGTCCCTGTGAAGGGACATGCTATTTTTATTCATGTCCTTGCAGCACATGAATATGTTAAAAAAAATATTTTTACACATTCACCAGCAGGGGGCCGAGCTGGGAGCCGATCATTAATCTCTTATATATTTGGCTACATCTGTCACTCAAAGTGTGTGAGTGTGTGTATAACAGGAGGGACATATTGCTCTGTTTCTGGACTTCTCCCTTAATTAATGATTGCCAGCACCTTTCTAATCAATTAATAACATGTGTGAAACAGGTGATGGCAATCAGATACATTATGAGGGAAGTCCAGAAACAGAGCAATGTGTCCCTCCTGGAGAGGGTCATGTTGGGAGGTATGTGACTGACTCACATGACAAAGAACCAGCCCAGTGAGCCCACAGTGCCAGACATCCTCTGACTCCCCATGTTGCCCAGCAAAGACACTGCACCAGGTGAGCGCCCCCCGCCGCCCCACCCACGATTCGCGCCTCCCCCCCTGTGACCCCCCTCCCGCGATTCGCGGCACCCCCCCGCGACCCCCCCTCCCGCGATTCACGGCAAAACAACACCCCCCCGCGACCATTCTCATGTGTCGACATGGACACCAATGAAATGCCACACTTATGTCAACATTGACATGTGTTGACCTTTCTGTGTTGATTTTTTCTTGTGGCAATTTGCGGCTCCCCCCCCCCGCGACCCCTCCCGCGATTCACGGCACCCCCCCTCCCCCCCCCCCCCCCCCGCGACCACCCCCTCCCGTGATTCGCGGCACCACCCCACCCTGTTACCCCCCCTCCCGCGATTCACCGCCAACCCCCCTCCCACGATTCGCGGCAACCCCCGCGACCCACCCCTCCCGCGATTCGCGGCAACCCCCCGCGCCCTCCCGCCTGCGATTCGCGGCAACCCCCCTGCCCTCGCGACCCCCCCTCCTGCAATTTGCTGCAACCCCCCGCGCCCCCCCCTCCCGCGATTCGCGGCACCCACCCCCAACCCCTGCGACACCCCCTCCCGCAATTCACGGCACCCCCCGTGACCCCCCTCCCACAATTCGCAACCACCCCTTGCGCAATTCACGCCCCACTCCTGCGCTTTGCGGACCCCCGCCCCCTCCCGAGATTCACCGACACCTGCGCCCCCCCTCCCGCAATTCTGCCCCCTCCCTCGATTCACAGCACCCCTGCTCCCCTCTTTAGTCCCCCGTATGCCCACACACCCCTATCACTACCCAGCTTCCTGCTCTCCTGAACCATAACTTCCACCACTGGGGAGTCGCTGACGCTGTGTTGCCCACATACCCCTATCATGCCTCATAGCCCAGCCTCCTGCTCTCATGCACCCTAACTCCCACCCAGTAGGAGGAGACACTGACTCGGGGCCACCGTCCTGTACTCCTGTACTGCCACGCTGGACCCTCACCCACTGGCAGAAGCTGCACTGTGTCTCCCACCCTTCTCTTTAGTCCCCCTTATGCCCACACACCCCTATCACTACCCAGCCTCCTGTTTTCCTGTGTTGTGACCTCCGCCAGTGGGGAGCCGCTGACTCAAAAACACCCTACTATCCTATTGCACACACACACCCACAAATGTCACTGTACCATCCACACTATCAATGTACATCTTACTCTGTAACTGCTTTTTAATTAAACAAAACAATACACACCCCCTTCCAAATCATATGCTCTCTATTTAACACATTTCAACTATAACTCAAGTTGCAATACAGGCATCTTTCATACAATTCTAACCATATTTCTCACAATACAAACGTTCACAAATTAAGGGGGCGCAGCCCCTTACGACGGTGTGAAGAGCGCCCGTAGGGCGCGATGAATCACCTAGTATTCATATATTCACTGTACACTGATCCCGATTATTACATATGCACGATCGGGACCAGTGTGTAGCGGCTCCCTAACACAGCCCCCTGCCAGCTCTGGGGGGCTCTTCCTGTGTCCCCGACAGCCCTCCTTCACCTCCACAGTGTCCGGTGCAGGCAGGGAGGCTTCCATCTCCCTGCCTGCAGCCATCCTCCGGCTCCCTGCGGCATTCGCCGGGGGGGTTAAAATTTGTCGCCGGGGGCAGCAAGCCCCTGAGGTGTTGAATAGGGGGTGAGGGAGGGCTGGCAGCGAATGCTGCAGCCATCCGGACCTCGGTGATTGTGCAGCGAATCCAAAACAGTATTCGCTGCACAAGGTGAATTAAAGTATTGAATACCTGCCTACATGTCACTATTTTCCAGCATCATTTACAGTACTCTATGTTTATTTTGTATTATTAATAGTTCATTTATACCCCTTATACACCAAAATCCCTGGTCGGACCCTGGTCATTGAACACAGGAGTTTCCAGGGTTGGACCCAGCTTCATACCCCATTTATACAGCAATGTGACCCAGGTCTGCACCGTTTACACTGAAACTGGGTCATCCCTGCTTTTTCCCAACCTTCCCTCAATGATTTAAAATACAAATTAAAAGACATGACAAGTTAGCACTGAAAAATGTTGGTTTGTTTATTGTGTGAAATATTTTTCAAAACGTTTTATTCAGCATCACCCATGTGCTCCCCCAGCCCCTTCCCCTGCAGCAGCAGACCGAATCTCCCATGTGCTGCCCCCCCCCCCCCCCCCCCAAAAAAAAAATAACATAAATGGTACTGCATCCAATTATGATTTCTGTGTGCACTGCCCGTATCCTTCCTGGCTGCTGTCTTTTGCCACTGCAACGCGCTGTGCAAAGGCGTCCAGCACTTCTGGTATCCTTTCAGCACTACCCTGATATCCCAACCTGGGTTGGGACCATTTATACACTGCCCACGACCCAGGTCCAACCAGTGTTCAAACCTGGTCAGGACCTGGGTAGGAAACCAGTGTTACTGGACCTGGGTTGGCCCCTTTTACACCAACGCTGACCTGGGTCCAACCTCGGTGTAACCTGGGTTTTTGCCTTGGTGTAAAAGGGGTACACGTGAGTGCAGAGCCCCTGCAATTTCTATGATGTGCAGAGCCCCTGCAATATCTAGAACACTTGGGAAGGGAAAGATGACTCTCTTTGTTGTTACATAGTTACATAGTTACATAGTAGGTAAGGCTGAAAAAAGACTTGCGTCCATCTAGTTCAACCTGGTATAGATATCCATTGCTGATTTGGTAGGTTCTGGTATTTTACAGACAAATTATATTTCTTATTTGTACCCATGGATGTTTTTCTCCAGTAAATGTTTGTCCAACTTTGCCTTGAACGCATTTAATGAGCCAGCCGTTACCACCTCTCTGGGAAGAGAGTTCCAGAGTTTGACTGTTCTGACCGTAAAGAAATTCTTTCTACTAGCTGAATGAAATCTTTTTTCTTCTAATCTATACTCATGCCCTCGCGTCCTAGATTCCTTTCTAGTAGAAAAGAGGGTACGTGACAGTTCCTTATATTGGCCCTTGATATACTTGTACATGTTGAGCATGTCCCCCCTTAAACGTCTCTTTTCTAATGTAAATAGTCCCAAATTGCTTAATCTCTCCCCGTAGCTTAAATTCTCCATTCCCCTAATAAGCTTTGTTGCTCGCCTTTGGACTTTTTCTAATTCTATGATGTCCTTTTTATAGTGTGGGGCCCAGAACTGTACTCCGTACTCCAGGTGAGGTCTCACCAATGCTTTATATAGTGGCATAATTACCCTTGAGTCCCTAGTTTCCATTCCCCTCTTAATACATGCCAGAATTTTGTTGGCCTTTTTTGTAGCTACATTACAATGGGCACTACATCCTAGTTTGCTGTCTATTTGGACTCCTAGATCCTTTTCAAGTATGGAATTACCCAGTTCCTCTCCGCTAAGGTTGTAACTTGCACACTGGTTGTGTCTCCCAAGGTGCATAACCTTACATTTATCTACATTGAACCTCATCTTCCATTTTTTTGCCCACTCATCTAGAATTGCAAGATCATTTTGAAGCATGGTGACATCTTCTGATGATTTGATGACTTTGCTAAGTTTTGTATCGTCCGCAAAGATGGATACATTGCTGAGTAACCCTATCCCAATATCGTTAATAAAAATGTTAAACAAAATGGGCCCCAAAACCGAACCCTGGGGCACTCCACTTAGTACCGGTATCATATCTGATACGGCACCATTCACAACCACTCTTTGTTCTCTATTACATAGCCAATTCCCTACCCATCTGCAGATATTTTCCCCCAATCCTAGGTTCTCCATTTTATTAATCAATCTCTTGTGTGGGACAGTATCAAATGCTTTAGCGAAATCTAGGAAAATCACATCTACAGCATTTCCATTATCGAGGTTTTTACTAACCTCTTCATAGAACCCTAGTAGATTAGTTTGGCATGAACGATTTTTCACGAACCCATGTTGGTTAGCACTGAGTAGACTGTGATGATCTAAATATTTCTGGATACCATCCCTTAAAAATCCTTCAAATAGTTTACCCACAATTGATGTTAAACTAACGGGTCTGTAATTAGCGGGATCTTCCTTTTTTCCTTTTTTGAATATTGGCACTACCTCTGCTATTCTCCAATCTTTTGGTACTATACCTGACGATAGTGACTTGCTAAAGATATAATGTAGGGGGGTAGCTAATTCATCCCTTAATTCCATTAATACCCTTGGATGAATCCCATCTGGCCCTGGTGATTTATTTGTTTTGAGTTTGCTTAGCCTCAGTATTATTTCCTTCGGCGTGAAATCCACAATGAGATCTGGCTTATTTGTCCCGTTTGTGGTAAATGCTCGTTCCACAGTCTGCTCTCCCTTAGTAAATACTGATGAGAAGAACTCATTTAACAGTTTTGCTTTTCCCTTGTCCTCAGTAACACTTTTTCCACTAGTATCAATTAGTGGGCCTATGTTTTCCTTAATTAAACGTTTACTATTTATGTATTTAAAAAACTTCTTTGGGTTGGTTTTGCTTTCAGTGGCTATGCACTCTTCATATAATATTTTAGCTGCTTTGATTACCCCTTTACAAGTTTTGTTTGATTCTTTGTATTTTGCGAACGCCTCCTTATTCAAGTTATTTTTATAGAATTTAAAGGCTCTGGTTTTATTGTTGATAGCTGACCTTACTTCTTTGTTCAACCATGGTGGCTTTTTTTTGTTGAATTTACCTTTAGTTACTTTAGGAATGTATTCAATAGTTAGTGAATCAAGCACCTTTTTTAGAGTATCCCACATTTCCTCTGCATTTTTTCCCTCCATAACCGTTTTCCACCCAATTCCTGTTAGGGCTTCCCTGAATAATTCAAAGTTCGCTTTTCTGAAGTTTAGTATTTTTGCAGATCCTTTTTGATGTAATTTACTGAAGTTGATTTCCAGTGAAACCATATTGTGATCACTGTTCCCTAATTGTTCAATTACTTTTGTGTTTGAAACTAAGTCTGTGTTATTTGTTAAAACTAAGTCCAAGAGTGCCTCATCACGAGTTGGAGTTTCCACCGTTTGTGTAATAAACTGGTCTTTAAGTAAGCTTAAGAACCCATTGCTTCTTGCGGATTTACCTGTTTCGTTTTCCCAATCAATGTCGGGTAAATTAAAATCCCCCATAATTAATACCTGACCCTGATTTGATGCTTGTTTGATTTGGTTTAAAAGAAGAGACTCTTCCCTTTCGTTTATATTTGGTGGTCTATAGCATACCCCTATTATAAATTTGTTTTTTGTTTTTTTATTATTGTTGGTTATCTCTGCCCACACTGTCTCCGAGTTGTCGTCTTCCAGGTCTGTGCTCATATTTTTCTCACATGATGTTAAGTTATTATTTACATATAGGCACACACCCCCGCCCCTTCTATTTTCCCTGTCTTTCCTGTAGAGTGTATATCCCTCCATGTTTAATGCCCAGTCATGCGACTCATTACACCATGTTTCTGTAATACCAATGATGTCGTAGTCGTCCCTACTGATCACCGTTTCTAGCTCCCCGATTTTACTCACTAAGCTTCTTGCATTAGCCAGTAAGCATTTTAATTTATGTTTATTTTTAGATATGGCTCTAATATTGTGATTAGTTTCACCCCAGGACCCATTTGAATTCTTTACTAGCTTCCTCTTTCCCCTCTCCCCTTCAATAGACTCTCTACAGGCCTCCCCACCATGCACACTGCCTGCCCTCTTTATAGTTCTGGGAATTCTTCCTCTGTCCTTCCCTCCTTCCCGTATACTAAGATCATCTGTACCTAAGAACTGTAGTGGGTTAACGTGACTGTTACAACATAACATTTTATTACATGACATTCCTGATGCACCCTGAGAGTTACCCCCGATTATACCCTTGTTATGTCCCAGGACATTGTCTATGTCTCCGTCCCCCCCATCATCTCCTTCCCCCATATGATTCCTGATCCCAGTCTGGCTTCTCTCCCTGATGGTCCCATAATGTCTTGCTGCCCCCACCCCCCCGTCGCCTAGTTTAAAATCTCCTCCAACCCTCTAACCATCCTTCCCCCCAGCACCGCAGCCCCCTCCTCGTTCAGGTGCAATCCATCACGGCAAAAAAGA
Source organism: Crinia signifera (assembly GCF_055691185.1). Taxonomy (NCBI): domain Eukaryota; kingdom Metazoa; phylum Chordata; class Amphibia; order Anura; family Myobatrachidae; genus Crinia; species Crinia signifera. Next base: position 327,193,128 of record NC_139218.1, on the reverse strand, counting down.
TGGCGCCTGACCGAGAAGTCCGCCCAGTGTTCCATGAACACGAATCCCTCTTTCCTACACCAATCCTTAAGCCACACATTTACCTCCCTGATCTCCCTCTGCCTCCCTGAGCTAGCGCGTGGCACTGGTAATATTTCCGAGAAAATTACCCTAGATGTCCTCGCCTTTAATTTCTTACCTAATTCCCTATACTCTTTCTTGAGGACATCCCACCTACCATTGACTTTGTCGTTGGTGCCGACGTGCACCAAGACCGCCGGGTTGCTCCCAGCCCCTCCCAACAATCTGTCGACTCGGTCCGCGATGTGCCGTACCCGAGCACCCGGGAGGCAACAGACCGTGCGGCGATCGCGGTCCCGATAGCAGATTGCCCTGTCTGTTCTCCTAATGATGGAATCCCCTACCGCCACTATCTGCCTTGGTACCTCACTAACTGTCATCCCGTTTGAGCTAGAGGGACCGCTCCTCCGGTTGCTAGAGGGAGCCGTATCCTCCAGCTCCGTCATTTCGTCTCTATCCTCCCCCGAAACTTCGTCCAACCGGGCAAATTTGTTTGGGTGTGATAGATCCGAGATGTCGTTCCTGTTCCTCCTGTCCCTCTTGTTTCCCCTTCTAACCGTGACCCAGCTGGCTGCCTGATCCTCCTCCTCTACCAGTGACCCCATCTGCAACTCCTCCACCGTTCTATTTAGGCTTTGCTCAAGATGTTGGGGCACAACTTATTAAAATCTAATATTCTTTAATGATATGCATTAAAATAGGACTTACATATCAAAACAAATAATATTAGTGCCACTATATAGAGTCAAATAAATTTGAGAATAGAAAGAGTAGATAAATATAAGGAGAGTATAAGCAAGAGAAGCTGTGAAAAATTGTGTATATGTGTATCAGCCCTTAGTCAGAAATTATCTAAATTTCGGGATTTTCTCCCATGAGTCATTGTTGTAGCATGGCTGACATTTCTTTTGAGTGGCAAAAGTGCAAAAAGTATATCAAATAATATAGCGAAATAATTTGTGCGGTAATCAGGTGACCGTCACAGATGGGTTACCACATCATGAACCTGTGGTATCCTTATAACAAATAATTATTTAGATTTTTGATGCTATATATATAGATATATATATCTATATATATCTATATATATATCTATATATATCTATATATATATATATATATATATATATATATATATATATATATATATATATATATATATATATATATATATATATATATATATGTATATCTTAACGTGGAGATCTGCATTTGGGAGAAAAAGAGACATAGTAAAAGTCTGCTCTCTTGAGTCTCAAATCCTTCTTACTGTCCGGCTGTGTGTCTCCAGGACAGTGAACAGACCAAATGAGGGGGTGATTCTGTAGAGACCATATACTACAGTAAGAGCAGTAGAAGGAAGATACAAGGATCTGCTGTTGAAGTCCAGCGTCCAGTATCCCCCCTGTTGGTTGTAGGCAGCGCAGGGGATCAAACAAGAGCAGGACACAATGAGAGTCCCTTAATAAGAGTTACAGATGAAGTAATAGTCCCTTAATAGGAATTACAGAAAAGATATATATATCTTTTTCCACATACACATGTAGTCTTAATAAACAATGTAAATCTTATGTAATATACACCCTCTTCGCCATAGCAGTTAATCAGTCCTATCTTTTAGTACATATGAACCCCTTTAGAATACACTCTATTCAAATATGGAATGAAGGTATAGTAGACTGCCTAGGTTTACTTAGCCACATAGGTGTTCCATGTTCCTCCTGTAGGCATCATGACCTCCCATCTGTGTTATACCTTTTCTGGATGCGCGTTTCGCCTAAAGGCTTGTTCACCAGTATCTAATGCAAGCTGTGCATCGCCTATTTATACTAATCTTGCTATTACGGAGATACGGTACTTCCGTTACTCAGAGGAACTTCCTCTTTACGTATTACATGCTGATAAGTCTCCTAAATGTCAATCTCATTCATCCAACAATCAGGGCTATAAACGCCCCTTCCGCATCATGTGGTGACGGACGGCGTCCTTCTCCACAGAGACCGTTGGATTAACTCCTACCCTGTGCGTGCTGCTATCATAGCGGGTGACACCAGGCGTCCTTTCCCCTAATAAGGTTGGGCTATGAGTATGCCACTTCCATAGTAACGAATGGCTTCTACATCTCTGTGGTAACGGGTGACATCTGGCATCTATTTACCTAATGAAGCCGGGCTAGGAGTACACTGCTTGCATAGTAATGGATAGCATCCCTCTCTCGTAAGTTAGTATCAGGAAGTATCTCTCTCTATTTAACAGTAGCAGCTGCAATTTCTAACAATGTGGTCACAAGCCATAGGGCATCCCAAAATTAGGAAAGGTGAGTGCCGATGTTTAGTGTATTTTTTAATTAGTCTTATTGTGGTCACGTTCTCTCATGCACCCTGTTTTAACCTATATTGCATAGCTTATTTTAACTATTTCCCTACATGATTAGTGACAGGTGTGTTGGTAACTGCTCACCTTTAAAAGCATAGTCTGCTGTGAGCTTTAGAACAGATAGCATGCCTGGAATCAAACATTGATGTGATAGCTATGTGTATTGTAGCCATTTTGAGCACTAGTGTTAGGACCTGCAGAAAAGTGGGGTCCCATGAAGGGGGCTGCAGGCTTAAATGCATTGATCAATTCATGAACCAAATCTATACTATTTATTAATATCAGTTAATTTAGTGAGTGCAGAGCCTCTACAATGTCTGTTTAAACAATGTGGTTACAAGCCATAGGGCACCCCAAAACTAGGAAAGGTGAGTGCCGATGTTTAGTTTATATATTATATTTATATATATATATATATATATATATATACATACAAATTTCAAATCCGCACACAGCCAATTACTATGACTCTCAAGGATTGGTCCGTCTCTAAATGTGTAGTGATGCTCAACTTCACAAAAGGCTTGTCTCAGCCTCTAAACCAATGGTGCATGTAGAAAGAGAACAAGAAGGAGCGCACACGTGAGTAAATTTATGAAAAATTTGGTACTTATGTAATATCTGGGCTCCCGGTTTTCTTATGAGACCGTGTCCCCTCGCACATACATCTCAGTAAAAGACAATCAGCATGGAGGTCACCGTACCACACAGCACACTGCGATCTGGAGGCTGGAGAGCGACTCCGGCAGAAGGACAGCGGCGTCGGCTTGTTCAAACAGAAGAGCTCAGACGGGACAGCTTACTCGATCCTGTGCGTCAGAAGACCCCGCCCCAACGTGTTTCGTCATTCAAGACTTCAGCAGGAGGCGTGATGACAGGTAAGTATGACTTAGTATATAAAGCCTGCTAATTAGCCGGAACGCTCAACAGCTATCATACCAATTAGACACAATCACAGTCTGATTGACAAAGAAACAAGTCTTGTACAAAGAGCAAAAAACACACGCCGAAGTTACATATATAAAAATGACATCAATAAAAAAGTATATATTTAATAGACATAAATTACAATAAACAATCACAAAATATAAAAAGCACAATTTAAAAAATATTCGCTAATATTAAAAACCCAGTATATGAGAAATACATACAAAACAATCAATTATCATATAAAATCCTGACATTTTGAAATAAATAAAAGGGAGAGAGAAAATACAGTATCAAAATCAAGCAATCAAGTTTAGAATGATCCGAGAAATATACACTTATTATATCGGAAAATGGTGGAAGACAGAGGTACTAAACAGCAAGACGCGGACATTTCATGAGAATCTGAGTAGAATCCTTTGTATATGCCTCAAGCTTACATAAATATTTTTGTATTTGTAAATCGATGAATTCAGACAAACATGATGTAGTAGAATTGATCCCGGCGACAATCGGTCGCCCGGGTGGTTTAATTAACTTTTTATGAATTTTAGGCATATAATAAAATATTGCCACCAGGGACCAGACCAGGGGGCTGTTACAAGTGCACAGGCTGCACTACGTGCAGCGGCATGTACAACACCAAGTTCTTTTGCCATCCTCAGCTGGGCTACAAAATCCCCATACGTCATGCAGTAACATGCACAAGTACCCACGTAGTATATTTGATCAAATGCTCATTTTCGAGAAAGAATTGCGGCTCATAGATCTGCCATCAAGGCAGCTTTGAACCATAAGGACAATGACCAACCAGTCGCGAGACATTTTGTGTTGGCCAAACATACATTAGTAAATCTGAAATATACCATCATCGACCAGGTTCCCAATGAGTTGCGAGGAGGAGACAGATCCACAAAGCTTCTTAAACTGGAAGCTTTCTGTATAATCAGACTGGACACCATGAGCCCCAAAGGCTTAAATGAACAGTTACCTTTAAACAGGCAGGCAGCGTTTATCCACAAGCAACACTGCAAAATTGCGTGTGGACTGTAATGATGTAATTTGAAACATTCTAGGGTAGTGGATCTGCCAAATCAAATTACATACCAATTAGCTTGGAATTATTTACTTGTTTTATCAAAATGGCAAAAGTGCCTAAAGCAATTAGACCATGTGTACATTCCCTAAAATCAGCAGAACACATCTAAATAATAATTATAATCAGTGGCGGCTCCGGAGGTGACTGCGTTGTAGCCCCACCTCTAGAGGAACCACTCATTATAATAAATGTTTTATGAAACCTTTGTGCACATATTAATCTGCACAAAGCAAGTTGTATATGTGCTAATTAGCAATTTCTTAATGCCAAAGTGCAGAGGTGATTCACATATTTAATGTCCACAGACAATAAAACTGTGACATATAATAGTTAGACTTTTCTAAAAATGTCAGAAGCTCTTTGTGACATAACAAAGGAATGATTGTGTAACCTGGTAAGTTTGAGATACAAGGTTTCTCCCTTGTTATTTGAACAGAAGAGATCTAAAAAATGAATGTTGGGGTAAAATCAATAGTTTTACATACTGTACATACTGTATGAGGACACTTCTAGCATTCCCCATGTAAATGGTCCTATGCTGATATCTTATCCTCCTGCTATCACAGCATTCTCAGATATTAATTTATAGTCATATAAGCAATCCTTTCCCCGTGTAACTGTATTCTTGGTCCAGGGAATTCTCTGCCAGTCTCACCATTTGGGCAGCTCTTGTCTCTATTCTACGTCAGACACAGAAAATTATTTGCAAGTTACTCAGCTCCCTCAATGCCCACTTTCTGTCAGAGTGCATTCAACGCAAAACCCATCACTTTCCTGCTTTCTAATTGCCCCTCTTATACCTTTCAGCTTTGCTGAGACGCTGATAGACAGCTACACAAAGCCAAGAGCTCTCGCTGTGGCCGTAACACATCCGAGTGATGGGAGCTGTCACTGAGAGGCAGGCGTGTGGACAGGGAGCACTGACTGTTGTGCAGAGCAATGAACCAGTGAGAAAAGTCACTCCCTTCCTCCCTCCTACTACCTGTCACCTGCTGGGGCATAACAAGCTTGTCTCTGACAGGTGCCGTCTCACCTGGTTGGACCCCAAATCTAATCAGAATTTCTTTGTGTCCTGCAATAATTCACTTTGGAACACAGAAAACACATGGCTGGCTGTAAAAGGATTACAAGTTTTTGAAGCTTCTGCTCTACAGTTTGCAGATGGGTGTGGTATGACCCTCAGACAGTCAGGATTGCGACGGTCATTAGTGCGACATCGGAATCCCAACTGGACTTGCTGTGCTCGTCATGCTGCGGGCTCGGTGACTTACTGCGCTCACCACAGGTTCTATTTTCCCTCTATGGGGGTTGTGGCCTCCCACAAGGGATTATAGCCCCTGTCAGTCGGGATTCCAATGTCGGACTAATGACTATCGGAATCCCGACTGTCGGAGCATCAACCGGCCCCCTTTGCAGACACACCTACTTTAATCTGTGCGTTTGTTCATCGCAGCCAGTGACAGATGATTAATACTAGTCCAGCAAATGCACATGTCAATACCAGTGTCAGAATGGGACATGAAGGGCCCACCGGGGAATGCAGTATTAGGGGCCCATGTTAGGAGGTGTAGTTAGACTTCACAAGGAGTGTGGCCAGCTGCCACCATATTGGTTTGGCTAACTAATAGATATAATGCATCGGATGGGACCCTTGATAATATATATATATATATATATATATATATATATATATATATATATATATATACAAACAGAGCTACTTTTCAGCAGGCTCCAGCAGGTACTGAGGCCCTTATTCTAGTTCACTGTTTCTGACAAAATATTTCTTAGATGGACAAAACCATGTGCACTGCAGGTAAGGCAGGTGAAAACCCCACCCAAATCTAATTATCTCTGCACAAGTAACACCTGCCTCACCTGCAGTGCACATGGGAGGTTATTCTGGTTGGTGCGTAAATTTCCAAATTCTTTCGGAGCGGACCGCACGCCACGCTGTGCGGACATCGGTCCTCCGCATTCGGACGGACTCACTCTTTAAGAAGAGGGCGTGTTTACGGACGACATCCAAACCTTGCATGTGTGGTGGACACACACATATTCTGCACGGTCTTACAGCGTCTGCACGGTCTTACAGCGTCAGAACGGACGGGAAACTGCCCGTACGCACCGATGCGGTGTATTTCCGCAAAACATACTACTATCATTGGAACTCATACATCACACACATGACATACTTATGCAATTAGGCTACCTCATTAAAAAGGGATTGTTTTTAATGGTCATCTATTATTTTTCGAATTGATCATTAAACACATTACTACCACTTTAGATTAACCCTTACATCATGCAAAGTTCCATACATTCTTTCTTGCCTCTTTACGCCCATGTGTTATGTATGCATGTATCAGAAATTATTCTTCAAATGCAAACACACACATACACACCAACACACCATCTACATCTTTACATTACCCTTCACCCAGCCGTGCTTTCAGCATATATTTGTGTGTTTAGTAATGGTCCATTTAGGCTGCAATGGTTCCAATTGAAGCAATGAAAAGAGTGTAATTAATGAGTAATGAGAAGAAGAGTGGATTGTATTGTCTTCAGCTGACTGTGGTTAAGGTGCGGCCGCACTAATTGGGCGATCCGAATGCCTAGCGCATGACCGAGTGGTGTCCGCAAATTGAAACTTGCTTATGAAGACCGCATATTTCCTGGCTGTTGGTTCGTTTGCAGTCGGTGTTCTGTCGGAATGCACGGCTACCAGAATTAGTGCACTCCCTCGTGTACGCCCATGTTTACGCCCAGTTTAGCCCACTTTGAAACTACGCCCCTGTGTAGTTCCGAATGACGCCCATATTACACCCATATTTCACGAGTGAATGCGGTGCACATTTCTGTATGGTATTAGTGAGAACGAGTACGGAGACCGTGCGTGGCACATGCGCATAGCGTTGCCCACGAATGCGCAGATGGCTAAAAAATGCCAACCGAAAGAATTCGGGAAATTAACGCATCGACCAGAATAAGGCTCATGGTTTTGTCCATCTAAGAAATATTTTGTCAGAAAGAGTGAACTAGCATAAGGGCCTCAGTTCCTGGTGGAGCCTGCTGAAAAATAGCCCTGTACATATATATATATATATACTGTATATAGTAAACAAACACTGCTTGTGCATGTATAGTACCAAATTACTAACAGCAAGGCACTGTAGAAAATAAACCATAGTTCTTTGAAGAATATGTATATTCTGAGTACCGAGAACCCCCCCCCCCCCCCCCGTGCCTGTGACACAGCAGTCAGCATGTGCGTCTCATTAAGCAATTTAAAACGGGTTATGGGGATAAAGTGAGCTAGTATACATTATGGTTAAAATATGTACTGTAGCAGGCCAGACTCGGGTTAACAAAATGGCTACTGGGATTCAACCAGGAAATTCATCGGGGCCCACATATATGGAGCTAATGACCCCATCGTTTAGACTGTGTAAGGGCACTGCTTTATTACCCTACACTGATTAAACACATAATTGAAAGACATACAGTATGAGCAGGTCATTGAGTTGGGTATTGAGCATGAACCATGGCTTCGTAAACCATCTCACAAGCTCTTGCGTCCCCGTCAGCACGGCGGCAGGGAGCGGATTCCCTGCCCACCTCCACTTCAGGGAGATAGGTAGGGTAATTGGGGCTGCGGGCGGCAATGGGGGAGCAGAGTGGTGCTGGAGGAGGTCGGTGGAGGGCACCAACGGAACTGGGCACGCGCCCCCTTCCGTCAGCTGGCGGTGGGTAGCAGGACCTGGGTAATGGTAATAGAGTCGCCAGGAGCAGCTCTAATGTGAGTTGCACCATCTGTATTTGCTTGCCACTACCACGGCAAGCAACTATGCCTTGGGTCCTCTTCAATTGTCTGCCCAGCTCGCAGGGGTTTCTGGCTAGGGCACTTGGACACAATTTACAATATTCACGCTGGCTTCATTAACTGTGAAAAAAGCTGACTCCCAGGGAAGGGGGAGACGAGAGGTGAGGGTGACCAGCCAGAATTAACCAGCATCTCATTACGCTAGCTAAAACACGGACAATGGGGAAGTTGTGTTAGTCCCGTTGCCAATATGGCCAATGAGTTGCTAGTTGGAATGAAAATCTGTCCTCTAATTATATAATGCAGCATGTGTTACAGTGTCAGCAGCACTGGTGTAAAAGCACACTGCTATAGAATTGCTATAGCTTAGCCCTATGGATAAATTAAAATGGGCTTAAAGCTTAGTTTCTCCAGTTTTGGTGGTCCAATCAGCTCAAACTGCGTTCTTATAGAAGGGGAGACTAGCTACCAGATGATATGAACCCTATGTTTTTGAGACCTCAATAAAGCTAATGGCAAGCTTCAGAACCCATGGTGGGTCTGAATTACTGGGCCCATTATAGTCTATGGGGAAAATGTGTCCAGTTTACACCCTGATATTTCTGGTTCTAGGTGTCCTAGAGACTCAAGACTAATACCATATGAAAGAGGAGACTGTTGGCTTTTGGGGCACCGGCAAGGGAAGGAGAAAGCAACCGCTGTTGGGTTTCCCCCTAATTTTCTGCCTAGCTTGCAGGGGTTTCTGGCAGGGCGTTATCGCTGGACTGTGGGGAGGTGACGGTGAGTAATCCTGGCTCAGGTGGGTCAGCTTCTGCCAGGTGCTCAGCTCCCTGTTGAACAGCAGGAACACCCAAACCTGGACAGGAGAAGGGGACCGGAGCTGCAGGTTGATCATTGTAGTAGTAGTAGTAGTAGTACGTTTATTTATAAGGCGCCGCAAAGTGTCCGCAGCGCCGTACATAGCAAACAAAAAAAATAAAAAATTACAAGGTAACGTACAGGGTGTGTTGAAAGATACAGTATAAATAGGGGTATAGCTGGTAGAACTAAAATCAGCATCAGTTCAGAAGTAGGTGGCAAAATTGTCAAGGAGACTGAAGATGAAGTAGAGGAAGGGAAGAACAGGACAGGAGCACAGGTGAGGTAATGAGGTAGGGTGAGTACGTGAGGAAGGAGGGCCCTGCTCATAAGAGTTAACATACTAAAAATCGGTGGGTGGACGAACGAAATACAATAGGATAAGTAGGAACGGAGGGGAACGGAGGCAGGATAGGAGGATCAAAAGAGGTTAGGAGGAGGGATAGGCTAGTCGAAAAAAGTGGGTTTTGAGGGAGCGCTTGAAGGAGGTAAGGGAATCAGATAGCCTGATGGGTGGCGGGAGGTTGTTCCAGTGCAGGGGGGCAGCGCGAGAGAAATCTTGGACACGGGAGTGGGAGGAGGTGATTAGGTGAGAGGTCAGTCGGCGGTCAGCGATGGAGCGAAGAGGACGGGAGGGAGTGTGGATAGAGATCAGTGAAGAGAGGTAGGGAGCTGTGGAGGAGGAGAGAGCCTTGTAGGTGGTGGTGAGGAGTTTAAAGAGAACTCGGAAAGGAATGGGGAGCCAGTGAAGAGATAAACAGAGGGGGGAGGCGGAGGTAGAGCGGCAGGAGAGGAAGATGAGCCTAGCAGCAGCGTTAAGAATGGATTGGAGAGGTGCGAGGCGGGTGAGAGGTAGCCCAGAGAGAAGGATGTTGCAGTAGTCAAGGCGGGAGATGACAAGAGAGTGAATTTGAATTTTGGTCGCGTCAGTGGAGAGGAATGGTCTGATGCGTGAGATGTTGCGTAGGTGAAAGCGGCAAGACTGTGAGAGAGCACGAATGTGGGGGGTGAAAGAGAGGGAGGAGTCAATGATGACACAGAGGCAGCGCATTTGGTCGGTGGAGGTGATCTCGGTTTCATAAGTCGATAAGTCGGGGGAGGAGAGATAGATTAGGGTATCATCAGCATAAAGGTGGTAATGAAAACCATAGGAGCTGATGAGGGTGCCCAGAGAGGTGGTGTAGAGGGAGAAGAGGGCCAAGGACTGACCCTTGGGGAACACCGACTGGCTGGGGGGTAGCATCTGTGTGTGCATGTACATCAGGGGTGGGGAACCTCATTCCCAGGGGCCGTGTGCGACCCCCGTAGCCGGTCTGAGTATCCCACCCACCCGGCGGCTTTGCCGGGAGTCAAGTACAGGGGAATTCTCGTGAGATTCCTCTTAATCAGCAGCAGCCGGAGACTGTCAGTCCTATTCAGCGGCAGCCGCCAGAGCGTGGGACGGCTGCAGCAGGACAATTTGTAAGATAAATGTTTACATATGGCCCCCGAAGGACTTTTTCCCCATACAAACGGCCCTTGGCACAAAAAAGGTTCCCCACCTGATGTACATGAATATTTATATTCTACACGTTCATGCTGAATTTCACCTCAGTGCGTCCAATCACTATGCCCCCATCTCAGAAGTTCCCTATGGGAAATTTCTGTTTGTTCGATTCAACCTTAATATAAGGGCAAGACCGTCTATATATCTCCCCCAATAGTAGTAAGGCGCCTATATGTAGATACACAGTCCATACACTGTGGTCCAATTCCAATGAAGTAACGCAAATGTATATATACTATAAAGATATATATATATATATATATATATATATATATATATATATATATATGCAAATAGAAGGTGTGCAACATGTTGCAATGAATGTAATTGTACTTGTGTCCCATGTATATGTCAAACTTATACCCAGTGGCAGGAGAGCATGCACTTTCTGCATTCAGGATTACTTAATGTGTGCCATGACGCCAGTATAACATGGCTTACATTGACCTCATGTTGTTAGACTGGACATTGGATAAAGAGATATCAAGTTCAACATTTTTCTTAACATTTTATTTGCACTTGGATGAGAGCACAATCAAAAAGTATAATCTAGGCAGCTTCCACTTCTGAAATGATGAAGACAATATTCTCTGATTAAACCACAGGTGATCTGATTACAATCTTATCTAATACTTACATGCCAATAAACACAATGGTTTTGTATGAACTCACTCTGTCTTGCTGATTTCTACCACTTTAAATTCACACTCTCCTCTGGCCTGCATCACTTCCTCTCCCCTGAAGCTTGGTTTCATCTTAAGGTACCCATATATTAGGCCGACTTGTCTGATAGACAAGTACGACCTTATTTCCCCAGAATCTCCCCGGGAGGGCTCTGACACGATTTGGCACTTTACTCACAGAGGATGTCAGGGGACACGGGCTGGGGATAGCCAGACGACAGTGTTCTCAGAGAGCCAGGCGGGGGAGCATGGAGATGAGCTACAGGAAAAAAATATCCATACAAATGAAGGACGCTGATTGGGTGATTTCAGCCAATCAGCGAACTCCAATCTATTTGTATGTTTTGGGTGTTTTAAGCGGTCCATTGTGACATCACAAGCAGTCCATTGTGACATCACAAGCGACCCATTGTGACATCACAAGAGACCCATTGTGACATCACAAGCGACCCATTGTGACATCAAAAGAGACCCATTCTGACATCACAAGAGACCCATTGTGACATTACAACCAACCCATCACAAGTGAACCATTGTGAAATCACAAGTGACCCATTGTGACATCACAAGAGACCCATTGTGACATCACAAGAGACCCATTCTGACATCACAAGCGACCCATTGTGACATCACAAGCGACCCATTGTGACATCACAAGCGACCATTGTGACATCACAAATGACCCATTGTGACATCACAAGAGACCCATTGTGACATCACAAGCGGTCCATTGTAACATCACAAGCGACCCATTGTGACATCACAAGCGACCCATTGTGACATCACAAGAGACACCTCTTTGAGTCCCCCGCCTGCCACTCTTCATCCCCCCTGCCAGCTCCAAGCGTCCCCCCACCAGGGCAGGCAACATAAATCTTGGGGCCCGGTACACTGATATTTCTGGGGCCCCCTGACCGCATACCCAGACTTTAATTACATTGAATGTGTTTTTATTATTAAAAATAAATTTGATAATTAATATTCATTATGCAATATAATAGTGAAGGGCAGATGGGAGGGCGCAGCATTGTGTATCGTATGGTTCACTGTGTAGCATGATGTCACTTAATGCATTAGTACTGATAGCTGGACTGGTGACCACACGGAGGACTGCACTGCCACAGTCATACTTACAGCCCCTGAGCCCCTCAGAGCCCTGGGGCCCCTCGCAAGGTTGAGGCCCTGTTCGAGTGTCCCCCTTGACCCCCCCCCCTGTCGCCTGCCCTGCCCCCCGCCTGTGACACACAACACATAGTTCCTATCTCTCAAAACTACCCCCCCCCCCCCCCGATCCACAGCTACATACACTAGGAGATATTGTGTGGTTAAATTGCTGGGTGTTCCTAATTGCGCTAAAAACAAGCAAGCTCTGGCTGATTTGTTTAATTGTTTTTGGACTTATCCTGTAATCAAAGGATTATGGAGACAAATCTGGTGCTTTATAATGGCAGATTTAGTTACCTATGTTCCTTTTACGTCTGAGTGGGCAGTATTTGGTCTATTGCCTCCTTATAGAAAAGGTAAATAAATGTGCATACATACAGTGAGCACTCTAAGAATAACCGTAACAAACGTGTATATAAGAGTATTAAAAAAATACTTAAATACTGTAAATGTGGTAAAGTCCATCCAATTTGCGATGATGGAACAATTCAATTCAGCAATGTGGAACAACCTGTATTGCAATTATCTCCCACGTTGGATAAATAACATGGAGATAAAGAGAGCAAACAGATTTACTTCTTTAAAAAGGTTATTTAATATAAAATTGGGTACTTGTTTAGCTTTACGGCGGCACTTCCCAGCAGATCGTATGCAAATAGTATGCAAATCGCATCCGATATTTGCATACGATTTGCATACGATTTGCATATAATTCGATCTGCGATGCGATTTAGAACCCCCCACTATCCAAGTCAGCCCGTAGCGTGGCAAGACCATTGAGCCCCACTAGGGGACGCAGTACGCATCCTCCCGACCTGTTCATACCCCCACTTTCCACCTCAGAGTTGAGTTGATTTTATAAAGTATGGAGAGCGCAGTGAGCCACTGAGCCCGAAGCGTGGCGAGCGCAGTGAGCCCCACAAGGGGATGCAAAAAAGGCGCCTGAAGCGTGGCAAAGTGACGCAGAATACACATCAAGTGGGGTATGAACAGGTCGTGAGGAGGTGTACCGCGTCTGATCACCACGCTTTGGGCTGATGTGGATAGTGTGGTTGTGCTAAATCGCATCGCGGATAGAATCTTATGCAAATCGTAAGCAAATCGCATCGATATTTGCATACACTTTGCATACGATTCGATCTGCTGGGAAGTGCTGCCGTGAAACTAAACCAGTACTGTACCTAAAATTGCACTTACAATACACAGACAAAAGTAAAAGTGTGACATAGAATGCCTTGGTTATCCCATCTCACGCTTTTACTTTTCTCTTTATCTCCCTGGTATTTATCCACCGTGGGAGATAATTGCCATACAGGTTGTTCCACATCGCTGAATTGAATTGTTTGCTGTTTGCCGTGGATACCTACCAATGCGATTATATCTGTCTATAGATTGTAAGTGGAATCTTATATTATAGCCCTCAATTACCTGCACTATATTCTTTTTCCTTCTGCCTCCCTGATATTTATCCTATTTGGGAGGTTGTCCGTACAGGTTATTCCACAGTCCTTATGGACTCCTAGTGGATCCATCATCGCAAATTGGATGGACTTTTCCACATTTATTTAAGTATTTTTAAATACTCTTGTTTGAACATTTCTTATGGTTAGTCTAACAGCGTTCACTGTATGTATGCACGTTTCTTTACCTTTTCTGTTTTGAGGAATAAGTTTCAGATTATTACTTTGTGCACAATACACTTTGGATTTCATTGCGCACTTTGGTTTAAACTTTTTTTCACACTATTGCCTCCTGATAACAGAATTCCATGAGCCAGAATTTGCTCTTAGCAATATTTTTAGCTGCACTCAAAACCATACTACATACAACACACTCCCCCCTACTATTACATTATTTAGGGACAAGTTTTTCTCTATCTTCCACATGGACTGTTTAGAGCATAGGTTCTCAATGTCGGTCCTCAGGACCCCACACAGTACATAATTTGCTGATCTCCTCACGGAATCAAGTGAAATAATTAGCTTCACCTGTGGATCTAAAAATGTATCAGTAATGAGTGCACCTGTCGGGTGACCTGGAAAACAAACTGTGTGGAGTCCTGAGGACCGAGTTTGAGAACCACTGGTTTAGAGACATTGCTTCAAAAAGAGAAGCACCCAAAAAATTATTTGAAACATGGGAGAGTTTCATAGTGGTCCCATCACTCGCCGTTAAGGAAAATGTTTATAAATGCTTACTGTAAAACTCTTTGGTATGAAACACGTATCTTTTTTAACTATACCCCACCCCACAACACCCCGATTACACTTTGATTATATATAACACAAAAGGGATGGAATAATATTGTTATATAATTGGATTAACACCGTATAACATTTTCTTTGTACTGTATTTTTTGTGACTGCTTTGATTCTGGAACAAATGCTTTGTGAGTACATATACTGTGGTTCACTTTGCATGTTATCACTCACTGAAGCTTAAATTAAATTGTTTAAAAAATGCCCCCCCCCCCCACTTAACGCCACTGTTTTCTACCCGCACTCTTCTCTTCTTCTAAACTGTATCTGATTTTAATTTGAAAATTGTAATCCTCATGTGCGAATGTAATAAAAGTGATCCCAATCTGCAAAGCAATAATTGATTACATTGCATGGATGCATCAATGATTATAGGCAGGGACAGAGCTATTGAGAAATCTCTGTCCCTGCAAATGCACTCAGCAGCCTTATCAGATGCACCCCACCCTCCCATAGGGCTTTTATTCTAGTTCACTCTTTCTGACAAAATCCTTCTTATACCCCTTTTACACCAAAAACCCTGGTCGGACCCTGGTCTTTGAATGCTGGAGTATCCAGGGTCTGACCCTGCTTTATACCCCATTTACACAGCACTTTGACCTGGGTCGGACCTGGGTCTGCACCATTTACACTGAACCTGGGTCAGCCCTGCCTTAAATAATATTTTATATATATATTTATAGAAAAAAAAAAAAATATATATATATATATATATATAGAAATATATATATATAGAAATATAATATATATATATATATATATATATATATATATATATATATATATATATCAGGGCTGACCCAGGTTAAGTGTTTTTTTTTTTTTTTTTTTTAAGGTGCTGGGGGTGCCGGAGGGTACCTGTCCTGCCTGCTGTGCTTGGTGTACCTGGGGGTACCGGGGTGCTGGGGGGTGCAAGGGGTGCTGAAGGTACCTGTCCTGTCTGCGGTCGGATCTCAGCGGAGAAGATGATGTGCGCCGTTGCTGTACCACCCCCCCCCCCTCCCCGGCAGACGGTCCCTGCGGCGTGCGGCGTATGGAGTGTCAGTGGCGGGGGTCCCTCTGGCGCATGGGAACTAGTACTAGTTCCTATGCGCTGGAGGGACCGCCGATACTGACACTCCATACGCCGCAGGGACCGGCTGCCGGATGCGGGGGGGGGGGGGTGATACAGCAGCGGCGCACATCATCTTCTCCGCTGAGATCCGACCGCAGGCAGGACAGGTACTCCCAGCACCCCCGTACCCCCAGCACAGCAGGCTGACAGGTACCCCCCTCTCCTCAGCAGCCGCAGGGACCCCCCTCCTCCCGCAGCAGCTGGGAACATCTTCCCCAGCGCTGCACGCTGTGGACCCGCTGCGGGTGCCTGCACCCGCAGCGGGACCATTTACACCGACATTTACACGGGTCCTATCCGTGTTCTACCCAGGTCAGGACCTGGGTAGAGGACCCGTGTAAATGGAAACGGATACCCCCCATTTACACCGCCGCAGATCCGGGTCTGACCCGCCGCTGACCCGGATTTTTCGGCGGTGTAAAAGGGGTATAAGATGGACAAAACCATGTGCACTACAGGGGGGCAGATGTAAAATGTGCAGAGATAATTCGATTTGGGTGAGTTATTTTGTTTCTTTGCAGGGTAAATACTGGATACTTTATTTTTACACTGCAATATAGATCTCACTTTGAAGTAAAACCCCACCCAAATCTAATTCTCTCTGCACATTTTACATCTGCCCCCCTGCAGTCCACATGGTTTTGTCCATCTAAGAAGGAATTTGTCAGAAAGAGTAAACTAGAATAACCCATAGTAACAAGTGCCACCCCCACATCTTCACCTAGGGATCAGAGATTGGTGCTCTGAGAAGGCTTCCGTTGATTGGATCCTCTCCCTGCTGTAAACCCTGGTGCTGTACATTAAGCTGCCACTTTGCAGCATCTCTTTACAGCACTAGTGGTCACGCACATGGCTGAGCCTGGAAATTGTGATTGCATGCGATTGCAGTCTAAAGGTGCGTACACACGGGGGAGATATATTGCTAGCAATATATTGATTGCAATATATTGCTGAGCAATATATTGCTCAGTGTCTCCTTTTCAACAAGCGACCAGAGATGGTCGCTTGTACCCGTGAAACTAAAATAATTTTAAAAGGTGGGAAAACATTATTTTCACATTATTTCAGTAAAAAAAAGGTTAATAAATCTGACCCTATCATAAAGGTAACAGACTAAAGGGCCCTACACACAGAGAGATTTGTGCCAGAGATTCATAATAAGAGATTCAGCATGAGAGATTTCAAATCTCTCAGGAGTGTGAAGGGCCCTATGGAGGCATTTTTCTGAGCGATTTTACATCGCTCAGAAAATGCCCCTACATCGCTCCGTGTGTGAGGCCATAATGTTGTTGTAGGGCTAGCACTGTTATCATTTTTGCAGAAAATTTAATTCAGCGCCATATTGGTCAAGTAGGCCCAATATCGCAATTTTTCTGCTCATCTCTATGAAGTGTGAGGCAAAATCTGTGATGTAGATAAGTGTGATTTGCCATTTTGAAACAGCAAACTGTATACAAATTTACTAACTACAAGATTTTGCCTCTCTACAGATTTAAAAGTCATTTCCACAGCACTATATAAAACACATTAAATATATGATTTTTGAAATGATTCAATATTCTCCATTATACAGGCAGATTGACAAAATGTTGGGGAGAGGTATCCGGATGGCTGACATCAGTCAACAGTCATGGTAAAGATCGACACATGAGATTTTTAAACTTTTTAATGTTATACCACCCCCGTGGACTGCGACTGGGAAAGTAAAGTGTGCCAAGCACAGCGCAGCACCTGGCCTGAAGAATGGCGAGCTAACACAGCGCACTATATGGGTTCCACATGCCGAGTGTCGACCCAAAATTTTATTTAAAAAAAAACAAAACTCATATTGACCTTTTCATGTGGTGACCTTTTAGTCATTGTTGACTTTGTGCATGTCGACATTGTGAGCTATATAATGGAGGTCACACACATACAGTATGATCCCCAATTCCCACAGTGACTGTGCCAGGAGGCAGATGTTGCAGCAGGACAATCTGAGCAGACACAGCAGCGTCCCACCTGCATCCCCGACCCCAGCACATACATACACAGGACACAGGTGAGATACACCGCTATGTGCAGCTTCAGCCCTGCTTACCTCTTAGCATGTGCAGGATCCTGCCAACCCCGTCATGCCCCGGAGGCTGCTTGGTGCCCGGGCCGGGTCTGCCAGCTGCAGTGCCAGGATCCCCCTTTCTCTGGTGCCCTCTTTGCCCCTGGCCATTTGGATCATGATGATATCCCACCAGCCCAGTGAGGTGACGGGGTGATGTGATGGGGGCGAGAGGAGGTGACATTGCAGGGAGTGAGGGGGCGAAAGGGTGAGGTGACAGGGCAAGAGGTTGAGATGCTCTCCTGTAAGCATCAGCAGAGCAGGCGACAGGGGGGGTCAAAGGGGTCACTCGTACCGGGCCCGACCAGTTGAGGGGCCCCAAAGCTTTGAGGGACTCAGGGTCTGTAAGCATGACTGCCTAATCACCTGTCTTTGAGGGACTCAGGGTCTGTAAGCATGACTGCCTAATCACCTGTCTGGCTACCCGTACTAATGCGTTTAATGACACAACACACCAAACCGGTACTAAGTGGAGTGCCCCAGGGCTCGGTTTTGGGGCCCATTTTGTTTAACATTTTTATTAACGATATTGGGATAGGGTTACTCAGCAATGTATCCATCTTTGCGGACGATACAAAACTTAGCAAAGTCATCAAATCACCAGAAGATGTCACCATGCTTCAAAATGATCTTACAATTCTAGATGAGTGGGCTAAAAAATGGAAGATGAGGTTCAATGTAGATAAATGTAAGGTTATGCACCTTGGGAGACACAACCAGTGTGCAAGTTACAACCTTAGCGGAGAGGAACTGGGTAATTCCATACTTGAAAAGGATCTAGGAGTCCAAATAGACAGCAATCTAGGATGTAGTGCCCATTGTAATGTAGCTACAAAAAAGGCCAACAAAATTCTGGCATGTATTAAGAGGGGAATGGAAACTAGGGACTCAAGGGTAATTATGCCACTATATAAAGCATTGGTGAGACCTCACCTAGAGTATGGAGTACAGTTCTGGGCCCCACACTATAAAAAGGAGATCATAGAATTAGAAAAAGTCCAAAGGCGAGCAACAAAGCTTATTAGGGGAATGGAGAATTTAAGCTACGGGGAGAGATTAAGCAATTTGGGACTATTTACATTAGAAAAGAGACGTTTAAGGGGGGACATGCTCAACATGTACAAGTATATCAAGGGCCAATATAAGGAACTGTCACACACCCTATTTTCTACTAGAAAGGAATCTAGGACGCGAGGGCATGAGTATAGATTAGAAGAAAAAAGATTTCATTCAGCTAGTAGAAAGAATTTCTTTACGGTCAGAACAGTCAAACTCTGGAACTCTCTTCCCAGAGAGGTGGTAATGGCTGGCTCATTAAATGCGTTCAAGGCAAAGTTGGACAAACATTTACTGGAGAAAAACATCCATGGGTACAAATAAGAAATATAATTTGTCTGTAAAATACCAGAACCTACCAAATCAGCAATGGATATCTATACCAGGTTGAACTAGATGGACGCAAGTCTTTTTTCAGCCTTACCTACTATGTAACTATGTAAACCACACAGCGCACAATGCTGTGCCCTCCCATCTGCCCTTCCCTATTATATTGCATTGTGAATATTAATTATCTGTTTATTTCTATTAATAAAAAAAATACATTCAATATGCAATGTAATAACAATCCGCATTCGGTGTTGGGGGGCCTCAGAGATATCAGTGTTCCGGGTCCCAAGATTTCTGTTGCCGGCCCTAAGCACCAGCAGCCAGCTGCCAGCCATGTAGCAGTGGGGGACAATGGCTGGGACGGGAAGCAGTGGCAGCTGGCAGTGACATACGGAGCTGGGAAGCATCGTCTGGTGCAGTGGAGCAGTGACTGGTGGAGCAGCGGCTCGCGCTGCGGAAGCAGTGGCATCAGAGAGCATCGGCTGGCGCTGCAAGAGAGAGCATCGGCCGGCGCTGTGGAGCAGTGGCTGGGAAGCAGTGGAAGGCGGTGCCAGAGAGTAGCACACGGTGTGTGGGAGTATAGCCAATGTGGTGGGCAGCACTGGTGTTTTACCCCACATCCAGGCTTCAGGCAGCAATAGCGGCAGCCCTCACCTGGAGAGTGGGTCACTGTATGTGCCGCATATTGCCGGGGGATACAAGACCCAAAGGGTGCCTCGGGCTGAAAAAGAGGGAGAAAGAGATTGGAAAAAGAGTAATGGTGTGTACACATGGGGCGATATGATTGCTGTCACTTGGAAGGGGGGAGGGAGGGAGCAGCGTCACGGGGCAGGGGGGGAGCAGCATCACTTGAGAGGGAGGAGGGAGGGAGCAGCATCATGGGGGGGGGGAGAAGCAGCACTTGGGAGGGAGGAGGGAGGGAGCAGCACCACGGGGGGGGGGAGCAGCAGCACTTGGAAGGGAGGAGGGAGGGAGCAGCACCACAGGGGGGGGAGCAGCAGCACTTGGGAGGGAGGAGGGAGGGAGCAGCACTACAGGGGGAGGGAGGGGGAGCAGCAGCACTTGGAAGGGAGGAGGGAGGGAGCAGTGTCACGGGGGGCAAGGGGAGCAGCAGCACTTGGAAGGGAGGAGGGAGGGAGCAGCGTCACGGGGCGGGGGGGGGAGCAGACGCGTCTGGAAGGGGGAACAGCAGCAGAAGGGACCTCCTGCTCAGTGCCGGGGGAAGCCGCTGGTCGCATTAGGGAATACACACGGGAGTGCGCAGTTGGCGATTTATCACCAGCAGCACTCCAAATCACTGGCAATATGGCCCCTTAACGACCATATTCCCAGCGATTTTAGCCAATATCGCGGTGTACACCTTAAGAGAGAAAGATAGGCTGTCAGGCAGAGACAGAGGGTGATGGAGAAAGAAACAGTGTGTCAGGGGCTAAGATGTGCTTAGCCCTCAAGCAGGCTGGGTAGATTTCAGGGAAACTACCCAGAAAGTCCTATAAGAGAGGTCAGGGCATTCAGATTGCAACCTGACATGACAGCGAGGGGCACATTAGTACTACTGCCTGGCATGCAATGATGTCTCCCACTTCAAATCCCCCAGGGAACTACTCACTAGTCCACGGGGCTCTAGAAGAATTCAGTCTCTCCAGCTCAGCTGATGCCCGGTGTCACTGGGGAGCCAGAGATGTGGCGCTGAACCGCCGGCACTGGCAGCCAGGACTCAGGAGCAGGAAAAGCAGGCAGCTCCACAGCAGAGGAGAGAGGGGGCGGAGCCACGCGAGCACTAATAGTTACAATTTCACAGACCCGGGCTTCACCCGAGAACTACACCTCCCATCGCACGCCGCGGTTCAGGGCAGGCTCAGAAGCGGAGTCAGCTTATGCCCGGGGACACCGCCGGTCAGCAGCATCATGGGTTTTTGTTATGGCGGTACGGGGTACCGGCGCAATATGTTATAGCGGTAGGCCGTACCACCCCGTACCGCCACACTTGCACCACCGGGTAAATGTACTAAAATGGGAATTCTGTTGAAGATGGGATGTTGTTCATAACAACCAATCAGATTCTATCTATTATCTTCTAGAACAGTGGTTTCAAACTCATGGCCCTCCATCTGTTGTGGAACTACACATCCCAGCATGCCCTGCTACATATTTCATATAATGGATTGCTAAAACTGTGGAAGGACATGCTGGGACATGTAGTTCCACAACAGCTGGAGGGCCATGTGTTTGACACCACTGTTCTAGAAGGTGCTAAATACATTAGACCTGGGGTAGCCAACCCTAGTTCTCGAGAGCTACCAACAGTGCATGTTTTGCAGGTCTCCTCACAGAATCACAAGTGAGCTAATTAGCTCCATCTGTGTATCTTTTAAAACGAGTCAGTGATTAATGAGTGCAGCTGAGATTTTCACAACTTTTATGTCAATGTTGACACATGTTGACATGGAAACCCCCAACCATCCCCCATAAGTACAGCACGTACCCTTGCATGGCTCGCTTCACTTGCCACCCTTCAGGCCTGGTGCGTCTCGATTTACTCGGCACACTTTACCACTCTCTGTTGTAAAGTATAAAAAAGTCCAAAAATGAAGAAAAAAATTGGGGGAAAGTCATGTCGACCTATTCATGTGTTCACATTTTCCATGTCATCCTTTTTCAATATTATCCCATTGAATGTCAACCACTTGGTGTAGACCTATTGACTGTCTATCCAGAAACTACAGTATACTGTAGGTATATTAACTAGAACCAGCATTTGCTTTCCTGTTTGTACTTAACATCTAAAAGTACATTTTTATACAAATGTTCAGTACCTCACTCTGCCACCAGAGGGAACCTCATAAGACACTGATTTTACTGTGATACAAGTCTGTAATATTTGTAATATTTAAAAAAAAAAAAAAAAAAAACAATGGTAACAACTCAGAATGCAATTTATTTATTTTGTTGTAAACTGTATATATACAAATTGTATATTGTCAAAAGATTTGTATATAGTCAAAAGAATTGTACAACATTAAAAGAGTAAAATAAAATATTTAGTTATTCACTCATTCATTAAAGATCCTCCAGTCCGTCAGACCCCTACCTCCAACACAGGTCAGACCCCCTAGCATACAAGCAAATCACTCCCACAATCTTTCTCATTTTACAAGCAGCAGGGTTCAGTCTTTCTGGATGGTTTAGGATTAGGGATGGCCATCGCCACCTTCCCCATCTATGGTTGCCATCGATGGCAATTTTAGCTGAAAACATTGATGGTTCCCAACAACGAAGTGCCCACAGACGTTAGGCATACACTCAGTGTCACACAAAGATTCCTCTGCACATGCACACCCCACTCCCCGGTGGCTGGCTACTGTATGTGTTCATTCATTGCGGCCACAGCGTTGCTTGGTTGCTATGCCTATGCTGGCTGGTGGCACATGCACCGCAGCAGTTACAGGCAGCACCAGCGAATCGGAGCATTTGGCTCAAGCTGGGATAGGGTGTTGTGGTGGTGCCCATGTCCAGCAGTGTCGCACACAGATTACCTCAGTGACGGCTGGGCCAATTGGGAGGCTCTTCTACCCCTGTGCACATTGGAGTTCGCCAATCAGTGTGTGGGACTCCAGTGATAGACAGTGTGAGATGGATGGAGTAATTCCCTCTCTACGCCAACCCCATCCAGTCTCCATCCACGGCAGTGCCGCTGTTGCGCGTGTTTTGCTCTGTCTCCAGTCTCCTCTTCTGCTGAATGCAATAAAAAAATTAAGAATCCCCATCGGTATGCAGTCCATCGATGGCTGAAAACTATCTGACCTTCTGCTATTGATTGCAAAAATAACGAGCACAACTGTATGTCCCAACTATCAAAGTTTTTTCGATGGCCAATCCTACCTGGGATCTGTAGCAGCACATTCTCTTCCTCTGACAAATGCATTGCCCAGCTCTCAGTCTGTTTAGATAGGGCAGCCAAGAGGTATGACGGGCTCGGCAAAATGTTGGGTCGTGGCCTAATAGAGGGAGGCGTGACCACCTACCACGATTAGGCCAAACCCCCCAAAATGTTTAGGGGGTGAAAAAAACTGTCTAAAGTTAAGGGGGGATTGTTGGTATCCCCCCCCCCCCCCTCAGCAGCAGTAGCAGCACACACCTAAAGCATGTGCTGTGCTGAAAGTAGGCTCAGCATGAGCTTTCACGCTGTCATTGAGTTGCTCATGCTGAGTATGATGTCAGCACAGCACATTCTGCAGGTGTGTGCTGCTGCTGCAGCCTTGGAGGGACAGAGGGGGAGGGTGGGATCGGGCGACTAGGGCCCCCGCCAGGCCCCTCCAGCAAGCCCAGGCCTGGGTAATTAATCCCCCCCCCCTCTCGGTGGGTGTCTGGGACCACCTCCCTGCTTGGACTTCACCATCCTTTTTCACCTCCTCTTCAGATCATACAGTTGTAGATTTCCGACTTCTGTGATGCATGCAATGTGAGGCGGTTACTCTCCTCCTCTCTCTCATACAGCAGTACATTTTTAAGGTTGCTAGAGGAGGCCGCTGCCTCCTCTAGCAACCTTAAAAATGGTCTGCTGTATGGGGGCAGCCATTTTCCGAGTGTCACTTCTCTTAAGCAGCAGTAGCCAGGAGAGCCGGGACCCGCGCAGAAAGGAATGCCGGCGGCAGGACTCAGAGGTAACGGCCTGGGGGGTTTATTTACCCTAGGCAGGACGGGGCGCTGCCAATATATTCGGCAGGGGGGGCGCCAAATTATTAGTTACGCCACTTAGTATAAGGTAATATATAAGTATAATGTATCATTCAAATGCATGGTCTGGAACCATAGAGGAGGAGGTGGGATCCCAGGCAGTGGGGCCCACTAGGGGTTCCCTTGCACTCATTACCTCCCACCCAGACATCTCAGTTCATGCTCAGTTGGACAGTCAGACTTATCTTAGGTGCGGATTCAATTAGGCGTGATATTTGCACCGTGATCTCCCATGTTAATCTACAAAATTCTAATCTATTCAGGAGATAAAATCTTTCTTGCAACTGAACTAGAATTGTATTGTAGGCTAATTCATGCCATGCTGTGTAAAAAAAAACACTTTGCAGCTTAAGTTCACAAATCTAGCTTAACCTGTCAATCAAGTTGCCATGAAGAACCGGTCAGCGTAAAAGCAGATTGCTTTTCAATGATATTGTTAATTCAATTTAAGTGTTGCAGAAAATGGTTTATGTATTGTTTTGCTCTAAATGGTTCATTTTTATTTTTTATTTACATATGTGTCTCGCTACTTTGTTGCTGCATACAGCTGGATGTTCCCACTGAAGTGAATGCAAAGTGGGCGCATGCAAGCTCCTGTTCATTTCAATGGCATAGTGAAGTCATCCTGCAAAGCCACAAAAGTATATTCAATGACACACCTGTATAGAAAACCAGTACATGATGAATACATATGTGATGATTTGGTAATCTTATTTTTTTAATCTCAGTGCAGTTAGGGGAGCCACGCCTCCAAATTGTAAGAATCCATCTGATGGCACACCCACCCCTCCAGTGGCCCCTCCCCTTTTCAAGCCATCAGCCCCCGCCAGCATGCGCCGTGCAACAGAATGGGGCACGCGCACACGAGACGCTCACTCACCCCATTCTCGTCAATGGGATGCATGAGCAAATGAGCCGCTCGCACATCCCCATCCGCTGGCTTGCCCAACGCCGCCCCTCGCCAGTGCTCGCCAGCTGGTGGGACCTGGTGAGCACTCTGCAATAATGAGGGCGGCTCCATCTGTCCTGATGTTCGTGGGACATCCTGCCAGGGGCCAGCAGAGTCCCGCATGGGGGAAGGGGCAGTTCCCAACTGCTACCCGCTGCTCTACTTAGCAGAGAAGCGGGGAATAGATGCTGTGCGCATGCGCACAGTGTCTATTCACGGCAGGCAGGGGGACAGGGGGTATGGCCAGCAGCTCACAGAGCTCTGGAATTACCCCCAAGGTGGCCAAACAGGGCATGGGTCCCCTTATGAATAGGCCATGCCCCCTTACCAGGAGTCCCACTTTACATACCCCCTCTATCTGACTAGGGTTACCACCTAGTCCCTTTAATTCCGGACACATATTAATTACACAGGTTCTGTGGCTGGCTGACTTCAAGACTCCACTTCACCTGATTTTAAACTGCCACAGAACCTATGTAATTAACATGTGTCCGGAATTAAAGGGACTAGGTGGTAACCCTATATCTGACCCATACTTGATATAATTGGAGACAGGGTAGGGATTGTCGCGGTTGTGGTGCACCACAGAAAAATAACTGTTAGACTTTAAAATATACCTTTTATTAGGTTTATTTAAAACTGCGAAATATACAAACTAACAAATAACATGAAACAGTGAAATACAGTGATGGTTAAAAACTGCGCGTGCGGTATTGACATGCAATACCTCCCTGTGTGTGAATCACCTCTCCTTGAATCACCTATTAGTATTGCCCTGTGTGTATCCGATGGCTTAAAATAGCCTTTGTAACAGATATCCACGGGTTGAGGTATTCAGGTGAATAAATTGGGTGATGGTTGTTAGTGCCTCGGGGTGTCTGATTTTTAAATTAAATACGATAGTATCTCTATGTCCGTGCCAAGGGTGGCAGCAATCAATGATTTCTTAGGACAAATTCCTTGGTGTGGAGAATAGCGAGTTGGAATTGGATCAATGTCCAAATCTCCTGGTGTGTATGGTTTAATGTGCGTTTCTTGAGGTCAGATTGGATTGATTTCACCAATCTCAGTTCTCCCAAGTATGTATGGCTTTATTTAATCCCACACATCCCATTTAGTTGGCTGGATTGGATTGCAAGCCCAGCTCTCTCAATGTGTGCAGATTAGTGCACATTTATTTTGTGCATATCTGCATTCAATGTATTGCTGGTTGTTACTTATAAGCCAGTGATGGTTACCTCGTAGATGTAATATGAGGTTTTGTTTGGGGGGGGTAATGTCCCAATTGGGTCCCCTCTCACGTTAGTCACAGAGATGTTTATTGCACTATCTCATCACACTCTATCATGAGGATTGGTTGATTGCTAATTATTCCACCGTTACACGGACAGTATTTATCGCGGGTATATGTTGTATAGCGTATGTTTAGTATTTATGCGGGTAGTCTGACCTATTCCAACCTCCTTAATAGATAGTCTGTTGTTAGAGTATTTGTTTGCTCATGGTGGGGTTCTGCGGTAGTATCGGGGGACAGGTGTATGTGTTTTCCTGTCCTGCTGTCAGAATCAGCCCCTAGTGCGGCGATATGTGCCCTTTACTCAGCTTAAGTTTGTAGCCGACTGTGGAGTTTAACCAGGGGTTTTGAGCCGCTCAATATCGGCAGTAGTATTTGTATAGCGAATACGTGCTGCCCGAGTGGGGTGACTGGGTCTCCTATCGGCGGTTAGGGACCGGGTCCTATAACCCTCAATGGAGTCCCTGAGGTGGTCAGGTTACTAGTGCATATACAACAAATAATATCGCTACAACATTAAATCAATTAGTACATTAGAGTCCTTATAAGGACTAGTATTCAGACAGACACAACATTAATGGTAATGGGAGTCCTAAGAAGGACTGTATCGGAACACACAGGGAGGTGAGCATGCAAGGCGACCGCACAGCCTTGCATGCTCACCTCCCTGTGTGTTCCGATACAGTCCTTCTTAGGACTCCCATTACCATTAATGTTGTGTCTGTCTGAATACTAGTCCTTATAAGGACTCTAATGTACTAATTGATTTAATGTTGTAGCGATATTATTTGTTGTATATGCACTAGTAACCTGACCACCTCAGGGACTCCATTGAGGGTTATAGGACCCGGTCCCTAACCGCCGATAGGAGACCCAGTCACCCCACTCGGGCAGCACGTATTCGCTATACAAATACTACTGCCGATATTGAGCGGCTCAAAACCCCTGGTTAAACTCCACAGTCGGCTACAAACTTAAGCTGAGTAAAGGGCACATATCGCCGCACTAGGGGCTGATTCTGACAGCAGGACAGGAAAACACATACACCTGTCCCCCGATACTACCGCAGAACCCCACCATGAGCAAACAAATACTCTAACAACAGACTATCTATTAAGGAGGTTGGAATAGGTCAGACTACCCGCATAAATACTAAACATACGCTATACAACATATACCCGCGATAAATACTGTCCGTGTAACGGTGGAATAATTAGCAATCAACCAATCCTCATGATAGAGTGTGATGAGATAGTGCAATAAACATCTCTGTGACTAACGTGAGAGGGGACCCAATTGGGACATTACCCCCCCCAAACAAAACCTCATATTACATCTACGAGGTAACCATCACTGGCTTATAAGTAACAACCAGTAATACATCGAATGCAGATATGCACAAAATAAATGTGCACTAATCTGCACACATTGAGAGAGCTGGGCTTGCAATCCAATCCAGCCAACTAAATGGGATGTGTGGGATTAAATAAAGCCATACATACTTGGGAGAACTGAGATTGGTGAAATCAATCCAATCTGACCCCAAGAAACGCACATTAAACCATACACACCAGGAGATTTGGACATTGATCCAATTCCAACTCGCTATTCTCCACACCAAGGAATTTGTCCTAAGAAATCATTGATTGCTGCCACCCTTGGCACGGACATAGAGATACTATCGTATTTAATTTAAAAATCAGACACCCCGAGGCACTAACAACCATCACCCAATTTATTCACCTGAATACCTCAACCCGTGGATATCTGTTACAAAGGCTATTTTAAGCCATCGGATACACACAGGGCAATACTAATAGGTGATTCAAGGAGAGGTGATTCACACACAGGGAGGTATTGCATGTCAATACCCTACGCGCAGTTTTTAACCATCACTGTATTTCACTGTTTCATGTTATTTGTTAGTTTGTATATTTCGCAGTTTTAAATAAACCTAATAAAAGGTTTATTTTAAAGTCTAACAGTTATTTTTCTGTGGTGCACCACAACCGCGACAATCCCAACCCTGTCTCCAATTATATCCTGTCTAAACTATTGTCCGTGGTTGCACACCCCTGCACCCCTATTGTTATTCAACAATATTGCTACCTACAGGGGGCCTCTTTCAAACTATTCCATATCTCTGTGCTAAAGTCTTGTGCGATTAGGGTTACCACCTAGTCCCTTTAATTCCGGACACATGTTAATTACACAGGTTCTGTGGCAGTTTAAAATCAGGTGAAGTGGAGTCTTGAAGTCAGCCAGCCACAGAACCTGTGTAATTAATATGTGTCCGGAATTAAAGGGACTAGGTGGTAACCCTATGTGCGATTGAACCCCCACAAACCCTATCTCGTCTGACCCATACTTGCCTGACCCTCTCCATGCGGGAGAAAATGCTCTGCTCCTGGACTTCCCTGGTAATGTATGATTGCCAGCACCTGTGGTGAAACACCTTTACCCAGCTCCCCACAGGTGATGGCAATCATACATTACCAGGGAGTCCAGGAACAGAGCATTTTCTCCCGCATGGAGAGGGTCAAGTAGGCAAGTATGATCTGACCTGACCACAGATTCTGTTGTTCATAACTATTTATAATTGGAAATCACAGCATCACCTGGAGAGTGGGATCAGCCTGGTAGAAAATAAGAACATACTGTATAGGGCCAAATGTAATAGGGTGTGAGAATCAGAAAGTGAGAGATTTTGGGATAGATTTCCCTATTACTTTTGGCCCATGATCTGCATTGTAATCCACTGCTAGACTGTCACTATAGTCTAATGCTCAGTCTTGCAGCTGGTACATGATCAAAGTCTCATTTAGTTTTACTGCTGCTGCCTGGGAGCTCCCTTACAGGTAAGTAATGTGCAAGGCATATATATGTTGTGGAAGGTTGGGGAAGAAATGCATTACCACAGAGACTGTATTATTACAGGAGTGGCAAATGTTCAACAGGGGAGTGATCGGAAAGAAATGCAATGGGAAATTTATCACTAAAAGAAAATGTTTGTTGATGCCACAACCTTCATATGACAGGAGCCACACACCGCCGTTCTGTGCTATTTACAGGTTTAAGCTCAGTTGTGCTACATTTTCCCAGCTCCTGTCGCTTCAAATCTGTTTACACATGAGGGGGATTATTCTGGTTGACTCGCAAGGCTGTGAATTCGTAGCCTTGCGAGTCCACCAAACCCCGCCTTGGGAACGGTTTGCTACCACCGCCCATTCGCAAATGCGATACACACGCTGGGCATGTGAATGGATGTTACACAGCACCATCCATTTGCTGGCCAGGGGGGTCCACCCACATTTTTCGATGGTCGGTGACTATAGAAAGATGTGGAAGGTGAACGCATGTGTAAGGTTGCTCAGAGCGCACCCTGGGAAGGAAATGGGCGGGCAGCTGACATCCGGTGATGCCAGAGCCTACTGAACCATGGAAAGCATAGGGCTTACTGGGAGTCTGCACGCGGGCCCTCTCCTTTGTCCCTTGGGGCACATATTGGCTGTATGCTACAGATAATATTATAATACTTTAGGGATACATTTATGAAGATGGGAGTTCTATTGAAGATGGGATGTTGTCCAATGCAACCAATGAGATTCTATCTATTAGAAGGTATTAAATAAATATGAAATAGAATATGATTGGTTGCTATGGGCAACATCCCATCCAAAATTTACCCCGAACAGTCCAGCTTTTAGGGATACCCATACTTAAACAATGATGGTTAAATTAAAATAACCTAGGTACTAACTAAGTCACCTGGCTAGACTTAAAACCTAAACTATGAACCCTTTGTTGCTGTCAGAGATGTGTAAAATATCTGCTAAAAATCCCTAGTGGGCCCCAACTGTACAAGGGCCCACCCCCTCCTTAAGGGATCAAGTTCCAAACTGTGCACTTAAATAGTGAGAAATGCTGTTTTCAATTCAGAAAAAAAACTCATGTCGACCTTTTTATGTGGACATTTTGAACCTGTCGACCTATTGCATATCACCCTTTACTCATGTCAACCTTTTGACCCTGTCAACCAATTGAATGTTGATCTTTTGAGGTAGACCTACTGACTGTCTATCTAGACACTGTAGATCTATCAACTGGAACCATTGCGTGGAACCCCTCTACTTTCAAAACCCATGAATCGGGATTGTTCTATCAACAAATAGGGGGTACGTGCTATAGGATGAGGCAAGTTTCACTGTAATGTGTTGCACCCCAATCCTTGGGCCTAATTCAGACCTGATCACAAGTTATATTTGTTCTCAAAATGGGAAAAACGCTGGAAAATGGACAAAAACTATTATTTGGACAAATCTGTTTGATCAAATAGATTAAATTCACTTTTCTGAATGACTATTGTATGTTTGCCAGTGTCTGGAAGCAAATTGTCATTTTATCCAATACATCACCAGATGTTTGTTCCCTCCAGACAGTTTGGACAGATAAATCTTTGTGTGTGTAAATAGCACCTTGGGTGGGCACCTTTAGGCCTTATATCCCTGCTGACTCAGCTCTTACCTATGTAAATGTGTGCCAGCACTGGTTTGTGTATGTGAGAGAAGCATTGCATGTGCCCACCTAATGCTGGCCATACAGTTATTTATCCCGATCCGGACCCATCATGCTAAGGAATCGGGTAAAAATTGGCATATCACATGTGTTTTAGATCTGATCGAATGTGTGTTCCTGTGCCCTTAGATGGCAGGTCCTGCACTATAGATATAACGGAGGATCAGCAGCACTTGCTGGGATCTCATGTGATATATCACTACAAAAGGACCGCAGGCGATATAGCATGCCATCCTGCCTCCGGAGAAGCTACAGGGCAGTTTAAGGGGGTCAGCTGTGACTGCTTCCCTCAGAGAAATTGCAGTAATGTATGGTCAGCAAAGGCGGCTATTACCTCTGCAGAGGATGGGGGTTTCTGTGATGCGGCCTCCTTCCACTGCCACTGTGCTCGTGGTCCCCACCACTGCTGCAACCATTTCCAGTCATTGCCGATGGTCCCCACCACGGGGCCGGCGCATGCGCAGTAGCTTCTTCAGTACTGCACATGCTCTGGCCCCCAGCCTCCATGTGCTGCTTTTGCAGCAGCCCCCGGAGGCATATTCAGGATGCTGGGTCCAGCACATGAGCAATATCGTCCTACCTGGTTTTTATGGACTGTCGCTCAGCAGCCCATGGGACTGCCTTGGGTGACTGGCAGGCAGGACCAATAGAACAGTCTCACAGGCTGCATTTGGCTTCACTAAGGCAGAGAACAGTGGCAGATTTTATCCGGGCTGGGCTGGGGGGGGGGGGGCTGCAGCCCTGCTGCCCATAGGTAAAACCCGCGACTGATGGCCAGCTAAAAGTCTTGAGATATGTCAGAGAAAATGGTATGTCATTCTGAATATAGTAAATACTTGCATATGATATGCAGTGAGAAGCAACTGTAATATGGTTGTCTTGTTTTCTGTCTATAGATTCTACATTCATATTCCTGTAAAAAGCTCTGTTTTAATGGCCTGGAGACCTTTCTGCCTCTTGACAAATTTGCAGTAGAAGTTTAAAGAAAGTCTGTCTGCCCAATTATTACCCAGATAACACCACAGCAACCTCTTCTGGTTCTTTCCACATCAGCCAAGAAAACCTATGATTTTAATTGTTTATTTTGACAGTCTTGTATGTCAAGAAATAACCCATTTCTGCACCCAGCTGTGATCCCATGGAGAACACTTTACAATTTGTTTTATTTATAAGCATTTTTTTTCAGCAAGTGCGTAGTTAGCAGTGTCTATGTAAATGCATTTGCTTCCTAAACCCATGCGTCATTATCACTGGGCTCAGCAATAATTGCACAAATACTGTTTGTTGTAGCTCAGCTGTCTAGAGAGTTTAGGAAATAATGATTTGTAAATTCAAAGCTTATAGCAGACTTAGGCAACCTGTGGCTTGCCAGCTGTCATAGAACTACTAGTCTCAGCTGGCCAATCACTCTCCAACTTGTAATTGAACAATAGCTGGAGAATCCTAGTTTTTTACGTCAGCTTTAAGCATTACACGTAATGGAGAAAAATGGGATGCAAGCCAGTTTTATAGACATAACTTGCACATTTTCACAGTGTGGATGTTCCAAGTATACACAACAATGACATACCTCCCAACTGCCTCGATAACAGCAGGACAGTCCCGCTATTTGGAGATTGTGCCGCTCTCCCTCCCTCGCTGGACATGACCCTGAAGGTCATACCCAAGGTTATGCCCACCTGCACCATAGCTCTTCCCCTTTCCGGAACAGCCATGCCTTTGGCGCAGCAGATCCCGGTTTTGGAAATAAGAAAGTTGGAAGGTATGAACTATGGTCCGACACAACCCAGTCACATTTCTTATTGTAAGTGAAATGGTGTAACTATAGTAGGGGTTACCTAGAGATATGCGGTTCGATTCTCCAGAAACTCTAATGCTGTGTAATATATGGCTGAGCAATATATTGCTCTGTGTCTCCTGTTCATCAGCGACCAGAGATGGTCGCTGATGAACAAGAAACTGCCGGGGGAGCCCGCAGTGGTAATCAGTTGGTCGCAGGAGCATGTTCCTGCGACCAGCGATCACCACAGGGGCAAAAACGGGAGCGCGCACCCGGCGATATATCGCCGGTGCACACTCCCATTGCGGGCAATATGGTCGCTCAGCGACCATATTTCCTGCGATTTTGCACAAAATCGCCCTTGTGTGTATGCACCTTAATTCATCTGAATTTTGTGAATCCAAACCGCACCAAAACCCTACCTGGATCCCCTGAGGAAATCCGATCCAAAACAAATCCCTGTTTTGGAGAGTAAACATTACTTGATATTATAGTAGATGTTATTATTGATTTAATCGATTATTATCAATGGGGCAGATGTATTAAGCCTTTACAAGAGATAAATGCAAGGGTGATAAAGAGAGATAAACGTCCAGCCAATCACGTCCTAACTGCCATGTTACAGGCTGTGTTTGAAAAGCTGATTGGCCGGACATTTAACTCTCTTTATCACCTTGCATTTATCTCTTGTTAAGGCTTAATACATCTGCCCCATTAATAATAATCGATTAAATCAATAATAACATCTACTATAATATCAAGTAATGTTTACTCTCCAAAACAGGGATTTGTTTTGGATCGGATTTCCTCAGGGGATCCAGGTAGGGTTTTGGTGCGGTTTGGATTCACAAAATTCAGATGAATTAAGGTGCGTACACACAGGGGCGATTTTGTGCAAAATCGCAGGAAATATGGTCGCTGAGCGACCATATTGCCCGCAATGGGAGTGTGCACCGGCGATATATCACCGGGTGCGCGCTCCCGTTTTTGCCCCTGTGGTGATCGCTGGTCGCAGGAACATGCTCCTGCGACCAGCTGATTACCACTGCGGGCTCCCCCCGGCAGTTTCTTTTTCATCAGCGACCATCTCTGGTCGCTGATGAACAGGAGACACAGAGCAATATAATATTAGTAAATGGGATTTTATTGCTATAAGGAAAAGCCCTATCTGTTATTGGAAAGATCCCCAAGAAAATAACAAAAAAATGTAGTCATTTAACCTAAACTCAGCAAAATGCTAAACTTTGCCTGAAAATGTACCTGCAAAGCTATTTGTTACAAAAAAAAAAAAAACACTGACCCAGCACCTTGGTCATGCTGTTGATGGTGGAAAACTATCGGGCTCTTCCCTAATGATGGCAAAAGTAATGAACATCATTATGAATCATCGATTAGCATCCCTATCCAGCAGCATGGGAGAGAGAAAGAAGGAAATGGAAGAGCTACTACTCACATTGGGGCCGATTCAGGATCGCTCCTTCCAAGGGGCCATTTGCTATGGGGAGGGCTGGAGGCATATAGGGGGCGGGTGCCGGACGGGGTACTGACAGTCATTAACCCGACGTCAGGATCCCGACTGTTAAAACACAGACGGCCAGGTTCCCAACGGCCATCGACTATTCTCCCCCGTGGGGGTCCACGACCCCCATAGAGGGAGAATAGAATAGGTGGGGAGCATAGCGAGCCACCGTGCCCGCAGCGTGGCGAGCGCAGCAAGCCCACAAGGGGCTTTGTTGCGCTGGCCACACTGTCAGAGTCTGGCCAGTCAGGATCCTTACGTTGGGCTAATGACTGTAGGGATCCCGTCTGTCGGAACGGCATACCACACCCATAGGGGGAAGCAGCAGGGGAACTGCTGGGCATTCCTTTGTGGGTTGATGCCAGTGTGGGGCAGGCAGCTGGCATCGCATGACATATGTGCCTGCCCCCTCTTTGGCAGACTAGAAAACACCCTGGGGGTGAACATCCGCTGCTTAGTGAGCCAACCTGAAATATGGCCCATTGTGTGTGTGTGTGTGTGTGTCTGACTATATGTGTGCGTATTAAAGTGTGTCTGTATATAAGCATGAAACTATATACTGTATGTACAGTATGTGACTATATGGGTATGGGTCATAGGGTCGACAGTACTTAGGTCGATAGTCATTTGGTCATTAAGGTCACTAAGTTGACATGGACACCGTACAAGTGTACCACGGACCCTCACAAGGCTCGCTTTGCTCGCCATGCTTCCAGCACGCTATTAGAATCTTCCTCTATGAACACTTGGATAGTAAAGTACAGTATGAAAAAACACCTTTAAATAAATAATATAATATATAATGTAAAGTATATAATGTAAAGGCTAGCTTCATGTGGTACGTTCCCACAGAACTACTGTAGAACAAACTGCAGAAAAAGTAAATCATTTTTACAATAGCAAGGTGATAGAACACACAGTACATTGTACATTGCTGTGTATGGGGCTGTATAGCCGAAGGCCAAGTCAGCGTGCCCATGCACATACAATGGGCACATAAGCATCAGAACTGGACAATGATGCAGTGGAAGAAGGTGGCCTGCTCTGATGAATCATGTGTTTACAATCATGTACAGATGTGTCCCTTTAAGTCTTGCATTTGGCAGCTTATTATAGCACATATGCATCATTGCATAGCATAGTGCACACATTACTGTAGACAGCTACAGCAGTTACATCTATAGGTAGAGGACGCATAGCTTCTTGTTACCCATACTTATGATCTCCTTCAGCCTCCCCTCTATACGTATGGGTAGTGGGGGAGAATTGCTCTCCGTACAGGCTCTGTGGCGTCCTGTGCTTGGAGTAACGCCTGCTAATATATGCTTTGCTGTCACTTATAGATATGAGAGGACACATACTGTATGTAGAGAGTCGTGTGTGTGAGCATCAGGAACAGAAGGCACCAGAATGCACTATGGGAAGAAGGAAAGTCATCAGAGACTATGTGAAACTATGGGCTTTGTTCTGCTGAGATATCTTGTGGCATGCATGTGGAAATTACTTGACACGTACCATCTAGATAGTTGCACACTAAGCACACCCCTTCATGGCAATTGTATTCCTGGAGTAAGAACCTCTTTTAGCGGGTTGATTTATGAATCATTTGAGGAACATGACAAACAGATCAAGGTGTTTACTTGACCTCCAAACTTCCTAGATCTCAATCTACTCAAGCATCTGAGCCAAGGAGGCTGCACCTCCCAATGGGGCAGATGTATTAAGCCTTAAGAAGAGATAAATGCAAGGATGATAAAGAGAGATAAATGTCCAGCCAATCAGCTCCTTACTTTTTTCCAACACAGCCTGTAACATGGCAGTTAGGATGTGATTGGCTGGATGTTTATCTCTCTTTTTTGCCCTTGCATTTATCTCTTGTTAAGGCTTAATACATCTGCCCCAATGTACAGAACTTTAAGGATCTGCTGCTAATATCTTGGTGCTAGATATCACAGGACCAGGGGTCTTGTGGAGCCAATGTCTTGACAGGTCAGAGTTTTTTAGTGGCACAAGGGGGACCAACACAATATACTGTAAAGGTGCCCATACACTAGTAAAATTTATCTGCAGATCTGGCTGGTTGGAACAAAAACATGGTTATAGATGAGTGACAGTTTGTCAGTTTTCCAGCATTTCCAAGCAAATGGTCAACTGTCATTTGCTCTTATCCATAACCATGTCTTTGTTCCAACCAGACAGATCTGAAGATAAATCTGCGTGTGTATGGCCACCTTAAGTCAGGTGGTTTTAATGTTACGGCTGATGGGTGTATATATATTTGTATTTGTATATATATGTGTGTATGTATTTCTGCTTCAAATAAAAATGATGATCATTTCTATAGAGGTGCAGTATTCAAGAATCAGGAACAGTAACTGTATACTCCCTTCATATTCAGCAGAGGAAGCATTTACGTTACAAAGATATATCTTGTGTTCCTGTGTCCATATCAATCACTTTGTGCTGAGTAAATAGTCTTGGTTCTGTTCAGTATTGCAGAGAATGAAGCAAAAAGACTTAAGCGGAGAATAGAATCATCTACAGCTGTATCGCAATGCAGCTCACTCGGCCTGATTAATAGCAGAGATGAAAGGAAAAAATTAAATGTCACTATTCCTGATAATACATGTCACAGTCATTATGATGTTGGTACAGTGATTTTATCACTATAACAAACAATTTATTTGATACATTTTGAAAGAGAGGGCTTCTGTTTTACATATAGCCCATCTTGGAAATCGTATCCCCTCAGGATATGTATCTTCTTGCTGGCTTTCCTATAATAAAAGATAATAAAAACCAGCACCATGGACAGATCATACTTTGACAGGCAACCATTGAACTGCACCTTCCTATGTTCCAGTGAGTAGACAATCTCTTATGTTCATTGGAAAACAGACAATGCATTTAAAACAGATTTGTGAAAAGAAAATACATTATAGAAACAGTAATATGGGGGCAGGGAAATGGGTACTTTTAAAAGCTCCCTTTGTTTTTTAAGTGCCCCCATAAAAGCCACATACAGAGATGTCTGGGGACCTTAGAGGCCAAGTAATGTCACAGTTCCTGGGATGATGCGGTTTTGACACATCATGCCATCTTGTGAAAACAAACTAACCTCCTTAACTTAAGCAAACCTAGTTAGTTAAATGCAGGGTTATCACTCTGATTTGTGGCAAAAAGGGGCAAGGCCGTGCAAGAAAGAAGCATGGCCTCATGGCTTCACCCCAATTTTCATCACTCCAAGGATCCCAGAGATGCTGGGCATCCCCCAGAGACTGTTTGTCTGCAGTGCTGGCTCCTGCACTGTGACAGGAGCCCAGTGCTGCATGGATTGTTACAGAACATCACCCAGCTTTTGTCAATGAGCTGAAACCAGAATTTTGGTGTCACTCAACACATGGGTGCAGCCAGTGGTCGAAGTGGGGCGGTATACAACGGTATACCATACCGCCACTTCTCCACTGTCAGTCATTTTTTTTTTTTAAAGTAATAGGAGTGTGCAGACTAGCGTCTGCACACTGCTATTACTATATGCATAGCACAGCAGGCCCAGTCCTGACCGGGTTAATGGGGCCGGAGGCAGGGGCGAGCATTAATTGACAGCCCAGAGCTGCCAACGATTGGGGGAGGCAAAAGAAGGAGGAAGCTTAGGACTCACGTGAGGGGAAGAGGGCAGCGTGCGGCAGGAAGGTGAGGAGGAGAAGCATGGGTCCAGCCACCTTGATTGGAACCCCGCAGCCAGCCAGAGAAGAGAGAGCGGTGAGTGACGGCACGGGAGCGAAGAGGAAGAAGGCTGCGCGTCACCGTGACCCCGCCGACCTCCAGCCGGGTGAGTCAGACGGGAGGCGCAGTGCAGCATCGCCCGACCTGCCGTGTGCACAGGAGGCTGTGACCCCCGCTGACCTCTACACGCAGCGGGAGCGGGGAGGCGCAGTGCAGCAGCGCCTGTCAAGCAGAGAGAGAGAGAGAGCGCCTGCACACATGGCTGGCTCTCTCTGTAGTGCTGGACTCGGCAGTGCTGGGCTCTGTAGTGCTCCACTCTGTAGCGCTGGATTCTGTAGGGCTGGGCTCTGTAGTGCCCCACTCTGTAACACTGGGCTCTGTGAGGGGCTGTAGGGCTGGGCTCTGTAGTGCCCCACTCTGGAACACTGGGCTCTGTGAGGGGCTGTAGGACTCTGTAGGGCTGGGCTCTGTAGTGCCCCACTCTGGAACACTTGGCTTTGTGAGGGGCTGTAGGACTCTGTAGGGCTGGGCTCTGTAGTGCCCCACTCTGTAACACTGGGCTCTGTGAGGGGCTATAAGTACAGCCCCTCACAGAGCCCAGTGTTACAGAGTGGGGCACTACAGAGTCCAGCGCTACAGAGTGGAGCACTGCCGAGTCCAGCACTACAGAGCCCAGCAGCCGTGGGACCCAGTACTTGCCGGCCATCCTGTGTAGCTGGGTCCCACACTAGCGTTCCCTGGAGGGTACACAGCACCGGCGTAGATCTGTGAACCCCAGCCAACCCCTGTCTCCCTATCCCTGCAGCAAAGAGACAACCATTTATTTATTTATTAAATATACTTATTTATATGCCAGCAGCCCACCAAGCCACCATGTAAGATGAGCTGCATCGAGTGCTGGGCCGGGGTCAGGGTGCCTGGGGACATGACCACGCCCACTTTACCCATGACCACGCCCCTTTTAAAAGTAGCCACGCCCCCTTGCCCCGAGCGAGCGCGCCTTCGGCGCGCGAATAATTACATCCTTATTTTTTACATACCCCCACTTCTAAATTTCCACTTCGAGCACTGGGTGCAGCACAAAATCCTGTAGTGACATCATTGATATATGGTGATGAGGATAACAGGATGTAGGGTAACGTACATAATGTAATTATACCAGTAAACCCCCCCCCACAAAAAAAAAAAAAACCTGGCCCACACTGCACAATAAATTAAAATTAAATACAGTATTGTGGCAAAATGAAATTATTTAGATAAAAACTATGACAAATCTCACATTATAGGGTTTATTTACAAGGCACTTCTGATTGTGCATAGGCACAGAGGTGGGCTAGGCCAGGGGGCAGGGTGCCATCTGCCCCCCAGGCCAGTATAATTTATGTGTTGCAGGGCTGCCCACCTGGCTGCCAGAGGCAGGTAAATGATGCTCCGTCCTGCCTCCTGCTGCTCCCCATGCCACAGCCACGGCTCAGCTATGTAGTAGCATTGCGCTAACAGATAATGGCCGCCCCCATAGCTGGCTACAAAAAGATGGCTGCCTTTGACCAATGGAGAACCGGGTTTCCTCTCCCAGCAATCCAAGAGGCCAAAGAGTGAAAAGGGGGCGGAGCTTATCAGGGTTTGCTGCTAATTGTAATGGAAAGTGGAGCAGCATTAAAAGAAACCTTAGGGAGCCCCCAGAGTAGAGATGGGGAAAACGGGTCACTAGCGAGAGCTGGGATCCAGCAGATCAGTCAGTGAAAAGATCTGTATCTTTTAGGTGGGTCAACGATTCACTTTGAAAGAAGGGGTCATTTGATAATAACGAAGCATAATTTGTTTTACAATCATTCATTGCCATTTTTTTTTGTACTTTTTTTTTTAAAACAGTGAGCTGAACAAATAAGAACAAAAATAACCGAGTAAAACACTGGCTGGGTGCAGAATCGCCATCGATGGCGTCTGCACCGATGGCCATCCCTAGCAGCAGCAGCCTTATTATTCTTTCTTTTACTTGCAGTAGCAGCACCGAACTCAGGGCCTTATTCTGATCGGTGCGGCCCAATCAGAATATGCGGCCGCGACCGTGCAGGCGAATCCCCGCCTTCCATACGGATCGCCACCTGCCGTCCGTACGCGGATATGTGGCGATCCGCATGAAATTGGACGGGGATACGCCTCCTCCGTCTTGGGAGCAGCCCCTGCATTCGATGGTCGCCGAACATCGAATGCAGGGCCGCACGCTCCACCAGGTCCCGCAACACAAGACCACACGGACACTTGTCCGTGTGAAATCATGTATGGGGGCGGGCAGCTGACATCCGGCGATGTCAGATGCCAGCCCCGTACCCACGCGTCACGGCCTCATTACCATGCATACGCCCCGCGTTTGCATGGGAACGCCCATGACACGCGGGGCGTATGCATAGGGTAATGAGGCTAAGTAGCCCCTCACGCCCCTCTACGCCCCCTGTGCGGCGTATAAAGAATCCGTGCGGCGAAATCGCCTGCACATGCGCAGAGTGACCTCTGCACATGCGCAGACGATCAACATCGGCGGTCCGTCCGCATGCGGGAATATCCGCACCGATCAGAATAAGGCCCTCAGTCTCTTGAGTTAGTACATCTCAGCTGCCACAGGTGGCAGTGCTGAGCATAGGCAAATGCATTGTAATGAAAATATATATGACCATATCGCATGCGATGCGATGACCCGATTTTTCCATAGGATTCAATGTTAAAATGGACTGAGTCCATTTTAACATGGAATTCAATGGGAAAAAGGGGTCCTTTTCATACCACTACTATCCAAGTGGGCATGGAGTTGGATATAAACCTGTGGCGAGCGTAGCCCGAAGCGTGGTGAGCGAAGCGCGCCCCGCGAGGGGACGGTATTCTGTGTCCCCTCGCGGGGCTCGCTACACTCGCCACGCTTCGGGCTCGGTGGCTCGCTATGCTCCCCACAGGTTTATATCCAACTCCATGCCCACTTGGATAGTAGGGGTATGAAAAGGACCCCTTTTCCCATTGAATTCCATGTTAAAATGGACTCAGTCCATTTTAACATTGAATCCTATGGAAAAATCGGGTCCATCGCATCGCATCGCATGCGATATGGTCGTATGCGATGCGATGCGATGGACCCGATTTCAAAATCGGCAGCCCAGATACTACATAAGTACCGAAAAATTAAACTGAAAGTAAAAGAACAACGGATCACCTTTTGGGGATTGGCGGCTCCCTCAGTCTTTTATGGGATCCGTTCAAAAGACCCGCTTCGTTCGCGAACGACCCATCTCTACCCCAAAGTCCAGACTGCAGGAGAGAGAGGGCAGAGGTGAGGAGATACTACTAATCCACTCTTTTAGAAACCAATGGGAGGGGGCTGGCTGGGTTTACTTAATAAATTATATATCTATATATATATAATTTTTTTGTGTATATACAAGTTATATGTGGTGGTAACTTTGGAGTGGTGAACGAGGGCAGGGGAGTGGCGGTAGTGTAGTTTTTAGTAATGGGTAATGTTTCTGTGAGTGCAGGGTTAGGGGTGGTGTAATGCCTGCAGGTAGCAGCTGCAGGGTAGGGGTAATGTAGTGTGATCAGGTACAGGTTTAGGGGTAGTGTAGTGTGTGCGGGGAGCAGGTGCAGGATTATTGGTGGTGTGGTGTGAGTAGGTGCATGATTGGGGGTAGTGTAGTGTGTGAACAGAACAGGAACATGGTTAAGGGTGTTGTGTGTGCAGGGAGCAGGTGTAGGGTTAGGGGTGGTGTATGTGCGGGGAGCAGGGGAGTGTAGTGTAAGTAGGTGCATGATTAGGGGTAGTGTGTAAATGGAGCAGGGAGCTCCTGGTGTGTGCAGGGAGCAGATGCAGGGTTAGAGGTGGTATAGCGTGAGCAAGTGATGGATTAGGGATAGTGTAGTGTATGCGGAAAGCAACAGGTGATGGATTATATGGTGTATGTGGGAAGCAGGGTTAGGGCTAGTGTTGTGTGTGTGTGTGTGTGTGTGTGTGTGTGTGAACTCGCACATGCTTTTCACAACTAATGTTGGAGAAATGACTGTCGGAATCCCAACTGTCGGTCATTTATACCACACCCAGGGCCGGCGCTACCCACTCAGCAGCTCCTGCAAAGCAGGGAGGCGCCATGCTGTAAAGGCGCTGTCTCCCTCCCTGCTCTGCTAAAGCTGCCTCAGCCCTCACTGTCACTGCCTCTTGCACGCCGCCCGCAGAACCTGTCTGAGATCGGGTGGGCGGCAGTATAAAGATCTGTTCCTTGCACAGTGAGTGCACACAGCCTGCATGCCGCCCGCAGTGCCTGTCTGACAGCGGGCAGCAGTATGGAGAGGCTGAGCAGCTCTCTGCACCGCGCACACACTGTCCTCCTCCTGTGACCTGCCCCCTTTTCCTCACGGACACTTGCGCTGAGACATGTAGCGCCTGCAACATTTTGCAGACACAGCACTGAGATGGTGTATGCAT
This sequence comes from Crinia signifera, assembly GCF_055691185.1. Taxonomy (NCBI): domain Eukaryota; kingdom Metazoa; phylum Chordata; class Amphibia; order Anura; family Myobatrachidae; genus Crinia; species Crinia signifera. The sequence continues at coordinate 327,150,691 of NC_139218.1, read as the reverse complement.
ACATGTACATGCAGCAGAGATCTCCATAGGATCGCATGTTGCATACGCTCCCACAATCGGGCTGCAGCTTGTTGCAATGGCAATGTGAAAGTGCGCAAAATGTATGGTTTGCAGGAGGGCGCCGGACACCCTAGCACCGGCCCTGACCACACCCAACTAATTAAGCTAATTGGAAACTTTTAATTGCATAATTGCGTGTACACAGAGGCCAGAGCAAGTGCTGACAATTTTTTTTATATATGGATTTTTATTTTAATTGGGCTGAATATCAAACTTTTTGCACATGCCGGTAAACCCCACATGTGCCTATTTAAACCACACCCACATTACACAAGCCACTACCTCAACATTATTGTCATGGCTACTCCCCTTAAAAAAGCTGGGCCACTTTGTGTCTGTCCCCCAGACTCAAAGTTGCCAGCCAGCCCCTGCTTAGGCCCATTATATAAAATGACAATGCTTCTTTGTAGCTATGTCTTGTTAATAAATGCATTACCCCTTTAATTATTGGGCATTAACATGTGTACAACCCAGTGCTTTGTACTGTAAATAATGGCTGGCAGACACTTAGGGGTAGATTTACTAAAGCTTTTTACTAAAGATATTTTGACTTTTGCGATATTGTCGCAAAAAAAGGCCAAAATCGCACTTTTTCCGAAGATCTAACATTTTATAGGATACAAATTGCGGGGGGGGGGGGGGATCACACTTTTTGACACGAATTTGCACAGTATGATGATCTGGCGATTTTTAGCCACACTTCAATTTGCATCCAGATGTTTTCCCATTATAAAATATACAACTCGCAAATTTAATGGGATGCGATTTTTTTGTAGACCTTACTAAAAATTGCCAAACAAATAGACTAGGTTCTGACAGGCATATTTGACAGAACCATGCACAGATCATTAAGATCTGTGCATGGTTCTGTGTTAAAATATGTGTAAAAGTTATGTGTAAAAATGTAAAATAAAAATGGTGTGGGGTCCCCCCTCTTGAGCATAACCAGCCCTGGGCTCATTGAGCCATACCTGGTTCCAAAAATACGGGGGACAAAAAGTGTAGGGGTCCCCCGTATTTCTGAAACCAGCCCCGGACTCTTGGACCGGTCCTAGTTGCAAAAACATGGGGGACAAAAAAATTGGGGGACCCCATATTTTGGAAACAGCCGCGGTGTCATGCTACAGCCCGGGGACACTTTTTACATAAGGTCCTCCTACCATATCATGCTCACCGTGGCTGGTCTGCCCTGGATGGGGTATGGGGGGAGTGGGGACCCACCAATAAAGGGGCTCAAGCCCAGGGCTGTCCCCAGCATCCGTGGGCTGTGGATGCTGGGCTGATATGCTTAAAGTGTAAAAAAAAAGCCCATTGCTTTTTTACAGTCCCACGCATGCTGGAACTTGGCGAACCACAGGTCCCTGCATGCGGGGTATTAATCGGCCCCCTTAAACTTGTAGTCCAACTGTAAAAAGAATGTTTAAAAAAACACACACAGAGAGAACAGTAAAACTTTATTATGCACACACTAATTTTACACCTATAGTCACAAACCCAGGCTCCAGCGTTATCTTCATGTTGTACTGCAGGTGGTACAGATCTAAAGTGCACATACTGTATATAAGCTAGCCATACACTATTTGCTTGTGTAGCCGGTGCGACACTATGAGTGAGATTTTATAGGATGCAAATTTGTGGTTCTCGCACACTGAACTGGCAACTTTTCAATTCGCATCCAGATGTTTTCCCATTAAAAGTAGAGATGAGCGGGTCAGGATCCCCGAGATCCGACAGATCCGAATATCGGGGATCCGGGCCAGATCCGAGCCGGCTCGGGAGTTCCCGTCTGAATTCCGGACCAATAACGAGGCCGAACGTCATCATCGCGCTGTCGGATTCTCGCGGGTGCGGGATCTTATAAAAGACGCACGCGCGCCCCACCATCTTCACTCCAATCTTGGAGAGGGAAGAGGGTGGTTGGAAAGCTCCGTGTGCTCCGTGCTGTGCTCTGTGCCATGTGCTCCGTGACCTGACCTGTGCCCTCACTGCCCTGTGCTGTGCTCCGTGCCATGTGCTCCGTGCTGTGCTGTGCTGTGCTCCGTGACCTGCCCTCACTGCCCTGTGTTGTAGACTTGAGAGTCAGTGACTGTTTATAGGCCTGAGCCCTGTAGTGTGATTTAACTAACTAGGTGCTGCAGTGCTCACACGCAGGGGCTGCAGTGTCCACTGTCCAGGGGCTGTCCTGTGGCCCGTGCCCTGTTGTGATTTATTTAGCCCTAAGCCCTGTGTTGTGATTTATTTAGCCCTGAACCCTGTGTTTTTTGTGATTTAACTAACTAACTCAGTGCTGCAGTGCTCACACGCAGGGGCTGCAGTGCTGCTGAGTAGTACACTGTGTACAGGGGCTGCAGTAATACAAGGGGCTGTGTCCAGTGTGACGGCCTATATCTTATCCATTGTCCAGTGTCACGAGTCACTCACGACATATATCCTGTGTCCTGTCCTGTGTGATGACTGACGACATATCCTGTGTCCAGTGTGACGACATATATCCTGTGTCCAGTGTGACGACATATATCCTGTGTCCAGCGTGACATATATCCATTGTCCAGTGTGATGACATATATCCTGTGTCCACTGTGACGACATATATCCTGTGTCCAGTGTGACGACATATATCCTGTGTCCAGAGTGACATATATCCATTGTCCAGTGTGACGACATATATCCTGTGTCCACTGTGACGACATATATCCAGTGTCCAGTGTGACGACATATATCCTGTGTCCAGTGTGACGACATATATCCTGTGTCCAGTGTGACGACATATATCCAGTGGCCAGTGTGACATCTAACCATTGTGTGACGGCATATATCCAGTGTCCAGCGTGACATATATCCATTGTCCAGTGTACAGGAGCTGTGTCCAGGGGCGGTGTCCAGAGGCTGTGTCCATTGTCCAGGGGCTGTGTCCAGTGTGACGGCTGTGTCCAGTGTACAGGAGCTGTGTCCAGAGGCTGTGTCCATTGTCCAGGGGCTGTGTCCAGGGTGACAGGCTGTGTCCAGTGTCCAGGGGCAGTGTCCAGGGGCTGTGTACAGGGGCAGTGTCCAGTGTCCAAGGGGCTGTGTCCAGTGTGACAGGCTGTGTCCAGTGTAAAGTAAGAAAAATAAATAAAAGTAATAAATAAAATAAAAACACATTTTTGGAGGATGATGGAGGAGGAAATAGTGGGAGTGCTGAAGCTGCTACCACCAGTCATGACAAGGCCGATATCTCTTTGTATTTGCTGTTTGGAGCATTTCTCTTTTTTTGGGATAGTTTATTAAACTGCCACCCTGTCTGCCCCTGCAGTGCCGCTCTGCCAGGTTGGAAGTGTAAGGTCCACATGTATGTGATGCCGACTGCTGTCGCTTAGCTTAGTCATCCAGCTACCTCGGTATACCCTTTTGGCCCAACTACAGTAAATTAAAACAATTTTGTAAGCTGTGAAGTGATCAAAATTGACTAGAAATGAGTGGAAACTAATGTTATTGAGGTCAATAATACTTTAGGGGCAAAAACAGGCCCAAATTCTGTTATTTTAGCCATTTTTAGCATTTTTTCATAAAAATCCAGATCCAAAACCAAAACCCACAAGGGTGGTTTTGCCAGAACCAATCCAGATCCAAAACACGAAGGGAGATCCAGATCCAAAACCAAAACCAAAACCCGAAAAAGTGGCCGCCGCACATCTCTAATTAAAAGTATACAAATCGTAAATCTAATGTGATATGATTTCACGAAAATATTACCAAAATCGCCACACAAACAGACCAGGTTGTGATAGGCGATTTTGACCATGCACAGATCTGTGCATGGTTCTGTCCTAGGGTTCCCCTATATTTTGTCAATCAGCACCGGGCCCAAGTCGCCAACAGCCGGTGGAAACATATTTTATTAAGTTCTCCAGGCCACAGCATCTAGCCCTGTGACTTTTCAGCCCAGGCAGGGACCGTAATGGAGTGGGGACCCCCCCCCCCCAATACAGGGGTCCCCCTTGTAGAGTGACACCTGCCCAGACTGAAGCCCGGGGTTGACCCTGATGCCCCTTGGACGGTGGGCATCGGGCTGATAAATAGTTAAAAGTAGAATAAACTATTGTGTATTGTTGTAGAACTACAAGTCCCAGCAAGCCTGCACCACATGCAGGGATTTGGAGAGCCACAAGTCCCAGCATGCGGGGGCAGGAAAGGGCCTACTGGGACTAGTAGTTCAACAAAAGTACAAATAGTGAAAAAACACATAGGAACAGTAAAAGTTTATTACACACATAGCCCAGTTCTACAATACTCACCTACACTATCTTGACACAAAGGTTTGGTCTTCTCCTGTGGAATCCATTTGAGGTTCCTGTTGAAAGAATACATACTCACATGCCAGCATCTCTGCTTCTCCTGGTCCACACAACACTGTAGACACAAGAGGGACTTGTGTTTACATCTGTGGCTCCGCCCACAGACAGGGAGTTAGGCCCGCCCACTAGCCAATCATGATCCGAGAAATGTGATTGGATAATAAAGTCATGTGCTTTTCGGTATACACCATACTCAGTCCATCAGGGCCGGTGCAAGGTTTCTTGACACCCTAGGCAAAAATTCTGGGAGCCATCATTTTGACTTGAATGGCCCCTCATAGTAAAAAAGGTTGAACTTGGTGGACGTATGTCTTTTTTCAACCTCAACGATGTTACTATCAACTATGTTACTATGGGGGTTATTTTGGTTCACTCTTTCTGACAAATTCCTTTTTAGATGGACAAAACCATGGGGATTATTCTGATTCACTCGGAAAGGCACAATCACTCTCTAATGGACAAAACCATATGCACTGCAGATGGGGCTGATGTAACATGTGCAGAGGGAGTTAGGTTTGGCTGTTTTATTGTTTCTGTGCAGGATAAATACTGGTTGCTTTATTTTTTAACCGCAATATAGATATCAGTGTGAAGTACACCCCCCACCCAAATCTAACTCTCTCTGCACATGTTACATCAGCCCCACCTGCAGTGCACATGGTTTTATCCATTAGAGAGTGATTGTGCCTTTCCGAGTGAATCAGAATAACCCCCCATGTGCACTGCAGGTGGGGCAGATGTAACATGTGCAGAGAGAATTAGATTTGGGTGAGTTATTTTGTTTCTGTGCAGGGAAAATACTGACTGCTTTATTTTTACACTGCAAAATAGATCTCACTTTGAAGTAAAACCCCACCCAAATCTAATTATATCTGCACATGTCACATCTCCCCCACCTGCAGTGCACATGGTTTTGTCCATCTAAGAAGGAATTTGTCAGAAAGAGTGAACCAAAATAACCCCCTATGTCATGATGACGCAAAATACCACCAAACCCCACACAATTACAGCTTGGACCTCCTCTCCAAACATCATAAATACTGGCCAGCGAATAACCCTAAGGAAGTGGACTGTAAATCAATTTGCAAGTAAACACATAAACAAAAATCATTAAATAAAACATGTTTCAAAATGTACTTAATTTAAATTCCTCATGTTTCTCCCTAGTTCAACAATAATGAGATAGATATAAGCATTGCCTCGGTCTATCTCATGTGCTTCTATATTAATTAAGGCATTACACCAGAATTGTAAGGATGTTAGTAGCTGTGCAGGACCACACAATGTCTTACAATGTTACCATTTACTTGCAGTTCCCTCTGGCAAAGAAAGGATTAAAATGCAGTCACAGATTGGCAATGTGTGATTGACACCAGGCTGCGGGGAAGAATTCTAGGTGGTAAGCTTGCTTGGGGAGGCCCGTCAGCAGTGTTTAAATAAGTAGTATTGCACATTATTGTGGCAGAAGTACCAAAACATTTTAACCCTTAAATTAGTACGTTGCATGGATAATCTTTTATTTAGTACTCTGTCATGCACGTAATATGCTATAGAACAGGCATGTCCAACGTTGGCCCTCCAGATGTTTTGAAACTACACATCCCAGTATGCTTTGCAATCGTTTTAGCATTCTCTAATAGCAAAACTGTGGCAAAGCATGCTGGGATGTGTAGTTTCACAACATCTGGAGCGCCAACGTTGGACATGCATGCTATAGAAGTCATAACATCTGGAAAGTATATTCTTACTAAAAGGGGCATAATACTCACTTTATCTACTGCGACAAAGCTATTTGTGTTGGCACAAAACAATGATCTAAAGGAAGAAATTAGAAATTGCAATAGTATTAGTTCAAGAACAAAGTAAAGGTAATTTACAAAAGTGGAAACTGTCAGTCTGTCAATTACATTTTGTGATGTAATGCACTAAGTGGCAGATGTACTAAGAGACAGATACAATGTAGAAAGATAAACCACAAACCAATGACCTCTAACAGTAATATTTCAAACTCAGCAGTCTATGTACTGGCCTTGGAGAGAGATAAAGTAGGTGGAGGTAAAGTATCAACCACCCAGCTCCTAAGTGTCATCTTTATCGCACCTGGGACAAGGCTGCACAGGCACACATGCCATACCAGGATCCGTCTGTGACTTAATATGCCGGGCTGTGTCTTTCCAGGCTACGGCTGTGACTTAATATGCCGGGCTATGTCATTCCTATCGTGGCACATTCATGCGCATGCGCGCAGGGCTTAAAGTGGTCCTGGAGAGGTGGTGTAACTCCTTTCCCCTAACACACACACCCGTACATAAGGCAGAAACTAGCCCAGTGCCAGGCAATTTGTGCCCTACCTTCCATAAAGAAATAATGGTCCCACAGGGAAAGGGTGTGGTCACACAATAGTAACTCCAATTAAAATGACAACATACAGTAGCACAATCATATACACATTACACCGCATGTAGTGCCCCTGATTCATATTAAGTCACACAGTATTGTCCATTATACACATAGGGTGACATACTATGGGATGAGATAAAAGCGCATTTTTTTATCTCGCTCCACATCACCGCTCTTCGCACTTTCTGAAATCGCATTTTTTTGTAATAAATCGCATATTTAATGGAATGCGCTTTGGAGGCTGAAAAGTGTGATGTAGTGCGATTTGCGGCAAAGTGGTGCGATTTTATGACACATAAAGGTGCGATTTCTTCTGCCGGTCATGTGTGAGTTTTGGACCAACCGGAGTGCGATTTACAAGACTGTCTCCGCATGACTAAGAACCCCCTAACCTATTGGCCCACCTAGGTCCCCTCCATTATGCATCACACCCCTTATATAAAGGGGCACTGGTGCCATTTCACTCTTTGATAGGAAGTAAGGAGCATGGAGAGGAGCAGTGGCAGTGTGAGCAGAGGAAGAGGTGATGGTGGCAGAGTGAGGAGTGGCAGAGGGAGCAGTGGCAGCAGCCAGCCAAGAGGAGCCAGTGGGAGAAGCAGCAGAGGACTGCTGAGGTCGTCCTCCATTACAGGGAGTGGCAGCATTGTGGCAGGCAGCATGGCCACAGCAAGGCCAGCCCCAGACCAGGCCCTGGTGGACCAGCCCCAGCAGGAGGAGGTGGAGGATCCGCTGGCATCCCCATCCTATAAACAGGACCTATTCCATACCCCAAAGCAGCTGCAGGAGGGCCACATGTCAGAGGTGGAGGAAGATGGACGTGAGGAGGAGGAGGAGGAAGACACTAGCGTGGAGGAGGAGGGGTACATGGCTGGAGTAGAAATTGAGGGGGAGGAGGTTGAAGCTGGCCGCACAAAAAGTGGCGGAAATGTGAGATTCTCCTACGAGGAGAATGCTGCGCTTGTCCGGGCTATCATACCCCTGTTTGACCAGTTACTGGGGAAAAGTCACCACAAGACCACTGCACAGTGTAAAAGGGCTATGTGGAAGGACATCACCCAGACGGTGAGCGCTGTAAGTCACCACAAGTGCCTGGTCAGAAACGTCAAGAAGAGGTTCAACAACATAAAGAGACACCTCAAAAGTAAAATGGCCATGGAGTTGAAGGAGGCCACCAAGACTGGCGGAGGAAGCCCCACCACTGTCTGCTACTCCTATGAGGTCAAGCTAAAGCTCATGTATGCCACCACAACTTCTTTAAAGCAAGTAACACTTGAGTAAAATGCTTAGAGAAAGTGGCTTGTGATACCCCCAAGGACCATGAGGTCACACACTGAGTGGAGCCTGTGGCCAAATAGTAGAGGGTACACATTAATTTCTGCAGCCCAGACACTGCATAGTTGCCCCTCCCCCCCCCAAAAGGGTCCAAATCATCTCTCACCTGCTCACATAAGTCCAATAGGTTATTGCGGTTCAGCCTAAACATCCCCACAACCTGTCGAGAGGTAGTCCAGGTACAGCCTAGCACGATACATATGTGGGGTACACAGTAGTCGGAGGGGTACCTGGATCTGGTGCGCAGCTTCCTCCCTCCTGTGCAGCTCCTCCAAATGGGCCACATCACAAATCAGCAGCTCCAAAGCACTCTGCAAAATCTCCATGTCTCAAACCCTCACAGGTGTCCTTAATGATGTTGGGGTATATGTAGGGGTGTTTCTGAGTGAAATTGAGGCCACCTGTGTTGAAATTAACCATTTGTGCACTTGACCAAAGTGAGTTCTGGGCCAAATCGCCCAACAGAACCTTAAAAGTGCGATTTCCGAAAATGCATCCATTAAACAAACGATTTGTATACTTTTCTGTACGAAAACATCTGGATGCGATAAAAGTGTGATTTTTTTCAACACTTTCAGTACGCATGAGTTATCGCACAGAATATGCGATATCCGGCCCTTAGCGCATCCTATTAAATATGCGATTTCAAGAAAAAATGTCCACAGTTGTGCTGCTTATACACATCTGTCTCTGTCCCTCCAGAAGCTCACTATCCATGTCCCTCAGCAGCTCCATGCCCTGTTCCCTCCAGCAGCTTACCCATCTCTGTGTCCCTCCAGACCCCTCTCACCTGTCTTCATCATGCACAGAGCCTGTTCCACTTAGTGGCCCTTCTTCACTGCCTAATTCTGCATGTTCAAATGAGTGGAACTGGCATTCTTTTCAGACCACATGCAATTGTACATACTCGTATTACAACAATATGAAAAATTTGATTTTTTATTTTGGCACACAAATATTCCAATAGGATGCAACCCTGATCCCAGATATGGTGAGAATAAGCAATGTCCTGTATTTTCAATGGAAAATTATAGTAGGAAGGCTGCAACTTCAACATGGAGGCGTAAACACAAATACTATAAGTGGCCAATTATGTTCTTTCAGGACACAGTGGAAAAATAGTTTTGACTGAAACTAAACAAGGGCATAACTCCCAGAGGCAATGCAGATGCCTGCCTCCAGGCTCCAAGTCCTGAAGGGGCACCTGAATGTACAGCATCACCTGTGTGGTTCACAGTGGGATCTAAGTATGATCGTTGCTCTTCCATTAGAGCTCTGGCGCACTGTTTGCTGATGCAAAATGAATTGGTTCTGTCCCAGAAGCATACATACTTACCTTCCCAGATCGGCCAGGAATATCCCAAAAATAGGTTGTCCCAACCCCCCTTGGAAAGGTGGACAAGAATCCCACTTTTGTGCAGGACCCCCAAATCCTGTTCTGCAGCCGTGTCACATACCGGCAATCGCAGAGCTTTGGGGAGTAGGTGTGGCATTTGCTCCCCAGGCTTCTCCCAGAGAAGAGCAACAAAATTTAGGTAAATATGCCCAGGAGACCTGTTTACACCTGCAGGACAGGGGACAGGACAGCCCTTTTCTGGTACCACTCAGTCTACTCAGCAGCAAGTGACGGTGCACTTGCTGCTGGACTGCAAGATGGGACAGGCTGGTTCTGTATGCTGCAGATGGCTAAACCACAGGGTAGCCAATTTACAGCAGGGTCCGCTTCCTGTGTAGTGCCTGAGGGCACTATCTATAAAATGATGTAAGCTATGTATGTTTAGATGAAAGTTACCTAACTTCAACTCACCTCTGGGCCACTGGGATGAACACCCCTAAAACCAGGGGCGGGTTTAGGGATGAGGGCGCCCCTAGGCACAACAATAATGTTTACTAAGTAGGACAGTTTATAGGGGCAGTATCTGCATGTCCTATCCATTTACACTCTATTTAAGATGGAATATAGTACAGTACAGTGGATATTTTGCATTTATTGGTACATTTTGGGCTGACAGTACTATCACAGGTATCCAAGTGCCGCCCCCAAACATGTGCCGCCCCTAGGCCGGTGCCTCACGTGCCTAATGGGAAATTCGGCTCTGCCTAAAACCACATGGGCATGGTTTGTCTAATGTTTATGTTTATGCCGTACATTTCACTCATACATTTGTTTAAATTATGGTTGATGTTCAGTGGTGCAACTGCAAGATAGGTAGACTATCATTTGCTGTGACCACACCAATGCTGCTGCCTGCTGGGCTGGTCCCTACCCCCTGCACTTAACCAATGAGGCTTCTCTGTCATTGAGATCTGCCTGTAGAGGCAGGGGTGTAACTAGAACATTCAGGAGCCCATAGCAAAATCTTTGAAGGCCCCCCCCCCCCATTACAATGCTCCTGGGGTGGGGCAGAAAAAGAGAGGGGAGAGAAAGAGAGAGAGAGAGACTGTCTCCCTCATACATACATACATACATACATACATCTATCCTTACACTGTCTCCCTCATACATACATAAATCCATCCATCCATACACTGTCTCCCTCATACATACATACATACATACATACATACATACATCAGGGTTGCCTACTTTCCCAGAATGGCCGGGTGGGTCCAGAAAATCGGGTCCCCCTCCCGGCCCCCTGGAAAGGTGGGTAACCCTCCCGGACAGTGGTGGACCCCCCCCCCCCCCCATTTTCCCGGTGGCAGAGCTTTAAATTGCCGCAATGCGTGGCCTTATTTTGTGGAGGGGGCGGGGCTAAATAGAGAGGGAGTCCAGGTACAGATGTATCTGTCCTCATCCTTGCTGGCGATCCGCCAGCAGCATGCTGCTGGCGGATCGCCCGCAACACGGCACCGCTATCAGACTGAGACGCACGTGCGTCCCCCACGCACGCGCGTCTCAGTATCCGGGCGACGGGGCGGCGAGGCGGACGGATTACTGTCCGCCTCCCGCTCGAGGGGGCAGGGGGGGACCCGAGGAGGCTGCGGGGGGGGTGCGGTCCGGGCGACCGAGGGCAGCACCTTCGGAAGGGGACGCACGCGCACCTCGTGCGCGTGTCCCCTTCCGGCATACAGATGGCCATCCGGCATACAGACGCCATCGCCATCCCCTGCAAAGATGAATCCCGCTACAAAAATGAGGACACCTGTGAGAAAATTAACCATTTCTGCACTTGACCAAAGTTGCTTTTGGGTCAATTCACCCATCAGGACCTGGTCTGCACCAGTGGCAATTTTTAGACACTTTAGAAATGTAAATTCCGTTTGCGCATTCCATTAAATTTGTATACTTTTCTATGGGAAAACATCTGGATGCGATAAAAATGCAAATTGAAACCGGCAAGTGAGAAAGTGCGAGTTATCGCACAAAATGTGCAAATTATGGGACTTAGCGCACCCTATTAAGTACGCAATTTCGGCAAAAAGTGGGATAACGCCATTTTGTTGCCTAAAAATCGCAAAAATTCAACAAGCGCATCCTATTAAATGTCACCCATACAGTACAGATTGCCAATCAGGTGACCATCAGTGTTACCAGAAACCAGAAGCAGAATACAGGCTGTAAAGCTGGGTGTTAGGACTGATGCCAGGTTGTGGCTCCCACTGGTTTGACCAAAATACATACACCTATTCGCAGTGTGTGTTTCAGGGGCGTTAGTTCATATCAGATACACAGAGGCGACATAGATGGTAGTGCCCCCCCCCCCCACACACACACACACACACACACACAGCATCTGTGACCCTCATATATAATACAGACAGCATTGGTGACCCTCAGACACTACAGATAGCATTGGGGACCCTCAGACACTATAGATAGCATTGGTGACCCTGAGACACTACAGGTAGCAGTGGTGGCCTCCAGATATTACAGACATCACGTGTGTGTGTAAGCACCAGGGTAACATTTACCTTAGAGTTTGATCAGTGGTGCTGAGGAGGATGCTGGTTGTGGAAACAGTGTGGAGGTGTCTGTGATCAGTGGCATCGGCTGGGCAGACGAGGCTGTAGTCAGTGGCGGTTGCGGAGGAGGCTATGGTCGGGCTGTGATCTGCATCGGTGCAGAGGAGGCTATGGTCATGACATAGAGAGTGACAGTAGGGACAGAGACTGAAAGTAGGGACATGTGGAAGAGGATAGGGTTAGCGCGGATGTGGAGAGGGACAGCAGGGCCGCGGATGGGGGGAATGAAAGCAAGGACTCTGGTGGCGAGGGTGACAGCAAGAACGCGGGGGCGGGGAGGGTGACAGCAGGGACATTAGTGGTTAGGGTGACAGCATGCAAACTATATATGCTTCTTACTTTGATGGGCGCAGGGCCAGGATCAAGCATTGTAGCGAGGAGGGGATTCAGCGGCGGGTAGCAAATAGCTGAGCCACCCTATGTGGACATCCAGCAGCTGCAGTGAGTGGACTGGAGACAGGTGTCCTACACATTCAGGCCTGGAGGAATGAGCGTCGGCACTGAGGAGAGCTGGGGCGCATCACACGTGGATCCATCTGCCCAGCGGAAACCAGGCGTGGGCAGAGAGGAGAGCTGAGCGCACCAAATGTGGATGCCCAGCCAGGAGCATCACACAAGTGGACGTCCGGCGGGGATCCAGGGGCAGCAGGGAGGAGAGCAGGGCGCACCAAATGTGGATGACTGGTGGGGCAGAACAAGCTGAGCTGCAGTCGATGAGACGCACAAGTGGCCAGCTTCACTGGGACTGTAATTGCAGAAGCGGCTGGTGCACTAGTGCTTAAAGCATATTTTTCACAGATAGCGCTAAAGGTGCCCATACACCTTACAATTTCTGTATCCAATATTGGATACAATATCGCATCTCATCGCATCTCGGTTTTGCAATGAGATGAGATGAGATCTAGTACAAAAAGTATGTGCAGCACATACTTTTTTTACTAGATCTCATCTCATCTTATCGCAAAACCGATATGCGATGAGATGCGATATTGTATCCAATATTGGATACAATAATTGTAACATGTATGGGCACCTTTATAGATGGATTATGTAACTGCTGCAGTTGTTACAGAAGAGTCCCGGGAGTGTCTCATCCACTGCAGATACAATAGTAACGTTCATTCATGTGTATCATTACACATAACCGCTCGCTCATACTCCCCATTGCCTCATTTGGGCAGTTATCCCAAATAAAGTATTTCCTGATACAGGATAGCTAGAGTGTATCAACTGCACATGTATAGGAGACACACTCCAATAAACAATAGCTGGCAGCAACAGAATGATACAGGACTTATTAAGTCTCCCGCAGTTAGCGGATACACACTGGGCGGTATTCAATGAGGCAGAATCGCCAGGTTTTATGGCGATTCTGTGTTTTTTTCGTGTGTGCCGGCGATTTTTGGAGCTCCAAAAGCGAATCACCCTATTCAATGAGCTATAATCGCCGATGACGACCGGTGAATGAAGCACCAATCGCCAAATGTTATTCTCTACAAATCGCCGTTTTCTGTCTATAGGAATTTTCATGGGGAATCACCATGAATCGCCAAAAGTGTATTCAATGAGAAGGTGGCGATTCTTATTTCTTGTTTCATATCGCCGTTCCTCACCGAGTGTCCCTCGTCATCTTTTTATGGTGAACTTTTATAGGAACCTGTGAAATAATTGGTTTTAAGTGTTCTATTTAACTCTGCAAGTGTAATGTATTATTATTTGCTGCCCTTGTGTGATGTCATGGTCGTAGAAGTGCTATACAAATATATATTTAATTTTTTCAGGTATTTTTTTTTCCTCCCACAAAGCACTGTTCTTACCCATGGTGCACCTCACTTACCCATGATTCTCCTCCCCACCTCACTCCTTCGTTTGGCCTTTGAGCAGATTACCCAGCATTTGCCGTCTGCTGTATGGGAAGCGTTTTTCCATGGTAATTTGCATTTTTCTTGCATTTCACTGCAATTTTTTAAACAACTGACTACATTAATGAGGCTGTTTAGGGAAACGCCGGTTTGGCTGAGAATCGCCGTTAGGGGCGGCGATTCTCAGCCACGTTGAATAGGGTGATTCGGCGACTCCAGACGAATCCCCATGCATGGCGATTCACAGCAAAAAAACGGCGATTGGCAGGCGAATGTAAAATCTGAATCACTGTGACCAACGATTCAGGACATTGAATACCGCCCACTGTAAGATGCCCCGACCAATTTGATACAGGGCAACCGACATTGGGGTTCACCATAAGAGGATATTATCCCCTTTTTTAAAGAAATCTTTCTATCTTTCTGTGTACCTCCTATGGTAAATGTTGTTATATGTCGCAGTACTTAGAATGAAATTAATTAAAAGTTATATTTTATGAGTGTTCTTCTTTGATCCTCCAAGTGCGCCACAGCACATGACCATCTTTTTCTTTTTCATGCAATTTCGGCAATTCCCTGTCTGAGTGGCAGCACACCCCATAAAGCACTATTACATTACTAATATATTTGTGATATAGGGGTTAGAGCAATTTCTTCCTGTGCGATTGGTTACAAACTCCCTTTTTTGTCTGTATATGAATTCGCATTGAATGTGCACAGTCACAGATAAAGCAGAAATCTGTGTAAAAAAGCCATATTTTGTATACAGATTCAGACTCATATACACACTGATGTACACATACAGTATTATATATCAACTGAATCAGTGCAGATGCTCAGCATAAGCCAAGTCACATGGGACCTTGTACACCAGGAAGCACTGCTTGGCGTGACTGTGTTAACCGTGTATGAGGACTTATCTGTACAATATAGGTAAAGCCCAGTTCTGGCATATCTTCTGTTTTGTTCCTCCAATTACCCCAAACTTGTTCAATCATTTTTAAGCTAATAAGATCATCCGCTGAGAATGCATGCTGTTTTGTAAAATGGTGTGGCATAGAATTACTTTTCACACCTTTCCTTATATTGCGTAGGAGGTGGTCGCCCACTCAGATGTTAAAGGGCCTGCTTATTCTCCTGTTTCAGGCAGCTATACTGTGACAAGTAAATTACATTTTTACTGCTACAGGTACTATATAAAAAAAGTTTAATTTCATTTTTTCCTTTGTTACATCTCAGGAGAAGCTGGTGAGGTACTTGTTTCCTAGCAGGGCGCCACCGATTTTAATTGTATGAAATCGAGTAGCAAATATCGGGTCGATCGCATCGCATGCGACCAAATCGCATGCGACGCGACCGACCCGATTTTTACATTGGAACCAATGTTAAATGGTCCCTGAGACCCGATTTTACATTGGCCCCAATGTTAAATGCCCCCCAGACCCCATTTTTCACTGTATGCCCCCCCATTGTTAACGCCGCGATCAACGTCAACCCGAAGCATGGCGAGCGCAGCGAGCCCGCGAGGGGCGGAGGTATGCGTCCTCTGACCTTTTCATACCCCCACTATCCATGTTGGCGTGTAGTTGATTTTATATAGTGTTACGAGCGCACGCTCATTACTTCAGACGTATTATGCCTGCGCTCGCCACACTTCGGGCTCGGTGGCTCGCTGCGCTTGCCACCAGAGCCAGATTAAGGTCTAAATGGGCCTGGAGCTGAAAATTATCAAGGGCCTGTTATGTGCAATAATAGGGGTTGCGTCCAGCACCTAATAATATGGGTGGCGTGACCCGTGTTCTGTTTGGGTGGTCTGCTCATGGGTGTGTCTCTATTTGTGTAAATACTTTCAACTAATTATATATGCCTGGAAAAGGCAGGGGGATGGCATAAGAAAAATGCAGGGAGATAAATTGGCGGGTGCACTCCAAAGGTGCACCCGCAGGACGCCGATGTCCTAAGATACTTGTGGGGTGAGGCGGCACTCCAGTCATAAAAAAATACTGAAAATCGAAACTTGGTAGACAATATGTCAGCACCTTTTATGTGGTCACCTAAGTTTACCACACCATATACCCCTTATACAAATCATGCAACAGAATAGTAACCCCTTATACTGTACTTGCTTCTTTCACATTATGCCACATGGAATGAGACATAATTCACACCGATTGAGCAAAAATTCACACTATGGCACACAGATTGAGTCAAAATTCACGTTATGCCACACAGATTAAGGCAAAATTCACATTTTGCCACATGGATTGAGCCAAAATACACACTATACCAGGCATGTCCAAACAGTGGCCCTCCAGCTGTTGTGAAACTACACGTCCCAGCAAGCCTTGCCATAGTTTTGGCATTCCCTAATTGCAAAACTGTGGCAATGCATGATGAGACTCGTAGTTTCACAGCTGGAGGGCCATAGTTTGGACATGCCTGCATACCAAACAGATTGAGCAATAATGCACAATATGCTTCATAAATAGGGGCATTGCGCGCCAAAGGCACACATTAAAAATTTACATTATAATGCCCATTACATGTTAAGCCTCACACCATAATCTCCATTACGTATTATGCCAAACACCATAATGCCTATTAAAAATTATGCTACATAAGTGTTGCTTACCTACATGTTCATTGCCAGGGGTTCCATGTTTATTGCCAGGAGTTCCATGTTCATTGCCAGGGGTTCCATGCTCATTGCCAGGGGTTCCATGCTCATTGCCATGTGGGATTACATGCTCATTGCCAAGGGGGAATACATGCTCGCGGTAACTGGGGGACAGTCGCCTCCGGGCAGAAATGACAGCCATTAACAGCTGGGCAGAGAGCAGGGGGCTGCCCGGCTGCATGTCCCGGCTATTTGAAATAATACCCCTTTGATACCAGAAAATGCAGGGAATATGGTCCCAGGATCATGCAGGGACATTCTCGGACTGGCCCCTTTTACACCAGCCTGTCAATGGCAGAGCCTGGCTGTATTCCGAGCACTGCAGGTCCCAGCTATTTGAAATAATACCCATTTCACACCAGAAAATGCATTCCCAGGTTGGCGCCTTTTACACCAGCCTAGTCCCTGCATTTTCTGGTGTGAGGGGGAGAGAAAACCACCCCCGCCCCCCTTTAAACAACCAGCTATATCTTCAGAACCAACTGACCCATTTACATGTAGCCTTCAAATTATTTTGGTCCCGTGAAACTGGGCCGTTTGGTTCCAGAGAAATCTGTCCTCAAACAACTTGAACAGCCATGAAATTACATTTCAGAAATGAAAAAAAAAAATAGTTTTACCTGCAATATCTCTAGAACCAATGAACCCATATGGACCAGGTATCAGATTGAAGGCCCAGCGATTTGGGTTCGACTGAGATCAACCTCGAGTTTCTGTGATGCTGTAAGTGTCACAATCCTGCCAGAACTCAGTGTGTTTGTCCTGTCTTACCTGCCTGTCAGTCTTGTTTCTCAGCCTGCTGCAGCAAGATCTTAATATTTGCTTGTAATGAGCACCTGGGTGATTCTGATTCAGCCATTAACTCTGTGGTTACCACTTGAAAGGATTTATACAAGTTTCCTGTTGACTGTTCCAGGTGTGGCCATTCCCAATCACCCGGATGGCCAATCTGTGCTGCTCTGAGGGGTTATCCTCCCAGCTCTGCATAGACACTTTGCTTTTGCATTGTTGTCAATAACTTTGGAGGAAGCTTCAGCTTGTGTTCCTGCTTTAGCTCTGTGGTATTCCAGTTACCCAGCATTTGTATCCTGCTTCCAAGACCCTGCACCAGCATTTCTACACCTGTGTGTCTCCAAGTACCTGCTCCAGCATTCCTACACCTGTGTGCTTCCAAGACCCTGCACCAGTGTTCCTGCACCTGTGTGCCTCCAACACCCTGCACCAGCGTTCCTACACCTGTGTGCCTCCAACACCCTGCACCAGCGTTCCTACACCTGTGTGCCTCCAACACACTGCACCAGCGTTCCTACACCTGTGTGCCTTCAAGACCCTGCACCAGTGTTCACCTGTTCCTGCATTACAAGTAACTGCACCAGTGTTACCCTGTACCTGTATCCAGTACCTGCTTCCTGTCCCAGCACCTGTGTTCCCGAGTCACCTGCACCTGTGTTCCCGAGTCGCCTGCACCTGTGTTCCCAGTTACCTGCACCTGTGCTTCCAAGTTATCTGCACCTGTGTTCATCTGTGCCAGTGTTCATCCGTACCTGTGCTTCCGAGTTACCTGCACCTGTGCTTCCGAGTTACCTGCACCTGTGCTTCCGAGTTACCTGCACCTGTGCTTCCGAGTTACCTGCACCTGTGCTTCCGAGTTACCTGTGCTTCCGAGTTTCCTGCACCTGTGCTTCCGAGTTTCCTGCACCTGTGCTTCCGAGTTTCCTGCACCTGTGTTCATCTGCACCAGTGTTTATCCGTTCCTGCATTTCGAGTTACCTGCACCTGTGCTTCCGAGTTACCTGCACCTGTGCTTCCGAGTTACCTGCACCTGTGCTTCCGAGTTTCCTGCACCTGTGCTTCCGAGTTTCCTGCACCTGTGCTTCCGAGTTTCCTGCACCTGTGCTTCCGAGTTTCCTGCACCTGTGCTTCCGAGTTTCCTGCACCTGTGCTTCCGAGTTACCTGCACCTGTGCTTCCGAGTTTCCTGCACCTGTGTTCATCTGCACCAGTGTTTATCCGTTCCTGCATTCCGAGTTACCTGCACCTGTGCTTCCGAGTTACCTGCACCTGTGCTTCCGAGTTACCTGCACCTGTGCTTCCGAGTTACCTGCACCTGTGCTTCCGAGTTACCTGCACCTGTGACCACTTGCACCCGCACGCTCCAGCATCTGCACCTGTGTCCACCTGTCTCTGCGTGCCTCAGTACCTGCACCCGCAACCACCTTCACCACTGCCTACAGTGCTTCCGGCACCTGCTCTCCAGTGGCCCTACTCTGTGCTTTCCAGCTCCTGTGCTCCCGTGCCTCTACTACGTGCCTCCAAGTAACTTATCAGTTCCCAGCTTTCCAAAGACTTTTACAGACTTTCTAATGTCCCCTGTACCAGTTCATTCTATGCAATAAACATTACCCATTTGTATCCACTTGCCTCCGTCCTGTTTCCATTGGGTTGTAGGCTAGCCACCAAGGTCACTCCCGGGTCCCAAATCCCCAGTCGTGACAGTATGCAAAAGCCCCTGGACATGGCTAGTGACTTTAAAGTGGCTATGCAAAATCTGACAGCAATACCAATGGGAACCTACCACCACTCACTTATCCAGCTGCAAGAACTTTTTGCAAAAATTTTTCCCCTAATAACTACGTTACTCAGTTACACTCCTGAGGTTGTGAAGCCCATCAGCTACAGCTCCAAAGTGAAAGGAGTCTCAGTGACAGTGCCTGTGAAATCTGAAAGGCCTCCCAACCTTCAGAGCGAAATTTCTGTCCAGGGCAAGCGGAGGTCCCAGCTTTCAGAATTTGAACGCCAAAGACGCAGGTCTCTCCATTTATGTTTCTACTGTGGTAATCCAGACCACTTCATTGAGAATTGTTCACTCCGCAAGCCCAAGAACAAAGTGATTCTGACCACATCCAGTCTTCAGCCCCAAGTGGGGGTCCGCAGTCTTCAGCCCCAAGTGGGGGTCCGCAGTCTTCAGCCCCAAGTGGGGGTCCGCAGTCTTCAGCCCCAAGTGGGGGTCCGCAGTCTTCAGCCCCAAGTGGGGGTCCGCAGTCTTCAGCCCCAAGTGGGGGTCCGCAGTCTTCAGCCCCAAGTGGGGGTCCGCAGTCCTGTGTCCACTCCGGTTCCAGCCGGTTCAAGTACCTCCATTGATGATCCGGTTCCAGCCGTCAGTCAGGAGGCTCATTCGGTTCCAGCCGATTCCGACACCTCTGGACCTCATCCGGTCCCATCCGTCAGTCCAGAGTCCACTCCGGTCCCAGCCGGTTCAAGTACCTCCATTGATGATCCGGTTCCAGCCGTCAGTCAGGAGGCTCATTCGGTTCCAGCCGATTCCGACACCTCTGGACCTCATCCGGTCCCATCCGTCAGTCCAGAGTCCACTCCGGTCCCAGCCGGTTCAAGTACCTCCATTGATGATCCGGTTCCAGCCGTCAGTCAGGAGGCTCATTCGGTTCCAGCCGATTCCGACACCTCTGGACCTCATCCGGTCCCATCCGTCAGTCCAGAGTCCACTCCGGTCCCAGCCGGTTCAAGTACCTCCAATGATGATCCGGTTCCAGCCGTCAGTCAGGAGGCTCATTTTGTTCCAGCCGATTCCGACACCTCTGGTTCTCATCCGGTCTTAACCGTCAGTCCAGAGTCCATGCCGGTCCCAGCCGGTTCAAGTATATTCAGTGATCATCCGTTGCCATCCATCAATCCTGAGTCCCTGCCGGTCCCAGCTGGTCCAAGTTTGTCTACTTCCAAGTCTGTACTATCCTTCAGCCCAGAGACTCTTCCAAACTTACCTGATCCTGATAATTCCAGCCTGTCTTCTATCGACTCCCACTGTGTTGAAAAAACAATTAGTACTCTAGAGACTCTATACTGTAACACAGATTTAGCTCAGTCCTCCAAGATGGAACTCCCCGAACAAGATCAAGCTCTTCTTGACCAATATATCAAAAATTTTCGGGCTGCCAGAAAACAGGCTGGTTCACAGTCGTCACCGAAGAATCAGTCCATAGATATGGAACTAAATTATATGGCTCTGTCTCCTTCCAAAGATTCCTTCGAGTTTTCTGCTGAATATCCCACATCTTCAAGGTCTGTACCCATGAGCTTAAGAGTGGGCTGTGTTTCTCTGTCTCATCTTCAAGTGGAATCTGCTACGGTACCTTGCCCCAACAAGTCTTCAGAAACCTCCAGTCAGAGCAAGGCAGTCTTAACTCTAGACATGGATTCTGATTCCGAGTATGATGAGGATTATGACTCTACCCCTTTCCTTGAAAATCCTGTTTCATCTTGCCATGTCTTACCTCTGAGAAAAATTCAGTTAGATGCTAAAGATGGCTATCCGAAAGCCCCTGGATATCGAACAAGATTTAATTTGAGTCTTAGTGGTGCCTTAGCCTCAAGGGCCCGATCTTCTCGTCTCTCAGTTCCAGTCAAAAATACTTCAGTTATCCCTGATGAATTTGATTCTACGTCTTTCTCCAGTGGTCCTCTTCATCCAAGTCAAGTGTTCCTTCAGGACGGAAGTCATCCTCATTATCGTGTCCAATGGAACGGGAATTCCATTTACATCGACGATGGATGGTCCACCTGTTCTGATGATGAGGCAGAATTGTGACTTTTCTTCAAAGTTCCTGAAGTGTCCGGTGGCCACCCGTAAAGGGGGGGTACTGTCACAATTCTGCCAGAATTCAGTGTGTTTGTCCTGTCTTACCTGCCTGTCAGTCTTGTTTCTCAGCCTGCTGCAGCAAGATCTGAGTATTTGCTTGTAATGAGCACCTGGGTGATTCTGATTCAGCCATTAACTCTGTGGTTACCACTTGAAAGATACAAGTTCCCTGTTGGCCTCATCCAGAGACTGTTCCAGGTGTGGCCATTCCCAATCACCCGGATGGCCAATCAGTGCTGCTCTGAGGGGTTATCCTCCCAGCCCTGCATAGACACTTTGCTTTTGCATTGTTGTCAATAACTTGGGAGGAAGCTTCAGCTTGTGTTCCTTCTTTAGCTCTGTGGTATTCCAGTTACCCAGCATTTGTATCCTGCTTCCAAGACCCTGCACCAGCATTTCTACACCTGTGTGTCTCCAAGTACCTGCTCCAGCATTCCTACACCTGTGTGCTTCCAAGACCCTGCACCAGTGTTCCTGCACCTGTGTGCCTCCAACACCCTGCACCAGCGTTCCTACACCTGTGTGCCTCCAACACCCTGCACCAGCGTTCCTACACCTGTGTGCCTCCAACACCCTGCACCAGCGTTCCTACACCTGTGTGCCTTCAAGACCCTGCACCAGTGTTCACCTGTTCCTGCATTACAAGTACCTGCACCAGTGTTACCCTGTACCTGTATCCAGTACCTGCTTCCTGTCCCAGCACCTGTGTTCCCGAGTCGCCTGCACCTGTTTTCCCGAGTCGCCTGCACCTGTGTTCCCGAGTCGCCTGCCCCTGTGTTCCCAGTTACCTGCACCTGTGCTTCCAAGTTATCTACACCTGTGTTCATCTGTGCCAGTGTTCATCCGTACCTGTGCTTCCGAGTTTCCTGCACCTGTGCTTCCGAGTTTCCTGCACCTGTGCTTCCGAGTTTCCTGCACCTGTGTTCATCTGCACCAGTGTTTATCCGTTCCTGCATTCCGAGTTACCTGCACCTGTGCTTCCGAGTTACCTGCACCTGTGCTTCCGAGTTACCTGCACCTGTGCTTCCGAGTTTCCTACACCTGTGCTTCCGAGTTTCCTGCACCTGTGTTCATCTGCACCAGTGTTTATCCGTTCCTGCATTTCGAGTTACCTGCACCTGTGCTTCCGAGTTACCTGCACCTGTGCTTCCGAGTTACCTGCACCTGTGCTTCCGAGTTACCTGCACCTGTGACCACTTGCACCCGCACGCTCCAGCATCTGCACCTGTGTCCACCTGTCTCTGCGTGCCTCAGTACCTGCACCCGCAACCACCTTCACCACTGCCTACAGTGCTTCCGGCACCTGCTCTCCAGTGGCCCTACTCTGTGCTTTCCAGCTCCTGTGCTCCCGTGCCTCTACTTAGTGCCTCCAAGTAACTTATCAGTTCCCAGCTTTCCAAAGACTTTTACAGACTTTCTAATGTCCCCTGTACCAGTTAATTCTATGCAATAAACATTACCCATTTGTATCCACTTGCCTCCGTCCTGTTTCCATTGGGTTGTAGGCTAGCCACCAAGGTCACTCCCGGGTCCCAAATCCCCAGTCGTGACAGTAGGGGAACTGGCAGCCGTTGGAACCGGGTGGAGGTCGGAATTAGCGGGTCCCATGTTATCCTATGGGGAAAACGTTCCAGGTTTGCCTGTCGGTATCTCCGGTTCCCGGGGGGCTACCGACATGGGGCTGGGCTCGTTGGAAAGCTCTGGCCCTCAGCTACAGAATGGGCCTATTTGGAGAATGGGCCTGGAGCTGTAGCTCCATCAGCCCCATTGTTAATCCAGCCCTGCTTGCCACACTATATAAAATCAACTCCATGCTGACGTGGATAGTGGGGGTATGAAAAGGTCGGAGGACACGTACCGCCGTTGATCGTGGCGTTGCGTTAACAATGGAGGGGCATTTGACATAATTAACCATCAGGGTGGGTTAACAATTAAAAATCGGGTCTGGGGGCATTTAACATTGGGTCCAATGTAAATATCGGGTCGGTCGCATTACCGAGTTACCTGCACCTGTGCTTCCGAGTTTCCTGCACCTGTGCTTCCGAGTTTCCTGCACCTGTGTTCATCTGCACCAGTGTTTATCCGTTCCTGCATTTCGAGTTACCTGCACCTGTGCTTCCGAGTTACCTGTGCTTCCGAGTTACCGGCAGCCGTTGGAACTGGGTGGAGGTCGGAATTAGCGGGTCCCATGTTATCCTATGGGGAAAACGTTCCAGGTTTGCCTGTTGGTATCTCCGGTTCCCGGGGGGCTACCGACATGGGGCTGGGCTCGTTGGAAAGCTCTGGCCCTCAGCTACAGAATGGGCCTATTTGGAGAATGGGCCTGGAGCTGTAGCTCCATCAGCCCCATTGTTAATCCAGCCCTGCTTGCCACACTATATAAAATCAACTCCATGCTGACGTGGATAGTGGGGGTATGAAAAGGTCGGAGGACACGTACCGCCGTTGATCGTGGCGTTGCGTTAACAATGGAGGGGCATTTGACATAATTAACCATCAGGGTGGGTTAACAATTAAAAATCGGGTCTGGGGGCATTTAACATTGGGTCCAATGTAAATATCGGGTCGGTCGCATTACCGAGTTACCTGCACCTGTGCTTCCGAGTTACCTGCACCTGTGCTTCCGAGTTTCCTGCACCTGTGCTTCCGAGTTTCCTGCACCTGTGTTCATCTGCACCAGTGTTTATCCGTTCCTGCATTTCGAGTTACCTGCACCTGTGCTTCCGAGTTACCTGTGCTTCCGAGTTACCGGCAGCCGTTGGAACCGGGTGGAGGTCGGAATTAGCGGGTCCCATGTTATCCTATGGGGAAAACGTTCCAGGTTTGCCTGTTGGTATCTCCGGTTCCCGGGGGGCTACCGACATGGGGCTGGGCTCGTTGGAAAGCTCTGGCCCTCAGCTACAGAATGGGCCTATTTGGAGAATGGGCCTGGAGCTGTAGCTCCATCAGCCCCATTGTTAATCCAGCCCTGCTTGCCACACTAGATAAAATCAACTCCATGCTGACGTGGATAGTGGGGGTATGAAAAGGTCGGAGGACACGTACCGCCGTTGATCGTGGCGTTGCGTTAACAGTGGAGGGGCATTTGACATAATTAACCATCAGGGTGGGTTAACAATTAAAAATCGGGTCTGGGGGCATTTAACATTGGGTCCAATGTAAATATCGGGTCGGTCGCATTACCGAGTTACCTGCACCTGTGCTTCCGAGTTACCTGCACCTGTGCTTCCGAGTTTCCTGCACCTGTGCTTCCGAGTTTCCTGCACCTGTGTTCATCTGCACCAGTGTTTATCCGTTCCTGCATTTCGAGTTACCTGCACCTGTGCTTCCGAGTTACCTGTGCTTCCGAGTTACCGGCAGCCGTTGGAACCAGGTGGAGGTCGGAATTAGCGGGTCCCATGTTATCCTATGGGGAAAACGTTCCAGGTTTGCCTGTTGGTATCTCCGGTTCCCGGGGGGCTACCGACATGGGGCTGGGCTCGTTGGAAAGCTCTGGCCCTCAGCTACAGAATGGGCCTATTTGGAGAATGGGCCTGGAGCTGTAGCTCCATCAGCCCCATTGTTAATCCAGCCCTGCTTGCCACACTAGATAAAATCAACTCCATGCTGACGTGGATAGTGGGGGTATGAAAAGGTCGGAGGACACGTACCGCCGTTGATCGTGGCGTTGCGTTAACAGTGGAGGGGCATTTGACATAATTAACCATCAGGGTGGGTTAACAATTAAAAATCGGGTCTGGGGGCATTTAACATTGGGTCCAATGTAAATATCGGGTCGGTCGCATTACCGAGTTACCTGCACCTGTGCTTCCGAGTTACCTGCATCTGTGCTTCCGAGTTTCCTGCACCTGTGCTTCCGAGTTTCCTGCACCTGTGTTCATCTGCACCAGTGTTTATCCGTTCCTGCATTTCGAGTTACCTGCACCTGTGCTTCCGAGTTACCTGATGCGACCAATTTTCAAAGTGCGTTAAAAAAGTCTTTAAAACCCCAAAATCGGGTCGGTCAGGTCCCATCGCTCACCTTAAGTTAAGGTATGCGATGGGACCCGACGGGCGTCGTTCTAGGAAACAAGTACCCCTGGTGATTTTGCTTTCCTATTTGCTTTTACAATTTCTGCAGCCAAGGAACTTCCAGCATCATCACGATGAGGTCACATGAGGTGGTGCGGTCGCACCCGGGTGTCAGCCACTAAGGGGTGACACCAAAGTATGACACCTCCTCAGTGACAGGAGCTAGGTGCTACACTGTAACACTACATGCAGCTCCTGCATGTAATGCGAATGTGTGGCTATCGGCAGGGCATACGTAAGCCTAGGTGAATACTGGGAGAGACCCTTTGAGAGTTAAGCAGAAAGAAGCCCATAGACTTCTACAGGCAGCTCTGTAGATTTCATTTCCTTTCGGGTACAAGCTCAGAAAAAGTTTGTATTCTGAAGCTTGTTATACTGTATATGTGGAATGCAGCCAAACTTCTGAAAATGGCAGTTTTCAAGGTTTTGATCACATTTTGCAGTTAGTGCATCCCGCAATGGGGTTTTTCTACATTTTTATATACACTATTATATTAAATAACAAATGAAAGTGTTCCCATTTTCTTTTAACCATTTTTATTTTATGAAGTATTTGTTCCACAAAGTCTTTACTTAAAAATAATTGTTATAATTATTTCTGCCCAGGGAGGGATCCAGGAGATATTGACAGGTGTGGGCACCATGATAGGGAAAGTAATGGGGGGGGGGGGGGGGGGGTAGTGGTGATAGGAGAAGGAACATGTCCTATCCTATCCTATTGAGGGGTGTGGCTGTCCCTGCAAGACAGACCCAACCTTTTCATAACTGCTGCTAGGGGCAGCCATTTTGTGATGGTCATTTTCATTAGCAGGAGCCAGCCAGGAGGAGCGCCGGGACCCCAGACAGATAGATCTGCGGGTCCCAGCCACAGACTCGGCAGGGTTGGGGGTGGGATATATTTTACGGGGGAGGGGGCGTTGCCAAAATTTCTGTCAGGAGGGGCGAACAGGAACTAACTTTAAGTAGGAAATGTTTATTATGCAAATTAGATGATTTTGGGGAGAAGTCCTGATGATGATAAAACTTTAGTCTTCAATATGTCTTCTATATGTTTTTTTCTTTAAGGAGATTTTAAAGATAACCACTAAACTACTGTAATCTCACTTTAACTAGAATTAGATTAGGTTTAGCACTAAGAGGGCAACAGATCAAAACCTTCTGATCTCCTACCTTTGCCACACATTAGATTCCAGCTCCGGACACTTTATTGCTGGCAGCTGTTTTTAGTAATTGGCTCATTAATGATAGATTAACATCATTAGGGTTCCTCTCTTGTCATGTGAAATGATAAGTGACTCATGACCTTTTCGATAGCGTTACTAAAGTGCTCCCCTCTATTTATATTTTCACATTGGCATAACACATAGAAAAATTATTCTAAATTGAATGACTTATTTTAAGTATTTACGTGTTCCAATTTTTAAGCATGTAAGTGTTAATTTCTAAAGTACAAAAGTTTAGAAAAGTGTATAAATAAATAAATATATGCGCCGCTCCTAAACATAGATGGACTCTTACTCTTGGAACTGCTTCCTTCTGTGATGGTTTTCACATTGAGGACTGTTTAACCATAGGCCTGTAATCAATTTCTGAAGATGAATCTAGTTATAGAGACGTTCACTCCAGTGCTATCTGGAGACTAAAGACTAAAAGATCTTAACATGTATAGTTTGGAGCAGAGAAGGGAAAGGGGGGACATGATAGAAATCTTCAAATATATCAAGGGTTTTAACATAGTACAGGAGGGAAATTTTCTTCAAAGGAAAACAAGTAATAAACACGAGGACATGCACTGAAACTGGAGGGAGGTAGGTTCAGGGGAAATGTTAGAAAGAATAACTTCACAGAAAGGGTAGTGGATAAGTGGAATAGCCTCCCATCAGTGGTGGTAGAGGCTAAGACAGTAGAACAATTTGAACATGCTTGGGATAGGCACATGAATATCCTTACAAAGAAATAAAGATAAAAAAGGGTTGAGATTACCTGAAGGATAAAAAAGGGGCAGACTAGATGGGCCAGATGGTTCTTATCTGCTGTCAAATTCTATGTTTCTATGTTTCTATCTCCTGCTCCTTTACTGTACATAAAAGACAAGCAGCAACTTTAAACATGATGAACACAACCTCTACTGAATATATGTGACCTTAGATGCCTTCAGGTATGTGTGAGTGTGATGTCCTGCAGTAGCGTGCACTACCTATTACACTGTTGCTTATTGCTGACAACAACTCTTATCCTGAATAAACATCCAGCCACCTTAAGAATAAACTGTTTGGCTTCAACTCCATTCCACATTCTGGAACATATCAATGAGTTCTAGGCCCAGACATCATAGGTGCCAAAGAACCCTGCAATTGAAGAAAACAGTGAGTCCTGGGTTTGGAACAGTCTGCAGCAGGCTCTATTTAGCACCAATAGCAGCCATCTGGAATCTGCTGAAATTGAAAAGCTAAAAGAATTCTGCTACATGAAAGTTCACTATGGAGCTGCAGCACAAGCGATAGAAACTGTGGAAGACTAAAACTGCACCAGATAACAATCCTAAACCTGATGAAGTACGATGAGTCATGGGAACCCTAGGCTCAACCCTAGGCTCAACTGTGGAGCAACACAAGTAATCCATATTTAATAGGAAAGTGTCAGCATATGACAAGTGGATAGCCCTGTAGACAGCATGATAAGACATACTGTAGGTCTTGTGAGGAGGATACATTTAAGGCATACACCGAGACTGATTTGGAGATGGATGCAGGTCATGCAGAGGCTGCAGCTTTGCAAGCAGCTACTGGCTTAGTCACTTATTTTCTGTAATCATGCCCTGCTTAGCCAACTCTGCCTGCCCTCAAATGCCTGCAGCCTGCCAATCAGGTTGCGGCTTGTGGCACCGTATATGAGCATGCAGGATAGGCTCTGTAAATGTGAAGAATGGGTCCTGCACATGTGCAGTTGCAGCGCATCGTCAGGCTTACCGTGTTGGTAATTGCCTCACTATTAAAAGCATACTCTGCTCTGAGTATTAGACCAGATAGCAGGCCTGAACTCTAACACTAATGTGATAGCTATGTGTATGGTAATTACTTTCAGCATAGAGTAGGAGTTGCTGAATAGTGGGGTCCCGTGCCAGGGGCTGCAGGCTTAAATGCATTGATCAATACATGAAGTAAATATCCACTGTTTATTATTGTTAGTAAATTTAGTGAGTTTACTGATTGAATAGCTCTGGTGCAGGCAGTGAGGCCAAGCACCCCTAGCATTGGCACATACAGATGCGTGTGGTACTATGGAAGAAAAACAATACATAGGTCCACATTTTTTTTTTTTTAATGTTTACCAATAACTTCAGAAGAATGACAAATGTTTACTCCATTGGAGCAAAAAGCAAAGTAATACGCCTTTCACATTGCACTTTTAAACCGGTATATTGCCGTTTTTTTCCCATTTTAAAACGTTTAAGGATGCAATGTGAAAGTGCCAAAGTTGATTTACCGGTTAAAGATAACCGGTATTTCAACACGGTTAAAAAGCAGAGTCCTACACGTTTTAAAGCCGTTTTTTAGCCTGTGTGAATGGCTCTATTTCAATGGCTTGAAACGTGTCCCTTGGGGGTTAAACGGGTTGAATTTTGAATGGTATTAAATGATTTTTAAAACGGTTTTCACCTGCAATGTGAAAGGTCTCAAGGCTCAGACCCATTTTAAAGTCCCATTTAAGAATACCGTGTTATTACCCATTTCTGCAATGTGAAAGCAGTATCATTGATAAAATAATCTGACAATATGAAAATAAGAGCATAACAACATTCCTAAAGAAGTATGGAAATGAGCATCAATAACAACAATACAAAATACAAAATGAGCATCACTAACAACAATACAAAATTAGCATCACTAACAACAATACAAAATGAGCATCACTAACAACAATACAAAATACAAAATGAGCATCACTAACAACAATACAAAATGAGCATCAATAAACAACACACCAAAGCAAAACAGTTTGAGTGTGCCAACCACAAAATTGTGAAAAAAGCAAGATCTATGCTGCATGTATATGGGTTTGGGCAGAGACAGTGTCTATGGCAGTATACCCAAAGAATCGTGAACCCACAGTTGCGGTACAAGGAAAGACACAAATACTATAGCTAAACATCAATCATTGCTGAACATTTTGATACAAATAATACGCTCACATACTGCACCCAAAGAGAGAAGACATAAGCTAGATCTGAAATTGGTGGACTATATCATGCTCAGATATTGACGAGAAGGCAAGGGATACAGGCTCTGGAATAACACAAGGGAAATGCTCATAAAGTCAAGAGTTCTATTCCAAGTACAGGTAAGAGCACCATCCAAAATACAACTTACAAAAGAACTAGAAAAGTGTATAGAAGTTTAGAAAAGTGTATAAATAAATAAATATATGCGCCGCTCCTAAACACAGATGGACTCTTACTCTTGGAACTGCTTCCTTCTGTGACGGTTTTTAAATTGAGGACTGTTTAACCATAGGCCTGTAATCAATTTCTGAAGATAAATCTAGTTATAGAGACGTTCACTCCAGTGCTATCTGGAGACTAAAGACTAAAAGATCTTAACATGTATAGTTTGGAGCAGAGAAGGGAAAGGGGGGACATGATAGAAATCTTCAAATATATGAAGGGTGTTAACATAGTACAGGAGTGAAATTGTCTTCAAAGGAAAAGAAGTAATAAAACATGAGGACATGCACTGAAACTGGAGGGAGGTAGGTTCAGGGGAAATGTTAGAAAGAATAACTTCACAGAAAGGGTAGTGGATAAGTGGAATAGCCTCCCATCAGTGGTGGTAGAGGCTAAGACAGTAGAACAATTTAAACATGCTTGGGATAGGCATATGAATATCCTTACAAAGAAATAAAGATAAAAAAGGGTTGAGATTACCTGAAGGATAAAAAAGGGGCAGACTAGATGGACCAGATGGTTCTTATCTGCTGTCAAATTCTATTTTTCTATGTTTCTATCTCCTGCTCCTTTACTGTACATAAAAGCCAAGCAGCAACTTTAAACATGATGTCACACCAGGGGGCTTAGTCGACAAGACTGAGGCCTCTGGTGGGGACCTGGACCGGTACCTGAACTGGGGAGGTTGGAGAGGACCCTTGCGCATGAACTGCGCGACAGTGCACCCAGAGCCAATAAGCAGTCAGAGGTAAAAGTACAACCAGATTTATTATGCAGAAGGTTGTAACGGTACAGGCAGTAAAGTATGCAGGAGTAATGACAGTTCATGCAGATTGCAATACTTTACAGATATGATGAATGTAGTATCGATGGTGGAACATCGGATGGATATCGGATATGGAGACTGTGGGTCCGGAATGACGGACGGAAGATAGGAGCTTGACTGTGGGTCCGGAATGACGGACGGAAGCTTGACTGTGGGTCCGGAATGTCGGACTATCGATGGTGGAACATCGGAGGCGGATGATGCTGGAGCATCGGAGAACCAGAGTCCCGGAGCTAGGCTTGGTCGCTGGGCTGACGAGGCAGGCTCACAGGTGATGGAATAACCTGGACTTCAACAGGAGATGGAATAACCTGGAATACACTGCAGCATGGAAGACAACACCAGCAGAGAAATACACTTGCACGGAGACAAGGACAGCTGACCATACACAGGAGACAACTGAAGCACTAGCATTGATCTGAGAGCTCCCAGCATACTTATACCCACTGGGTGGCCAGGATTGGCCGGGCAGGTATGACAGGGAGATCAGATCAAACAGGATTGGACGGGAATGACATGTGACTGGGAAAACATGGCAGCCCCCATGTCAGGCTATGGCGGGAAAGTGTGTTTGTGCACACCATGCTGGATACTGGAAGCAATGGCGGCGGACGGATGGATTGCCGTGCACTGAGTACTGTCACTGGGGACAAGGAGAGCGGTGCGCCGCGCAGCCGCGGACTCAGCAGCGCTGAGCAGACTGGAGGATGGCAGCGGTGATGGCGCACGGCAGACAGGACGCCGGCAGGGGTGACGTCTGGACCGCAAGCTGAACCTGCGGAGGCACTTAGCCGGTAAGAAAGTCTGTCTGAGAGCTCGGATCGTGACAGCACCCCCCCCCTTTAAGGGTGGCCCCAGGACACCTTTTAGGCTTGCGGGGAAACTTGGAGTGGAACGCCCGGATGAGTCTGGGAGCATGGACATCGATGGCATTGGTCCAGGATCGTTCTTCGGGGCCGTAGCCCTTCCAATCGATCAGATATTGCAGACGACCATATCGGATGCGAGAGTCCAAGATCTTACTGACCTCATATTCTGTTCCACGCTGGGTGCAAACCTTAGGAGCCTTGGGGAGCTTGGAATGAAAGCGATTCAAGACCAGCGGCTTGAGCAGCGAAATGTGGAATGTAGCTGGCACTTTCAAATAGGGCGGCAATTTGAGCTTGTAAGCTACTGGATTGACGACTCGCTCAACTGGGAAAGGACCAATATATCGGGGAGCGAACTTCATCGATGGCACTCTCAATCGAAGATTCTTGGTTGACAACCGGACACGATCTCCGGGACGGAGGGCTGGCACAGCTCTGCGTTTCCTGTCGGCAAATTTTTTGTACCTGCTTGAAGCCTTCAGGAGTGAAGAACGAATAAGCTTCCAGGATTTGACGAATTGCCGGATGGTCGTGTCGACCGCTGGAACAGAGGACACAGGTTGCAGAGTGAAGTCAGGAACTCGAGGATGAAACCCATAGTTGGCAAGGAATGGAGTCACATTAGATGAAGAATGATATTGGTTATTATGGCAGAACTCTGCCCATGGAAGGAGTTGAGCCCAGTCATCTTGGGAAGAAGAGACATATGTGCGGAGAAATGCTTCAAGGTCCTGATTCACCCTCTCCGTTTGGCCATTGGTTTGAGGGTGGTAGGCTGTGGAAAACTTTAACTTGATTTGAAGCAGGGAGCACAGGCTTCGCCAGAATTTGGCTACGAATTGGACTCCTCTATCAGAGATGATTTCAAGAGGCAGTCCATGAAGCTTGAATATCTCTTTGATGAAGAGCTGGGACAGCTTGGAAGCTGACGGAAGACCGGTGAGGGGAACGAAGTGAGCCATCTTGGTGAACCGATCAACAATCACCCAGATGGTGGTGAACTTGTCAGACTCTGGAAGATCAGTTACAAAGTCCATAGAAATATGCGTCCAAGGACGATGTGGCACTGACAGTGGCATCAATTGCCCAGGAGGAGACTGACGACTGGTCTTGTGCTGAGCACATTTAGCACAAGAGGAAACAAAGTCCTGTACATCCTGTTTGAGGGACGGCCACCAGTAGGACCTGGTGATAAACTCGTAAGTTTTCTGAATGCCTGCATGGCCAGCGAATTTTGAAGAATGCGCCCAACAGAGCAACTTCTTTCTTAGAGCTGGCTTTACATATCTTTTCCCTGTAGGGGGCGTGAGATTTGAAACTCTCGTTGCGGAGAATGCCACTGGATCAATAATAAAGTGTTGATGTGTGGACTTAGACTCACTTTCTTGCTCCCATGAGCGGGAAAGGGCATCAGCTTTTCGGTTTTGTGTCCCTGGACAGAACGACAGCTTGAAACGGAACCTGGAAAAGAAAAGTGTCCATCTG
Source organism: Crinia signifera (assembly GCF_055691185.1). NCBI lineage: Eukaryota > Metazoa > Chordata > Amphibia > Anura > Myobatrachidae > Crinia > Crinia signifera. Next base: position 327,117,712 of record NC_139218.1, on the reverse strand, counting down.
GCTTGACGGGGATTTAAACATTGAGCAGACTTGAGATACAGAAGATTCTTGTGGTCTGTGATAATTGTGATCTCATGAACAGCGCCCTCTAGAAGATATCTCCATTCTTCTAATGCCAACTTGATGGCGAGAAGCTCTTGGTCACCGATGGCATAATTACGCTCTGCAGGCAGGAACTTACGGGAGTAGAACCCACAGGGATGAAGACGACCATCGGGCGCTTTCTGCGAGAGGACTGCCCCAACACCCACGGAGGAGGCATCAACCTCGAGAATAAAGGGCAAGGTGGTATCAGGTTGTCTTAAAACAGGAGCGGAAGTGAACCTCTGTTTCAACAGATGGAAGGCTTCGATGGCTTCTGCCGGCCACTTCGCTGGATTAGACCCCTTTTTAGTCAAGGCAGTGATGGGAGCCACAATAGAAGAGAAGTTACGAATGAATTTTCTGTAATAATTGGCAAAACCCAGGAAACGTTGAATACCTTTCAGCGAAGAGGGAATTGGCCAATCTTGGATGGCCTGCAGTTTTCCTGGGTCCATTTGAAGACCAGAACCGGAGACAATGTACCCTAGGAAGGGTATAGACTTCACCTCGAAGACACACTTCTCCAGTTTACAGTAGAGATGATTAGCTCGCAGCCGGGACAGAACCTCTTTGACCCAATAACGATGTTCTGTGATGTTATTGGCGTAGATTAAAATGTCATCGAGATATACAACTACATGACGATACAGAATGTCCCGAAAAATCTCATTGACATAGTGCTGGAACACGGCTGGGGCATTGCTGAGCCCAAAGGGCATGACGAGGTACTCATAGTGGCCGTCTCTGGTATTAAACGCCGTCTTCCACTCGTCGCCCTCTCGTATGCGGATGAGATTGTATGCCCCCCTCAGATCGAGTTTCGTAAAGATGGTTGCACCGCTGACACGGTCAAACAGCTCGGTGATGAGGGGCAACGGATATCGGTTCTTTACTGTAATGTCATTGAGGCCGCGATAATCAATGCAGGGACGTAGGCCTCCATCCTTCTTTTTGACGAAGAAGAATCCTGCGCCAGCAGGAGAAGTCGAAGGACGGATGAATCCCTTTGCCAGATTTTCCTTGATGTAATTGGTCATGGCTTGAGTCTCTGGAAGAGAGAGAGGATAGGTTCTACCTCTGGGTGGTTCTTTGCCTGGGATAGAGACTGTCGCATCAGGAATCCTACTGCCATCCACAGCAGTAAGGAAGACAGTCTTGGAAAGACTTTCAGTGGGCAACCCCCACTTGCGGACCAGTTCTGCAGTAACGAAGTTGCCAGCGGCACCGGAATCAAGAAGTGCGGAAACAATCTTGAAATGCTGACCAACTTGTAGGGAAACTGGAAGGACACAATCGGTTGCTTATGGAGAGGACTTAATTACTCCTAGCCTACCCTCTCCTTGACGGGCTAGGAGGAGGAGTTTTCCTGACGCTTTGGGCATGCAGAAATTTGATGTGCAGGATCGGCACAATACAGGCAGAGCTGTGCCAACCGTCGACGTCGACGTTCTCCTGGAGACAAACGGAAACGGTTTATCTCCATTGGTTCTTCTTTGGAATGGACCGCAGGAGCAGTGGGTAAAGAAGGCGGAGGAGTTGGCACTTTAACTGGAGCGCTCTTGTGACGTTCTATAGCCCTTTCTCGGAAGCGTAGGTCCACTTTAACACACAATGAAATAAGGTCACTTAGACCTGAAGGTAAGTCTCTTGTAGCGAGTTCATCCTTGATACGATCGGATAGGCCATGCCAGAAAGCTGCGTATAAGGCCCCATCACACCAGGAGAGTTCAGACGCCAGAATCTGGAACTGGACCAGATATTGCCCGACGGAGCGGGATCCCTGTCTGAGACGGAGGAGTTCAGTGGAGGCAGATGCTGATCGCCCAGGCTCATCGAAGATACGCCGGAATGTTGACACGAAGTCCTTGTAATTGGACAGGATGGCATCAGATCTTTCCCATAAGGGAGACGCCCATTCTAACGCTGCTCCACACAGGAGGGAGATGATGTAGGCGATCTTGACCCTTTCAGTAGGGAAGTTGCTGGGTTGCAGCTCGAAGTGAATCTCACACTGATTGAGAAAACCTCGACAGGTCTTGGGGTTCCCATCATACTTGGTGGGGACAGACAGATGAAGGCGAGGTGCAGCAGCCATTGCAGGAGGATGAACAGGACTTGGAAGTTCTCTGACAGGCTCAGGGCCACTGAGAGTGGTCTGTAGCTTATCCAGCCGGGAAGACAGATCTTGCAGACAATGAATCACTTGGCTCTGCGCAGCCTCTTGCTGATCCAAGCGAACAGCCAGTTGCTGTACAGGGCTGGGTGGAGAAGCTTGGTTTGCGGCTGGATCCATTTGGCTAGTGCTTACTGTCACACCAGGGGGCTTAGTCGACAAGACTGAGGCCTCTGGTGGGGACCTGGACCGGTACCTGAACCGGGGAGGTTGGAGAGGACCCTTGCGCATGAACTGCGCGACAGTGCACCCAGAGCCAATAAGCAGTCAGAGGTAAAAGTACAACCAGATTTATTATGCAGAAGGTTGTAACGGTACAGGCAGTAAAGTATGCAGGAGTAATGACAGTTCATGCAGATTGCAATACTTTACAGATATGATGAATGTAGTATCGATGGTGGAACATCGGATGGATATCGGATATGGAGACTGTGGGTCCGGAATGACGGACGGAAGATGGGAGCTTGACTGTGGGTCCGGAATGACGGACGGAAGCTTGACTGTGGGTCCGGAATGTCGGACTATCGATGGTGGAACATCGGAGGCGGATGATGCTGGAGCATCGGAGGACCAGAGTCCCGGAGCTAGGCTTGGTCGCTGGGCTGACGAGGCAGGCTCACAGGTGATGGAATAACCTGGACTTCAACAGGAGATGGAATAACCTGGAATACACTGCAGCATGGAAGACAACACCAGCAGAGAAATACACTTGCACGGAGACAAGGACAGCTGACCATACACAGGAGACAACTGAAGCACTAGCATTGATCTGAGAGCTCCCAGCATACTTATACCCACTGGGTGGCCAGGATTGGCCGGGCAGGTATGACAGGGAGATCAGATCAAACAGGATTGGACGGGAATGACATGTGACTGGGAAAACATGGCAGCCCCCATGTCAGGCTATGGCGGGAAAGTGTGTTTGTGCACACCATGCTGGATACTGGAAGCAATGGCGGCGGACGGATGGATTGCCGTGCACTGAGTACTGTCACTGGGGACAAGGAGAGCGGTGCGCCGCGCAGCCGCGGACTCAGCAGCGCTGAGCAGACTGGAGGATGGCAGCGGTGATGGCGCACGGCAGACAGGACGCCGGCAGGGGTGACGTCTGGACCGCAAGCTGAACCTGCGGAGGCACTTAGCCGGTAAGAAAGTCTGTCTGAGAGCTCGGATCGTGACACATGATGAACACAACCTCTACTGAATATATGTGACCTTAGATGCCTTCAGGTATGTGTGAGTGTGATGTACTGCAGTAGCGTGCACTACCTATTACACTGTTGCTTATTGCTGACAACAACTCTTATCCTGAATAAACATCCAGCCACCTTAAGAATAAACTGTTTGGCTTCAACTCCATTCCACATTCTGGAACATATCAATGAGTTCTAGGCCCAGACATCATAGGTGCCAAAGAACCCTGCAATTGAAGAAAACAGTGAGTCCTGGGTTTGGAACAGTCTGCAGCAGGCTCTATTTAGCACCAATAGCAGCCATCTGGAATCTGCTGAAATTGAAAAGCTAAAAGAATTCTGCTACATGAAAGTTCACTATGGAGCTGCAGCACAAGCGATAGAAACTGTGGAAGACTAAAACTGCACCAGATAACAATCCTAAACCTGATGAAGTACGATGAGTCATGGGAACCCTAGGCTCAACCCTAGGCTCAACTGTGGAGCAACACAAGTAATCCATATTTAATAGGAAAGTGTCAGCATATGACAAGTGGATAGCCCTGTAGACAGCATGATAAGACATACTGTAGGTCTTGTGAGGAGGATACATTTAAGGCATACACCGAGACTGATTTGGAGATGGATGCAGGTCATGCAGAGGCTGCAGCTTTGCAAGCAGCTACTGGCTTAGTCACTTATTTTCTTTAATCATGCCCTGCTTAGCCAACTCTGCCTGCCCTCAAATGCCTGCAGCCTGCCAATCAGGTTGCGGCTTGTGGCACCGTATATGAGCATGCAGGATAGGCTCTGTAAATGTGAAGAATGGGTCCTGCACATGTGCAGTTGCAGCGCATCGTCAGGCTTACCGTGTTGGTAATTGCCTCACTATTAAAAGCATACTCTGCTCTGAGTATTAGACCATATAGCAGGCCTGAACTCTAACACTAATGTGATAGCTATGTGTATGGTAATTACTTTCAGCATAGAGTAGGAGTTGCTGAATAGTGGGGTCCCGTGCCAGGGGCTGCAGGCTTAAATGCATTGATCAATACATGAAGTAAATATCCACTGTTTATTATTGTTAGTAAATTTAGTGAGTTTACTGATTGAATAGCTCTGGTGCAGGCAGTGAGGCCAAGCACCCCTAGCATTGGCACATACAGATGCGTGTGGTACTATGGAAGAAAAACAATACATAGGTCCACATTTTTTTTTTAATGTTTACCAATAACTTCAGAAGAATGACAAATGTTTACTCCATTGGAGCAAAAAGCAAAGTAATACGCCTTTCACATTGCACTTTTAAACCGGTATATTGCCGTTTTTTTCCCATTTTAAAACGTTTAAGGATGCAATGTGAAAGTGCCAAAGTTGATTTACCGGTTAAAGATAACCGGTATTTCAACACGGTTAAAAAGCAGAGTCCTACACGTTTTAAAGCCGTTTTTTAGCCTGTGTGAATGGCTCTATTTCAATGGCTTGAAACGTGTCCCTTGGGGGTTAAACGGGTTGAATTTTGAATGGTATTAAATGATTTTTAAAACGGTTTTCACCTGCAATGTGAAAGGTCTCAAGGCTCAGACCCATTTTAAAGTCCCATTTAAGAATACCGTGTTATTACCCATTTCTGCAATGTGAAAGCAGTATCATTGATAAAATAATCTGACAATATGAAAATAAGAGCATAACAACATTCCTAAAGAAGTATGGAAATGAGCATCAATAACAACAATACAAAATACAAAATGAGCATCACTAACAACAATACAAAATTAGCATCACTAACAACAATACAAAATGAGCATCACTAACAACAATACAAAATACAAAATGAGCATCACTAACAACAATACAAAATGAGCATCAATAAACAACACACCAAAGCAAAACAGTTTGAGTGTGCCAACCACAAAATTGTGAAAAAAGCAAGATCTATGCTGCATGTATATGGGTTTGGGCAGAGACAGTGTCTATGGCAGTATACCCAAAGAATCGTGAACCCACAGTTGCGGTACAAGGAAAGACACAAATACAGGTCGAGTATCCCGTATCCGAATATCCGTTATCCAAATTATTCCGAAATACGGACTTTCCAGAAAGTGAAAATTTTTTTTTTTTTTTGCTAAAAACTCACTTGTAACAGTAACTCATTTGTAACTCATTTGTAACAGCATCACTGGGGACATGATATGTAACTGGCACTATATATGTGCAAGACAATGATTGCTTGGCATTCAAATTCAGTGCTGAGATAGTACACAAATTTTGTTTCACATTTTGAAACCTTGTTTTTTGAACAATTAAAATATATTTGTGTGTATTTTATGTGGTAATAAAATATATTTGTGTGTATATTATGTGTTTATACAGCATAAATGCAAGATACTTCAAAATACATCATTGAAATATTAAAATATTCCGAAATACGAAATAATCCGTTATCCAAAATTCTCCTGGTCCCGAGCATTTTGGATAAGGGATACTCAACCTGTACTATAGCTAAACATCAATCATTGCTGAACATTTTGATACAAATAATACGCTCACATACTGCACCCAAAGAGAGAAGACATAAGCTAGATCTGAAATTGGTGGACTATATCATGCTCAGATATTGACGAGAAGGCAAGGGATACAGGCTCTGGAATAACACAAGGGAAATGCTCATAAAGTCAAGAGTTCTATTCCAAGTACAGGTAAGAGCACCATCCAAAATACAACTTACAAAAGAACTACAAAATTAATTGTTACATTGGATATGCCAAATTAAGAGTGCACCCCATCCGAGTTTCTTTTTTCTTCTTTTGTTTATGATATGCCAAATGCAGCAGAAAGCATGTATAAAATAGAGCAGACAGATCTAAACCCAGCAACAAAGAAGAAGTTTTCTGAGAAATAATAAAGGGAAATCACCCAAGAGAGATTCTGAAAAAATTGCAAACATCACATTCTGTGAACACCAAAATATTTAAGAAGCAAAGTCAAGCAATGAGTGTGAAGAATGAAAATCAGCAATAGAAAGAGATGGCATCCTTAAATTGCATCGGTACATGAACTGTAGTAAATAGACCAAGTCCAGTAAAACAGTCAAGAATGGGTGGAATTTCTGCAGTGGCAGTTCTTACCTCCGCTGCCACCACTGCTGGTCCCCGCCAGTCCCCGCCAACACCGTCACCTGCTGGTCCCGATCCCCGTCACAGGGAACTTCTTCGGTACTGCGCATGCCCTGGTCCCCAGCCTCTATGGGCTACTTCAGGAGCAGACCGTAGAAGCATTTTGATGGTCCCAGGTCAGTATCGTCCGCTGTACTGTGCCTGCATAGAACCCATTTTTATGGGTTGCCCCGCAGCAGCCCATAGAGAGGCATCTCGGATGGAGGGAACAAATCTCAATGGGATTGCCTTGAGCGACTGGCAGTTCAGACTTCCAATAGGAAGTTACTGCCAGTCACAGCAAAGCCAGTGCATCCTCACAGTCTGCATCTGGCTTCACACAGTGGCGGATTTTACCTGGGGGGCTGCAGCCCATAGGTAAAAACCTCCACTGATTTCTTCTGTAAAAAGCTGAATGCAGATTGAACTATTGCACTCTAAAAAGATCATCTGTTCCCAAATGGATATACACAGATGACTGGGACTGGTTAAGATGAGATCTTCTCCTCAGTGCATTACATTTAGTAATTGCCATACCTGTCCTGTATGACTTATCGGTATACCAATTAGACTTCAAATCCACACTACTGTGAGCATTTGTCCCTACAGGGAGAAGTGTGTTTACTACATAATCATTTCTGAGGGGCCCCTGATTCTGATTATCACAAAATTAAGAATAACTCTGAGAGAGGCATCCTTGTTGAATTCACTGAAAATGGCGGGTGGGGTCAAGAATCTGGATGGTACCTCTGAGTCGAAATAGCAAAAAATTAGGGCTATCTTCTTGATCTTTGGATGGACTTATCAGCTTGTTGTAGAGGGATGACTACTCTCTGTCCTATACAATGTTTCCCCTTTAAATTCAATCTCGTAAATGTGAGCTCCTAAGAACAAGAAGCATCTTAATAATCTAGGAGCCTATTTCATGAACTCCTTCCAAAACTTTGAATGCAGACACAAGATGTTTATGGTCTGTGACAAATATGACCTTCAGCTCTTACTCCTTATATAAAGATTAAAGCTTCCCAATCATTTGTTGCAAAATGTTGTCCTTCTATTGTTAGTGATAACAATGCAAATGCATTTGGTCCCGGACTGGGATCCGACAAAGTTTGTGATAAGACTGTCCATATTCCATAGTCAGGCATCATGTTTCAACTTGATAGGTAGGTAGGTATAAATGGTACAAAGTACATGAGGACTGTGTCCAATGTGATCAGCTACTCATTGAATATACACTATTTAGACAAAAGTGATTGGACTCTGACAGCAAATAGATCAAGATGGCAGGTGGCATTATCATCCTGATAAATACATTTGTTGTTTCTGCAGAGCTGCCACAGACTTATTGAAACATCTCTATAATTCTTAGAGTTAATGTGACCATGCATTACTAGTGGACCCATGCCAAACAAGCTGAAACAGCCCCACAGCATAGCACCTCCACCTCCATGTTTTCCTGTAGGTACTGTAGACTCTGGCATCAGATGTTCTCCTGGCTATTGACAAATCCAAGCCCTTCCATCTGATCTGTAAATCATAATTCATCACTCCATAACACTCGCTGCCATTATTCCACTATTGTGCACCCTTTACACCATTGTACCCGCTGTGCTGCATTCTTCTATGTAATTTGAGGTTTATGATCAGCTGCTCACCTATAATATCCAAGTGCATGGGCCTCACTATGAAGTGTTCTTGTTAAAAACCGACACATTACTGGCCATTTGGAACAATGGTATACATTCACTGTCATTTAATTTTGTAGCGGAGAACCAGGGCTTTCCAACGAGCCCAGCCCCGTGTCTCTAGCCCCCCGGAAACCGGAGATATCGCCTGGCAAAGCTGTAACGTTTTTCCCTATAGGATAATATGTGACCCGTTAATTCCGCCCCCCACCCGTTTCCGACGGCTGCCAGTCCACCCCCCCCCCCCCTGGCATCACAGTCTCTTTATCTGCTGTCGTTGGATCTACTGGATAGTAGAGACAATGTTGCTGAGTGATAGAAACACTGTATTTAGTATATATCCAGTAGATACAACGACAGCAGATAAAGAGACTGGGACGTTTATTTATTTTCAGTGGGTACTTACACTGATTGGTACGGAGGACAGAATAGACAACAGCAACACTGTGCAATATTTTAATCACTTTATTTCTATGAATTTGCACATATACATGTTTGTCTATATTTTGCTGGCTTGCAGCATTTTTAACTAATACAAATAAAAGCTATATTTTAATCTTGAATTTGTCGGGGGATACTCTCAATAGAATGAACACATTAGATATCAGCTTAATGAGTGCCCCGAATTAGGAATCCTTTATCTCTTCTCTTTTGTATCATGTGTAAGGGGCAAGTATAATGGGGTCTAGTATTTTGTTGCATAATGTGTAGAAGTTGTATATGGTGTTGTACACTACACTCAAGGACATGCCCCCTGTTGAGTGGCCACACCCCCTTTTCCGGCGCGCGCACAATTACATCCTTCACTTTTGTCGCCATGGTGGGCCTGCGTATTTTAAATGCCAGGGCCTATTTTTAATCCCATTACCACCCTCTCTCTGCCGCTCTCTTAGCATGTACACTGGCACCACTAACACCGCCTCTTCCCCACCTAAACCCTATTTTATCATGGTGCCCCCCCTGTCATTTTATCCTGGATCTGCCTCTGTATACACTTGATGGCCCCTGCTCTTGTGCAGCTCCCTGGTTAGAACTCTGGAAAGTGTACTGCAGTTTCAGGGGTCTTCTAGGGCAAAGTACATTACTGTAATGATTGTTCTTCTTCCACGCATTAACGACAAAAGACAAAGTGGATTTAGGGATCTTCTTAACATCTGCGATGCTTCTCACACCCATATCTATGATTGCGCAGCCTATGATTAACTTCTTTTTAAACTCGTGAGCTCCTTCCAGCAAGCCATTTCATTAGTAAAGCTGTGCGTTGGTCAAATGCAACTGGAAATACTGTAAATGAAAAAAGTTAATAATACTGTAGAGACAAAAACAAACACATGCAAACTATGGGCCCAAATTAGTATAGATCGCAGAAGTCCAAAAATCACTAAAAGCAGGTGATTTTTTAACTGCTGCACGGGCTCAGTGCACGTGTGCGATGTTTAAAACAGGGAATGCATCCTGGAAGAGTGTGATCATAGTTTCACTGGCAGCGGCAGGTGGCGATGCTGCAGTTTGGGGGAGTAAGCATACATGTAAGCACTTGCTTATGTCCACACGAGTGGGGTGACCCTATACTACCCTTGGACCATTTGGGAACTTTTGGAGCACTGTTTCCTTAGAACCTACCCAACACGTTTGGAGGAAGATGGTTATGCATTGTTGATATTACAATAGTGTGTTGCACGCCGCCGTCCGGGCTGCAAGGCACCCGGACGGACGGCGGATGCGGCATTGAGTGACGCGGCCGGGGACGTTGCCAAGCAGCGTCCCAAGCCTCACTCTGGCGCTAAGCGTCGGGACGTTGCTAGGCAACGTTCCCGAGCTCCCGCGTGGCGGCCGCAGACACGCGCACCTGACGTCAGTCAGGTGGCGCGAAAATTAAATAAATAGCCGGCGTCTGCTGGGCACAGACGCCGGTTATAGCTTTTGGTCTTTTCTCTGCCAAAGCACGCTTCCCGGCCCCCGAGGCTTCCAGGTCCTCGGTCCTAGTGACCTGTCAGCTCCAGTGTCCTGCTCCTTTCAGTGTCCTGTCTGCTGCAGTGCCCTACTTCTGCCTGTGTCCCAGCTTCGGCCAGTATCCTGCATCTGCCAAGCCATTCGCAACTTCTAGAGGCCAGCTTCAGCGTGAGCTTGCGTTCGGCCCACTTCTTCCATCATCCGTGGGTCACGTAAGTGCTCCTTTGGAGCCTTGGTCTCTATTTCTCATATTCAGTGGTCCGCCGTGGCCGTGCCCCTCCGTGGGCTTACTTTTCATTGTCCTGTTCCTTCTCGTGGCCCGCCGTGGCCATGCCCCTCCGTGGGCTTACTTTTCCTTGTCCTGTTCCTGCCCGTGGCCCGCCGTGGCCGTACCCCGCAGTGGGTACAGTGTTATCCTCACCAGCTGTTATCCCTCTTATTCCACCTCCCATTAGTCGATTATCCTATCCATTAGGCAGGGAGTGTTCCTTGGGTTTACAGTGTTTTGAGGAGTCGTGGTGCTTCCTGCTGGGGATTCCTCTACCGGTCCTCCTTGTGTCTGCGACTCGGTCGCATCCCGGTTTGGCCAGGTGCCGGCAGTCAGGGGTCTACTTCCAGCTAGGCCCGGTAGCCAGTGGTCCTCTTGAGTACCCTGTGGCGATCGTCTACCCCTTGTCCATTCCTAAGTCCTGGCTGCATCGGGGTCGGAGCGGGCTTAACTCGCTCCTTTGGACGTGGCGGCCACAGGTGAAGCCTAGCTCTGCAGGGGTTTACCATCTGCCTCAGGGGCTCAATAGAGTTAGAGTAGCATCCGCTGTGGCCGTCCTAACCGGCGGTCCCGGCTGCGGGCTCACGCCTGACCACCTGCTCTCACCACCAACATTTACTCCCCAGGTCCCGGTGGACACCATAACAAGTGTTCTGTTCTCCCTTTTTTGCATATTCGAACTACCTAATTGGAGAGGATAAAAAGTAGAGATCATCCATTTGGGACAGTACTTTCAGCGCAAGTAGACTACTTCTGTTGTATTATTAATTTGGTACTTGTTTCCTAGCCCACGATATTCAGTCATATGGCATTGTATTCAATTTAAAATTGTATACCATTGTATATGGCATACAATGCAATGCGATGCGATTTTAAATTGTATATACATATTTTAATTGTATAAGCACCTTAATAGGTGCTTACAATGTTAAATGCACCCCCACGCCACCGTCATTATCAACGCCAACCCGAAGCGCGGCGAGCGCAGTGAGCCGGCGAGGGTCGGCGGTACGCGTCCTCTGACTTTTCATACCCCCACTATCCACGTCGTGGAGTTGATTTTATATAGTGTGGTGAGCGCAGCGAGCCCCGCGAGGGGCAGCGCATTACTTCACATGTATTCCGCGTCCCCTCGCTGCGCTCGCCACGCTTCAGGCACTATATAAAATCAACTCCACACTGACGTGGATAGTGGGGGTATGAAAAGGTCGGAGGACGCGTACCGCTGACGCTCGCCACGCTTCGGGTTGGCGTTGATAGTACGGGTGGCGTGGGGGTGCTTTTAACATTGTAAGCACCTATTACGGTGCTTATACAATTATTTATCTCCATGCTGGCGCCGTGAAACTACACAAGAACCAAAATCGTATACCATTGTATATGCCATACAATGGCATACAATTCAATGGTATACAATTTAAAATTGTACAATGGTATACAATTCGATGGTATACAATTTAAAATTGTATAACATCGGCTAACATTGTGTCGCATCGCATACCATCGTATGCCTTATGGGGTGCGATGCGAATGGCGCCGTGCTAGGAAACAAGTACCTAATTTTGTTAGGAGCCAAATAATCTACCAGTATATTTTTGGATTGTGGGAGGAAACCGGAGTACCCGGAGGAAACCCACGCAAGTACAGGGATAATATACAAACTCCGCACAGTTAGGGCCATGGTGGGTGTCGAACCCATGACCTCAGTGCTGTGAGGCAGTAATGCTAACCATTACACCATCCATACTGCCCCACTTTTAATTATTGGCTGTATTTTTGGGGGGCATGATGATGGTCTTGTGTCGCTTGTAAATTGATGCTGGACATGCAGCATATAATAAATGAATTGTAAGAATAAGAATTGTATAATACTGTTTTTGGTGGCTATTGCTGATGGTCTATTTTGCAAAGACCAACATTTTTATTGGTCATTGCTCTAATACATTACTAATTTTCAACACTTTTTTAACCAGTAATAATATAGTGACTCACAAAGAAATGAACAGAACTATAGAGTATATTGAGCTGTATTGAGTAATATGCACAAGAGAAATGATATACAAAAGCCAACAGAAATGCTTGCAATCCCATACATCACATGTCTTCAACCTGTGGCCCTCCAGATATTGTGGAACTACATGTCCCAGCATGCCCTGACAGTTTTGGCATGCTCTTATAGGAAAAAAATGTGGCAATGTATGTTGGGACATGTAGTTTCACAACATCTGGAGGGCCACAGGTTGAAGACCCATGCCATACATCATGGATAAACAGCAAATCTCTATGCTATGGCTTCATGAGAAACAGCACGGTTTTATCCCTAATACACACACTACATGGGTGCGTTACCAGGGCTGGACTGGGACCAGAAACCGGCCCTGGCATTTTCAGCACACAGGCCCACCTAAAGCAGGCGGGACCCTTGTACGGCGAAGCCGCGACACAAAAAAGGGGCGTAGCCTCACAGAAAGGAGGCGTGGCCTTACAGGAAGGAGGCATGGCTTAAAAAAAGGAGGCATTACAAATGATGGAACACACCGTAATGCCCATTACATATTATTTATAAAACACACCATAATGCTCATTACACAGTATGGCACACACCGTAATGCCCATTACACACACACACACACACATATATATATATATAAATATATATATATATATATATATATATATAAACACACACACATATATATATACATACACACATTAACAAACACACATACATACATACATACATACATACATACATATAGTATAGCGTTGAAAATACACTTTTTATGTAGACACTTGTCAAATACATTGAAAGGGGATAAGACCCCAGTGCTTGCTTACTGGAGCACAGTGTGCTCTCTCCAGCGGCTGGCTGCTCACTACATTTCACTGCTGCTGGCTCCCCCCTGCTGCTGGCTGCAGTGGCCGGTTCCCCCCGCCTCTGCAGCGGGCTCAGGAGTCAGGACGGCTGCAGTGCATCATAATGAAGGGTGGCACCGCATGATAATGGGGGGGGCGGCGCCGCTGCATCATGATTGGGGGACGGCGCATGATGATGGGGGGGCGGGCACGGCTGCAGAAAGTTCAAAGAACATCTAAATTCTAAGAACTTTCTGTTCAAAATCGGCCCACAAGGCCATCGACCCTTCTTGCCAGAAGTGCCAGATGGCCAGTTAAGGAGGAGGAGGGAGGGGAATGATAGTATGGCCTGCAGGTCAGATATGGGTCATAAGGTCGACAAGCAAAAGGTTGACATGCATCAAAGTCGGCATGACTGAAGGTCAACATGGGGTTAGGTCGACAGGGACATTAGGTCGACACAAACATTATGTCAACATGCACAAGGTCAAGATGGGGTGTTTCACTTGGACACTAAAAAAGTGCAGAGATTCCCCTTACATGGTTCCTTACGCTTGCCATGCTTTGGGCACGGCGCATGGCACACTATTTTATTCTCCCACTATGTCCTAGTGGATGGAAGAGTATAGGGTAAAAAGGTGGCACTCCTGCGATTGTATGCAGCGGTGCGGTGCAGGGCCCAAAACTCAATTAATAGCAACACTTGTCTCCCTTAATTAGGAAAAAAGAACCAGCACTCACGGTTTTGTAGGAAGATTAGGTATATTTCAAGGACACATCATGTTCATATGTCTGTTGGCCGACCCAACAGCTGTTTCAAATGGCCGGCTGCCAGTTTTCATCAGGTTTGGTAGGGCATGAAATACCACCTGTCTGCACATGTCGGCTCAAAAAAAGTGAAAAACCCCAAGTCGACCTTTTGACTGTCGATCTTGTGCGTGTCGACCTAATTATTATGTCGACTCAATGATCCTGATGACCTAACCCCATGTCGGCCTTCAATCATGTCAACCTTCATGCTTGTCGACCTTCAGTGATAATTTCAGGGTGTAAGATGGGTTGAGTTGGAGTTTGTAGCTCTGCAGTGCAACTATTCATTTGCTTGGCTTCTCTTTAAACTCTTGGATTCGGGAAACCTTAGCTATCAGCATTGTTTACTAATTTAAATCAAATTTTTTAATTCATTATTAAATTTCAATCCATTAAGCAATCAATCAATCAATCAATCAATGCCTTACCTGCTTTCCACTACAAAATCCACTTCATTTCCATGTACTTCCTTTTAATCCTGATGAAGGGGACATGTTTCCTGATACATCCTTATTAAATGTTTGCCACCACTATTAACAAGTCTCTGAGTGCTGCCTCTTTGGACATACTTTTGAGAGTGGATCACACATCATGCGAGAAGGGCACCTGAGCCAGTTTCCCAGCATGGGGACCAAAATGCCGGGGATTTTTTCACTTGGAAGTAGGTGGGATGCGGATATACCTACTCTTCCGGGTGTCCTGGGCAGAGCTGGATTAAGGCTATGGAGAGGGAGGGTTAGGAACTTTGAAGGGGGGGTTAGGGTTGTTGTTCGTGTCCCCTACACAGGACCTGCTTTTCGGCATTAAATGGGGAGTGGAGCCAATATGATGCAACCATGAAGCCACACTTATGGGCAGATCACCTTGCCATTGACCATGTCCCCTATGTGACTGCCACCCCTACCTCCCAGTGGAGGGGGCACAAAGTTGGCAAATATGGGTGACATGCACAGTAATTATTATGAATTCCGTTGTGGATTATATTTTTTATTAGATGGGTTGAAGGTATACATACAGATGGGTGGCAGTGAGAATGTCCCAAATGAGGCAACACAGCAGGTGGTTCTGGGTTTCCCTCCACTGCCGCCGCTGCTATACCCCACCATTGTTTCCCAGCTAGTCCCTGCCGCCGATGCCTGCTGGTCCCCTTTGCTGGTCCTAACCCCTGTCATGGTCAAATGACCAGCGCATGCGCAGTAGCTTCTTCGGTACTGCACATGCGCTGGCCCCCAGCCTCTTCTTCGTCAGCAGTCCATGTTCACGGTCCCGGGTCTGGCTCATTTGCAGTATTGTCCCCGATACTGTGAATGCGCAGAACCCATTTTTATGGGCTACAGCCACAGCAGCCCATAGAGCAGTGTTTTTCAACCCATGTGCCGTGGCACACTAGTGTGCCTTGAGCTGTTCACAAGTGTGCCCCCAGATCTAGAGATGCACAAACCAGTTTACAGCCACCACCAGTCCAACTGTTATTTACTGGTCTCTTCTTTTCATGTAAAGGGCCAATGTGTTTTATTTTTGTTACCTGTGGGGACCAGTGTGATTGTTTTTTTATATGGGGGCCAATATGTTTTTTTTTTTCCTGTGGGGGCCAATGTGTTTGCCCTGTGGGGATCTCCTGGTGTGCCTTGGTAATTTTAAAATCTTATTTAGTGTGCCGCAAGGTAAAAAAGGTTGAAAATCACTGCCATAGAGGCATCCCAGAGGAAAGAGAAACACCTCTCAATGGGACTGCCTTGGGTGACTGGCAGGTCAGACTTCCAATAAGAAGCCACTATCAGTCACAGTGAAGCCAGTGCAGTTTCACATACTGCATCTGTCTTCACACAGTGGTGGGTTTTAGCTGGGAGGGCTGCAGCCCATAGGTAAAAACCACCACTGTGTATAATACAGTACATGAAGTATTTTATAGTGCTAAATTATTATTTTTTTCAAGTATAAACCATACACTGTGGGACTGGTATGTATTCATTGATAGTCTATGCAGTAGACATGAATAATAAAAACATTTGAACGTATCCTAAGTAAATAAACATGCAGTATTAAGTATAGGGTAGAGTGCAAAAGTCATGTGTACTGCATGTAATGAAAGCACCAGGACTTCATGACAAGATGGATCCTCAAGGAAATAATGGATGTTCCACAATTAAATTGTGCAGTTTGAAAAGGCTGTTTGTCCTAAATGCTGTGAACGTATTCAAAGTTGTATGATTTTTTTCAATACATCATATTATTATTTAAGATTTTTAACCTTCTGCAAGTTTCCATAGAAAGACCCATCGTTCTCTTGCAGCCCCCACTCTATCTTGATATTTACTGTGCTGACAGGTCTGAATAATAACCTATTTAGTGAGCCCTCCCTGCACCCCTTCTTCCCCCTGGAGCCATCAGTCCTCATCTTTATTCATTAGTTCACATCAACCGTGACCTGTATGTTCCTCTGAGCCACGTCTATTTCCCGGGAGGAAGTAGGGGCCTTTTAAAAAATGGGAATTGCTAGATCTTGTGCAGGATTGATTGGATGAAATCTTATACAAATGCCCCGTTCGGAGCAAAGATTATCAGAGATGATTTGTAAGTTAACCCTTTGGTTACTTAAAAGATGTTTTGTTACATGGTAGTGTCACCAATAAATACTCACATTTATATATTTTTAACAACTATTGACAGTTACTTTATATATATTATTAATATAATGACTATAAAGCCTATTTACATCGGTGGCTGCTGCCCGAGCACCGACCACTTATTGCAGGGGGGGGGGGCACCGGGGGTATGTGGGGGCTATTATTATGCTGCCGCATGCCACCGGTCTGTGGACGGGAGTCAGGACCCGCAGATCTACTAGTCTGCATCGCGGCACTCCTCTTGGCTCCTTATGAAAAATGTCCCTCATAAAATGGCCGCCCCCTTACAGCAGACAGTTTTCGAGGATGCTAGAGGAGGAGGCTGCAGCCTCCTCTAGCGCTAGGGGGGGGGGGGGCACACAGCACATATAAACATAAATGGAATGTTGTATGTACCAAGGGATCAGCAGCGTTGAAGTGTTTTTTACTGACCTGCTGAAGCAGACTAGCCAATGGGAGTCTGAGGGTGGGCTTATAGAAGATAGACAATCTGGGGTAAATTTACTAAGATGGTAGTTCTATTGAGATGTTGCCCATAGAAACCTTCTAGAGGATAATAGACATAGGGGGAGATTCTCTGAGCTAAAAATGCCGTAAAAACCCCGTTATCGGGGTTTTTATCGCATTTTGGGATGCATTAAGCCCGCGGTAACCCGGCGGGGGGCATCGCCAGAAAAATCGGGCCATGCCCCATAGAAGCAAATGGGCTTCTAAAGCGACCCCCCGCCGCCCCGCACCGACCCACCGCACGGAACCCCGCTGCCCCGCATTGCCCCCCTCACCTGTGTCCCGGACCTGTGACCTCCTCCTCCCTGCACTGATCCTCTTCCGGGTGCAGGGAGGAGGAGAGCCAGCCCCCCCCCCCCCGCGCAGCAGCAGCCATGTAAGGGAGGGAGGGGGGAGCCGCCGGGACCCGCTGACTCACCGCAAAGGACAGCTCTTAACGCAAGATATATATATATATATAAAGTAGTTGGATATATAGCGCTTTGAAATGTCTCAGTCCAGCAAATAAAGCCTATTCCATAGGCAAAGTTACCACTAAGTCCCTATTTATTCGGACTGCAGCTCCCTCAGACAAAGATTCCTGGGATCCTCAGGAATAGAAGATATCTGTGAATAATAGATAAACAGAGGGGCCCTCCATAGTGCATAAAAACAGTTTTTTATTCCTTAAAGCACACAGCAAAGATAACAAGCCAAATTCTAAAATTTACATCAGTGTGGGCTGGATTCCACAGGGTTTAAACATTTGTTGTTACCAGGCCAGGTAGGTCCAACGCAAATTCGGGGCACCAACAGGAACTCACAGCCCATGCTGCTCTCCCCTCACGGGGTACACAGCGCGCCGGGATCCTTCGTGGGAACAGACAGCCGGAGGACGCCTGGACAGCGGGCAGCGAGCGTCACCGTAGCCACGCCCTAACGCGTTTTGTGGAATAATTTATCACTCTGACAAGCAACCTTTGGCTTGTTATCTTTGCTGTGTGCTTTTAAGAATAGAAAACAGTTTTTATGCACTATGGAGCACCCCTCTGTTTATCTATTATTCACACACACACACATATATATATATATATATATATATATATATATATATATATATATATATATACATTAAAAAGCCACAAGTTTTCATTACAGAATACATACCCAAGATCAGCAGCCAGGATGTCAGACAGTCGGTGGTCAGAATACTGACAGCAGCATCCCGATGTGGAGAATCCCATTAGGGCTGTGGTAAATATACTTACATTCTCCCTGTCCCCCACCCTAATCCTGACACCCTCTGGCATTGTTTTTGGAGATGGGATATAGCCATTAATCCCCTATAGCGCTCGGGACCACCAACCAATAAGCTCCTACCTGTCATTTTTCCCATAGCCTGTATTGTGGCAGTTAGGAGCCATCTGGCTGGTGGTCTATCACTCTCCATTTTATCACTTTTCAAGCTTATCACATCTGGCCCAGTAAGTTTATTGATGGATTATAAACCACTGTTGATCCTTATGGCATCTTCTGTGAAACATGTACAGACATGCTGCTCGTATGCAAAATGGCGTGGCCATAAAATGCTTAAGAACATTTTTTTAATAAACACCAGAACCTGCAATAATCTTTTTCCTGTATTTCTATACCTTACATGCTGCCTTCATAAATACGTTTCTTTTGGACACAATACGCAATGCAAAATTTGTATGCAACAGGTTTCATTATATCATATATATGGACATGTCTGCATACATTTATGTGCTGAGAACTTCTTGTATCCGTCATGCTCATGTCATTTCTAGGCGCTGGAATAATGGTTAGAAAGTACAATACTATTTATTTCTGTTATAGGTTGGACAAGATAACGGATTTCACAATCCTCTTGCCTCAACACTATGAGCATCATTCGGACAGGATCATTATTTACTTGTCTGCATCTCTTCCTTCTGACCATTGATTTTCCCATTCAGACAGATGAACGATAACCATGATCCTCCAGTAGATGAATAGTTACAGATAAAACACATTAGGACTCACTACGTTTTTTTTTAAATGTGCCTGGCAAAATATTGACACAAGTTCTATGTAATACAGGCCAATGGTAAGTGCCCCTTAGCTCTAAGATTAAAATGATGGTACTCTTTACCTAGAAGGGTGCCCACGATTTTGATCGTGGGCATCGTTAGGAAAAAAAATTGCGTCGGTCGCATCGTATGCGACCAAAAAATCGCATGCGATACGACCGGCACGATGACCGCGATTTCCCATAGGGAACAATGTTAAATGTCCCAATTGACCCGATTTTCCTGTTCAATGTCCCAATTGACCCCGATTTTGCATAGGGAACAATGTTAAATGGCCCACAGAGCCCAAATAGGCACCCTGAAGTGTGAAATGGCCCCCACAATTGGAAACGCCACCCCACGATCAACGTCAACCCGAAGCGTGGCGAGCGCAGCGCATGCGATTTTTTAGTGCATGCGATGGCCGCGATGGGCGCCCTTCTGGATAAAGAGTACCAAAATGATTGTGTACTAAGGGAGTTATTCTGAGTTAATTGGTCCCCCTCATGTTCGCACGGG
Source organism: Crinia signifera (assembly GCF_055691185.1). Lineage (NCBI taxonomy): Eukaryota > Metazoa > Chordata > Amphibia > Anura > Myobatrachidae > Crinia > Crinia signifera. Next base: position 327,097,852 of record NC_139218.1, on the reverse strand, counting down.
GGACCGATTCTTAGTGTCATGCGCACTTTGCACTGCATGTTCGCCAACCCACTTGCGTGTAGCAGAGCGGGCGGGGAGCGTGGGGCGACGGTGGGGGGGCATAGCCCATGGGAACGCCCAGCGTTTCATGGGTGTTCCCATCAAAATGGTGGGCGTTCCCATGGTAATGGCCCGGTGATGCGGGTGTGGGGGTGAACAGCGGATGTCAGCTGCCTGCCCGCTTCCTGCACAGGGCACTCGGAGATCTGAGACACCACAGAGGTGTCTGAGATCTGCGAGTGCTGGAGAAATCATTTCATGGTTGCGACCATCGAATGATTACTCCCTGCACCCAAGGCTACGAATGGATGATTATGCAAATCACCCATTCACAGCCCTGCGGGGGATCATGGCGTGAGAGGAGGGGGCACATGGCCATGCAGGCGGCGGCCGGCGTCTGGGGGGCTTGCATGGCTACAAAATTTGCAGCCTTGCGAGTCAACCAGAATAAGGTCCTAAGTATGGTATTAGTTCTGTATCTGAAAATGAAGAACATCTTTGGAACCTTCTTTCTAGAAGTAATAGATTGTATTTCGAGACAGATTTATGTCCATCTGGGTGACATACAAATGGGCTTTCTTGCTCTGTGCGTTCTCTTTACTCCTGTACTCGTTACAGAATCAATAGCAAGTCAAAGCCCTGTTAACTAACCAATCCAGCATAGAGATCAGAGCCCTAGTGGCCCCAGTCTAGGACCAAGCACATCTATGCTTATATAAGTGCCAATCAGTGATGTTCACCCGTATGTATACTGTATACAGTATCCCCATAAGGGGAGCCCCTAGGGCAGATTTACCTGTGACAATGTGACTGACCTGGTGCTGGTTTGTAGCAGTGGCCCTATGCTTATTGACTCTACATATATTAAGAATTACAGTGTCTAGTTCTTAATATATAACAAATATGATAATATATATAATACATATAATAATATATCCGTGCGCCATTGTAAAACCAATAACACTTTATTAAAAACACTAATATACATATACAAAGTATGCAGCAGAGCATATCAAATCTGAAACATATTCTCTAGCTATCTACTGTAATTCTGTATCAAAAATAGCCACTAATATAAATGTCTTTCAACAATGCTACAAAATGAAAATGGTATTATTTGTGCATATCCAGAATGGTAATGAATCACCAATACTGACAGTCCCTGTGATGCGTCCAAAGTAATAATGCAATGATGTAGATTGGCTCAGGTATACTATAGCACAGCCTTATATGCAGTATGTATTATCCAGATTATAGAATATATAGTGCTGGTAGGGGCGCCACAAACTTTTCTGGTTGGGGAAGGGGAAAGATATCATTTCATCCAAATGTCACCCCTCGGGGCATCTGGTCTTACCGATTCACTACCTACCCGATGACAGAGATATCTATCCATCTATCCATTGGGGCAGCACGGATGGTGTAATTGTTAGCATTACTGCCTCGCAGCACTGAGGTCATGGGTTCGATTCCCACAATTGCCCTAACTGTGTGGAGTTTGTATATTCTCTCTGTACTTGCGTGGGTTTCCTCCGGGTACTCCGGTTTCCTCCCACAATCCAAAAATATACTGGTAGGCTAATTGGCGCCCAACAAATTAACCCTAGAATGAATGTGTGTGCGTGTACATGTGGTAGGGAATATAGATTGTAAGCTCCACTGGGGCAGGGACTGATGTGAATGTTCATATATTCTCTGCGGAATATGTGTGCGCTATATAAGAAACTGTTAATAAATAAATAAATCTATCTATGGCTGCATCGCGATTGTGACTATGGAGGTTATTCTGGTTTGTGCGTACATTTCCGAAATCTTTCGGAGCGGTCCGCACGCCACGCTGTACGAAGAAACGCCCACCGGACCTCCGCTTACGGACGGACTCTCACTAGAAGAACAGGGCGTGTTTACGGACGACATCCAAACCTTGCGTGTGCGGTGGATACACACATATTCTGCACGGTCTTACAGCGTATGCACGGTCTTACCGCGTCGGAACGGACGGGACCCTGGCCGTACGCACGGATGCGGTGTATTTTCGCAAAAATCACCACTCTTATCCCCAAATGCGTGGTTTTATTGGTAAATGTACACGTGACATGTATATTTATATTAGTGATAGGAAGTTCTGTCCATTGCTTGCAGTGTAAATGTGTGTCAAAACTGCAGCATATATTTGTGTGTTTAGTAATGGTCCATTTAAGCTGCAATGGTTTCAATTGAAGCAATGACAAGAGTGTAATTAATGAGTAATGAGTAAAGGAGTGGATTGTATTTTGTTCAGCTGACATTGGTTGCGGTGCGCCCGTACTGATTGGGCGTTCCGAATGCCTAGCGCATGACCGAGTGGTGTCCGCAAAGAAATACTTGCTTATGGACACCGCATATTTCTTGCCTTTTGGTTCGTGTGCATTCGGTGTGCTGTCCGAATCCACGCCTACCATAATTAGTGCACTCCCTCGTGTACGCCCATGTTTACACCCAGTTTAGCCCACTTTGAAACTACGCCCCTGTGTAGTTCCGAATGACGCCCATAATACGCCCATATTTCACGAGTGAATGCGGTGCACATTTCTGTACGGTATTAGTGCGAACAAGTACGGAGACCATGCGTGGCACATGCACATAGCATTGCCCACGCATGCGCAGACGGCTAAAAAACGCCATCTGAAAGAATTCGGGAAAGTATGCATCGACCAGAATAAGGCCCTATGTGATGCATGTGCATAGCCACGGGCACACTAGTCATGGCAAAGGACTCACGGTTACCATGGCTAGCGGCAGAGCTGAGGGAGGATAAATCTGTCTCTATATAGCTATCTCTATCTATCGCTATATACATACTCTATACATATATATTTATATAGGCTTACATTTAAGTAAAATAAAACAGAATAGAAGACACTATGGGGAATGCAGATAATTGTGTATAAGAATAAATAAAATACAATATTAAGTACAATAAGAAATTGAATTGGAAATAAGAAATTAATTTCCATCCATATGTATTAACAATCACACCCAGGGTCAAATGTTCCAATAGGAGCCTATTAAACAAATGTGTACACTCAAGTGACCACATCAGGATCACATTACTTTATGCTGCAGACCTACTGCACATGCGTGGTTATTACAGTGGACAGTGGATACACCAGTGGCTGTTACAGGTGAGGAATCCAGACAATCCCTCCCCTGGTAAATTGTGAGATGTGTAGCCCATTTACAACAATGGCTGACTCTGTTTTGAGCGGGAGGAAGGGGCAAGGTAAGTACCGGAACTCTGTTGGGATTTCCTATATTGGGATGCCGGCAAAATTACTCTGGCTGCCAGCATCCCCTCCACTGGCCACCTGTATGTATTGCATTTAGATATAGATATATGAGGCCTGGACCAGAAAATGCATCCAATTTATCAAGATAATTCAGCTCATCTCTTTGTTACACTGTGTATCTCTGTGCATCTCTGAGATTGGAGATGGCTGAATTGATATGAGAGAAGGACAGAAATAGATTTTTGCAGGACATGAAGAGACACTATTGGGTAAATGTAATAGGATGCATGTTGTGTTCTTGCCTAGGCTTGCTGCTAGTTTGGTGCGAGAATGTATAACAACTTGCCAGGTGTATTAGCCTATGAGTTACAAGGCACCTGCATAACTCGCATGTGACTCCAATCAGGTTGGGTGCTGTTGTAGCTTATGAAAAACTTGGGATTCAATACATTGGAGTAAAAAAAAATTTTAGATTTGTGTATACCTCCAATGGTGAAGTGTCTGCCCTGCGAGGAAATATATTTGCTAAATGTACCCTTTGGGGCTTACCACATTGAATAACATTTTTTTGGGGAAGAAAGGAGACACGCACAGACTATAGATCATGGTGTTTTTTTATATATATATAAGACCAACGGGATGCAGTTAAAATCCCGGCGGTCGGGATCCCGGCGTTCAGAATCCCGACACCGGAATCCCGACCGCCGAAATACCGACACATTCTCCCTCCTGGGGTGTCCACGACACCCCTGGAGGGAGAATAAATTAGCGTGCCGAGCGTAGCGAGGCACCGGGCCCGCTGCGTGGCGAGTGCAGCGAGCCCGCAAGGGGGGGCGATCCACGTCCCCCCCCCTTGTCGGCATTTCGGCTGTCGGGATTCCGGCGTTGGGATTCTGAACGCCGGGATCCCGACCGCCGGGATTCAATACTGAATCCAAGACCAACATATAGGCAAATTGATAGACTCAGATGTTCTTAGTTTACTGTGTTGGTGGTGCTCCCCAGAGTTATAGATAGCAGCATATCATAACCGTGTGCCGTTCACTCACTCCCCATGTGGCACACGGTTAGGCAGGAGGAGAAGTTTGGAATATGAGTAAGCAGCTCTGCTGGTAATCTGTCCTTACAGTATTAGTATTTGGCCTAATTCTGTGTGAACACACGTATATTAGTATAATTCTATATAATTGAAGGAGTGTATTCTTAATATATATCAATAAAAGTATAAATTTTAAATAATCCATTTTGATAAAAGCAGTGCCCCAACAAAAAGAGTTATCTTTTTTCTCCCACATTTCTGATACACATTGAATAACATATAAATTCCAGGCAATTTACCTGAAATCTTTGGTTTAATGTGATCTGGACACAGGTGAGGAAATTGTCTAAAGATTGGATACACCTGGTGCTTTAACCACGCAGTTCCCCCATTGTGTCTTCATAGAAGCGATAGTAGGCACCACCCCGATGTGCTAGCTTCCCTGCATTAAATAGTATAACCACTATAAAATAATGGAGAAAACTAGGACCCGTAGCTTTCAAACTTCCTAAATTACCTTACAAACACACGTACAGTAGTATAATGTCAATATGGACTATTAACATTTTCTAACTTTTTATATAAATAACATACTGTAGGTTGAAAGTTGGGAACTATAAAAATAGAATAGAGTTTTTTGCAGTTAACTGCACACATGGCAAATAATGTTTTGTTGCAATTAACTCAATTATCCATAACTATTCACAGCTAAACTAATCAAAGCTTTGTCACAATACAGCACAGACACTTTCTAGCACAGATTCCATTTAATCTTTAAACATGTAGTATCAGTCACTGAAATGAAGTACTACATTTGTGTATAATAGTTATAAATACATAGCCAACATTTTAGACATGCCATTATGGAGATCACTAAATTGCTTGATGAGCTAATAATACACAAGATGGGCAACTACAATGAAGCCACAGTTCACAAGTGCCTGTCCACATGTGCTACACATAGCTAGTAGAACAGGATGAGGCCCAGGTGAACACTGGCCCAGAAGAGGATGTACTTCCTGTATAGGAAGTAGAGTAATGGGCTACACATAGCTAGTAGAACAGGATGAGGCCCAGGTGAACACTGGCCCAGAAGAGGATGTACTTCCTGTATAGGAAGTAGAGTAATGGGCTACACATAGCTAGTAGAACAGGATGAGACCCAGGTGAACACTGGCCCAGAAGAGGATGTACTTCCTGTATAGGAAGTAAAGTAATGGGCTACACATAGCTAGTAGAACAGGATGAGGCCCAGGTGAACACTGGCCCAGAAGAGGATGTACTTCCTGTATAGGAAGTAAAGTAATGGGCTACACATAGCTAGTAGAACAGGATGAGGCCCAGGTGAACACTGGCCCAGAAGAGGATGTACTTCCTGTATAGGAAGTAGAGTAATGGGCTACACATAGCTAGTAGAACAGGATGAGGCCCAGGTGAACACTGGCCCAGAAGAGGATGTACTTCCTGTATAGGAAGTAGAGTAATGGGCTACACATAGCTAGTAGAACAGGATTAGACCCAGGTGAACACTGGCTCAGAAGAGGATGTCCGCTACAGGGCATTAACATATCTGGAAAATCATTATGTGTCACATTTCTGACTATGCTCTTCTGACATCTATAATAAATTGCATAGCCATTAATATAAGGAGAGACGCTAGAGAGTGGAAGGAGAGAAATAGAGAGATGGAGTGGGGATGGAGACAAAATAAAAAATAAAAGCCAAGTAATACCAGTCATTATAACATTGGATATACTATTATAAACCAGTATGCAGGTGTATTGTTCACATGTACTATGCTGACACAGTTATAACGTTGATACCACAATGTCAACAGTTATGATAAAGGCACTGTTGAAATGTTGACATTGAACATGTGGGCATCTGCAGAATATTGACTTGTTCACATTGTTGATAATGAAATGTCAATATTATGCAGGGACAACAGGGTTAGGGATAGGCTAAAGGGCAGGGGAGCTAAGGTAAGACTACAGGACACTAGTAGTCTTTCCCTAGTGCTTGGCACTAGTGGGAAGGTTATGGTTTATGTTAGGCAGACAGTATATTCATAGCTGGAAACGCTACATGATGAGCGGAAAGTCATCAAGACACAACCACCTGACCTTGAAGACACCGCTGGAGCCACCATACCTGCTGTCCATACCTGCCTTACCAGGAATGTTACCACTAGACCTCCAGGGACATTTTTTTTTTACATTCTAATCATGTTGGTATTTCATCAGTGCCAATCAAGCTGATATTCTGCATTTCAAATTGATAAATGTTGACAATATATACAAAACCTTATAAAGCAGTGTGTTCATTTGATATGTTTAGTGAGGTTACATAGTAAAACGAATAGTTTTTTCCAGCCAGGACAAATATTTCATGACTTATTTAATTATTATATTACTAGTTTCTTATAATTCTGTAGCGCTTTACAATTGAAAACAGTGATGTAACAAAATGGGTATTTACAGACTGTTAAAATGGTAAGAGGGCCCTGCTCACAAGCTTACAATCTATAGGGAAATAGTCGTTGATACACAAGGATTGGTGTTCTCCATTGCATAAAGTCCACCAGAATGTAAAGGTTTTTGGTGGATTGTATGATATGGTGACCCAGTGCTTTTGGCCAGGGGCCAATAGGATGAAAAGTGTGAAAAAGAAAGTGAGACAGGAAATGTGTGGACTGTACAGACGGAATGTGATTGGATAGAAGATGTTTATGAAGGTTATGTGGCTGGTTCTGGAATTTGCTTGCCTGAACAGGTGAGTTTTCAGGGAATGTGGAGGATTGGAGACTGAAGGAAAGTCTTATACTGTATGCCAAACGCAAGGCGTTTGCTTATTTCAGACCATAAAAAAAATTATACTGTACCTTATTGCTGAATATAATTAAACCCTTTTATGCACACAAAAAAAATCCACAACTAACATCCACAATACATAATTTCCAAGGTACTGCTACCTTAAGAATCTGAGATAAACCCGTACAAAGGAGACTAATATACGCTGTTTATTGTATACCATTGTTTATTATATCACAGAATAATACAGAACTTACTTTTACAATGTGAAGCCCTTGTGCTTTTTACCACACTTCCCTCAGAGGCCAATAAGGTGGGTTTTAGTATTTGATGGTCTATCGGGGAATACTGCTTACCAGTAAATCACATATAATATCTGTGTACATTGTCTAAAGGTCTGATTTCAGTCTATTACAGTTATTCTCACTGAACAGGAACATGCGCATTTCAAGATTATTACAAATACATTTTGTTGCTGAATTACACTTACTGTACTCATTATTTGCTATAAATAAAGTTTTTGTAGATATTTCTTGCTAGCAAAGTACGTAAGCTGGTTAATGCTTTATATTTAACATTTGAAAACAGCTACTGTTCATGTAGAAATGACAGCTAATGCTTCACTAGCTACTCCATATTATACTTTACAATTGTACACAATTAACATATTTCAGCATTTGGGAACAACAAAAGGAAGGGTTACAACATGAACAAAGAAAAATACAAAGTTCATTGGAAGTTGGTTTTTCCACCTAGGTGTGAAATTAACTTTTTATTTATGCTGTGCCTAGAGCGGTCAGGACATCAATTGTGCCAATGTCAGAGTCACTATGTCGATCTCACTGTGTAGACACCACTGAAATGCTACACATTCAAGTCAAGACCAGGCACCGCAGTATCAGCATGTAACTAAAGCTGTGTACACACAAAGCAATATGATTACTGGCAATGTATTGCTAGCAATATATTGCTCAGCAATCATATTGCTCAGTGTCCCATTTTCATCAGCAACCAGAGACGGTCCCTGATGAAAATGACACAATGCCAGGAGAAGAGGCAGGGGAAGTCGCTGGTCGGAGGAGCATGCTCCTCCGACCAGTGACCATCAGGGGGCTGAAAATGGGAGTGCGCACCGGGCGATTTATCGCCGATGTACACTCCAATTGCTGGCAATATGGTCGCTCAGCGACCATATTGCCAGCGATTTTTGCCCATGTATACACAGCTTTACATGCATTGTTCCATGTTATAGCGGATTATTTAGTGTGTACCCAGCTATAGATGGTTATCACAATGCCCTCAATGTACAGCACTGAGCATTATGTAGGCACTTTAAAAATAAATATTAGTAGTAATAATAACAATAATAATAACAATAATAATAACAATTATTATTATTATTATTAGAATTCTATTCCTATCAGTACTCATTGCCAGGTCTTTCTTTTACTTACCTGCCTTTCTCTCCTTCAGCTAATTCTCCAGTGCCCATGTCATGCATCCCCTGGCATTCACCTGACCTAGACGGATAATGTTTGAGAATGATAACCTTTTTTCTACTATACCAGTCTTTTATCTTGCTACCACTGCAACTGGCATCTGTTATGGCAAAAAATGTGTTAAAAGATGTTGTATGTGATAAGTGGGCCTGTTCCTGACCACTCCTCGGAGACCTCATCTGCTCGCATTTTCATGTGACACTGTCCCAGCATACATTGTAAACCGACTTCAACTTGCCTATGTTTTATGGAGCTGTCCTGACTAATCACCTGACTAGAGCACAGTCTGGAGACCTCAGTCTGTTCCGAGCATTCCCTGGTAACAGATTTATTCTGCTGCTTAAGGCAGGAAGAGCTAATTTTTTCCTCTTCTATAAAAATGAAATACCTCACTGAGACTCTGCAGCCAGGAGCTCATGTTCCTAATATAAAGCAAATCTGCTTTTCTTTTATCTGTATCACACACTAACTATTTCTTCCCTACTCCATTTTATTCCCCGCACTTACTGCTCGCCTCTATTTGTCTGTGTCTTTGTTTTATGACCTTACTTTCTAACTCAATCTTGCTGATAATACACTTTGTGTGATGTACATCACATAATCCACTATTGTAGCTTCCAGGATTCTGACCTAGAACTTATAATGTATGAACTTTGTACTCAGTTGGTCAAGTACAACACCTGCATACATACGCTCAATAGAAGAAAAGTCTACCCAGATAAATGCTGTGTATTACAATATGGAAAGGAGAAACATTGTGATACTAGTTACCAGACATTCAAAGTGACAGAACACCGTAACAGTAATGTCAGCACCGGTGGCTGTGTGCGCCTGAATGGAGCAACACTGGAAATGCTCTTTTGGGCGCTGCCTAGTGCAACACTTGAATGTCTCCCTTGAATCTTTAAGCCCCATACACACTAAGCGATATTTGAAATGGTATTGCTCAGTTTGGCCCCTTAGAGCGATATTGTTTGTAATATTACTTAGTGTGCAAGCTCAATATCATTAAGGTTGTCCTTCATCGTCTGTATATGTACAGTAGCTCAAATTGACTATATTGTCAATAACTACATGTACGAAGAGGGGACCCAATGATGTCCGTGAACAATATCATTAACGATATCGTTCAGTGTGCATACACTATATCATTCAGCCTGGAGTTAAGGGAAATCATTGACGATATCGCTAATGGAGCGAATTGTCTAATGTTTAACCGGCTTTAGACATTTATTGTATTAGATGCATACAAACCAATCACTTATTTATTACATCAATATAATATTGCATGTAGCTTAATGGCAGAGAAGGGGAGATTAGACGTTCATTACAAATGTAATTGACAAACTAAAAGGTTAATTCAGGTCAAACTGGTGGTTTAGGTCAATTCATTTTCCGGTCATTCAAAAACGGTTCCACAAAAGTTGGTTTCCATGATAGAGCTCAATGTTATTTTCATAACACTGAGCTCTGTGGGAAGTCAAGAGCCAATCAGCGGCGAAGGTACTTTGGATACTCTAAGGTGATTGTCTCAGGGGTTTCCCACTGTCAGGGGTCACCTGATTCCTTGTCATTCGCGCTGTGGGGTAGCATATGGATACAGCTGCTGCTCCTCAGTCCGGACTGGATCAGTTAGTGTTTTTAAATTTTTTAAACCCTTGGATTCCTACATTGAACAAAGAGAATGCAATCTACACTGGAATAGGTGAGTATTTTTTTTTTTTTTTTTTTTTTTTTACAGGTGAGGTGGATTACTACTGGAGAAGAGGATTTAAAGGACCACAAATACTTTATTAAAATTGTACCTTCACGATGTGCATGTACTTTGTAGTATGTCCAATATTGGATGTTTGTATATCAACACCCAAGTGATGCAATTCTGAGAAGTGCCTGAAGTAAGCTACCATCTGTCAGAATAAATCAATATTGTACCATACTCTCATAAGTGAGAAAAACACACCACTTATAAAGGTATCTTTTTAGAAGATTGTACCCAGACTCACAATATATCCCACAAGATCGCTCATATAAAGGTATCTTTAGGCAAGATCTGGATCCTTGTCAATTCACAGCTTCTCCAAAATGATGTTATCATAAAAAGATGAAAAGTACAAATAATGTAGTATGTACAAAATGTATGTGTATATTGACACCCAGGTGATAATGATCAGAATAGATCAAAAACATACCATACTCACATAAGTGAGAAGCATACACTACTAATAAAGGTATCTTTAAGAAGGTCATACCCAGACTCACAATATATCATGGAAGATCTCTTATATAAAAGTGTATCTATAAAAGTTATATGTAATATATGGCCGCTAATTGCCATAAACATACACCTGGAAAATACAAATTTTCCAGGCGTATTTGTCTTTAGCCTGCACGGATCAGACATATCCGTGCTGGCTTCAGTGTAAAAAAAATAGAAAAAAAAATAAGTAGTAATTTTTAAATTAATACTTTTAACAGCGTGCCCCACCACAGCCATAACCAGCTTCAGGCTCAAACAGCCAGTCCTGGTTTTGAAAATTCATGGAACAAATCAAGTAGGGGTTTCCCAGAATTCTTAAAACCAGCATCAGGCTCAAGAGCTTGTCCTGGTTCCCAAAATATTGGGGACACAAGGAGTAGGGACCCTCCATATTTTGAAAACCAACTCCGACCCCAACCAGCCAGCATAGTAATGCCACAGCCTGGGGACACTTATTATATAAGGTCCCTCGGCCAAAGCATTTACCCCCTGACCAGTCAGCCCAGGAGTGGGGATCCCCCCAATAAAGGGTTGTCCACCCTCCAGGATTAACCATGCCCACCCCAAGGCAGTGGGCACCGGACTGATACTCACAGTGTAAAAAATAGATGTATAAACTATTGGGTTCTGCTGTGGAACTATGAGTCCCAGCAAGCCTGGCCCGCATACTGGGACTTGGAGAACCACAAGTCCCAGCATGCAAACCATTAATTAGCATGCTGGGACTCTTAGTTTCATAACAGAACCAACAGCCACATACAAGCACAGACACACCAGAAGAATACAACTTTATTACACACATAGCCCACTCATACTATACTCACTTACACTATCTTGACACAAAGGATCCCTTTGTCCTGTAGAATCCATTAGTGTTACTGTGGAAAGAAATGATACTCACCAGCCATCTTCTCTGCTTCTGCGGCTCTATACACACGCTATGCACACAACCTCCACTCGTGTATACATCTGTGGGCTCTGCCCACAGACCGGGGATTAGGCTCGCCCACCAACCAATCATAAGCGGGCATTGGGAGGAGATCTTTTCCAGATAGTGTAAAAAGTCCTTCGTAACTTTAAGGTGTTACCAATTTTTTACAACCAAAGGTTGGAGATGGTGGTCTATATAATGGGATAAATATGCAGTTAATGAGCCCACCTCGGAGATAATAGGTCTCCCTGGTGGTTTGTCCAATCTCTTATGGCAGTACATTTATAACAGACCTAACTGGTTGTTCCGTTATAAGGAACTTTGCTACTGTGTCTGAAATAAGTTTCTCTCCATGACCACATTCTTGTCATTCACAACCACTTTTCATCCTTTGTCTCCCATTATCCCTGCCCATCATCTATTTCCCCTGTTACCCACTCCGTCACCCACTGCCTTTCCCTGTCATCTTCTACTACACTCATTGCCTCCGCCTGTGGTCATCTACTGCCTCCTCCTGCCACCCAATCCCTGAATTCACCCACTGCCTCTCCCTATTTTGAGATGAGGAGCCGATGAGCAGTACTTTTTGTGGAAAGAGTGGCTAAGTGGGGAAAGAAAGGACTGTCACTTGAATCCAGTCTGGGAAGATTAGCCTGGCTATGACTGCTAAGGAGAGTGGGTGAGGTATGAGCTTGGAAGTGCATGAGAAGACTGTCACAAGAGAAGTAGGTGAAGAAGCATGATGAAAACAAGGGCTCGGGTTGTGGATAAGGCATTCCCATATGGCCATGCCCCTTGTTGTGAGGCCACACCAACTTTCCCTAAAGTTAAGGTTTATTTCAGTATGTACAACAGTATGGGATAGCAGGCCAGATCAGGAGCAAAAGGTAAGCAGGAGATATTTAATCTTAATATCACCTTAGTAGGTAAAAAATTATCATTTTTTACCTACTTTTGTAGAAATTATTACAGAATAAACCTCTTATACACATATTTTACATCAGGCATTTTGATGCTTAGAATGAATAGGCCACTGTGGAGGTCTCTTCATAATGAACAAAATATTTTAATCACGATAATTTTATTTTCAAACCACCAACCTATTTTAATTTGAAAATATGCCAATCAACATAGACCTTTCACAAAAGTTCCAAAAAACTGTTCCTTCTACAAAGCCATATTGTAAAGGCCCCTGTAAACTATGCGATTTAGGACCGTATTCTGGTTGATTTGTTCCTGCGCATGTTCGCACGCATCCATACACAGAGCAACCCTTCGCACGCAGCCATGTGTACCGATGCCCACATCGCATGTGAACGTGACACTTCGCAGCGATGCACAAAGTGGAGTGCACTTCAGCCAACCACACACTTGCGTATACCTAGGGACATACCTAGGGACATACACGTCAACGCAGATTATTCCACTGTGCGTATGTGTTCTATTTTGACCAGATCTGTAAGCATACGCACCCACTCAGCCCATTTAAACCTGCTCAACAATATACTTCATTACATTACAATTGGCTCACATCAATTGTCTTTTTTGAAAGGAATGTAATAAATTAGTGCCCAATTACCAATTAACCTTTGCAAAGCTTAGTTTACATATGATTTTTCTTTTTTTCAATCACACAATTCCCTCAAATTTGGTTTCTTACAATTGTCCTGGATTTTCTTTTCACATACACATATGGCTTTTATATGATATGTATAATGTGTGTTTGCTGCTAAATATGTTTGAATTTATTATATCATGTTAGAATGAATATGTGTCATGAAATGCTCCCACAATACTTCTAATGTGCACAATCATTACTGACCTTCATATGTTATTTGTTTTGTATGTCACGAATTGTGTAAATTCTCATTGTAATAGCTACTATATTCACCATTAAGTGCAATAGGTCGGAGTGCTCTGATTATGCTAATTTGAGTGACACCTGTAAAAAAAAGAATTTTGGTTAAAAGACAATGTTTACACTCCTTTTGGAGTAAGTGAAGAGTCCCCAGTTGCCTGACTTTCTCTACCTTTCGATTAGCCAGCGGGGCAACTCGGCGGCTGTCAGATGTTTATTTCCCCGTGGCTCCGTGTCTCCGTGTCGCACCGGAGTTGCAGCTTCCGAAATCAGTTCAGCTGGCGTCCCGGCACAATCTCCGATTCTGCGGCTGTTTGTTGTAGGGATAGCTGATGGGGTGAGTTCTCTTGTTCTCTGCTCCAACGTGTTTCATGCCGAATGGGCACTTTTTCAAGGATACAGTTTGTTTGGAAATTCCCTTATTTTATTCTAAAACTTTATTGATCAAACAGGAAGTTTCATAGAGGAAGTTAAAATATTTTAGTGGGAACCACATGTGTTCCATTTGACAGGTGTCACTCATATTGTATGTGAAGTTTATTTGAAGTTATGCATTGGTTTTGCTATTCTAAAAAGGCATTGAGTGCAATATCTATATTTAATCCACGTGGGTGGAGAGTTTTAAGTTAAAAAATCCACCTTGTTTCCTGTTTTAGGAGGTCTTTGACGATGTCGCCACCTCTCCAATTTTGATTGATTTTTTGTATTAGAATGAAGTTTAATCCAGTGGGATCTTTATTGTGCTTTTCTAAGAAATGATTTGAGACGCTGTGTGTGGTCAATCCTCTTTTGATATTATAAATATGTTCAGCTATTCTTGTTTTAGAGGAGCAAAAGAGGAGGATGTCAGTCGCACAAGACCAAGTCATGTGATAGGACCCCCAAGTACAGACAGATATTTTATGTAATTGTTCTTTAAACGGAGGTGTGCTACCCCAGGACAATGGGAGATATCAAGAAAAAGAAGAGAAAAAGAATCTCCTTTAGTGTGGGTGCACCTAGTACTTATAAAATATAACCTTTAATAGACAATCGTAAAATAACTGAGAAATGTGTTAAAAATATGTAGAGAAGACGAACAACAATAACAGTAGGAAATTACATAATTTCCTACTGTTATTGTTGTTCGTCTTCTACAGAAAGTTATTGTTTCCTACAGAAAGTTATATTCTTTTTGATTAAGTATGCCCATTTGAAGGCCTTTTTTAAGTGGGCATACTTAATCAAAAAGAATATAACTTTCTGACCCAAAAGAATCCAAAGATACCTACATTTTACTTCCTGCCGAAGATACACAAAAATACTGAAAACCCTCCCAGGAGACCAAAGATTCAATCGTTAACCTCAAACGTATCCAAATATATGGACAGTTTTTACAAGACTTAGTGTCACAACAAACAAGCTATATACAAGACACAACGAGTATATTGAAGATACTGGAGTCAATACAATGGAAGGACACATACTGTATATCCTATGGATGGCAGATGTAAAGTCACTATACACATCCATTCACCATGACAAAGGATGCGACCATACCAGATACTACTTTCAGAACAAACAACCCTCAACAACGAACAAATAAATTTCATAATGACGAACATCGAATTTATACTATCGCATAATTATTTTTGGTACAACGACAACTTTTACCTCCAGCTCTGTGGCACAGCTATGGGGATCCCCCTAGCCCCAAGTTATGCGAACTTGTATGTCGCAAAATGGGAAGATGACCATATATGGAATAACAACATCTACAAAGAACATCTCATCACATGGCATCGTTACATCGATGATGTACTTTTTATTTGGGCAGGCAACAAGGAAGATCTCAATAAATTAATTACCTACAGTATATCAATTCAAACAATTTAAATTTAGAATTCACCACCGTAAAAAGCAAACAAGAAATCGTATACCTCGATCTGGAAATATATATAAAAAACAACACTATCAATACAAGAACGCACATTAAAGAAGTATCAGGAAATAACACTCTCCATTCATCCAGCAATCACCACACCAAAAGGATAAGTAACATACCTGGAGGACAATTTCGCAGACTAAAAAGAAACTGTACTGAACAAGAAATCTTTAAACAACAAAGTCTTGATATGTTACAAAACTTCCAAGCAAAGGGCTACGACAATAAACAATTACAGAAACAATTAGACACCGTCACTGAATTAAAGAGAGAAGATCTACTGAAATACAGAAATAAGGAAGAAACAAACAAGTTTCAAACAACAGCTTTCATCACACAATTCAACAGTAATTCAAAATACTTAGAAAACGGAAACGGTCATCTGTCAGACCAGACTTAGGTCGACAGTCATTAGGTCGACCCCGGAAGGTCGACTGTCCCCAAGGTCAACAGGGTTAAAGGTCGACATGGCTCAAGGTCGACATGACTTAAGGTCGACATGAGTTTTTCACTGTTTTTTGAGCCGACATGTGCCGACAGGCGGTATTTTATGCCTTACCATCCACTAGGGCGTGGTGGGAGAATAAAATAGTGTGCCGAGCGCAGCGAGGCACCGTATCCGAAGCATGGCGAGCGAAGCGAGCGATGCGAGGGGCTGCGGTTCGACTCCAACTGTGTCCATGTCGACTGTGTCGACATTAGGATCAAAACAAACAGTGAAAAACTCATTTCGACCTAATGACTGTCGACCTAAAACCATGTCGACCTTGGCCCATGTCGACCTTAAGTCAGGTCGACCTTTAACCCTGTCGACCTTGGGGACAGTCGACCTTCCGGGGTCGACCTAATGACTGTAGACCTAAGTCTGTTCTGACAGATGTACCGCTTCCTTAGAAAACATTGTAAGAAAACACTGGCACATTCTTCAACTGGATGACGCATTAAAAACCATCATTCCAGAGAAACCTAAAATAATATACAAAAAAGCAAGAAATTGAAAACAAGAAATCACTTCCAGTTACGTCTTAACGGAAAACACAAGAACCAACACCAGTAATGGAGGATTTCATCATTGCTGCAACTGTAAAGGTTGTAAACTAAATCCAGCAAGCACAAACGCAATAAAAACCTTTAAATCAAATATCAGAAAGAAAGAGTATAAAATAAAAAATCATCTAAGCTGCGAAACTGAGGGCGTGATATATCTTTTAGAATGCCCGTGCAAACTTCAGTACATTGGTCAAACAAAAAGGAAAGCTAAAACAAGAATAGCTGAACATATTTATAATATCAAAAGAGGATTGACCACACACAGCGTCTCGAATCATTTAAAAAAATCAATCAAAATTGGAGAGGTGGCGACATCGTCAAATACCTCCTAAAACATGAAACAAGGTGGATTTTTTTAACTTAAAATTCTCCACCCACGTGGATTAAATATAGATATTGCACTCAATGCCTTTTTAGAATAATAAAACCCATGCATAACTTCAAATAAACTTCACATACAATATGAGTGACACCTGTCAAATGGAACACGTGGTTCCCACCAAAATATTTTAACTACCTCTATGAAACTTCCTGTTTGATCAATAAAGTTTTAGAATAAAAGAAGGGAATTTCCAAACAAACTGTATCCTTGAAAAAGTGCCCATGCGGCATAAAACGCGTTGGGGCAGAGAATAAGAGAACTCACCCCATCAGCTATCCCTACAACAAACAGCTGCAGAATCGGAGATTGTGCCAGGAAGCCGGCTGAACTGATTTCGGAAGCTGCAACTCCGGTGCGACATGGAGACACGGAGCCGCAGGAAATAAACATCTGACAGCCGCCGAGCTGCCCCGCTGGCTAACCGGAAGGTAGGGAAAGTCAGGCAACTGGGGACTTTTCACTTACTCCAAAAGGAGTGTAAACATTGTCTTTTAACCAAAATTCTTTTTCAGGTGTCACTCAAATTAGCATAATCAGAGCGCTCCAACCTATTGCACATAACCTCCTTTTTTATCAGGAGCTGCCCAAACATAGAGCGCGGTCATTCCTATATTTTATATTCACCATTAAACTTTTAATTAGGTGTAAGCTAACAAGTGTCCTTACCATGGGCCTGCATTGTGTAGATGTGCTTAGGTAATTGATTAATGACACAAACTTGTATGGTGTATCGCTCAGTAGGGTGGGCCAGTGTATGTGTTTTACCAACTGAGAGGGTTGATTAGTTGTGCGTGCGCTAGGCCATTTAGTTGCAGCCAGCAAACGCCTAGGGAGTTACTCTGAATTGCGAATGATTTTCCAACCCATTACTGGGTATAGGCGTAGCTTTGCGAAACTACCACCCACCAAGTTTAGTCGACTCCCCTTGCATACGCTCCGTTATACCCCCATTTTTGCAGTGCTGCAAGGCCGCACCCAGAGAGACATCCACAACACACCTTGATTTCAGATCTGACGTGCATTTTTATGTACGCAATGATGCGAGATTGAAGGTCTGAACAATTTGGCACTTGTGCATTGTGTTTGTGACACATGCGCAGTATGCAAAAATACGCGGCCTTTACGAATTCGCAGCCATGTGTGTCAACCAGAATAACCTCCTTTGGCCCAATTTCACCCGATTCCATTGGATTGGGCCGAGAAATCATGCGAAATCGGGCCAAATTGTATTTGTATGACATCTGATCTGAGGCTCTTTATCGCACCCGGGATGTATCACATCCCATACGGTCCTCAGGTGTGTGCCAACGCACTACTGGCACACACCTATCTGCAGAGCAGGGAAGCCTCGGGCAGGAGAGGCACTCTGCATCCCTCGCGGGTGACAGGTGGCAGAAAGGAGACTAAAAAAATACCCATACAAAAGAATTGGTGACTACTGATTCATTTGAATGTCTTTTTTATTCTCCTGCAGTTCCCCGGGATCTACATGCGATGAATCGCATGCAAATTTTCACATGTAAAAAATGGCACATCAACGGCACATCTTGAGCTCCCTTGAGAGCCCTCACGGGGAGCTGCTGGAGGAGCTCAAGGGAAATTAGGTCTGACTTGTCCTTAGAAGTCTGACTAGTGTATGGGGGCCTTAAGAAGTGTTATACTTTCAAACAAATACATGCAGGATGTCTGCGAGGAAGCAATCTGGGAGCTGGAGCTGCATTCTACAACATGCAGCTGCAGCCTTCTCACCACCATTGCTGCTGTTGTTTAAACCGTAGCTTGTAAAAGTATTGGGGCTGTATGCCATCTCAGAATGGTAATGGCAAAGGCGCCAAGAGGGAGGGGGAGCGGGTAGTTTTTACCCGAGCCTGGGTCTGATAGAGGTTTTTTTTTTTACAGAACATATCTGCCAATTTATACAAAAGTAGATGATAATTGTAATTTCCGTGTGTAGGGGCGTAGCGGTAGCTATTCGCGGACCCGCAAGTCGCTATCGCCCTGGTGATCAATATCCAGCATGCTGGATAAATCTGGTTAATTGTCGAGGTCAGGGCCAGTGTTCTCACAGAGGACGCTGGCTCTGACAACGCTTAGCAGCACATCGCTGTGTATCGCTGTGTGCTGAGAGATCTAGCATTGCTCAGAACGCTCATCGTTACGTGTGTAGGACCCATTACAGAATGAAGTCTGTACATTTAACCAGTTTGAGATATCCCTTAAACTTCATTTCTTCTCCGGGGGTGAGACGCAAGTAATTTTACTGTAATTTTTTTTTCTTTCGTCAAGGAGACGCCAAAGTGCTTTTCAAATTCTAAACCATCACATCCTACTTCTCTGTAACATGACAAGGCTACATGGAGAATCTGCCAGATAATGATTGCATTTCAGCATGTTGAGGTTTTGTCACAAGCTATCTTGCCTCAATCAGCCTTGCCTGTTTAATACCTGTCAGCCCAGACCTGGAATATTAAACTGCTTTTAGTCTAAAGCATGCAAAAAGAATTATCAGTACATGTGCATCTCAACCTTAACATCAGTGAATGTGTAATGTACAAATGGTATACTGTTTTCTTGTTAACACTAATGGAATTATTTACCTGAGGTGAAGGTTTGGTGCAGCTACATGCACTCATATAATCAGTGGTGAAACTAAAGTTAAAGATGTCTGATGAGATTATCATTTTATCTGGGGTATATAAATTTCATATGTCTTATTATATACTTTACAATGTAAAAATAATAATTATTTATAGTAGTGACATCACAACCAGATAATAGGTACCCAATAAAGCATATAAAACAATTAATTACAAGTAAAACTTTGTATTTAAATGCAGCATTTGCTCTTAACAACATAAATTGAACCCGCAACTAATCTAATGCCCCCCATACATGGTCCGTTTTTTCGGTCTGTTCTGTACTTTTAAAGTACACATCGGATCGCATCCCTAGTGCATGCAGTGTGCATGCACTGTGATCCGTTCCGATGTGTATCTAGTACAAAAAGTATGTGCAGCACATACTTTTTGTACCGTACTATGTGATGCGCGGGAGCACGCATCGCATAGTACAAAACGGAGCCCTACACAACGGACCGTGTATGGGCTCCTTAAGAGAGATAAAAGTGACTTCGGCCCAAAAAGGGTCGCTGTCGCTTTAAGAAGCACAGTCTTGTCAGAACAAATGATTATTCCTTCAAACGAGACTGCGCTTCTTAAGCGTCAGCGACCCTTTTTGGGCAGAAGTCACTTTTATCTCTCTCTTGTATTGTTTATAAAAGGCTACACATCCTTTTTTAAAGCGGCAGCAGTCTTGCCCGGTAATAAAGCCATTTGCAATAGTAGAATACCCCAGCGCTTCTACGTGGCTTAGGGTCACTCCCCTCTGCCGCAACTAATCTGTCTAGTGTAGACAATGACAAAGTGGTGCAGATTTATTAAGCGAGAGATAAAGGCAAGGGTGATAAAGAGAGATAAATGTCCAGCCAATCACTTTCTAACTGCCATGTTACAGGCTGTTTGAAAAAAAGTCAGTAAGGAGCTGATTGGCTGGATGTTTATCTCTCTTTATCACCCTTGCATTTATCTCTTGTTAAGGCTTAATAATACATCTGCCCCAGTGATTGGTTGTTCATCAATTGAGCACATTATCAGCACTCCTTCAGATGCACATGTAATAATCTGCTTCAGACTATGTAATAATCATGACTATGTAATAATCAGACTATGTAATAATCATGTAATAATCTGCTTCAGACTATGTATTAACACTTAGCCACGCACCAGGAATAAACTCACCATCGGGTATCCCCAGGCCCACACTTTATAATTAACACACTAAACCGTAACTTAAACCTTGACTTAAATAACTTAACCTAAAATAAAGACACGGACACAAAGTGCTGGCGTTTCAAAAGAATGTCAAAAAATTTTTTTGACAAACTATGTGACTATAATTGGTGGCGGCAGTAAAGAATGGTCACTAGAGGAAAAGTGGGGTTAAAGATCACTACACATACACACCATCGCTGGTGATCACTCTCCCTGGTCATCCACCCAGGCAGGTGGTGTGGCCATCCCCCGTGCAGAAGCATGGCCCATGACAATTGATGTCAAAGGAGAGTGCACCCCGCTATCTATACACACACAGAGTTCTTAAAGGATGACCATTCTTTACCGCCGCCAAAGAAGAGAAATAGGGAAGGGTGGTTGGGGCTTCGCAGGATAGAGGAAGTTCACTTGTAGCATGTGACCTTTCCTACCCTGCCTAAATCCCTCCCCCTGCACTGATAGGCCTTGTGCCCATCCTCATTATCATGTCACCTGACTAGCTACAAAGTGCAGCCTGCAGGAACCCCTAGGTGGTTTATGTTCCCTCACTGCTTAATCAGCATTTGTGCTTCTGTCACACTATTGGTCAGATTTATCAGCCAGTGATATTGTTGTTATCAGTCACTATAAATGATAAATGGTGCTCCAGCCAAACAGCTCATACAGTAACTGTCATTTATGAAACACATGACAGAAGCTGATTGGCTGCAGCACCATGTATAATTCATAATGACGATAACAACAATATCACTTGCTGATAAATCTGCTCCTATATTATAAATCAAAGTCCACTTTTAATAGTTTCGATCTACAACTGTAGATGGGTGTAATATGACTGCTCGACAATCGGGATCCCGACAGTCAGTATACCAACAGCGGAATCCTGACTGCCGGTGGCCCGACAGGGGGGCAAATGTAAAGAAGCTCCTTGAGGGCTCGCTGCACTTGCCACGCTACGGGCTCAGTGGCTCGCTTCGCCCGCTGCAGGTTCTATTCTCCCTATATGGGGGTTGTGGACCCCCACAAGGGAGAATAGCCCCTGTAAGTCAGAATCCCCCTTGTCGGGGCACCGGCTTTCGGGATTCCGATATCGGTATACTGACTGTCGGGATCCTGATTGTCAGGCAGTTATCCTGCACCCGTATGTGGTTCCTTCTCTACTAATGCTCAGGGTTTAGTTTGGTCTAAGGGGGATGTATCAAACATTCTAAAGAGGTCAACGGCAGTACTTGACCATAGGAATCAAATTCCAGCTATTATTGTATAGTACTGTATGTACAACTTTCATAATAGCTAGGATCTGATTGCTTGTTGTGGCCAACTTACCCCTTTAGTAGGTGCGATCATTCTCCCTAAAATAGCTTTAAGACAGGGGTGGCCAAACCGGTCCTCGAGATCTACCAACGGTCCACGTTTTCCAGGTTACCTAGCTGGTGCACAGCTGTAGTCATTACTAACTGTCACATATTAAAACATGCTGCATTCATTCCTACTATAGATCCACAGGTTGCACCATTGGTAGATCTTGAGGACAGGTTTGGCCACCCCTAATTTAAGGGGTATAATTAATGCTAAAGCCTATCTAAGTGTAGCTGCAAGGAAAAATACAACAGTATAGACAATTCTTACTGAGAAGTAGACATCATTAAAAATATATTTCTTGCCTTATTTAATTTACAGTATTTTCAATTGAACAAATACATGTGATCATCATTAGAAATTTTCTACTGCCATTGTTACAGCATTGGCACAATGTTAATGGGATCTGATCATGTGGGGAACTGGCAATGAGGATTCATCTTGTTGAGAGTTACCCACATTACTGAACAAGAGTATAGAACGAACAAGACAAAGTAGACCTGTACCATTTGTCCTCTTCCAAATGTTTCTATGGGGCAAAATGATGAAGTGCTACCAAATGTAATTAACAACAAACAGGGCCGGCTCTACATTAGGCTGCTGCTTAGGGCACTGAGATCTTTGCCTATCACAAAACTAATGTTGTCTGTGAGGAAGGCCTTCTTGTACTTACTCCATACTTTCATTTGAGGGGCTTGAAATAAATTCACCATGTAAAATGGCAATTAGAAGATGATTGGTTAATACTTTATCTTTGTCAATGTTATCTCCTTCCAAGTTTAAATAAATCTACCCCCAAAATGACATGAAGAAGCTACCTCAACCTCAAAAGGCTGGAGGAACGGCATTCAGGGAGCAACACTTCATATATCCCCGCAACATTGATGAGTGAAATGTTGAATGTTAACCAATTATTTGGTGGGTTTTATACTGTTTAAAGATACCTTTAAGAAAATAAATAAGACTTTTTGAAAAAGGAAATTACATTAGTAAATATTTTTTTTTTAAATTCTGCTTATGTTTCAACTTGAAAAGTCAATTGGTCCATTTATCACCGATCTCTATTTACCCAATGACTCAGATCAACTTGCCCCTATTGTGGGGCAAGATGAGGCACAAGTCTGCTTCTATTAGACAAGTCACATCCCTATGTCATAGATGCTTTCTTATCATTTTGATTGAAAGATTGAAAGAACACATCCTGTGATAAAGGTAGATGTTTTACTATTTAATTCTCTCTAACTTCTTTTCCTAGTGGACAACATCAGCAAAATAGTTTTGTCTTACCCCACTCTCTCCTCAAGGTTAATTATTTAATAAAGGGACTCTGAATAAGCCAGGTTGGGTTCAGATTGGGTTATAAAAAAAAAACATAATTGGTTTGCACTTACAGAGTGCTGTTTTGTTTCTGTATCTTAGTGCCTTGAGTCCTGTTGGAGAAAGTGCATGTATAAATAACACTTACTTGATGGGGTAAGGGTTTGGCACTGACTTGATCTTATTATTCTCCTTGAATAAATGCATACCCTTAAATATATAAAGTGTAAGATATCCCCTAAGGATTAGGCCTGGGTAAAACCGTATGCCAATGCAAATGTAGACAGGGGTTCAGCGACCACTGATGCTATACACTGGTGTTCTATGAGTATTCTACAGATATAGCAATGAACCAGATATGAAAAATGTAACATATTTATTAATACAATGGTTACAAAAATATTTTTATTATAAAACATACACATGATGTATTCGAAACCCATTCAAAACCCTAGGGTTTTTAATGTGTTTCCAAAACATCATGTGTCGACAACAACCACAATGATACTGTATATAAGAATTTGTATGTTTTTTAATAAAATATTTTTGTTACCATATGTTTGTATCAACACCCATTTGTCAATTTGATTAAATTTGGTGAAATACTTGAAGGTGGTGGTTCATACTAGCGCTCTCTATTATAGTCTATCCGATTTTCCTATTGTCTCCCGCTAACAGGGGAGATTTATAGAGTAGCATCTTTCATCTTTGTGGGCGCATCTGGGGTAATCTTTGTGTGTGTATATATATATATATATATATATATATATATATATATATATTATGCGAATAGTCGGCACTCGCTTTCAAGCTTTCAACAGCGTTCTCACCTACACCTTGACAAAGGGGAGCTGCCCTGAAACGTTGGTTGGTTTTTCCACTATTTAAATACAAGTATTTCACCAAGACCCAGGAGTGCTAGTCTTTTTTCCTTGCTATATATATTGCTATATACTGTATATATACTTGCAATAAGGTAATGGTCGGCACTCCAGGCTGTATAAAACGTCAACTGGTACGGTGCCTTCCCAGGCTTGGCAGCAAGAATATATTCGTGTAGATGGGCAGCACTCGTAACTTAATGAAAAAAACTGACTCAGAGAGCTCAGATATAATAATTCAGATGAATACGGTTAATAAACCAAAACATTATTATATCTGAGCTCTCTGAGTTAGTTTTTTTTTTAATTAAGTTACGAGTGCCGCCCATCTACACGAATATATACAGTATATATACTTAAAATGGGGGTGATAACAGCATTATCGACCTACAGTATGGTATCTAGAAATAGTTTGATCTAGTATGTGAATCAAAAATTGGTGAAACGTTATACTATTTATTAAAAATATACATGAGTTATGTTTCAATATAAAAATACAAAATAAATATAGATGAGTAAAAATAAAAAATAAAAATAAACATAGAAATTTGACAGTGAAAATAGTCCTTATCTTTTTGAGGGGGTAGGTCAATGTTGGCAACTTACTTCTATCACTCTGTTGATGATACAAAATATTGAAACAATAGATTTTAAAGATCAACATAAAGATTCCTCATAGTTTTGTATTAATGTATGTTGCTGGTTTTTAATAAAGATTACATGCTATATATGTTTTCTGATTAATTTTTTTGTATTTGTTTACTGTGACATCTGTTGTCTGTTGTATAAGTGTGTCTAATATTATGCAGTATGTTATAGCTTTAGGGCAGAACTTTTAAATTCTGTTTAGGTAGGACTTTTTATTATTGCTAATGAAGCACCCTATAAGGCGTAAAAGAGGACAGATGTCTTGTTCCTAGAACCATTTCATCTTGTGCACCCACATCTAACAGATTTTAATGGTTTTAGATCCAGCTGTCACGCAATAATTGAGTATATTATTAAGTTATTCTGATTTTGTTAAATACAGTTCCCAGCGTGGATGTAGGAACAAAAACAGCAAAACACTGGAAGTTGTCTAATATTTCAAACACTACGGATGTACTATAAAAGGTATTACCATATGGATAATGTTTGGCTGTAGGACAAATAATGAGTTCTGTTAAAATAAAAAATAGGATAATATCTATTGTTTAAAGCAAGATAACAAACTAGTCTTATTTCAGAATCCCGCTCCCTCCACAATTGTGGTGGAACTGCAGTTGTCCATCTCTTGGCTCATTCACAATACAAAAAAGTATGGCTCATTCACCATACAAGAAATAATTAGTAAAGGTTGAGTATCTCTTATCCAAATATTCAATATCCAAATTATTCAGAAACCATAGTCTCCAGAACTACTTTTTTTTTCTTCTAAAAACCTACTGGGTACATCTGTAACTGGCACTACTGGGGACATGATATGTAGCTGGCAAGAAAATGATTGCTTGGCATTCAAATTCAGTGTCTGAGATAGTACACAAAATTTGTTTCATGTTTTACAACCTTGTTTCATACACAAATAAAATATATCTGTGTGTATTTCATGTGGTTGATGTGTTTATACAACATAAATGCAAGATACCTCAAGATAACTCATTCAAATATAAACATATTCCAAAATACAGAATAATCCGTTCTCAAAAATGCTTCTGGCATTTTCGATAAAGTATACTCAATCTGTCCCTAAGTTATCGTGCTTTAACTATCTGCGCTAAAGCCTGGATATCATTAAAACCTGCACTGTTAGGGGGTACTCAATTCCCCACCTCTATTTCCAACAGGGGGAATAGCGGTGGGTGCCTATTCAATGCTGTGTTTCCCAACAGCATTGAAGAGGCATCTCGGCAAAACGGGCCCGACTTTAGAAGCAGTTGGGTGGATTGACGAGCTCCCGACCGGATCTACACTATCCACGGCTGGACATTGAATCCCGCCTGCCAATTATCAGTCAAGCAGGCAGAGAATGGGGCAGGGTCATGGCTGTTGGGAAGTCCCGACAGTCGTGATCCAGGATTGATTATCCCCCTTAGTGTACATTGAGGACCAAGGTTGGGACTGAAGTCCTGCTAGTTGGGAAAAGGAGGGTTGTTGAAGAAATAAAAAATATGATGGCGAATTTCTTGAATTCTCCTATAAGATGATAGATATCTTTTAGAAACGAGTTCCTTTATCCCATTTTGCTACTCTCATGATTGTAAATAAGAGCACTCGATAATACGTGCTGTGTGTTGATGACTGTCGGTGACCCTATCTTTCATTTTTGGCACATCTGTTATATAACCAGTCCATACTAAAGGGTCACTGACATGGAGAGTGAAGATTAATGGGCCAAATACACAAGACTATAAAGTTACAAATCCAGTAGCATTTTTTTTTTGGCAGAGAAAATATAAACAGCTTTTGGTTTTATATTTAATACCGAATAATATCTGCAATCTTCATTGTAAAAGACTCACTTATAAAGAAACCGGACTTATAAAGAAGCCGTTAAAGTTTCATTTACAGCTATTTCAGCAGCAATGTAGTTTAACAGCAGTGAATATTTAAACAGTGGTTATATTTATACAAGTGGCTGCACTGGGGATATGCTGTAGACTTAAGAACCACCCAGGGAATTGTTGTTGAACAGACTCAATATCAGCAGCAC
The DNA here is from genome assembly GCF_055691185.1 of Crinia signifera. Lineage (NCBI taxonomy): Eukaryota > Metazoa > Chordata > Amphibia > Anura > Myobatrachidae > Crinia > Crinia signifera. The sequence goes on along the minus strand of NC_139218.1, from coordinate 327,070,718 downwards.
TACAGTAATTACTGGCTTATAATAGGGGCAATTTCATGGCAACATCAGGGCCTTGGTGCTTTCTCACCTATGATACACTGTGAATAAAGATGGATAGCTTACATTTATTACAATTTAAGTTGAAGGATATTCACTTATTCTTCTCCTCCATCTATCTTGTTCTAATCTTCTCTATGTGCCCTCCTTTTTAACCTTTCACCTTTCACAATGCTGCTGATTTTGGGTTGCTAAGCAACTGATTGTCTGGAAGTTTAAATACTCCAAAGTCGCCATGCCAACAGATGTCTACAGCACTGAATAACCTGGACCATTGGCCATCAAGGGACTACCTCAGGGACAAGCCATATTTTGTGCTTGCATCAAGTGAATGCTAGGTTGAGACTAAAATGCTTGTTAAAGCAGCAAAGTTCATTAATATTTTTATTTTATATGCATTTCATTTAGATATCCAATCATTTTGGAACAAAAACTACTCAGTTCATAAATGCCTTCTACTTTATAATTTTTCGAGCCATATACTGTAAAATAGCTATGGTAAGCAGTTGTGACTATAGGACCTTTTGGTTAGGTGCACACCCTCCAACATTACCAATATCAGGAGGAACAAAATGCCCTGCTCCTGGACTTCCTTGCGAGTGGCAGTAGCAGAGGAGGAGCTGCAGCAAGTCCAAAATTCAAATAGGGGAGCAGGGCCGGTGCAAGCCCTGTCCGGGCCCCAGGCGAAATCCCCCCACCTGCCCCCCCTCAGCTCCCCCTCAGCTCTGACCAGTTTCAGGATGGGGGGGTGGATGTGGCTGCCGTCGATCTGCTCCAAGGCATGGGCGGGTGCAGGTGCCATTTACCGTGATCCACAGGGGGGCAGCACTAGGCAGCTACTCCCGACACCCCCTCCTCCCCCCAGCGCTGCAGTAGTGGCAGACAGCCCTCCTCCCCCCGGCGGCACTGGGCAGCTTCACCCGAGTCCTGACATCCTCCCTGCAGCTCAAACATCTTAATTCATCCACAAACCCCGTGTCACAACGGTTTGTTGTGGATCCACTGGGGGCGTGGATTCTGACACGGATGCCAATGGTGGAGAAAGAACTGCTGGTCGAATATACTGACGTCTCATAGGAGTCTCCAAGGAGTTTGGCTATACTCCTAATCAGAGGCGCGGAGTCTAACTGAGTGGCGGTTTTCACCAGGGACCCCCGCAAGGGGATTTGGACTTAGCTGCGTCCACCCAGCAGGTCGCGGCCCCCCAATCAGGAGCCTCCAAGGAGATTAGGACGCTTGCTGGAACAGATGGATATAGCTGTACTCAGGAGACGCTTGAAATAATAATAGAACTTAGGAGACACTTGAAACGTGAACTGAACTCAGAAGGCACTCGGAGGGTTAACAGAACTCAGGAGACACTCGGAGGGTTAACAGAACTCAGGAGACACTTGGAAGGTAAACTGAACTCAGGAGGCACTTGAAGGGTTAACGGAACTCAGGAGACACTTGGAAGGTAAACTGAACTCAGGAGGCACTTGAAGGGTTAACGGAACTCAGGAGACACTTGGAAGGTAAACTGAACTCAGGAGGCACTTGAAAGGATAACGAGATGCTTCTGATTGCAAACAGGACTCAGAGAGACCTGGAGCTGTGTACACTCTCACTGGCTGTCAGCAGGACACTGAGCAGAAAGCAGAAGTAGCAGCAGCATTGGAGGATAGGCGGCCCAGCCTTTTATTCCTCCAGGCAGTGATGTCACAGGCCCAACCTTCAATCAGAGGTTATATCAGACCCTGCTCCCTTCTGCCTAATGCCACAAGCAAGATGGCGGTGCCTGTCCCAGGAGCCGACCACGGGAACAGCCGGACCCCCAGAGGACCTACCGCCGTCCCTGCCAGTGACACCAAGTCGGGGAAGCGCTGAGTGACGGGTGTAGCACCGCCAGGAGTACAGCGCCCGTGCAGGTGAGTAATGCATGCGGCGCAATGCTCTGCAGAACCAGCGGCGGCCGGAGGACCTGACACCCCGGAGGGGGGACAGACACACGGGTGCGGGCAACGCTTACCTGGCACCACGGGGGCTGCAGGTTACAGTGGCTGCCGCTTCCAGGCTACAAAGTGCCGCTCTCCAGTGGCCAGCACCCTAGGCAAATGCCTACAGCTGCCTAGTGGTGGCGCCAGCCCTGTAGAGGAGTAACACCAACTGCCCCCCACAATACTGTATGTATAAACTGACTTCATACTGGGATACCTGCAATACTTGGAAACTATTATAAATCGTCATAGGTCCACATTTAGGGGCCTATTCACTAGGGTGATAGGCAATAGGTGTAGACAATAGTTTCCGTATGTCCTATATAACAGACCCATTCACTATTGTTGTCAGATGTACAGATGGAGCCGGGCTCATGCTTGCGGGAAGGGGGCATGCAAGCACGAGGCGCTCGCACGCCCAGTTCCGGCGGAGCTCCAACAAATGCCTCAGACGCTAATACTCCCTTCATCATATTGGAAGTGTAAACCATTGCTGTTACTGATTAGTAGTAGTGTGGCCCACAGGAAAGCAGCTGTCCAAGCATCAGGATAATAGTGAATGGATCCAGTGCATTGGTCCCTCACACCACAAGTCACGGCAAGTTAGAAACAGGCTCACTGCAAATTATCATGAATAGGCCCCAAGGTACCTCAAAAGAAAGAAAGATTTGTGTGACTGAAGCCATTGGAAGATACAAAGTGACAGTGCAATGACTTTTGGACCCTACGGATTCCCCCTGCATTAAAAAAACATCTATTACCTTTAATTACTAAATGACTGGCCAAAGACTGGCCGACCCTTTGTACATAGGACCAAAATAGATCTTATTAACAGCATCTTCACTTGGTGATCCATTTACAGTACAGCAACTAAAGGAAAATTCAATTTGAAGAATTAGCGCTCACACTTTCCTTTGCTAAAGAGTTTATTGAAGCTTGCAGACACCAATTACAGTGTGCACACAGGAGGTCATCGAGACCTGGACACAAATTTGCTGAGAAAGTACAAATGGAAAATTTATTTGCATCCATATGGTTAATACATCTTATCTCAAGATGAGTCCAGATAAAGAAAACAACATATACCCCAGGTATACTAAGTATGTGTACTGTACTTGCTCCCCACGATAGCATAGGGTGTAGAAAGTGTAGAAATGTGGTTAGTAGTAAATGCTACAGTAGCGTTTTCCGATTTGTATATAATAATATTGTAATAATGTAATGAAGTGTCATAAACACTTGCGGATATTATCCTGACATTTATTAATACATGCAAATTATAGCAATTCAATTACGTCCAAACATCTGTTGTTTTCCTGTTTAAAAAAATAAATGTAATCTTCGTTCCTGCAGTAATCCAAATGAAAATGAAATGTACAATAGTGTGAACAGACAGTAGTGACCTGATATGATAAAATATTTTTAGTACTTTTAGCTGGAGGGGTCAATATGCATTCAATCACCATTGGCATAGGACAAAAGCAGATAGTCATTATCATCAATGTACCAGTGCATGCATTAAATACGCTTCCGATGAGGCAGAAGGTGTTCCGTGTGCTGCCTCTGTGCAGGCCCCCTCCTCTCTAGCCAGTAGTGCTGAGCAAAACCATATTGAGTCTCCAGGGGGCCTGGGGTACTTAAGACAGGACTAAGGACTAAATAAACAAACACAGCATACATACATCTAAATGTATGAACACATATATAGCATACAAACACCGCTCACATACTGTACTGTACATACACATTATACAGTATATACATAAACACAGAATACAAAAAACACAGCATACATACATACACAAATTCATACATACATACACATACACAAAACACAGCATACTTATACAAAACACAAAAACATACACAGCACACACAGCATATATACACAACACATATCATAAAAAAACAAGACAGAAAGCATACATACATATCATACACAACATGCACAGCATACATACATATATATGCATGCATAAACAACACACACAGCATGCATGCATACATACATACAGTACATACATACATATAGACATACATACACACACATCACACATAAACTGCACACATATATACATACATAGCATATATTCATACATAAATACATAAATACATAATGCACACACAGAGCATATTTAAAAAACACACACAGAGCACACATACAAGACTCTGGAGCTGGAGCAGCTGCTGTGGATCCACATGTTTACTAGCTCCCTCTGCTGCCTAAGCCCTCTGTGAGGACCAGCAGCTGGGCTTCCTAAAGGAGAGAGGGCGGCCTGCTGTGCTCCTGCTAGACCGTCCCAATTATCCCTCCCCTTGAAATCATACTGAGACAAGTTTTGGGATTAAATCATTGGCCACAGTTTTATTCACAATCCTTAACCAATGTTTTGCAGGGCAGGGCCGAAACTAGGGTTTCTGGTGCCCGGGGCAAGACATTCATTTAGTGCCCCCCCCCCCCCCCCCAAAAAAAAAAAAAATATTTTACACTGTATTCTGAAATGAAATATATATTTATAAATGATCCCTCTAGAAACTATATGAACCTGAAAACAGGGACAGTACACATTCCAGCACACACCGTAATGCCCAGAGCACATTACACCACAAACCGTAATGCCCCCCCAGTACACATTATAAGCAATGGTTAATTGCTGCTGCCACTGGATAGAACACTGTCCCTGAATGATACACAATGTGCCACACACTGCAATGTCCAATATGTCACAAACATACCTCCCAACACTGGAGGCAGAGGAGAGGAGGCAGAGTAGAGGAGACATCTGCGCGTGCCGAAGGCACGCGCCCAAAATTAGAGCGTTCACCTACTACCGTGGTACTCCTGCGAGACTACATCCCCCATTTTTTCCGCTATGAGGGCATGGTCAGCTCTCTAAGAGCTGTAGCCACATGGGGTGCGGCCATAGAAAATGGAGGTGTGATACACATATGCCCCCAATAGTGCAGTGCCAGATACACATGACCCCAAAAGTGCAGTCCGTGATGCCCAATATACCTATGCCGCATACTGTGATGCCCATTATAAATATGATCCGCACCGTGATGCTCCATTATACATATGCCGCACACCGTGATGCTCCATTATACATATGCCGCACACCGTGATGCGCCATTATACATATGCTGCACACCGTGATGCCCATTATACATATGCCGCACACCGTGATGCCCATTATACATATGCCGCACACCGTGATGCCCATTATACATATGCCGCACACTGTGATGCCCATTATACATGACACACACCGTGATGCTCCATTAAACTTATGCCACACACATGATGCCCATTACACATATGCCCCACAGCGTGATGCTCCATTAAACATATATGTCACACACATGATGCCCATTATACATATGCCACACTCCTTGATGCTCCTTATTAATGAGTGGGTGGAGTGGGTGGAGATGTTTTACCAAAGGAAGTTGTGCTGCACTGTATAAAGGCAACAAGTAGGGAGAATCAGAGTGGAGACGGGTGGTGGGAGATTTAATGTTCCCTCATCGTGTAAAACATCCAGCCTCCCCCTGCCACTCTATTGATGAGGTCTAGACATCATAACATAAGCTTTGCATTAGGCTTACTTTTTCACTGCTGCCACCGCCGCCGCCGCCGTTGATGCCCGTCTGTGTTTGCAGCGCACAGCATTTCTCTGGGAGCGTGGGAGGGGACGCAGCTGCGCCAACCAATGGCGAGGAGGCGGCTGCCGCGTCATCACGTCCCCTCCCATGCTCCCAGTAATGCTGTGCGCGACAGGCACAGACGGGCACTAACGGCGTCAGCAGCAGCAGTGAAAAAGCGACGGGTTAGCTAACAGCAGCGGGACTCGGGCTACATCAGTCCCCGAAGCCCCGCTGGCTGTCACTCTCCCGGACCTGACAGCGCCCCCCAGTGGCGTAAGTTCATATCAGGTGCCCGGAGGCGACATCGATGGTAGTGCCCCCAACCACACATATGCATCGGTGACCCCCAGATAACACAGATCGGGAGTAAATGCAGGATTTTAATGAGGGGGTTTCCAGATATACTGTGTGTGTGTCAACATTTTGGTGAGGGCATCGGGTGTAGCCAAGATTTAAGGATTGGCGTGCTGAAATATATATATATATATATATATATATATATATGTATATAGTGTGTGTGTGTCTCTATCCACTTTACAAAGGTAAAGTGGATAGGGACACACACACACACTATATATATATATATATATATATATATATATATATATATATATATATATATATATACAGGGGGATGCTCACAGGGGAGCGATGGCCGGCACTCACGGAGACTCTTCAAAGAAATCAGCAATCAACACAGCAGTGTTATGTCAACGTTTCTGAGGACTTTAATGTACCTCTTTCGTCAGGACAACAATAATCACAATAAAAGACAACATATAAATAGCTTACCCATTGAACCACATGATGCTCCTGCACGCTGCGCCCGGCGGGGAGTCGCGATGACGTCACAGAGGCGCGCCACGCACCGGCGTCACGACAGACAGCCCAGGGGGCGTGTACAGGGAGCCACAACAATACATCACCATGGGAACTGTAGGGAAACAGCGTAGGTACACAGTTACAATTGGCATTTAAAACTGAAACTGACATGTAGCGCAATCTGAAAAACGGGGAGGTTGCACAGATCAGAATAAGTAACACAGGAATCATAGAAACACAGAGGGTAGATTCTACAAGTGCAGAACGGAAGGCAGAACGATAAGTTTATAAAAAGCAATAAAGACTTTGTTTTTCATTAAGCCCTAACGGGGCCACTGTTTGCAATTTATCTATCCAACGTGCCTCTCGTTGCAGCAATATCTTGCTGCGATCTCCACCTCTGGTAGATGGTGGAATCCAATCTATCATTTTACATTTAAGTGAAGCCAGAGAGTGATTCATAAGGATGCAATGCCTGGCTACAGGCTGTTCATTGCTTTTCCCCTCAATGGCCTTTCTAATGTTAGATCGGTGTAACGCCATCCGCTCTTTAAAAGTGCGGATGGTTTTTCCCACATACAGTTTGCCACACGGGCATTTGATGTAATACACCACGTGTGTACTAGAACAGGTAAGTGGGTAACGGATCCGATATTTTTTCCCGGATCTAGGATGTGAAAAGCTGTCACCAGGCTCCAGGGCATTACACGTGGTGCAGCCTAAACATCTATAGTTCCCGGGTTTCCTGGTTAAAAAATGAGGGGTGGGAGTACTCTTAAAGGATGAGATATCGTTATGGACTACCCACTGCTTGATATTTTTGCCTCTCCTATACCCTGGCATGATGGTCTTATTTTTAAGGGTGGTGAGGGAGGAGTCATTACTGACTATTGGCCACAAAGATTTGGCCTTTAATACAATATCAGTGGAGGTGGTAGAGTAATCCATGGGAAAGATCATCCTATCAGCAAGATTGTCCCTAGTACGAGGATGTAGAGTATTGGCTCTAGGAGTATTAAGAACCTTCTGTTTGGCTTCCAATAGATTGGCCCAACTGTATCCTCTTTTTAGGAATTTGCTCATCAAAGCATCCATCTCAGTTAGAGCATCACTTTCATTAGTGCATATCCGCCATATTCTGAGCAGCTGAGGAAAAGGCAAGCCTCTTTTTAGGGCCGGCGGATGATGGCTATGGGCCTGCAACAATGTATTTCTCTCAACTGCTTTGTGATATAAGGAAGTAACAATCTCATTTTGAACAATAGAAATGGAGACATCAAGAAAGTGAACATTCACATTGCTCATATCATAGGTGAATTTAGTATCTACATGTTTCTCATTGATAACAGACATTGATAACAGACAGGAATAAACGCAATGCTTCCTCAGGACCAGACCAAAATAGGCAAATATCGTCTATATAACGACAGTATAAAGAAATACTGTTCGCTACTGCAGGTTCAGAAAAAAATATCTCCTGCTCAACGCTGTACATATAGGCATTTGCGTAGCTCGGAGCTACGCAAGATCCCATAGCACACCCGCGTTTTTGATTGTAGATAGCACCATCAAACAAAAAATAATTACGGGTGAGGGTCAGCTGTAAAAGATGTAAAAATAAATCGATGTTAGGGCCTTTGTAGTGTGGGCTAGAGGAAAGCAATTTGCGTGTAGCATGGATGCCCCTATTATGGGGAATGGTGGTATATAGGCTCACTACATCTATAGTGGCCATCCAATGTTCACCTCTTAAAGGGGACAAGTCCTGTAGTTTGAGTAATAAAGAGGTAGTGTCTTTAAGGTAAGTGGGCAAATGCTGGATGACAGGCTGTAAATAAAAGTCCAAAAATTCAGAGATAACATAATAGAGTGAGTCATTAGCAGCGATTATCGGCCTACCAGGCGGTTTCAGGGAATTTTTATGGAGTTTGGGGATGGTGTAAAACACCGGTATCCTAGGGTACTGCATCATCAAGGAATCACAAACCTTCTTAGAGATAAGGTTCCTGGCTACAGCCGCAAGCAGAATCGAATCTAACTCAGATTTAAAATCGATGGTAGGATCCCCACTCAATTTTTCATAAACCACAGGGTCATGTAGTTGACCATAAATTTCCTCCTTATAATCGCTGAGATTTTGTACCACTATCCCCCCGCCTTTATCAGCGGGGCGGATAGTGATGTCTTGATATTTACTCAGATCACGTAATGCACTCATTTCGGATTTGGACAAATTGGGTCGACTCTGCAAAGACTTATTAGGGGTATCCACAAAATTATCCATCTCTCGAGAGAAATATTTGATGGCTACATTTGTAGACATCGGGTCAAATGTCGATTTTACACGGATGGGACACTCTTCCCTAGGCATATCAGAGTCGCCAAAATGTTCTTTCAACCGCAGCTGTCGACAAAACTTAAATGTGTCCACCTTACTGTCAAAAGATTCACAAGAATGGGTAGGAATGAAAGTGAGGCCTTTATTGAGAACAGAAACTTCTATGTCAGTAAGAGTTCTGTCCGACAAATTAAACACCAGGTTGGATCCTAAGGCTTCTTCTTTCCTCCTTTGCCTTTGCCCTTGGCCTGCACGTCTGGTGTATTTTCTGCAGTGCCAGCTTTTCGGGCTCGGGTGGCCACCCCCGGAGGGGGCTTTTTGGAGGTGCCAGGTCTAGGATCTGTTCCCAGGTCATTTTCACTGGCTGATGACGCCGCTCCACTTGAAGATTCAGTGTCAAATCTTACTCTTCGGAATTTGCGCGCCCTTTGCTGTCTGGCCAATTGTACATTTCTGTTGTTCACCCAAGAATAGACTTTTTGTTCCGCATAATCTTTGGTGACTGTCTCCATCTTTGATTTCTTGAACTTGACCAGTTCCATTTTATAGCGCTCTATCTGCTGAGTGAGTTTTTCAAGCCAATTGGCCTCAACATCGTTTGATAGTGTTGGCAGATGTGCGGCTTCAAAGACGTTGATTTGTTCAGTCACCACTGATTTTTCACGTTTAGATTCTTCAATTACTAACAGGAGTAAATCGAAGGAACATTTATTCAATATTCCTGCCCATTTTCGGCAGAACTCGGGGTTGTACCGCCCGATCGTGGGAATATTTTTGACCCGGAATCCTCTCGGGATCATTTTGATACGGAAATAATCCGACAGGGTAACAGCATGCAAATGGAAGTCAATTTCTCGCTTTCTCATTTTGAGCAATTGACTGTACAGGTGCTCAGGTATTTCAGCCCCAGCAGTAGTGATTAAATTCTCCTTGCACAGGATGCCGTCCGCATCAGATTCAGAGAAAGTATAAAGCTCCCCTAATTGCAGGGCAATATTACTAAAGCCCGAGGGAGCAGTCTGTGTACCCTGTACAGGAATCTCCATAGTCCCAAAAACAACACCTCCAAGCGTGAAAAAATAAAGTCTGTATGCACCTTTAAGACAGGTGAAACAGCGGTGAATACAAACAGTGAATAGTCCCAATACCTATCCACTGATAGGACAAACAATGGCCAGACAGCTATTTGGCTAGCAGGGTTCCGGTGCCTTGATCCAGGAATCAATATCGATGGGGGGTGTATGATCCGGCACTCAGTAAAGACATATACAATTGCTCCAGGTGACCTTGCCTTGAGAAATACACAGTCTCCGTGAGTGCCGGCCATCGCTCCCCTGTGAGCATCCCCCTGTGTATTTCTCAAGGCAAGGTCACCTGGAGCAATTGTATATGTCTTTACTGAGTGCCGGATCATACACCCCCCATCGATATATATATATATATATATATTCCAGCACTCCAATCATTAAATCTTTGCTACATCCGATGCCCTCAGAAGAAAGAGGGGAGAGAGAGAAGTATTAAGAGGAGAGACATGGAGTGGAAGTGCCAGTGAGAGCAGTTACCTGGAGAGGGTCCGCATTATCTCTCCAGCCAGGCAACGCAACGGCTCTGCTGGAACATTGGCGTCTGGCTGGATCCTATGGTCGGCTGTGTCACCCACATCCTATAGAATGCGGCGTCGGCAGGTGCGGGAGGTAGGGGGTGCGGCGGCCGCAGGACTGTGGTAGGGTTCAGCTTGTAGGGAGGAGGGGAAGTGTCGGAGCCTGGTGGCCAATCAGTGCAGGGCTTTTGTGCGGGAGAAGGGGGAGCGAATCAATACTTCAGAGGAGCTGCGCTGCGCTTCCTCTGGCTCAGCAAGCCCAAGCTGCTGGAGGCTGATGCAGCGGCAGCCACTTTAAACAAAGCCTGCTGTGCGCCTGAGCTCCTTCATCTCCCCAGCTGGGCTGATAGATTGACACGCAGGGGGGTTTCAACGTACTTGGAAATCTCCCTGCGTGCGCGCATTGATGTTTTTGCTGAGGACTTCAGAGGGTCGTTGCCGGCTCCTCTGTGCCCCCCCCCCCCCCCCCCGTGGCTAACGCCCGGCGGCAAAAGACTCCATTGCCTCCGGGAGTTACGCCACTGGCGCCCCCCCCCTCCAGCGCCCGGTGCGCGTGACCCCCCAGCCCCCCCCCCTAGTTACGGCCCTGTGCAGGGTGAGGACAGAGAGCGGTGGGCAAGGTGCAAGAGCCTATCAATGCCGATCATTGATTCGCGCTGGGGCGTGCCACCATACCCTCGGCAACGCCCCCTCCCGTTCCTGGGAGCTAGCCCCCACAGATCACTCTCGCTTGGCGCGCAGCCGATGGCCCGCCGCCGAAAGCTGGAGCCTGGCGTGCGGCCCCCACGCCGAGGGTGGGCAGCAGAAAGATTAGATTCTAACTCACTGTACTGCGCTTTTCCCAATCTTGAAAGGATACCTGCGCTAGTTACCATACTGCGATAGTTTTTACAACATACGGCCAACCATCATCTAGGGGTATACTATATGTGACTCTCTATATTATATTCTCAATTTAAATAATTTTCAAATACTTATGGATAAATCACATACTCTGGATCTGTCATCAGCTGACCTATTATAGGTTCCAAAAAAACTTGCATAATTTATGCTATATGTCTATTCAATACAACACTACCAACTGCCACTGATTTGGACACGATTATATGAGAAAATATATCAGTGGCCATCTTTTTGTTCACATGAAAATATGCTAAATATTTATTTATAGTTTAACTCTACATGGCTAATTTTGCCTCATATGACTTAATAGAGTTATCACTATTTTAGACTAATTGGAATTAAAAGTTAAGTTTTAACTCATTCATTATACATTTTTCTCAACAAATTAAAAGTGTGCCTCCAAAAAGGAATCTTTGTCTGCGAACGGCTGCCCACTCTTTGTGGACTACCGTCTCTCTTCTTTTAAGTATATTGGTACTTGATTCTTGGAGGCACCTCCAACGTTGTAATTGTTGTATGTCACCAAATATACAGTTTTTTCAGTTGGTTCTTTGACTACATCTGACTCTCTTACTGTCCTGTGCAGGATACTACTCCTACCTGTCTCTGTTGAATCTGCCACCTCAGCTGGTTCCCCTCCTCCGCCTGCCTTGCGCACCGCCTCTTCCCGCCCTACATACATACATTAATGCAACCACTGTGACATAATACATAACTCATACCAAATATCATTACAATACATCCCTGTAACAGCTTTGACATAGCACGTAAGTCATACAAAATACTGTTACAATACATCACTGCAACTAATGCGACATAGCACATAATACATACAAAATACTGTTACAACAAATCACTGCAACAATTGCGACATAGCACATAACTCGCAAAAAGTACTGTTACCATATCGAGTTGACATGTCTAAGCTTACTCACGCACTTATGCCATAAAAAAGGGTGGGTGGGATCGTGTTCCGATGATGTGTGCTCGGCCTCCCCCCTGCCCAGGTCCTTTAACCCCTTCCTGGCAGTTCCCTCCCCCTGGTGCTTCATTGGCTGCCCTTGTCCCCCAAGTGTGAAAGGGGGCGGGGATACCATCCCGACCCCCCCCCCTTGTTGTGCCGGGTCACCAGTAGCGTGCCCTGCCCCTCCCCTTTATGCCACGTTGGCGCCATACCGGCACCTGTGCTCCCTATTGTGCTGTGTCCTGGCCCGTGGCTTGCACTCCTTAGATATGCCACTGCTATGAGGAAAAACTGTGACTCTATCCAAGATTTAACACATCACAATTCTCCCAGATCTTAGTCAGCCCACATATGTTTGCCTTGCCTAGTCCACCTTCCCGGGTTTTAAGAGACATAAGGCAGCTCTACCCAAATGTGTACATACAGATGTTTGTTAAAATAAAAGTGACTCCAGAGACTCCAGACTCCAGTCTTCCTGTTCTCCAGGGAGAATTCATGCCCTATACCAAGATGTCTACAGAGATCTATACTGAGCATGTGCAAGAGTCATCTTGCGACTGTGTTGCAGACTGTGCAGTGTAACATGGTGGGAGACAGAAATCTCCTACCTAATTCGTATTAGGTGAGCTCTATATAGGGGCATAGGAACGTTGGCGGAGCACTAGCTCCAGGAGCTGAGTAGGAGAGAGAGGGTGTGCCACCAATCCCCTCTCCTCCCTCCACTACGTCTTCCTGAAGACAGGAGCTAGGACAAGTGGGCAGGAGGGAGCGACATGCCCCAGGGGTGCAGGGGATCTGTCAGCAAACAGACAGAGAACCTGCACCCCTCCAAAGCTGGCCACTGCTTTGTTGAAGACAGGCACTAGAGGTCCTCCTGCACCTCTAGCATCTGTCAGGGGAGCCCATAGCACCCATCACTACCTGGAAGTGCGGAATCTGGGAGTGCTGGTACACTGTGCACCTGCAGCCCCCTGGCAACAAGCATGTAACCCCCTTGGTAACAAGTATTTAACCCCCTTAGTAATGAGCATGTAACCCCCCCTGGCAATGAGCATGTAACCCCCTTGGCAACAAGCATGTAATCCCCCTGGCAGGGGGAGCAGGTTGGGTACGGGTGGCCAACCAGGGAGAGAGAGGACAGGCTGAGAGAGGACAAGCTGCAGCTGCCTCTCTCTTCAGCTCAGTACACAGCAATGAGCAGCATGTGCTTAGCTGGGGAGAGAGGCTGTTCTGCAGCAGCAGCCTGCCCTCTCTACTCCAAACTGCCCGGCTCCTCGCAAGGGGGAGGGGGGCATGGAACCTGGGACCCTCCTTCAGACCCGGTGGCCCTGGTCCGGGCTATTGATTGTGATCATCAACTATATACATGTTTGCACCCCACTGACGAAGTCTCTGACGAAACGCATAGGGGCGTGGCTAACGTGACGTGTCTCAAGCTCTTGGCATCCAGTACACGCTGACGGCACTTCCCGACCTGCTCAGCTGAAGAGGTCCCGTGAGTTTTCAGCCACACAGTAGCGGTGACCAAAAAAAAAACACCTTGTGTATGCTGTATTGCCAGAGGGGATTGTTTTGAATCTAGTGGTACCCAGTCCACTCCAGATGACTAACTCGGTACGAGTTATAAAAAATAGAGCGTCCTTGTTTTATATGAGTTTAAAAAAAATAAAAAAAAAATATTGCACAATTGGGCGCCCCCCTGTCCCTCTCTTCTTTTGTAGAAATCTCTGGGTGCCTTGGATAGGCGCCCAATAGTGCAACGATATTGCACTATTGGGCGCCCCCCTGTCCCTCTCTTCTTTTGTATATATATATATATATATATATATATATATACATACAGGGGCAGCAACAGCAGTGTAGACCCTGGGGGTCTAGGGGTAGGGGTGGGGGAAGCTTTGATGTCCCGCGGGTGTTAGGGGGTATTATATCAACCGCTCAGCATGTAGGGCCTAGATCAGTAATTTCCACTAATTACCCCTTTACTGCACAGATGGTGGGAGATGAGGTGGGAGAAGGGGGCATTGGGCTGAAAGAAGGGGCCCTGATACATAACTTCCAGGGTGGTAGAGGATGTTTAATACGCAGAGGAGGGGTGTATAGTGGAGTGGGCTTATTATTCATAATTTTCTGGTGGGAGGACAGCTTGCTTTACTGCAGATATCTCCAGTTCCCGGAAATAGATTTCTTAGATTGTAACGGAATTAAAAACTAGAGAATCCCACCTACCGAATGGTATTATGGACTAGGGGATCAGAGTTCAGGAGGCAGAGCAATCTGCCAATGAGAAAATAAAACTACATACCAGGTGTGTGGAGCTGGAGCAGTAACCAGCTGCTGGAAGGCTGATATCTCTGGTTTTGTGAATAGTAGAGACAAGTTACTTGTGTCCATCAAAGGGGGAGAGTCACAGCTTTTGGAATATACCCTCAAAAAAACTCTGTCAGACAGAACCTGAAATATCTGACTGGGAAGAGCAATCAACAGGCTTGGATGGGGACCACTGCTTTGAAGTCAGATATCTCCAGCTCCAAAATTCTTGTACCCATGGAAAGAGGGGATCCTCAGCTTTCAGACTAGGGTCCTTAGACTCCTGGGGGGTTTCTGGGTACTCAGAAACCCCCCCCCTGCGTGCGCTATTGCTTACTGTATTTGGTTTCTTTTACCCTTTTTTCCTTCTCTCACCTCTAAATCCAACCAGGATTAGGACAGAGTGTTCAAATGTGATACCAGTATTTTCCCTGGAGCAGCACAGCATGACAATGACACTGGATGGGAGTATGCAAACTATTCTCATGCAGGAAAATTTCCAAGCCATAAAATGTGAATAATTTATAGGACAAAGTGGAAAATAAAAAGCAGCTAATAATTGTTTTCAAAGGAATAGATAACATTGGGATATAGCCCAATTTGTTATTTTTGTCTTTTCACAACTTCTGCAGTCTGTGCTTTGTACATTACTAAATGAAGCGCTATGTCTCCCTTACTTTGCAGAGGTACGTTATAGGTCCATTCTGTTTGTGATTGCTGTATTATATGACAAAGACGATCTGATGTACAGTAATATAGATATAATAAAATGTGTTCATTGCACAGAGACAAGCTGCAGTCACAGAGTATTCACACAATAATAACCCTGCAGAGTACAGAAAAAAATGCATCTTAAGAAAATGTTATGAGCAGCCTGTAATAATAACCATCTTCTGTGCTTGCAGGAAAATCCTAGAAGTCTCCTGTTTGGATCTCTGCATAGAGGCAATGCAAGCCCTCATGGGGTGTGCTATTTGTGTTATGATGAGTGTGCTTCTGTCCCTCTGGATTGCTCTTCTTTATTCATATGAGGCCAAATTACTCTGCAGCACTGTGCTATTTGGTCACAGCAATCTCTACCCTAGTGAATCATACAATCTGTTGTATTTACCATAGAGGCACAAACATAAATGCCATGATACATTTCATCACAAGCCAATTAACCTACAAGGAAAAGTGCTTTAGGAAATTGAGTGGAAAATGAAGCAAACCATACCTCCCAATTGTCCCGCTTATCACGGGCACGTCCTGTTTTTTTGGGACGTTCCCGTGTCCCTCATAGGGCCATCACTGTCCAGCGTTGGGGGGGGGGGGGGGGGGGGGCAGTTTGAAGTCCCCCCTGTCATCCATGAATAGCAGCTGTGCGCATGCGTACAGTGTCTAATCCTGCAGCCAGAGGGGCTGGGGGCATAGCCAGCAGCTCTCGGGCCCTTCAACGGCAAAAAATGTGCGTTACCTAGCATCAGCCCTGTGACTACAGGCCACGCCCCCTTCCCGCTAGGCCACACCCCAAAATGTTGCACTGTCCCGTCTGGCCACCTTAAAATGTTGGGAGGTATGAGCAAACCTATGCACATATAGGGACAGGGCAAGATTAAGTATGGATGCTACATCTCCAGACCTCCATATAAATGGTAGCATGAGGAAGTCCAGCTAGACAGCATTGCATTATATACTATACATCAATAAGGAGGGCATCCCGGCAATACATAGTCATCCAGAGTGCCAAACATCATCTTTATATATATATATATATATATATATCTGGGTGTATGGACCGGCACTCCTGTCCTCCAAATGCAGCTGCCTGGGTGCTTGCTCCAAAGGGTATGGTATAGACAAGAATGAGAAAGCACTCCCCCGGACTCCTTAGGTAAAGAAACAGGCCAAACACACTGGAATGTGCTAACGTTTCGGGGTGTAACCCCCTTTATCAAAGCAAAAAATACGTGCATAAATCAGAAGGTAACATCAATCTTACCTATATAGTGGACATAGGTCCTCCTCTAGCAAGGCAGTGACGTGAACTGGCCGTCCGCAGCCGACGCCGCCGCGCCAGCGGTACCCGGAAGTTCGGCACAGACAGTGCTCCGTCACTTCCGTCTCTACGCTCCGTCCGGCCGGCTTCTGCTGCGATTGGTACCAGCGCGTCAGGTTGCTATGGGGACAAAAAAACGTAAACAATACAAACGTGCTGAAGTAACAACAAGTGTGATCTAAACAAAGTGAACTGGTATGTGCCTGCATAAGCTGCAGGGGGGACTGGATCGCTCAACAGTGGTGTCAGTGAGACATATCATGAGAGCAGCGCATTAAGTGCTGCATATAAATATATAAATATGTGAAAAAATGGAGAAAAAAAATATGAAGAATAAAGAATGGATGGTGATCAGCTGGGAGAGAATGGCAGGATATTTACAAAAACATATTAAATGTCAGTTGTTCATTAAGTCCCCGTGGACTGACTGTGTCCAGCTTGTGAATCCATTTAGTTTCTACTTGAATGAGTTTTCTTCCCCGATCTCCACCTCGTATGTCAAAAGGGATGTGATCTATGATCATATATTTAAGGGATGCGAGACTATGTTTAGCCAGTGCGAAGTGTTTCGCAACCGGTTGATCATGATCGTTTTGGGCAATGGCTGTGCGTATCGCATAACGATGTGCCGCCATTCTTTCTTTAAATGTCCTAATTGTTTTGCCCACATAACATAGACCGCAGGGACATTTGATAATATAGATCACGTATGAGCTGGTACAGGATACAGGATGTTTAATGTTGATCTTGGCTCCGGAATGTGGATGGTTGAAGAATTTGCCAGGGGTCATGTAGCGACAGGTGGTGCATCCTAGACATCGATAGCAGCCTCCCGCTTTCTTGATCTGTGTCGTGGTTGTTCTCTTTGAAATGTCTGTTCTGACAAGTATGTCACGAATATTTCTGCCTCTAGTGTAGCAAGGCATTATCCTAGAGTTTTTCAGAATTTTGAGGTCTTTGTCTTGTTGCACTATGGGCCATAAATTGTTCATGGTCGATTTGATGGTGGAGTCAGCAGAGTTGTAACCCCTGACCCAATGGATTTTATCTTTTTGTTGGTTATCATCAACATGTTCTCTCTTGCGGAGCGTATCTTTCCTAGGTACTGTTTCTAATTTGGCCATAGATTGATCAATGGTTTCTTGTGTGTACCCTCTCGCCAAAAACTTTGCTCCCATTTTCTGAAGATTGTTCTCCAATCTGTCGGGCTCACTGGTGATACGTTTAACTCGTAAGAGTTGTGAATATGGCAGACTTTTTTTTTTTTTCATAGATCACATCCCTTTTGACATACGAGGTGGAGATCGGGGAAGAAAACTCATTCAAGTAGAAACTAAATGGATTCACAAGCTGGACACAGTCAGTCCACGGGGACTTAATGAACAACTGACATTTAATATGGTTTTGTAAATATCCTGCCGTTCTCTCCCAGCTGATCACCATCCATTCTTTATTCTTCATATTTTTTTTCTCCATTTTTTCACATATTTATATATTTATATGCAGCACTTAATGCGCTGCTCTCATGATATGTCTCACTGACACCACTATTGAGCGATCCAGTCCCCCCTGCAGCTTATGCAGGCACATACCAGTTCACTTTGTTTAGATCACACTTGTTGTTACTTCAGCACGTTTGTATTGTTTACGTTTTTTTGTCCCCATAGCAACCTGACGCGCTGGTACCAATCGCAGCAGAAGCCGGCCGGACGGAGCGTAGAGACGGAAGTGACGGAGCACTGTCTGTGCCGAACTTCCGGGTACCGCTGGCGCGGCGGCGTCGGCTGCGGACGGCCAGTTCACGTCACTGCCTTGCTAGAGGAGGACCTATGTCCACTATATAGGTAAGATTGATGTTACCTTCTGATTTATGCACGTATTTTTTGCTTTGATAAAGGGGGTTACACCCCGAAACGTTAGCACATTCCAGTGTGTTTGGCCTGTTTCTTTACCTAAGGAGTCCAGGGGAGTGCTTTCTCATTCTTGTCTATACCATACCCTTTGGAGCAAGCACCCAGGCAGCTGCATTTGGAGGACAGGAGTGCCGGTCCATACACCCAGATATATTGGAACATCTCTCTACACACCAGATCGATTGACCAGGACAAGGCACCCACACCATCTTTTGCTCATCTTTACCTCTATTGGAGTCAGCAAAAAAATTAAGCTTTACAAATACGAGCTTACAAGTGTGAACCCCCACTGTTTTCCCTCTCCAGAGGGGCAGAAGGCACAGTGGGTGAACTTTTATATTGTCACTTTGGCACCTTCACTTCAGTTTGCCGTTTCATAGTGCCTCTGTGTGCGGTATCCAACCCACACACTGAGCCATGACGGACCGGGAAGAGAAACGTCAGGAGACAGCTGCAGCTTGCAACAGACCTAATCTCCCACTCGGAGAGAGGCTGCGATTTTCTGACAGTGAAACTGAATCCGTTTTATTTAAAGAGAGATTGGCGGAGATCACTGAGGATTTACCAGCAGAAGAATTATTTAATGGTCTCTTTAAGATGAGAAAAAGAGAGATCGATTTTCTGATGCATGGGGTAACATTGTCCGAATACATACGGGAGAAAAAAATTCCCAGGGGATTTCGCGTGAAAAACATCCCC
The DNA here is from genome assembly GCF_055691185.1 of Crinia signifera. Taxonomy (NCBI): domain Eukaryota; kingdom Metazoa; phylum Chordata; class Amphibia; order Anura; family Myobatrachidae; genus Crinia; species Crinia signifera. The sequence goes on along the minus strand of NC_139218.1, from coordinate 327,051,468 downwards.
ACGATAGGCCGATACAACAATGAATTTTGTCGCCGCTGGGTAGCGGTCTTGAATAACTGCTCTTTTGACCTCATGACCTTGGTCATAGAGGAGTCAGCACGAGAACTTGCACTCATAAGAGAGAAGATCACTACCTTTGAATTCAATCACCATGACACCCTTGCACAAGATACAGCTGGAAATTGGCTGGAAAAACTAACCAAGCAAATTGGGACATACAAAAAAGAACTCACGAATTTTAAAAAGAAAAAATTCGAGGTGGTAAATCGTGACTACAATGAATCGAACGTATATGGCTGGCTCACAGGTACCACACTAAGTAGACAGCCTACAGCACGTACAAGAAGATTCTACAACCGTAAAAATAGAGAATATGATTCCGCCAGTGATTCCCAATCCTCTGCAGGGGAAGCACCAGCACCTGCGAACAAAGGTAGAGGCAAGAACAAATCTAAAATTACAGAGAAGCCCCCTTTAGGGGTGAAGACCCGCGCAGCGCGCGGGGCAGATCGAGACCTACCAGAAGAGGCGGCCAGTACAAGCGGCGCAGTGCCCAAAAACCGCAAGCGGTAAATGCCATATTTAACCTCACTGAGGAGACACTATCCCCGGCAGAGATCAAAGTTTTGAACCGCGGACTTTCATTTGTGCCCACATGCAATTTTGACGAATTCCAATGGAAGCTGGAAACCTCACGTCTGAACCGCCAATTGAAATTACGTGATTACTTTAAAGATCATATTGAAACAACCACGGTTGATAATAAATATTCTACTTTTAAAAATAAATCCAAGTTTGACCCCTTCTCATCCAACACGTCAATACAGAGCTTTATCAAAACACTGGAATTCCAGGTGAACCAACAACAAAAAGCATCCGACTCCAGATTTTCCAACCTATCTGGAGAAGAATGGAAAGCAATTAAAGAGCTCCGCAATAAGGATGAAATTATGATATTGCCAGCAGACAAAGGCGGGGGTATCGTGTTATTAACGTTATCCAATTACAAACAAGAAGTTTACGCCCAATTGAACAACCAAGCAACCTATGACCGATTGGCAGCAGACCCGACTTTACAATACAAATCAGAACTAGATTTGATCTTAGACCAAGCTGTGAAAGAAAGCATCATTCCCATGGAACTGTGCACTTATCTCAAAACCGATTTTCCACGGGTACCCATCATATACTGCCTACCGAAAGTCCACAAGGACCCACAACACCCACCGGGACGTCCGATTATTTCGGCCCGCGAGTCACTATACAGCAAGGTAGCGACAGTATTTGACCACTTCATCCAACCCTGTGTACAGGCACAAACAACCTATCTGCGTGACACCACAGACTTGTTGATAAAAATGGAAGCACTCCAAAACATTCCAGAAAATATATGGTTATGTTCTCTTGATATTTCAAGTCTGTACACCAGTATACCTCACGATGGTGGCATGGAGGCCATGAGGTTTGTAATGGAAAACGATGCACTATATAAGGGTCCTCAATCAGAATTCATGATGGAACTCCTCAGATTGATATTACACCGTAACTTCTTTATGTTCAATGGTGAATTCTTCCAACAGCGTACGGGGTGTGCGATGGGATCGCCCGTCGCACCCTCGTACGCTAACGTATACATGTATCATCTGGAACAAAAATTGTTCTTCGCGTCAGAGATGAAGGAGCATATCTATTTCTACTGTAGATACATAGATGACGTCCTGTTACTATGGCAAGGCACAGAAAAATCATTCCAGCAACACATGGAAGAGATCAACCGACTGGATTGCCCCATTAAGTTCACGTACCAGATGAATCAAAAATCAATCAACTACCTGGACGTGAACATATACATGAAATCAGGTAAAATAGAGACGGACATCTTCTACAAGCCCACAGACCGCAATACACTGCTGGCAGCAGACAGTGATCATCCCATTTCTACTAAAAAAAGTCTGCCATATTCACAACTCTTACGAGTTAAACGTATCACCAGTGAGCCCGACAGATTGGAGAACAATCTTCAGAAAATGGGAGCAAAGTTTTTGGCGAGAGGGTACACACAAGAAACCATTGATCAATCTATGGCCAAATTAGAAACAGTACCTAGGAAAGATACGCTCCGCAAGAGAGAACATGTTGATGATAACCAACAAAAAGATAAAATCCATTGGGTCAGGGGTTACAACTCTGCTGACTCCACCATCAAATCGACCATGAACAATTTATGGCCCATAGTGCAACAAGACAAAGACCTCAAAATTCTGAAAAACTCTAGGATAATGCCTTGCTACACTAGAGGCAGAAATATTCGTGACATACTTGTCAGAACAGACATTTCAAAGAGAACAACCACGACACAGATCAAGAAAGCGGGAGGCTGCTATCGATGTCTAGGATGCACCACCTGTCGCTACATGACCCCTGGCAAATTCTTCAACCATCCACATTCCGGAGCCAAGATCAACATTAAACATCCTGTATCCTGTACCAGCTCATACGTGATCTATATTATCAAATGTCCCTGCGGTCTATGTTATGTGGGCAAAACAATTAGGACATTTAAAGAAAGAATGGCGGCACATCGTTATGCGATACGCACAGCCATTGCCCAAAACGATCATGATCAACCGGTTGCGAAACACTTCGCACTGGCTAAACATAGTCTCGCATCCCTTAAATATATGATCATAGATCACATCCCTTTTGACATACGAGGTGGAGATCGGGGAAGAAAACTCATTCAAGTAGAAACTAAATGGATTCACAAGCTGGACACAGTCAGTCCACGGGGACTTAATGAACAACTGACATTTAATATGTTTTTGTAAATATCCTGCCGTTCTCTCCCAGCTGATCACCATCCATTCTTTATTCTTCATATTTTTTTTCTCCATTTTTTCACATATTTATATATTTATATGCAGCACTTAATGCGCTGCTCTCATGATATGTCTCACTGACACCACTGTTGAGCGATCCAGTCCCCCCTGCAGCTTATGCAGGCACATACCAGTTCACTTTGTTTAGATCACACTTGTTGTTACTTCAGCACGTTTGTATTGTTTACGTTTTTTTGTCCCCATAGCAACCTGACGCGCTGGTACCAATCGCAGCAGAAGCCGGCCGGATGGAGCGTAGAGACGGAAGTGACGGAGCACTGTCTGTGCCGAACTTCCGGGTACCGCTGGCGCGGCGGCGTCGGCTGCGGACGGCCAGTTCACGTCACTGCCTTGCTAGAGGAGGACCTATGTCCACTATATAGGTAAGATTGATGTTACCTTCTGATTTATGCACGTATTTTTTGCTTTGATAAAGGGGGTTACACCCCGAAACGTTAGCACATTCCAGTGTGTTTGGCCTGTTTCTTTACCTAAGGAGTCCGGGGGAGTGCTTTCTCATTCTTGTCTATATATATATATATATATATATATATATAGAGTCCAGAATATCGGCACTCACCCCTTGTAGATATAACTTAGCCCCGGGTGCCCTCTTCGGCAGGCAGGTTGAATAGCAATGGTTAAATAGCGGCACTCTCGGGAATTAACAACACAGACACAAGCAATGTGCTTAACGTTTCAAATCGTGTTAGGATTTTTCATCAGAAGCTTCTGATGAAAAATCCTAACACGATTTGAAACGTTAAGCACATTGCTTGTGTCTGTGTTGTTAATTCCCGAGAGTGCCGCTATTTAACCATTGCTATATATATATATATATATATATATATATATATATATATATATATATATATTGTTTTATTTTTATTAGTTATTTAACTTTTTGTGGGGGGACATGGGCAAACTCCCTTTTTTAGGCAGTACCTAGGTCTGGTGCTGCTCTCTACGGCCCTGACACACCTAGTCAACACACGCAAAAGTAATCAAAACCCAAATCCCAGAAAATGATAACTGTGCCCAACTGCATTAAATACATAGGGGGTATTCAATCCTGATCGTAAACTGCCAAACTGTTGAGTTGACTTTGGGACCTTATTCTGGAATTTTGCAGCTTTGTGAGTCAACCAAATGCCCCTCGCAACGCCCTCATGACAGCCGCCCCTACCTCGCACACCTAGTTTATCTGCACGCATCCGAATGGATGTTTTGCATAAACATCCATTCGCAGCTTGTGTGAGGGGATAAAACCATTCAATGGTTGCCAACCATCAAATTAATTCTACAGCACTCTCCGACCTAAGACACCTCTGTGGTGTCTTAGGTCTGTGGGCGACCTGTGCAGGAAGCAAGCGGACAGCTGACGTCATCCGCCCGTCCCCCACACCAGCATCATCAGGAAATTACCATGGGCTTTCCCATGGGCACAGCACATCGCCACTGCCCGCACTGCTAGGTGCGGACGGGACGGTGAACAAGCAGTTTGCCACGCCCATTCGCACCAAGCATCTCCACATGAGCATAAATGTGCATACACAGATGCTAAACATCGCTAAACGCGAACACGCAGGGGGGCAATTAAATCAGAATAACCATCTTGGTTTCGTAATGCCTCCTGTCAAGTTTGGGCCAATGTTGCAAAAAATAGCCTTTCCAATCTCGCCTTCCCACCTCAACAGTTTCTATATAAATCCCTGCTCTGTGTGGTTTGGCGCCCTTATGTCTAACTGCAGAGCTGTAATAGGAGCTGTGAGGGGACCAGAACTGGGGCCAGGACTAGAACCGGTACTAGTACTGGTACTGGCACCAGAATTGATATCTTAACCAGTACAAGTACCAGTACAAGAACTTATACCAGAACTGGTGCCAGGATTGGTACCAGAACCGGTGCCAGAACCAAATTCAGAACCGGTACAAGAACAAGGACAAGAACCAGATTCAGGAACGGTACCAGAACCGAATTTAGAACCATATCCATAACTTGGACCAGAATTAGGACAGAAACAGGGCCAGAAACGGTACAGAACCATATTCAGAACCGGTACAAGAACAAGGACCAGAACCAGATTCAGGACCGGTACAGAACCTAACTCGGAACCAGGACCAGAACCAGATTCAGGACCAGAATCAGGACCAGAATCAGGACCAGTACCAGAAATGGGACCAGAACCAGATTCAGAACCAGATTCAGAACTTGGACCAAACTCAGGACCAGAACCGGGTCCAGAACCATATTCAGAACCGTGACCAGAAGAGATCGGAAAATACAAATCCATCAAGATTTTGATGTACAAAGACTGCTACCGACAGAAACAAAAACTGTTTAGTTCAAATTGTCATCATGACTAAAAACTGTTTAAACCAACTCAACAACTTCACATTGAATAGGTTTATGCCATATTTCTAAACTCCAACTTGACAAAATGGTAAAAAAGTTAAGAAACACACATTTCGACTGTCGAAAGAAACGAAAACCAAAAACTGTCGAGATGGATTTGACAGTTGGAAAAATAGAACAATGAATAGGCAAAAGCAATATGACTACTTTTTCTGTCGGAAAGGAAGAGGATCTCGACAAAACCACTAATTCGACCAGGATTGAATAGCCCCCCATAAACTAAAATATAAATGATAATAATGATAATAAAAAACATCTAGTGGATATATGTAAGGTAATGTACCATGTTATACACTATGGGGGCTATTCAATCCCGGGTCACGACTATCGGGCTGGCCCGACAGTTGTGACCCTGTCCTGTTCTTGGCCGGCTCGACGAAGAATCGGCAGACGGGATTCAATGTACATTCAGCTGAGATCCCTGTTCAATGCTGTTGGGAAGACAGCATTGAATAGGGCCCTGCCGCTATTTCCCCCGTCGGGAATAGCAGCTTACTAGGCTGTGGGGTATTTTGTGTATTTGTGCTGCGAGGAAAGGAATCATTTTAAAGTAGGCAAATTTAAGTAGATTTTTTCATGTAAATGCTTCCTATTCAGACAAGCAAAATGTCCCTATATGAGTACTCCTGATAGGAGTGGTATGTTTTCCACCGGCTGTAGGGTAACCATAGATGTAATAAACACACTGATGATTATTTGTGTACAGGAGCACAGACTGTAATGGTTGGTGTTACTGCCTCACAGCACTGAGGTCATGGTTTCAATATGCCCCGAACTGTGCAGAGTTTGTATATTCTCCCCGTACTTGCGTGGGTTTCCTCCGGGTACTCCGTTTTCCTCCCACAATCCAAAACAATACTGGTAGGTTAACTGGCTCCCAACAAAATTAACCCTAGAATGTCTGTGTGTCTGTCAGTCTCCAGGGGAACCCCAGAGGGACGTGCATAATGAGAGTCCCCAGACCAAGCGACAACTCAGCATATTAGCCATAGATTTCCACAGTGCATTAAAATGGACTGAAAAATCCATAGGTCAAAATATAACCTGTGATCATAATAAACAAATATATTCTGAAGTACAGTATAATGTTCATCTCTGATCCTTGCACTAATATATCTTCCGGTGTTTCCATCCCCACTCATGTTGTCCTTATGTTATAAACAATTAGATATGGCTGAATATTTTATTGGTGTACATTTTACACGACGGAATGTTGATAGAAATTGTCCCAGGATTCAGAATTCCTTACTGTCCGATGATACTTCTGCTTCCCATACAAAGTTATATTTAGTTGTATAGTGTGTCTATAAAGTTTTTCAATAAACTTTAGACAAGAGAAAATAATCTTTATTATATGAGAAACAAAAGAATAAAAGAAACTATTGACTACTGTGGGTCCATCTGTGGTCAGTCAGCCTCAGAATCAGTAGAGAACTGATGTGCTCATAAAGTACTTCTTATAGTCCAATAATAATAACTTTACAAACCTGGAATTACTTTTGCTATGTTGTGCAATACTGCCTTGAAACAATATAAAATGTACTGTAGGTTATATTTATTGTTTTATTATATTTAAGTAATTTCATTCTTTGCGTGTGGCTGTAATATTTTTTACATCTTGTGTTTCTTAAATCAAATCACTGTGCTTTTCATGTTTTATATAGCGATTCTTTATTTGTTCTTCTTTATACATTCTTGACGTACTATCTTTATCACGGCATGACAGAGAACATCAATATGGCTGCCTAAGTAATATATGAGCCTGGTAGCGCCAACTCTGGAACTACAAACTCTCTCTTGGTAGCATAAAAGTATTTTCTGGTTTACTGCAATTCTTACTTTTATTATTGCAGAACATTTATATACCTCCACATGAATCTCTAATGCTGTACAATGAGGGAGAAATAGTAAACTGTAAATATAAACACAAATAAAGGCGCTCATGTTTACACCTTTGCCTCTACAAAGCAAGAGTTTATGATATTAATTAGAAGAAAAGTTGGCCTTGGTGGTTTACAAAGGCAGGACCTATTTTAAAGTAAAAGATAAGAGAGAACACAAGTAAATATAATATATACACAGTATATTAATAACAGAAGGACATGTTTATGGGGTACGGGTCATAGGGTTGACCCAATCCAGGTTGAAAGTCAATAGGTCGACCACTATTGGTCGACAGGCCATAGGTCAACATGGGAAATGTCAAAAATGTTGACATGAGTGAACACTGTATAAGTGTAACGCGTCTCCTCGCCATGCTTCAGGCATGGTGGCTCACTATGCTCGGCCCACTATTATATAGCCCCTCTATGTCCACCTGGATAGTTACGTATGAAAAAATACCTGTTCTGTAAAAAAAAAGTGAAAAACTCATGTCAACCTTTTTCATGTTGACCTATGGCCTGTCGACCAATAGTGGTCCCACCTATTGACTATTGACCTACAGTATTTATTGTCCACCTGCTGATCGCATCGTGTTTTATGAGTGATATGATAGCATTGTCTGAGCAGGGCACATCATGTATCAAATGATAGGTCCTTAGATTGGCGTTGTACTTGGTTGCATCATATGGGATTTATGAGGGAAAACTTACAACTGCCAGCTAGAACGCATCAGCCAGGGTGATCTGGACACTGTGACAGTTATTTGCAGCCACTCACTAAGCAGGGAATTTTTTAAATCTGACTCCTAATTAGCATAGGCGGATCTAGAATTATGGTAATGGGTGGTCCCAGATCTAGACACAACAGTAGGGGGACCTTTGCGCGGCGTAGCCGCTTGTCAAAAATGGGGCGTGGCCTCATGGGAAGGAGGCGTGGCATCACAAAAAGGGGTGTGGTATTACACTTTAGAACATACACAGTAATGCCCATTACACATTTTAGCAAACTCCGTAATACCCATTACACATAAAGCCACACACCGTAATGCCAATTACACATAAGGCCACACACCATAATGCCCATTACGCATTGTGCCAATCTAGCCGAGGGGACATTTTAAATATTGTGCGCGCTGTTGTTGTGTGTGACGTCGGGGGAGCACGCCGGGCGCCGGCATCACATGATTAAAGGGGGGGGGGGCGGGCTGAGGTGAAAGCGGGGAGAAGAATTGGAGCGGAAGCTGCAGGGGTGACAGTCATTGACAGCTGGGCAGAGAGCAGGGGGCTGCCCGGCTGTATTCAGAGCACTCCAGGTCACGGCTGTTTGAAATAATACCCCTTTCACAACAGAAAATGCAGGGATTTACCCGGGAATATGGTCCCAGGATCATGCAGGGACATTCCCAGGCTGACCCCTTATACACCAGCCTAGTCCCTGCATTTTCTGGTGTGAGGGGGAGAGACAACCACTCCCCTCTCCCTACCCCCCTTTAACCAACCAGCTATATCTTCGGAACCAACTGACCCATTTACATGAGTAATATCATATTGAAGAACTTTTGAGTTGGCTTAGAATGATTTTGGTCCTGTGAAACTGGGCTGTTTGGTTCCAGACAAATCTGCCCCAAAGAACATAAAGTCATGAAATTACATTTAAGAAATGAAAAAAAAAAAAAAACGGTTTAACCTCAATATCCCTGGAACCATGGAACCATATGGATCCAGCCTTGTATCAGATTGAAGGCCCAGCGATTTGGGTTCGACTGAGATCAACCTCGAGCTTCAGTGATGCCGAAGGGGGAACTGGCAGCCATTGAACTGGGTGGGGGTCGGAATTAACGGGTCCCATGTTATCCTATAGGGAAAACGTTCCAGCATTGCCTGGCCGTTTATCTCCGGTTCCCAGGGGGCTAGAGACACGGGGCTGGGCTTGTTGGAAACCCCCATCCCTCAGCTACAAAATGGCCTAATGGGTGGTCCTGTGCACCCCCAGACCACCCCCTAGATTCGCCTATGCTAATTAGGTGAAAAGGGGCCAAATATTCTGCTCAGCAAACCTTTGCCCAGTTGAAACAAGGCACATCAGCTAGTAAATATTCATTGTAATGTAAACTAAGTGGATGTGCAAACATTACAAGTTTAAACAGTTTATTTTTCTATATTTAGGGAGCCATTGGGGGGCAGATGTATTAAGCCTTAACAAGAGATAAATGCAAGGGTGATAAGGAGAGATAAACGTCCAGCCAATCAGCTCCTTACTGACTTTTTTCAAATACAGCCTGTAACATGGCAGGTAGCAGGTGATTGGCTGAACGTTTATCTCTCCTTATCACCCTTGGATTTATCTCTTGTTTAAGCTTAATACATCTGCCCCAAAGAGAGATAAACGTTCAGCCAATCAGCTCCTTACTGCCTGGCTGTGTTTGAAAAAAAAAATGAAGTAAGGAGCTGATTGGCTGGACGTTTATCTCTCTTTATCACACTTACATTTATCTCTTGTTAAGGCTTAATACATCTGCCCCCTTGTTACAAGCATCGCATATCGGGTCATCACACATATTCTGAGTGCCTCTCTCCAGTAGCAAGGGAGATTGCAGACTGCTAATTTACGCTCTTCAGGTCCTGGCCACCTGTGTCACCTCTCCCAGCTTTTTAAAGTAGGCAAGTACTGTATGTTTTGTATTTGTCTAATCCACCGCTGCCCCTCACCCACAATGTTGGGTGCATGCACCTGGCAAACAGCCTGTTCCCCAGAGCTGCACGAACCCGGCGTATGTACATGAACAGAAATGCGGCTGTGCATGCACATACGCCAGACATCGGTCCCTGTGCGAACATACTGTCCTAGCGAACAGACCCAGAATAACCCCCATAGTATACAGTATATCAGATATTGCATATAAAATAGGTCACTTATGTGCACCTTAAGCTTTCTTCTCTTTGGACAAAGGGCCCGATTCAGACCTGACCAAACAGCTGCAAATTTGCACGGTGGCAATTATCTATACACTGCGCATGAGATGGTTCGCAGTGTCCTGCATTGAAATCCTACAACGTTTTTATAAGCTTGCCATTTGCAAGGTGATTGACAGGCACATAGGGGCGGAAAGTGAATTTTTAGTGGGAGCGCTAAGAAAAAATGCAGACTTGCCTAGAAAAATGCTGGGAGTGTCCGGGGCAATGCTAGGTGTGCCTGAGTGTTTTAGGGGGGAGTGTCAGCGTCAGGCCGGATATGCCTTATTCCTCCGAGTAAGTCCAGAGCTATGTGGCGCCTGTGATGAAATTTAGTAAGCAAAATACGGTAGCAATTGGCGTATTCGTATTCAGACGTATTCGTACACGTATTCGTATTTTTAAATTTAATAATGTGGAAGTAGGTTAGTATTTTGCTTATTTACGGCCGATACTACCAGTCATATTCAGTCATATCCAAAAGAAGAATACCACGGAGATGTAGTCGTATTCTTACTACATTTTTCCTTTGTGCTCAGTGTAAAAATCATTTGATGGTGAGTCTGTTACGATGGGTTTTGGACATTTTTTCATGGCTGCGAATGAATGTGTAGCTGTACACACCCATTCCCACAACGATTACACTAATTCACAAGGCGGCATATTAATCTAGCAGTGCAGCATTTTAACTGAACTCTACCCGTGCTAATGCGCGCCCATACGATGAGCTCACGCCCAAAGTCCAAGCAGTGTCAAGGATACTTCATTCAGAAGAAACCTGTGGGGAACAAAATGCACCATACAGGATGACAGCTGATCCCTGGCACTTCGAGCATGTGCAAATGATAAATGCATTGACTGAAATCCTGATCCATGTCTGCAAATCAAGACCCACTGCACCAGCAAAGAGAAGTGTGACTTATACCTCTGCCATTGTTTGCTTCGGAAATGAGTCCCTGTGTTCTTCTCAAGAGCGTATTACTGTCATTTGTGTTCCTTGTTCATTATCTGTTGATAACAGTAATAGTCCTATATTTGAGATGTCTCGTACTGATGTATTTCATTCAGGCTCTAGAAACAAAACTAAATGATAGAAAACAGTAGGAGCTCATGATTTCCTGATGACACTGAGCGGATGGCAGTGCGGCAATAATCAGTTCCATGGGGCATATGACATTAGGTCTGCACCATCCACCATTTGTTTTCTTTTATGCTTTTCTGACATACAGTACCTCTCTGACTCCAGGCAGCAGTTTGTAGATGGTAGCCAAAATCTCATTATTAGTCTAATTGGATAACTAATCTCTTTGCTGTCATTATATTTAATCTAATTTCCATACTAAACTCTTTCCAGCAGCTCTATCAAGCACCATTCATAAGGTTAATGCTAACATCAGCCAAGTCCAGGCTTTTTTATGGAAATGTCAGAGCCACAACATAGCGTGGAGCCATTAGTTATACATTTACCACATTTGCATCTAGGAAATCACAAGCTGATCATAGTGCTTGTGAATGTATTTGCATCCACAATGAGTTTGAGAAAAAAACATCTGAGATACATTAGACTCATTTGATTTTTAGGAATGGTTGATGATTCAAATGTGCAGTTTTACAATGTATTTTTCCGTATACAGTATATATACACTATGGGCCTGATTCAATAAGGATTGCACGTGATAATCTGCTTGTAGCAGCTTAGCATATGTGATCTTTAGCAATGCAAATACAGGAGAAGGTGCATACTACCGCTTGTCTGCACTTGCGATCGCATAAAGCTTAAGGAACATTGCAACCACTTAGAATTCTTCTAAAATGGTAGCAAATTGGGCAGCACGGATGGTGTAATGGTTAGCATTACTGCCTCACAGCACTGAGGTCATGGGTCCGATTCCCACCATGGCCCTAACTGTGCGGAGTTTGAATATTCACCCCATGCTTGCATGGGTTTCCTCTGGGCACTCCGATTTTCCTCCCACAATCCAAAAATATACTGGTAGGTTATTTGGCTTCCATCAAATTAACCTTAGAATGTGTGTGTGTGTACCTGTGGTAGTGTCACAGAAGTAGGATTTGATGGAGTCGTGTGATGCTCAGGAACTGTAGATGGACCAGGAGATGAAGGGATAAAATGGGCTGGTTTAATGAAAGACTTATTCATACATAACACAGGAATGGCAGCACTTAAATACTTCTTTGAGAAAACAAAATTCAATGATAATTAAAGCAAAAGTTCTTGTAAGGAAACTTGGGGTGATGGTAGCTGAAATATTTAGGGGTGACGAAGGACATTGAAGAATGAAGTGGGTTGTTTTGATGAAGGGATGAAGACTTGAGTAATGATATCCGGAAAGAGGAGTGAAATGATTGACAAATACTTGGATCCAATTAAAGACACTGAAAGACTTTTGAACTTGACCGGAGGTGGATCCGGGACTGGAGCGGAAGAGCACTGTCTAACCACAGGAGGCCAGTTGGACTGGACTGGAGGCAACGGACAGGGCCAGGCTGTGAATAAAGCGATGGGATTAGGCCAGCAAAGGAAAACTGCGGGTTAGGCTGGGAGCAGCAACAGGCACTAGGAGAGTCAGGAATCTTCTCAAATGATGCAACCGGCTCAGAAGACTTTTTGCACTGACCCAGATCAGCCTAGGCAGATCCCCTATATCCCTAGTGGATGACTGCCATTGGCTGACAAGGCAGGCATACAGGAAAGACCCTGACCTGGCCCAATAGCTCACTTGCTCTAAACCAAAATGGTGGCGGTGGCGGCAGCCTCACAGCACCACCAAGCAAAGCCAGGCTCCAATGCAGCGTGACAACCCCCTGATGCCGCTCACATGCCTCACATACCTCCCGCAGACCCTGGACCCCTGGTGGACACATGCTAGCCGATGGCGGACACGGACAGGTGAGTAGGATGCTCGCATGTACCGCCACGGAGGCATGTGACATGGTAGGGAATGTAGGAATGTAGCCTCTACTGGGGCAGATACTGACATGAATGTTCAAATATACTCTGTAAAGCGATTCCATCGCCAGCCCCGCCAGCCGTTGACAGGGGCTGTGCGCACGAGATGCTTGCGCGCCCCCGATGCAACGGAGCTCCCCGCTGCCATCCGCCGCCTCCCCTGCTGCCATTGTCGGTCCCCACCACCTCCGGAACCCCTTCCCACCAACCCCGCCCGTCTCCCTGAAGCAGAGACTTGCAGGGTTCCGCCGCCCAGCCGCCAAGAGACTAGAACGCGTGTATGCGTGAGTCGCACACTCATCCCAGTCTGAGGGAGTCCCTCTGCGCTGGCTCTCACCAAAGGGGACGTTCTGGTGAGAGCCAAGCAAGCATGAGAGGGGCTCCATCTGTATCTCACTTGTCCAGGTATTTGAATATGAAGGCAACCATTCAATTTGTATATGGGGGTCCTAATATGATTGTAAGCTTGCAGCAGGGCCCTCCCACCTCCAAGTCTGTCTGTTGTTACCCAGTTTGTTTTATCACTGTCTACTATTGTAAAGCGCAACGGAATCTGCTGCGCTATATAAGGAACTGTAAATAAATAAATAATATGTGGGGGCCCTGGGATTGCCACACCTATTACCCCTCCCCTAATCCGGCCCTGCTTAACACTACATCTGCCCAGGATTATACACAAGTAATACTGCAACATAATTTCCTTTTACAGAAAGTGCAGGTTCACTTAAAACAAGCAAGAGCCTTTCAGTGTGTTTTAACTTGTTTATGCAGCACCACAAATAGTTTGCGTGTGTGTGTGTGAGACAACCACTGACAGTGATGATGCCTGCAGACACTTAGGTACAGCCAGTGTCCCTTCCCAGTTCCTAAGCATGACTTAGTAGTAGAATGTAGGTATTATGCAAATAAATAAAACATTGGGGTAAATATACTAAGCTGTTATGTCTCGACCATGTTTTAAGACAATCTAGTATTCAACTATGCTCTTGTGTTTCCTGGATTTGTGTTTTCCGATGGTGAATTCATTTGTATTTGACTGCTGAGTTTAACATGGGAATCCCAGCTCCAAATGGAGGGTGCAGGGCTAATAGATGCAACTTTGCAATTTGGGTCCAATTTAATCCGATTCCGGCAGTTCGAGAAAATAAATTTGTCCAAATAGCATGTGTATGACATCTAATCCCGTGCGCACATGAACAGAGTTGAAGATCGGACGGGTTGCCCATTATTTTGCATGTTTATTTTTGTGTTCTCCTGCAACCCAGCTCCCGGCTCCCTCTGCCCGGCTTCCTCTGCCTTGGCTCTCGGCATCCCCCCACCAAGCTCTCCCTCGCCTGCAGCTCCCCGGGAGTTACATGTGATGAATCACACATGATTTGTTACATGTTAAAAATGGCACATCAAGTGCCAAATCTTATGTGAGCCCTCCCGGGGAGCTGCCAGGGACATCGGATCCGATTTGTCCTTAGGACAAGTCCGCGTAGTCTATGGGAGCCTTCCATCTGTCATTATTGTATGCTTATCTGGAAACATTGGAGAATCTATCTTAAATAATCATTGTAAACATATTTAATGATAATGGAAGAGTAAAGAAATGTAGATATTTTGTACAAATATTTATATTTATTTTAATGTTTTATTATTACTATTATTTTATTGTTATTATCATTATTTATTATTACCCTCATCATACAGAATATTGCACTATTTTCTTTGTTTTCGGCCTTTACTGCACAATTCTCCTATGTCTAAATCTCTTCCGAGATCAGAACATTTTCTGTCAGAATACAGTATTTCTGTCTTTATATATTATACCCCTGTAAAAATTACAAGTCACAAAGGAGTTTTTCCTTCCAAAGCCTGTATATATGCCAGCTAGTTGTAGTGTATATCTGTGCATTTGGGAAGCAGATAAATCACCGATGTGGGAGTCAGCTGTGTCTGGTACATAGATATAGCCAAACAATATTGTGGTTTACTGTGTTGTCATTACAGATGACACATTTCATAAACAAGCTGAGTGTTTAGTTAGCATCACATTCATGTAAAATTACTTATTTTAGTAATTTAACACAATAATTAGTAATACAAACCCAAATATCCAAATACTGTAAATGTCACTGCCATTGCTTTTACAAAAGTGATTTCAGAATATTACAGGGTGAAGAGCACATTATCGGGAAATAGAGGGCTTCTAGATTAGAAAACTATGCACATCAACATGAGAGTCTGATAATTATTAGCCAATCAGCTCACCTCAATGTTACCAACAACTCATAGTGGGATAGATGTAAAGAGCTTTGAAAAGTGATAAAATGGAGAGTGGAAAATGACCAACCAAGCATTGCCTAACTGTCATTTTTCAAATCCAGCCTGTACCATGGTAGTTAGGAGCTTATTGGCTTGTACTTTTTTTACTCTCCACTTTATCACTTTTCAAGTCTTAGTACATCATTTCACAAAATGATGCAATTTTTGGTGAGAATTTAGGGAAATATTGGGGCTGGAGATGTTGGGGTATATAGTATAAGGTCACATAGCACTGGTCCCAGCTGCTCCACTTCTCACAATGGGCCTTTCATAATTTTCAGCCCCAGGTCCATGTAGCCCTTAATCAGATCCTGCGAGGGGTGAGACTGCATTTAAGAAATGTTGAGAAGAGAATGTGCGCAAATTTCTTCTAAGACATCTCCAGATATTAAAGACATTGGTCACGGTCTCTTGGACTGCTGTAAGTGATATTGACTGGATGGCTGAAATCTCAGGTAAAAGCGGGGGTTGGCCATATTGGATAAAGATTTACCCTGATTTACCCACTGCGTTTGGCCATTACTCTGGGGATGATAAGCAGAGGAAACACTTAAGATAACCCCTAAGCATTTGCATGATGATTTTCAAAACCTTGACGTAAACTACACCCCACATCAGAGACAATATCTTTAGGGAATCCATGCAACCTAAAGATCTCTTTGATGAAAGCCCCCGCTACACTTGGGGCTGAAATAAGACCCTTTAAGGGCATAAAATGAGCAAGCTTAGAAAACCTATATACTACTACCCAGATAGTATTATACACTTGGCAAGATGGAGGATGTCATGAAATCCATGGAAATGTGTGTCCAAGGACAGTGGGGAATTGACAAATGCAGCAAAGAACCCAAGGGAGAACGTGTAGCAACCTTGTGTTGGGCGCAATTGTGGCAAGAAACTACAAAGCTTCTCACATCTTGACAGACTGTTGGCCACCAGTAATTGCTATGACTAAATTCTAGGGTCTTCTTGACTCCGGCGTGACCTGTGAAACAGGAGGAATGTGCCCACCGAAGCAACCTAGTATGCAGATTTGGGGCTACAAAGGTCTTGCCTGGTGGAATTTCCATTCCTCATGTGGCGACAAGGAAGCAGTTAGGATTTAGAATAGACTTGATCCTCCTCCTTTGACATGTACCTGATCTTCCTCCTTTGAAATGAATGGCATAGATAATGCGTCAGCACTGGCGAAACATGATAGATAAATTGAAGTGATTAAAGAAGAGTTACAACCTGAATTGCTTTTAATTTAGACAATGGGCTGCTCTTACATAGTTACATAGTAGGTAAGGCTGAAAAAAGACTTGCGTCCATCTAGTTCAACCTGGTATAGATATCCTTTGCTGATTTGGTAGGTTCTGATATTTTACAGACAAATTATATTTCTTATTTGTACCCATGGATGTTTTTCTCCAGTAAATGTTTGTCCAACTTTGCCTTGAACGCATTTAATGAGCCAGCCGTTACTACCTCTCTGGGAAGAGAGTTCCAGAGTTTGACTGTTCTGACCGTAAAGAAATTGTTTCTACTAGCTGAATGAAATCTTTTTTCTTCTAATCTATACTCATGCCCTCGTGTCCTAGATTCCTTTCTAGTAGAAAAGAGGGTGTGTGACAGTTCCTTATATTGGCCCTTGATATACTTGTACATGTTGAGCATGTCCCCCCTTAAACGTCTCTTTTCTAATGTAAATAGTCCCAAATTGCTTAATCTCTCCCCGTAGCTTAAATTCTCCATTCCCCTAATAAGCTTTGTTGCTCGCCTTTGGACTTTTTCTAATTCTATGATGTCCTTTTTATAGTGTGGGGCCCAGAACTGCACTCCGTACTCGAGGTGAGGTCTCACCAATGCTTTATACAGTGGCATAATTACCCTTGAGTCCCTAGTTTCCATTCCCCTCTTAATACATGCCAGAATTTTGTTGACCTTTTTTGTAGCTACATTACAATGGGCACTACATCCCAGTTTGCTGTCTATTTGGACTCCTAGATCCTTTTCAAGTATGGAATTACCCAGTTCCTCTCAGCTAAGGTTGTAACTTGCACACTGGTTGTGTCTCCCAAGGTGCATAACCTTACATTTATCTACATTGAACCTCATCTTCCATTTTTTTGCCCACTCATCTAAAATTGCAAGATCATTTTGAAGCATGGTGACATCTTCTGATGATTTGATGACTTTGCTATGTTTTTTATTGTCCGCAAAGATGGATATATTGCTGAGTAACCCTATCCCAATATCGTTAATAAAAATGTTAAACAAAATGGTCCCCAAAACCGAACCCTGGGGCACTCCACTTAGTACCGGTATCATATCTGATACGGCACCATTCACAACCACTCTTTGTTCTCTATTACATAGCCAATTCCCTACCCATCTGCAGATATTTTCACCCAATCTTAGGTTCTCCATTTTATTAATCAATCTCTTGTGTGGGACAGTATCAAATGCTTTAGCGAAATCTAGGAAAATCACATCTACAGCATTTCCATTATCGAGGTTTTTGCTAACCTCTTCATAGAACCCTAGTAGATTAGTTTGGCATGAACGATTTTTCACGAACCCATGTTGGTTAGTACTGAGTAGACGGTGATGATCTAAATATTCCTGGATACTATCCCTTAAAAATCCTTCAAATAGTTTACCCACAATTGATGTTAAACTAACGGGTCTGTAATTAGCGGGATCTTCCTTTTTTCCTTTTTTGAATATTGGCACTACCTCTGCTATTCTCCAATCTTTTGGTACTATACCTGACGATAGTGAATTGCTAAAGATATAATGTAGGGGGGTAGCTAGTTCATCCCTTAATTCCATTAATACCCTCGGATGAATCCCATCTGGCCCTGGTGATTTATTTGTTTTGAGTTTGCTTAGCCTCAGTATTATTTCCTTCGGCGTGAAATCCACAATGAGATCTGGCTTATTTGTCCCGTTTGTGGTAAATGTTCGTTCCACAGTCTGCTCTCCCTTAGTAAATACTGATGAGAAGAACTCATTTAACAGTTTTGCTTTTCCCTTGTCCTCAGTAAAACTTTTTCCACTAGTATCAGTTAGTGGGCCTATGTTTTCCTTAATTAAACGTTTACTATTTATGTATTTAAAAAACTTCTTTGGGTTGGTTTTGCTTTCAGTGGCTATGCACTCTTCATATAATATTTTAGCTGCTTTGATTACCCCTTTACAAGTTTTGTTTGATTCTTTGTATTTTGCGAACGCCTCCTCAGTCAAGTTATTTTTATAGAATTTAAAGGCTCTGGTTTTATTGTTGATAGCTGACCTTACTTCTTTGTCCAACCATGGTGGCTTTTTTTGTTGAATTTACCTTTAGTTACTTTAGGAATGTATTCAATAGTTAGTGAATCAAGCACCTTTTTTAGAGTATCCCACATTTCCTCTGCATTTTTTCCCTCCATAACCGCTTCCCACCCAATTCCTGTTAGGGCTTCCCTGAATAATTCAAAGTTCGCTTTTCTGAAGTTTAGTATTTTTGCAGATCCTTTTTGATGTAATTTACTGAAGTTGATTTCCAGTGAAACCATATTGTGATCACTGTTCCCTAATTGTTCAATTACTTTTGTGTTTGAAACCAAGTCTGTGTTATTTGTTAATACAAAGTCCAAGAGTGCCTCATCACGAGTTGGAGTTTCTACCGTTTGTGTAATAAACTGGCCTTTAAGTAAGCTTAAGAACCCATTGCTTCTTGCTGATTTACCTGTTTCGTTTTCCCAATCAATGTCGGGTAAATTAAAATCCCCCATAATTAATACCTGACCCTGATTTGATGCTTGTTTGATTTGGTTTAAAAGAAGAGACTATTTCCTTTCGTTTATATTTGGTGGTCTATAGCATACCCCTATTATAAATTTGTTTTTTGTTTTTTTATTATTGTCGGTTATCTCTGCCCACACTGTCTCTGAGTTGTCTTCTTCCAGGTCTGTGCTCACATTTTTCTCTCATGCTGTTAAGTTATTATTTACATATAGGCACACACCCCCGCCCCTTCTATTTTCCCTGTCTTTCATGTAGAGTGTATATCCCTTGAAAAAATAAAAGGATTGGGGACTCGCACTAGTATAGACACTTATTGTGTTTATTATATTGGTTATATCATATATGAGAGGAGTCAAAACTGGCCTTTGGAGACTTGCTCCTTGTTGATCACTTATTTCACATGTGGGTCAATCACCCCGTATGTGTTTTTTCTGTGACGGACAGTGGTGCACCCCCGAGTTATACCTGATTACATTTAACAAAAACAAGAGAAAAAAGAAACTCGGGTGGGGTGCACGCTAGACTCCCTCAAAATAGTATGCCTTACTGCAAAAACATATTAAGTTAATTGATTAATTGTCTATAGTCCCACACATTGTTACCAACAGGGGGGGGGGGGGAATAAAGGGAAAAAGGGAAAGAAAGAGCAAAGAAATATAAATACTTCCGTATGTATGCCTTAATTGCGAATATTTTTCAATAACCTGCTGGGTTTAGGTATAGATATTCAAGCTCATGGTAATCAGAAAAATTCTGAGAAATATGTGACCTTCATATTTCCTTACACTCGGTCGTGTACCAGTGTTGGTTTCTTTCACTTATCGATTAGTGTTAAGGATTTAATCATGGGTCACCATAATATCTCCGCTGTTTTTATTTTTGTTTTATTTAAAAAGGTTGGGATTTCTATGTCCACAGAACTTCTGCTGCCCACTCGTCTTGCTTAGTGTATAGGACGAGGGGTGAGAGAGCCCTGTGCCCATATAGGGTCCCAGAGGGATAGTGTAGAGCACAGGTCTTCAACCTGTGGCCCTCCAGATGTTGTGGAACTACATGTCTCAGCATGCCCTGACAGTTTTGGCATGCTCTTATAGGAAAAAATGTGGCAATGCATGTTGGAACATGTAGTTTCACAACATCTGGGGGGCCATAGGTTGAAGACTCATGGTGTAGAAGGATGATCCCTTTAGACAGATCTCCTGGGTGTCCCCCTGTTGCAACCAAGCAACAGGGAGACACCCAGGAGATCTGTCTAAAGGGATCATCCTTCTACACTATCCCTCTGGGACCCTATATGGGCACAGGGCTCTCTCACCCCTTGTCCTATATACTAAGCAAGATGAGTGGGCAGCAGAAGTTCTGTGGACATAGAAATCCCAACCTTTTTAAATAAAACAAAAATAAAAACAGCGGAGATATTATGGTGACCCATGATTAAATCCTTAACACTAATCGATAAGTGAAAGAAACCAACACTGGTACACGACCAAGTGTAAGGAAATATGAAGGTCACATATTTCTCAGAATTTTTCTGATTACCATGAGCTTGAATATCTATACCTAAACCCAGCAGGTTATTGAAAAATATTCGCAATTAAGTCATACATACGGAAGTATTTATATTTCTTTGCTCTTTCTTTCCCTTTTTCCCTTTATTCCCCCCCCCCCCCCCCCCCCATGTCGGTAACAATGTGTGTGACTATAGACAATTAATCAATTAACTTAATATGTTTTTGCAGTAAGGCATACTATTTTGAGGGAGTCTAGCGGGCACCCCACCCGAGTTTCTTTTTTCTCTTGTTTTTGTTGAGTGTATATCCCTCCATGTTTAATGCCCAGTCATGCGACTCATTACACCATGTTTCTGTAATACCAATGATGTCGTAGTCATCCCTACTGATCACCGTTTCTAGCTCCCCGATTTTAATCACTAAGCTTCTTGCATTAGCCAGTAAGCATTTTAATTTATGTTTATTTTTAGATATGGCTCTAATATTGTGATTAGTTTCACCCCAGGACCCATTTGAATTCTTTACTAGCTTCCTCATTCCCCTCTCCCCTTCAATAGACTCTCTACAGGCCTCCCCACCATGCACACTGCCTGCCCTCTTTATAGTTCTGGGAATGCTTCCTCTGTCCTTCCCTCCTTCCCGTATACTAAGATCATCTGTACCTAAGAACTGTAATGGGGTAACGTGACTGTTACAACATAACATTTTATTACATGACATTCCTGATGCGCCCTGAGAGTTACCCCCGATTATACATTTGTTATGTCCCAGGACGTTGTCTATGTCTCCGTCCCCCCCCATCTCCTTCCCCCATATGATTCCTGATCCCAGTCCGGCTTCTCTCCCTGATGGTCCCATAATGTCTTGCTGCCCCCACCCTAGTTTAAAATCTCCTCCAACCCTCTAACCATCCTTCCCCCCAGCACCGCAGCCCCCTCCTCGTTCAGGTGCAATCCATCACGGCAAAAAAGATGGCGCCTGACCGAGAAGTCTGCCCAGTGTTCCATGAACACGAATCCCTCTTTCCTATACCAATCCTTAAGCCACACAAGCTGAGATGCATAAGATATTTGTGGTCCATATAAACTGTCAATTTTGCTCCTTCAGTCAAATAACCCCATTCGTGAAAGGACAATTTAATAGCTAATAACTCCTTATCCCCGTAGAATATTTTTTTTGTGGAGCCGTAAATCTGCAAGAGTAGAACTCACAAGTGTACCACTTGCCTGTAGAATCTCTTTGTGATAAGGTTGGTCACAGTGTGCCTATCTCAAGATGGGTGCAGAGAAAAAAACACTACTTAAGGTTGGCAAAGTCCTCCTTGGCTTCCATTAACCAATCTTGCATATTCTGTCCATTCTTCGTGAGTGCAGTGATGAGAGCTGCCACAGAAGAATAGTTCCTAACGAACTGCCCATAGAAATTACAAAAGCCCAAAAGTTGCTGTATTGCCCTAAGCCCAACTGGCTGTGGCCAATTGTCAATAGCGTACATTTTCTCTTGGTCCATCTGTAGGTAGGATTCAGAAATGAAATAGCCTAGGAAGAGTTTGCTCAAAGGAACATTTTTCCAATTTGCATAGTTTGTTCTCTAGAAGCCGAGTCAACACTTCTCGTACATGCTGATTGGTCAAGTATTTAGAAAAAATGTATATGTTGTCAAATTAAATGACCACGAATTGGTATAGCAGGTTGCGGCACCAGCCAGGGTTTCCCGATACAGGTGATGGTAGACTTGGATGAAATTGGTAAGAGGAGAAATGATAACTCGTCAGACACCTGGGTGGAAGCAAGATGATGAGGTGACTAATAAGCTTGAATATACTAGCTTGCGGGACAGTGTGTTTAACGACATTGAAGACAAAATGCTTGTGTAAGGTAATGGAGCCTATAATCTGGAAGAAATTAAGCATCCTTAACTTCCTTTTATAGGATGAGCTGACCTAGGCCCTTTTTTACATACAAAATAAAAAAAGGGTTTTGTTTAGTCTAAATAAAAAGAGTTAACAGTGTGTGCGTTCGTGCATTTTCCCTAAATATTCCCAAAATTGTAGATTTTTAAAGGATCAGAATATTTGTTATTACAATTATCTTGAATCATGTTTTCTACATAGTTTAATAATAAAACAAAATGTATAACTTTAGGGAACTGTTTAGGAAAATATGAACTAGTGATTCATATGGGAGTGGAATAATATGGCGGTACCGTGACACAGCAAGGACAGAACATGCATCAACAGGATAAAGATGTTTGCTGGTATGCTGGATGCCACCGGACAATATATAAAATGACCATTTGTAGATCATATTGTGTGTGAGTTTTATGCTCAGAAATTGGGCTGAAATAGAGTCATACACATTAAGATTGTATCTACAGAGTCAGAATGTGGTAATTATAGGAATGATATGAACTTCCAGTTCTAAAGTAAAGCACTATTTTTAATAGTCAAAACCTCATGATCTAGCAGGATAGACAGTGGAAGGAGTGTCTATCTCTGCGGGCAATAGTCTATCTAATAGTCTATCTGCGGGCATTATCTCTGCCCAGGGCCATACACACGGAGCAATCTGTGCTTAATTTCTAAGCAATCTAGTCAGATCGTTAGAAATTGGGAAAAATAAGCCCCGTGTGTGTGCCCATAATTTCAGGGCCGGCGCCACCACTAGGCAGGATTAGGCATTTGCCTGGGGCGCCGGCCACTGGAGGGCGGCACTTGGGAGCAGGTCAGTGGCGTGGAGCAAGGTGAGTGGTGCCCGCACCTCTTCCCCCCGTAAAGCCAGTTAAGGCCCCACCAGCACTGCTCACCCACGCGACCGCTGACTTGCTGACCTCTCCCCCCCTGCCCGCCCATGCGCCGGAGCAAGTCACCTGCACTACCGCTGACTTGCTGCGGCGCCCGCACTCTCCTCCCGTCCGTGGACCGTGCATCTCCTGAGCACGCACCACGGCTGACATGCTGCCCCCCCCCACCGGTGCACCGGAGCAAGTCACCTGCACTACCGCTGACTTGCTGCGGCGCCCGCACCACCCCATCCCCGTAGGGTGACTCGCCGGTAGCCGGAGCAGCCAGGTGGGCGGCGTGGCTCCCCCCGCCTGGGGCGCTGAGGTGCCTTGCACCGGCGCTGCCTAATTTTGAGTTATGCTATGTCTAACTATTTTCCACTTTTATTATATAAGTGGCCAATTACAAAGGGCAGCAAATATGCAGAGCATTAAAAGGAACATTAATTACTTTTGCACAGTGGCCCGTTTTTTTTTTTTAAGCAAAGATTTTTGTTAATTAAAATGTCTTGGGGAATATGCTGTAATCATTCCATTGCATAACCTGAAGAATCAGGCCCATTTAATTTAACCTACCTGATCAGGAAGCTATAGCTCTAGTCTCCATATTACGTGTTATATTATAAATGTAATTTTTTTAGCATACATGTTTGTACAGCCTGCCATTATCAGTGCTTAACAATATTTTGGGCAGCACGGATGGTGTAATGGTTAGCATTACTGACTCACAGCGCTGAGGTCATGGGCTCGATACCTGCCATGGCTCTAACTGTGTGGAGTTTGTATATTCTCCCAGTACTTGCGTGGGTTTACTCCGGGTACTTCAGTTTCCTCCCACAATTAGGGTGACCAACTCATCCCTTTAATCCGGGACACATATTAATTACTCAGGTTCTGTGGCAGTTTAAAACCAGGAGAAATGGAGTCTTGAGGTGTGGCAGTTTAAAACCAGGTGAAAGCCAGCCACAGAACCTATGTAATTAATGTGTCCCGGATTTAAGGGATGAGTTGGTCACCCTACCCACAATACAAAAATATACTGGTAGGCTAATTGGCTCCCAACAAATGAACCCTAGAATGTCTGTGTGTACGTGTACATGTGGTAGGGAATATAGATTGTAAGCTCCACTGGGGCAGGGACTGATGTGAATGTTCAACTATAAGCGCTGAGGAATATGTGTGCGCTATATAAGAAACTGTTAATTAATAAATAAATAAATATTCCTCCTCTTCCTCGCATTACTAGGCAGAAACCTGGATTACTTAGTAGGCAGTGTGCTCTACTAGTCATTTTTATAGCCAAAACAGTCTTTTCTGCCATAAAAATCATTTGTTATACTATTTCTTTCACCCTCTGCTCAACATATAGATTTCCGGTAATAAATCTATCTCCCTCTATGATGTAATCTATGCATGTATTTGTCAGTGTCACCTCACCCCATACGTATTGCACAGCGATATGGTAATGTATCTCTCCCCTGCAGTTCCTCAAAATTCTATTGCCAGTAACAATGCTTAGCATATACAGTACATTCACATCAGAAATATACTGTATTTTAGCTCGGCCTGGGAATATCTAGCATATGCATATATATATATATATATATATATATATATATATACTAGGTGATTCATCGCGCCCTACGGGCGCTCTTCACACCGTCGTAAGGGGCTACGCCCCCTTTATTTGTGAATATTTGTATTGTGAGAAATATGGTTAGAATTGTATGAAAGATGCCTGTATTGCAACTTGAGTTATAGTTGAAATGTGTTAAATACCATATGATTTGGAAGGGGGTGTGTATTGTTTTGTTTAATTAAAAAGCAGTTACAGAGTAAGATGTACATTGATAGTGTTTATGGTACAGTGACATTTGTGTGTGTGTGTGTGCAATAGTATAGTAGGGTGTTTTTGAGTCAGCGGCTCCCCACTGGCGGAGGTCACAACACAGGAAAACAGGAGGCTGGGTAGTGATAGGGGTGTGTGGGCATAAGGGGGACTAAAGAGGAGAGTGGGAGACAGTGCAGCTTCTGCCAGTGGGTGAGGGTCCAGCGTGGCAGTACAGGAGTACAGGACGGTGGCCCTGAGTCAGTGTCTCCTCCTACTGGGTGGGAGTTAGGGTGCATGAGAGCAGGAGGCTGGGCTATGAGGCATGATAGGGGTATGTGGGCAACACAGCGTCAGCGACTCCCCAGTGGTGGAAGTTATGGTTCAGAAGAGCAGGAAGCTGGGTAGTGATAGGGGTGTGTGGGCATACGGGGGACTAAAGAGGGGAGCAGGGGTGCCGTGAATTGTGGGAGGGGCGCGGGGGTGCCGTGAATTAAGAGAGGGGGCAGAATTGCGGGAGGGGGGGCGCAGGTGTCGGTGAATCTCGGGCGGGGGTCCGCAAAGCGCAGGAGTGGGGCGTGAATCGCGCAGGGGGGGTTGCGAATTGCGGGAGGGGGATCACGGGGGGTGCCATGAATTGCGGGAGGGGGGGTTGGGGGGTGGGTGCCGCGAATCGAGGGAGGGGGGGAGCGGGGGGTTGCAGCGAATTGCAGGAGGGGGGGGTCACGAGGGCAGGGGGGTTGCCGCGAATCGCAGGCGGGAGGGCGCGGGGGGGTTGCCGCGAATCGCGGGAGGGGTGGGTCGCGGGGGTTGCCGCGAATCGTGGGAGGGGGGATTGGCGGCGAATCGCAGGAGGGGGGGTCACAGGGTGGGGTGGTGCCGCGAACCATGGGAGGGGGTGGTCGCAGGGGGGGTGCCGTGAATCGCGGGAGGGGTCGCAGGGGGGGGGTGCCGCGAATCGCCACAAGAAAAAATCAACACAGAAAGGTCAACACATGTAAATGTTGACATAAGTGTGGCATTTCATTGGTGTCCATGTCGACACATGAGAATGAATATGAGAACATTAAAAAAATGAAAAATAAATCTCAAAATCTCATGTCAACCTTTTTCATTGTCGACCATAGCCATGGGGAGGGGGTGGGTTTGCCGGGAATCGCGGGAGGGGGGGCGCGGGGGGTGTTGTTTTGCCGCGAATTGCGGGGTCACAGGGGGGGCGCGAATCGTGGGTGGGGCGGCGGGGGGGCGCTCACCTGTTGCAGTGTCTTTGCTGGGCAACATGGGGAGTCAGAGAATGTCTGGCACTGTGGGCTCACTGGGCTGGTTCTCTGTCATGTGAGTCAGTCATGACTCACATACCTCCCAACATGACCCTCTCCAGGAGGGACACATTGCTCTGTTTCTGGACTTCCCTCATAATGTATCTGATTGCCATCACCTGTTTCACACATGTTATTAATTGATTAGAAAGGTGCTTCAACACAGGTGCTGGCAATCATTATTAAGGGAGAAGTCCAGAAACAGAGCAATGTGTCCCTCCTGTTATACACACACTCACACACTTTGAGTGACAGATGTAGCCAAATATATAAGATAGATATATATAGAGAGAGAGAGAGAGAGAGAGAGAGAGAGAGAGAGAGAGAGAGAGAGAGAGAGAGAGAGAGAGAGAGAGAGAGAGAGAGAGAGAGAGAGAGAGAGAGAGAGAGAGAGAGAGAGAGAGAGAGATTGATTGTAGGGGCTCTGCACACACTAAATTAACTGATAATAAATAGTGGAGATTTGGTTCATGAATTGATCAATGCATTTAAGCCTGCAGCCCCCTTCACGGGACCCCACTTTTCTGCAGGTCCTAAAACTATCGCTGAAAATGGCTACAATACACATAGCTATCACATCAATGTTTGATTCAAATTAGTCTTATTGTGGTCACATTCTCTCATGCACCCTGCTTTAACTAAGATTCCATAGCTTATGTTAACCATTTCCCTAGATGGTTAGTGACAGGTGTGTTGGTAGCTGCTCACCTATAAAAGCAAAGTGTGCTGTGAGCTTCAGACCAGATAGCATGCCTGGAATCAAACATTGATGTGATAGCTATGTGTATTGTAGCCATTTTCAGCGATAGTGTTAGGACCTGCAGAAAAGTGGGGTCCCGTGAAGGGGGCTGCAGGCTTAAATGCATTGATCAATTCATGAACCAAATTTCCACTATTTATTATCAGTTAATTTAGTGTGTGCAGAGCCCCTACAATGTCTGTTTAAACTATGTGGTTACAAGCCATAGGGCACCCCAAAACTAGGAAAGGTGAGTGCCGATGTTAAGTGTATATATATATATATATATATATATATATATATATACACTGTACTCAGAAACGTTAACATTCAAAATAATAAATTACTCATCTGCTACTAGAAATGATCTATTGCGCACAACACTAAATTGCAGATTTATCACTATGGCAACAATTTTAGAACACAGTTCAATTAGTGAGATTTTATCGTTTCTTTGTAATATCTAATTATCACATCCTTGTGACCTTTGCTCGCCGAGTGCTTGGCTTGTATTTTTTGATTAAAAAGTACCCATTAGAAATAACTGCCACTACTGTCTATAAGTAACAAGTACACGCCCACGAGTCACTATGACGAAGGCGCTGGGAGGAATACAGTATATCCCTTTGCTATGCTTTAGGGACAAGCACACATCAATGTACGCTGGCTATTGTCAAAGTACAACAAAGGGTTAATCTGGAAGGCTAGATTATTTTCAGTCACATCTTTTTGCCACAGCGCTATATTTTCATCAAGTTATTTTTCATTTCTAGGGTACAGAACCTGCTCAGATCAGCAGTTTCTTTAGTAACTGGATTACTGCTGTCTCTCCCATGAGAGAACACACTGCTTGTTCTGTATTGACCAGGGAATATTACTGCAGGCTCATTTCACAAACATTGTTTTCTGCTAATACCATTTAAAGCGAGATTTATCAATATGTTTAAAAATATATATGTCTTTTTTTTATACAAAGAAAAAAGGGGGTTTAGCACACATAGAATGTTGTAGTCCTTGATGAGAAATGAGCTTTAAGGATGTATCTCTTTTGAAAACTCACAAATTGATGCTATATTTAAATGAAACATTGAACTCTAAATTAATGGATTATTTATTTAGCAATCATTTGACCAATAGCTTTTTTTTTTCAATATTTCATTTTAAACATTATAAATAAAAATTATTGGTTTCATTCTGGTTCTCTGGTTCTCACCGACCCCCCACCGCCCCCTCCCCCCCCCCACACACACACACACACACACACACCTCCGCTGTCAATCCACTAGTTTCAGTCTTCAGTGACTTAAACCTTCAAAATGTTTTGAGCTATAGAAATCATCCACTTATTAGGGCTACTGGAGTTGGGAAACGTAGCCATAACTGCTTTTCTATTTCCTACAGAGTATAGATGAAACTCATAAACCTCAGCTACAAAGCTCTTGCCCCCCCTCCCCGCCCCCCTCCCATCTACAACTCCGACCTTTTTTCCATCTCACCCTTCCCATCATCGGATGATCCCCTTTGATCACCTTTCTCTGCTTCCAGTCCTTCCAACACTACCCAAAAACTGCTTAATTCCTTACAATATCTAATGTGTTCCCCTTGTACCCCACCGCTCTACTTTATAATGTAAGCTCTCATGAGCCAAGTTCTCTTTTTTTATGTTTTATCTCTCCCATCTCTTCCCCCTTGATACCCGTGCCACATGGTTTTCCAGCTTCTATGAGCTCCACTGATCCAGTCTGCTTCTCATTATATGTCTTTATGATGTTTCCCTTCTTGTACTTCTAGTTATCCAATTGAATGGATCTGTAATTCTTGTACTTCTCGTTATCCAATTGAATGGATCTGTAATTCTACTTGTGTTGTGTTATTCTGTAGTATTGTATGCAATAGTTTCTGTAATTATGTTAGCACTGCCTCTCTAATGTACAGTACAAGTATCAGAATCTATCTTTTATTTACTTAGCACCTTGTAAAAGATAATAGATACTATATGATTTGTAGCCCGTAGCAACATCCCATGTGAAATGGAACTCCCATCTTTGTAAATTTACCCCACAATTACACCCAGGGGTGGATTAACAGAGGATGTGAGCCTTTGCCCCAATCTATTGCGTATACGCAGGCCTCTGGAAACATGGAACCATAGGTGCATAAAAAAATTATTTCGGGGGAATTTAGGGCTACTTTAAAAATATAAAACCATGTAAATACCACATACAAAATTTAAAAGACCTGCCCCAACTTTTAAAATTGAACCCAATAATGACATGTAATTAATGGCCCAATTAAGCTAACCGAAAACTCAAAATATTTTTTTCCCTAAATTGTTCTGAAGTTGCGATAAAAAATCTATGCTAATTTCTATAGAAATTACAGTGTCTAATTGAATGCCAAAATCTCAGCAGCTGTCAAAATGTTAAGCTTCATCAGTAAAAAAATCCTTGCATTCATATGAGTATGACCGGTTGTTTTTAACAAACTACCGGAAGCTGCAAGTCCTGGTACCATAGTTTAACCTGCTTTTGGAAAACTGAAGTGTCATCATGCCCTGGCACCAGGCCCTTCTTGAACTTGTCATCAAGTTAGGTGAAGAGGAGAAACACACCCACCCACCCAGGGCCGGCGTTACCATTGGACAGCTTTAGGCAGATGCTTAGGGTGCTGAGATCTGGGAGGGAGGAGGAGCCACCACTGACTCTGCCTATAACAAAATTAAGTTGTACTTATTGCAGGTGGCGGCAGTGGAACTTCACAGAGGCCACCCCCACACATTTACTTGAGTGGCTAGAAAGTTGCTATTGGTGGCAGTATGGGGTTTTAAGGGGGAGAGGGGGCTGGCACTGATGTCATGTTATGTCAGCCACCTGCCGCCTGCTTGTGGATCACTCAGCACACATTGCTGCACAACGCTGCACAATGCTGCACAGGGATATGTCTGTGATGTGTAAGCGATGTGTGCTGAGCGATCTGACAGGACCAGTGTTCTCCGGTGAGAACACCGGCCCTGACTGGCAATCTAACTAGATTTTTCCAGCGTGCAGGATCTTAATCATCCAACAATAGTGATGCATGTGGCCGCGCATCGTTATCACTATGGCCATTACACAAATGTAGGGTCATTTTCTAAGCAATTTGGTCAGATCGTTTAGAAAATGGGCTGAAATTGCACCATGTGTACAGATGGAGCGCCTCTCGTCCAGCGCTGGGGCTCGCCAGAATGCCCCCGTTGGCGAGCCGGTGCTCCATCTGACTGGGATGTGTGAGCGTCCCACACGCATGCCCTTCCCAGTTACCGTGCAGGCTGGGACGCGAACCATGCCCGTCTCCACTTCAGGGAGATGGGCAGGGTTAGGGGGAGCGGGGAGGTGGGGGACGGCGTTGGGTACCGGCGACAAGGCGGCGGGGACCCGGGGGAGCTCCAGTTGAAGGGGATGCGTGTGCGTCTCATGCGCGCGCGCATCCCCTTCCAGCGGCTGGCGAGGGCTGGCGATACAACTACCAGCCCCTACAAAGATTAAAAGCGCACCATCTGTAGGCCCCATTAGCCTAGTTATGTTCCAGCAATCCTGGCTGGAAATCATCCATTGATCACTGAGTCTGTGGTTATCTGTTTTCTTTTCCTGTTTCTATCTGACTTTTCTAAATAACTTAATTAAGTGATAATAGCATGTGTCTTGTGAATAAAAGCATTTCCATTTAATACATCAAATCCACAGAAATCTCACTGCAATAATATCCACTAACGAGGGGAGCGAGATCAATACACACAGGAAGACCAGGGGCTGTGTACAACGTGAACTACAATTTGAATGAGACAGTGGCTAAATAATTTAATTACATCCCTTGCAACCTTATTAGATAAAATTATGCTAAGAGATGTAGAAGAGTGGGCTATACAGAGGGGATGGATGCAAAATGACACCCACCTCCCTTTATTATCACCCCCTCCTTCAATAACCCACTGCTAAGCAGATACTCAGGCTGGGACCTGTTACTTGCAGAATTCAGCAGGACAGGACAGAGACCCTACTGGGACAGAATGGGGTGGAGAATTTCTACATTTATAAAACAGCTGAAGAAGCACCCTGGTGTAAGTCCAACTTTTATATTAACTTCTTTACAATCTTTTAAGTACTTGCCCTATGTCTTTCAACTTGTAATTTAGTCACCATTACAATATTTAATGTAACGGATGGCAAATGCTGTACAGTACTCCTATATAACACGTAGGGTATACAGTAGTCAAAGTTTATTGATTCAGAGTCCCTAAGCTGTTACTTTTCAGACACTCTAAATGCATCATATAGTGACATACTGTAAGGTTCCTATTGTCTGAGCGGAACATTTTGTAATTCTAATTGCACAGGCTTTAATCGCAGCCTCAAACTGCAGTTTTTGATGTCAGCACTTCTGAATGGAGTATCTCAGGTTAACCTTTATATTACACAGAAAGAGAAATCACACCTCCTAATAATTGTGTAACTCATAAAGTATTTAATTATAAGACACATTGGATGAATAAATCATTGCAGCTAATAATCACCGTTTCATCGCTTGTACAGAGGGGAATATGTTTTATGGATAGCTAGAACAGAAAGGAGTGACTGTGTACAAGACACAGGGGTAGATGTATGAGGAAGGGCTACATAGTATTTTATACAACGTACATGATAAATGTTACTTCAAAGCTGATTGGTTGCCATAGACAACTTCTGTACCGGCTCACATCTTTATGCATCTCCCCAAAGTCCTACTACAGAACATTGCATTGAAGAGTAATAATAAATACAATACATTTTGTTTTGATGGATATCTTATGTGGAAATGATTGCTATGTGATCCTTTTCTTCCAGAGTCTATGAGAGGTATCCAATGCCCCTGACGTGGAGCTATGGGCAGCGAGACGCGCTGATAGCTCGCCGTCAGTATTCAACTCCTTTCCCTTCGCTCGCTGTTTCCACCTTGCCTGTTCCCTGAGGAGAAGTGGAAACGACGAGTGTGGCCATTAAATCGGTGGGGCTCACCACAAAATGCGTTGGTCTCGCTGTATTTGCAGTGAACCTTGCTGTTTAAGGGAATCCTCGCCGTCGTCTTACAGTGAGGATTTATCCCTTACATTGAATACGGCGAGGGGGTTTGGTGGCGAGGATGTCTTGTTTTCGGTGAGGAAAAGCCATCCTCCCATACAAACCCCCTCGCCGGCCGCATTGAATGGGTGTGGATCATTAGGTCTACAACATGTTGGTCAACAAGCATTAGGTCGAAATGCTGAAATGTCGACATGGGTCTAGGTCGACATGCGGTTAGGTTGACAGGTCATTAGGTCAAGGTGGTTTTAGGTCGACATTGGTCTATGTCGACATGGGTTAGGTCGACACGTGTTTTCACTGTTTTTTACAGCCAAATGTCGACACAGTTGACATGGACACTAAAACATAGCACTGCGTCCCCTCGCTGCACTTGCCTTGCTTCGGGCATGGTGCCTCACTACACTTGGCACACTATTTTATTCTCATTTCATGCCCTAGTGCAGTGGTTCCCAACCCTGGTCCTCAAGTACCCCCAACAGTGCACGTTTTCCAGGTCTCCACACAGAATCACAAGCAAAATAATTAGCTCCACCTGTGGATCTTTTAAAATGTGTCTGAATAATGAGTGCACCTGCCGGGTGACCTGAAAAACGTGCACTGTTGGGGGTAATTGAGGAGAAGGGTTGGGAACCACTGCCCTAGTGGATGGTAGGGCATGAAATTTCGCCTGTCGGCAGATGTCGTGTCACCATGGACAATGAAACATAGCACCGCGTCCCCTCACATGGCTCGCTGTGCTCGCCATGCTTCAGGCATGGTGCCTTGCTGAGCTCGGCACACTATTTTATTCTTCAGCAACACCCAAGTGGATGGTAGGGCATGAAATACCGCCTGTCGGCTCCAAAAGCAGTAAAAAAAAAAAAAAAACATGTCGACATTTTGACTGTCGACCTAATGACCTGTCGACATAACCCATGTTGACCTCGACCCATGTCGACCTAAAGCCATGTCGACCTAGACCCATGTCGATCTAGACCCATGCCGACCTTACAGCATGTCGACCTAATGGTGTTGATCTAATGCTTGTCGACCATCATGCTGTAGAACAAATGAGCATATCCCCATTGAATACCCCTCAATGCAGTGCTACCCTCCAGCTATTGCCACTCTCTTTCATTCCAGGTTATTAGGTACCCTCAGTGATTGTTGTGCCACCATTGCGGAGCAGTCAGACTGTGATAGACAGCTCACTGAAAATATTAACATATTCAGAGTTGGAAGAATACTTATATGATGACACTAAACATTACTCCTGGCCAAGAGATGCTACTCGCTTTTCTGTGGTTTGGTGACTGGCATTATTATCATCAAATGCTTATTACACATAAAGAATTATAACATGAATGTTGTAATGTTTATACTGTACTACCTGTTTCTGAGTTATGAGCAAAAAGGATGGTAGAACACCTCTGCCGTTGGCAAAATCATTTTGCACTGCAGTGGAGGGTGATTTAAAATATGCAGAGAGATTTACATTTCTGAGGGTTGTGTCCTATTAATCTGGAGGATTACGCAATCTGTACAGCTGTATTCAGACAATTAAACAAGAATTATTCAGTAACTGTAAAGACGTCATGAAATATTTATGTAAAAGAAAATGTATTTGAAGGAACAACAATATAATGTGGTACCATAATATATTAAAAATATATTAAAAAGGTCTTAAGGATGTTAAACTTCTTTTTCGCCCTCTTCTATATTAACAGAACTAATTTAATGTATCTAAATGTGTAACAGTTCAAGGATACTCATCTATTCTATAGAAAAGTGTTACTTTGTTATGTTTTTTTTTTTTTTTAAATACAGTACTGTTTTAGGTAGGTGTGGAGACAATGCTGCAAAGTAGGAATGCTTTAAAAAAAATTGAAGTGTTGATAGTTTATTTTTATCAATGCAAAGTGCATGAAAAGAATATAAACCTCAATCAAATCAATATTTGGTGTGACCACCCTCTGCCTTCAAAACAGCATCAGTTCTTCTACACAGGGCCGGTGCAAGGCACCAGAGCGCCCCAGGCAAGTCAGGGAGGGGGCGCCCTGGTGTCTGCCGCCCGGGTACCTGTCCTGCGGCGCTGTAAAGCTGGCGGCGGCAGCGGGGGGTCCCTGCAGTCAATAAGAAATAACGAACGCCGCCGCCAGCTTTTATGCACATATACGCCGCAGGACAGGTACCCGGGCGGCAAGGGAGGGCGAAATACCGCCCTCCAGTGGCTGGCGCCCTAGGCAAATGCCTAGATTTGCCTAGTGGTGGCGCCGGCCCTGCTTCTACATAAAGTACACTTGCACACAATTTTTGAAGGAACTCAGCAGGGAGGTTGTTCCAAACTTCTTGGATAACTAATCACAGATCAGTGGCATAACAATACCTCCGCAGACTGTGGAGACTGCAGAAGCTATTGCTGGGGGTTAAAGGGGCTGCCGCTGCAGAATCTATCGCTACTGGCAGGGCGCCCTCCCCCTTCTTCTCTTCTCCTCCCCGAGTCCTCACCACTGCCACCCAGTCCACTGCTCCGCCGGGACCAGCAGATCCTCCTGTTACAATGTCGCTTGCAAAATGGCTGCCCCCTCACAGCAGACAGTTATTAAGGATGCTAGAGGAGGCGGCGGCGACCTCCTCTTGCATCCTAAATAACAATCGCCATTTTGCAAGTGACATTCTAACAGGAAGAGCGCCAGGACCGCAGACAGTAGGATCTGCTGGTCCCGGCGAGCAGCAATGGTCAAGGCAGCGGAGGTGAGGAGGGGGGGCGCACAAACTTTAGTTGCTGGCAGGGCCGGCTCTACCATTAGGCAGCTGCCTAGGGTGCCAGGATCTGGGGGGGGGGGGGGTGCCACCAGGTCAAAAAAATCAAGGATGTCTATGAGGATCTACTTTCCCTTGAGGCATACTTCTCCTCCTTGTACTCTGTTGTCGGTGGCAAAAGGAGGCCTCTTGGGAAAGCAGGGAACTGGGAGGACCACGTGATTTTTGGGAGCCTTCCTGCCATTCCAGAATGTTAGGCAAGTATGAGGGGTTGGAAAGTGGGTATTAGTGGCAGTATGAGGGGGGGGGGGGTAGGTTGAAGTTTTGCCTAGGGTGTTGAGAAGCCTTACACCGGCCGTGGTTGTGGGGGGCACACAATTCAGAGTTACGCCACTGCCACAGATCTTTTGTGGATGTAGGCTTGCTCTTCGTATAATCCCAGGCAGACTTCATGATGTTGATATCAAGGCTCTTTGGGGTGCATACCATCACTTCCAGGACTCCTTGGTATTCTTTATGCTGAAGATGATTCTTAATGATATTTGCTCTATATTTAGATTTGGGTGAGTTGTGTTAAAATAGAGATCTAAATTGCAGTGCAAAAATTAAGCAGTCAGTATTTACCCTGCACAGAAACAAAATAACTCACAAAAATCTAACTCTCTCTGCACATCTCACATCCGCCCCACCTGCAGTGCAACATGGATTTGCCCATTTGAGAAGATTTTGCTTGCGTTATCAACTCTGAATCAGGCCCTAAATTTGGAGCCAATCAGACACCTCCATTATTATATTGCATGATAGATAAGTACCTGCGCAGCTGGCCAAAAGGTGTGTGGTCTAACTGAAAGGGAAATGGACTCAAGGGGATCCTGTTTTCATCACTCTGGGGACATGTTCAGCATCCCAGTAAATGCAGGAGTGTATCACACTGCAGCATCCGGCTCCTGCCACTACAGAAGCGCCGGCACTTTGGTGTCACCCTTTTGTGGTTAGTGACGCCACTGCACTCTCCAGCCCTTTGGTGAACAAACTGCCTTCTGTTACAACCAAATAGTTCATATTTTGACTCAATAGTCCAGAGTACCTGCTGCCATTTTTCTGTACCCCATCCTATGTTTTTATGCATAGTTAATATACTTGGCCTTGTTTCCGTGTCAAAGGTAATGTATGGCTTTTTGGATGCAATTAACAGGCTCCACCACAGCTGTTTATTTTTCAGTTAATGACTGTGTTTCAACCTACATATCAAAATGATAATCATTATTACCTGTTTTGCATAAACCTGACAATCCTTCATAAGCCCTGATTCTGCAATTGTACCTAGAAGAATTGATGCTGTATGGAAGACAAAAAGGTGATCACACCAAATCCTATTTGATTTCTCATCTAGTAATTGGGAATTTGCCTGCTCACTAAGGCCCTTATTTAGATCTTATTGCAGTACAAATTTGTTCTCAAAATGGGCAAAACCATGTGCACTGCAGGTGGGGCAGATGTAACATGTGCAGAGAGAGTTAGATTTGGGGGTGTTATGTTGTTTCTGTGCAAGGTAAATACTGGCTGCATTATTTTTACACAGCAATTTAGATTTCAGTTTCAACACACCCCGCCCAAATCTAACTCTCTCTGCATATGTTACATCTGCCCCACCTGCAGTGCACATGGTTTTGCCCATTTTGAGAACAAATTTGTACTGTGATCAGATCTGAATAAGGGCCTAAGACAGTTGTGATTGAACTAGCTGCTGTACCAAAATAACAGGTGACTACCCTGTGTCTAGGTAATAATATTGGGTATAAGTACAGTGCTCTGTCCCTTCTATGTGGAGTCTCAATTAGTGATGGCCCTTTGAGAGAATGAAATTTAAATACTCAATAAGTAAGGAGACGCGTCAATTAGTAATTCATTTACTTGTGACCTTAAGTATGTTTCATTAATTGGGTTACAACCACAATACCAGTGATTGCACAAAAGACATACAACAATGACGAAAAATAATTCAATGGGTGAACAATGAAAAAAAATATTAAATGGGTGAATCAAGTATGCATTAAAAATCATCATTAAAAAATCATGATGTGTATTAGATATATATACCTGTATTGGGGGGGCGGTGTCCCATCTAGACATAATTGGTCAGACCATATGTCAGTTCATTGGTCAGATTAATAAATCTGTCAAATTGTCCTGCAATGCAATGTGACATACATGCTTAAGATGGCTCATATGTAGTACATTTATGTAGCAAGTTTCCTAGCTATATTCATTCTCCTACAATAACCAAATGTGTACTGTAGATCTTATGTAGATTTTAGTTGAAAATTACGTTTGCTTAAACTGTATATGGGTAATCATTTTGCAACAATGTATTGTACAGATAGTAGATCTGTCAGTCTGGTCATTCACAGAGTCACAATATGGTGTAAATTTATGGGGAATTCATGTCAGTTAATATGATTTTCATATTAACGCTTGCCCACTATGGATTTCACCTCATTATCCAAGTTGAGTCCCCTTGGTGCCGTGGATTTGAGTTCATACATCCACGGCTATTCAGTTTTATTGATCTTTTGTATATAGTCGTCCCCCCCCCCCCCCCCCCCCCCTTTTTTTTCTCATCTGTTAATTCACATTGCATTTTGGAGGTTATTGGAGGTTATTCTGGTTCAAATGCAGCGCTGCGAATATTGCTGACAACGCCCCCCTCTCAGCCAGGTCCCCGCATGGCTGCGAATGGATGTCTTCCATAAACATCCATTCCGAGACTTGGGTGTGGGGACCAAATCATTCGACCATCGGACTCACACTGGTGGGTTTGCGAGAGGGAGTGATGTTTGGTGTCTACGCATGCGCATTTCAGCGCATGTTCAGATGCTGGGTGCGAGCAGGCATGGCAAACTGCAGAAATGCGCAGACGCCAAAACATCGTACCTCCATGCGAACGGACCTGAATAAGTCCAAAAATTACTATTAACACTTCTATTCCTGAAAGCATTCTTACTTTGCAGCATTTTTTTCTACACTTTCCTAGAACATTTGCACATTTTATTAAAAATGTTAAAATGTACATAAGTAGTCATAGCCTTTGCGCTCAGGTGCATCCTGTTTCCATTGATCATCCTTGGGATGTTCCTACAGCTAGAGTCCACCCGTGGTAAATTCAGTTGATTGGACATGATTTGGAAAGGCACACACCTGCCTACAGTATATAAGGTCTCACACTGACAGTGCATGTAAGAGCACAAACCAAGCATGAAAAAGTGAAAGGAATTGTCTGTAGACCTCCAAGACAGGATTGTCTCAAGGCACAAATCTGGGGAAGAGTAAAGAAAAATATCTCCTGCTTCTAAGGTCCCAATGAGCAAAGTGCTCTCCATCATCCGTAAAACCGACCGTCTAAACTGAGTGATCGCGGGAGAAGAGCCCTAGTCAGGGAGGTGACCAAGAACCCAATAGTCAGAGATACAGCATTCATCTATGAGGAGAGGAGAACCTTCCAGAAGGACAACCATCTCTGCAGCAATCCACAAATTAGTATGGTAGAGTGGCCAGATGGAAGACACTCCTTAGTAAAAAGCACATGGCAGCCCGTCTGGAGTGTGGCTAACATGTGTTGGCATGTTACATTTGAAATATAGGACGCTGTGGCAGAATCTGCTGCGCTATATAAGACGCTGTAACGGAATCTGCTGCGCTATATAAGACACTGTAACGGAATCTGCTGTGCTATATAAGACACTGTAACGGAATCTGCTGCACTATATATGACACTGTAACAGAATCTGCTGCCCTATATAAGACGCTATAACGGAATCTGCTGCACTATATAAGACACTAACGGAATCTGCTGCGCTATATAAGAAGCTGTAACGTAATCTGCTGCGCTTTATAAGACACTGTAACGGAATCTGCTGCACTATATAAGACGCTGTAATGGAATCTGCTGCACTATATAAGACGCTGTAACAGAATCTGCTGCGCTATATAAGACACTGTAACGGAATCTGCTGCGCTATATAAGACACTGTAACGGAATCTGCTGCGCTATATAAGACGCTGTAACAGAATCTGCTGCGCTATATAAGACACTATAACGGAATCTGCTGCGCTATATAAGAACCTGTAATGGAATCTGCTGCGCTATATAAGACGCTGTAACAGAATCTGCTGCGCTATATAAGACACTATAACGGAATCTGCTGCGCTATATAAGAACCTGTAACGGAATCTGCTGCGCTATATAAGACGCTGTAACAGAATCTGCTGCGCTATATAAGACACTATAACGGAATCTGCTGCGCTATATAAGACACTGTAACGGAAACTGTTGCGCTATATAAGACACATATAAGAGAGATTCATCCCCCCCCTCCCCCACAAATCCCCCAAACTCCATGATTATTCCCATAATTATTTATCTTTAGTAAAAAAACTAAAAACCACCTTGAGAAGAGCAGGGTGGCAGCATAAACCAGAGAGATCCCCCCCTCCCCGGACCCCACCAAACCACCAGACCCCATGATTATTCCCTTAATTCTTTATCTTTATTTAAAAAAAAAAAATCTACCTTAAGGAGCACAGCACAGACATTCTCTGTAGAGGCAGGGGACTGGGAGGAGTCTGCCTTATTTCTGCTGCTCAGCGCTGCCCGGGAGCCGGCTAAAACAGCAGCAGCTTGGTTAGGGACTGGACTGGAGCAGTGAGTCACGTGACGTGACCCCATCACGTTGCGGCGGCAGGCCGGGACCAGGTGAGCAGGGCAGACAGGGGCAGGCGCCGGGCAGGGCAGCCGCCGGCGCACGCTGCCCTGCGTGTGTGAAATTAATTATTGCAGGGCAGCAGGACTCCACCTCATTTGCGGAGGGGGGGCGGCGCCCTGCGCCCAAACTGCACCCGGAGCGTGTGCTCCGGTGGCTCCGCCCTCCCTACGCCTCTGACTGGAAGACTAATCAGAAACATGAATGCAGCAATAACTGAGACATCCTGGATGAAAACCTGCCCCAGAGTGCACTTGACTTCAGACTGGGGCGCTGGTTCATCTTTCGGCAAAACAAGGACCCTAAGCAAACACAGCCAAAATATCAAAGGAGTGCCTTCAGGACAACTCTGTGAATGTTCTTGAGTGGTTCAGCCAGAGCCCAGAATTTAATCCAATTGAACATCTCTGGAGAGATCTGAAAATGGCTGTGCACGACGCTTCCCATCCAACCGAATGGAGTTTGAGAGGTGC
Organism: Crinia signifera; assembly: GCF_055691185.1. Taxonomy (NCBI): domain Eukaryota; kingdom Metazoa; phylum Chordata; class Amphibia; order Anura; family Myobatrachidae; genus Crinia; species Crinia signifera. Next base: position 327,011,037 of record NC_139218.1, on the reverse strand, counting down.
TGCTAAGAGGAATGTGCGAAACCGGCTATAAATAGCTTGGCCAAGCTAGTAGCATCATATTTAAAAAGACTTGAGCTTGTAATTGCTGCCAAAGGTGCATCAACAAAGTATTGAGCAAAGGCTTTGAATACTTACGTACATATGATTTCATAGCTTTTTATTTTTAATAAATTTGTAAAAATCTCCCAAAAACTTTTTTCACATTCATTATGGGGTAGTGTGTGTAAAACTTTGAGGTAAAAAATGAATTTATTGCATTTTGGATTAAGGGGCAGATGTATTACGCCTTAACAAGAGATAAATGCAAGGTTGATAAAGAGAGATAAACGTCCAGCCAATCAGCTCCTTACTTACTTTTTTCAAACACAGCCTGTAACATGGCAATTAGGATGTGATTGGCTGGACATTTATCTCTCTTTATCACCCTTGCATTTATCTCTTGTTAAGGCTTAATACATCTGCCCCTAAGGCTGCAACATACTGTAACAAAATGTGGGAAAAGTGAAGCGCTGTGAATACTTTCCGGATGCACTGTACACTGTGTATATTGAAATATATACTGAATCAAATTTCCGTAACCCTATACCTCTTCTATAAAAAATGAATTCTATGTTTTTATTGATTTTTTTATTATTGTTTAATCCTTTTTGCTACACACTTTATGGGAGGACACGTCATCAAGTAGCATCATGCTATTTTTTGTGTCTGCCTCAATGCTGGTGTGACAACTCTTTGTTTACTTTTAGGAACATGAAAGCCAATGTTTATCTGTGCAGTCATGTGCCTGGGAACGCTTATGCTCAACACCACAGGGGGGAAAGGTCTTTAATTTGGAGGACATCCAAAACAAAAGTACACACTTCCCAGGACCTCTCTTCCCCTGTATTCATCCCTGAGTAGATAATTATGTTTGTGTTTCCCAGCAATCTCATCAAGTCCCTATGAGCTATTACTAAATGACAACCTCTTGTGTCTCTTTATATTTCCATTGTGGCAACAATGTCATGAACTTAATAACTTTACCATTCATTTGGAATGGTAAAGTGTGCCGGGCACAGCAGTAGTAGAGCCAGACACCTTGCCTGAAGCATGGCCATCCATCCATTCTAAATTTATTTATTAACAGTTTCTTATATAGCGCACACATATTCCGCAGCGCTTTACAGAGAATATTTGAACATTCACATCAGTCCCTGCCCCAGTGGAGCTTACAATCTATATTCCCTACCACATGTCCACGCACACATACGGACATTTTAGGGTTAATTTTGTTGGAAGCCAACTAACCTACCTGTATATTTTTGGAATGTGGGAGGAAACCGGAGTACCTGGAGAAAACGGGGAGAATAAACAAACTCTGCACAGTTAGGGCCATGTTGGGAATCGAACCCATGACCTCAGTGCTGTGAGGAAGTAATGCTAACCATTACACCATCCATACTGCCCTACGGCCCATTTTTTCTCAAACATTCCTACATGTTAAAATAAGAGGATCTGCCTTATACTGTAGTCTAGAGTTGATTGTTTGCACCACAAATCTCGACAATGGAAGACTCTTTTCCAGGGCCGTCTTGTCATATGATAGCTGAGGATCCCCTTTTTCCAGGGATACCAGAATTTTGAAAATCGGCCCTGGGAAAATGGAGATATCCAACTTCAAAGCATCAGTCCACATCCGACCTGTTAATTGCACTTCCCAGTCATATTTCTCAGGTTCTGTCTGAGAGTATATTCCAAAAGCTGGTCTCTATCTTGCCCAGAACCAGAGATATCAGCCTTCCAGCAGCCGGTCCCTGCTCCAGCTCCAAACGTCTGGTGTACAGTTTTATATTTTTGTCAATGGATTGATCTGGCTCCTGATCTCTGATCCCCAAGTTCCCAGTACCTCCTGAAAGGTGGGACTATAGTTTTTTATACTATTGAAGGCTAAGAAATCTATTTCCAGATAATGGCGATATCTGCAGTCAAACAAGCTGCCCTTCCACCGGAAAATTACGAATATTAAGCCCACTCCATTATCCAACCATCCCCTGCGTATAAAACACCCCCTACCTCCCTGTAAGTCATTTACAAGGGACCCTTCATTCAGCTCAGTGCCCCCTTCCACACATTAGTGTTCTCCCTCCCACCACCTGTGCAGTAAAGGAGTAATTAGCAGAAGTTACTGCTCCAGGTCCTACATGTTGAGTGGAAGATAGAGCACCCCCTGCCACCCATGCGACATCAAAGCTGCTGCTGATAGCACCCCCCACCTCTAGGAGGGGAGAATGGGTAATGGCCCCAGTGCATTGCTTTGCCCAGGGGCCCACACCGCTGTTAAGACGGCCCTGCTCTTTTCACCCATAACTCTACAATGGAGTTCTGTGGAAGCATGAACATATTCAACTTAGAATCTCTGCCATACAGTATTCTACCATTGGACTGTGTAAAATGTTCTGCAGACTTACTACAGAGCAATGAATGCTTATAGGATGTTTGTCCACGTAGCACAGCTGAGCTAGTTCTCTGATACAAGTAACGCTGTAGGCTTCCCAGATTTACTATGTGCTCAGCTGTATGATGGGACGTGCTTGATTAATGACGGATCATCCTAAAGTGGACAACGGCTTTGAACCCTCCAATGGAAAAAAAGGAGATTTTTCAGTCCATCCCTGGCTTTCTTTTTAGATCCCAAATGCAGCAAAACTAGCATATTTCACTTTATTCATTAGCCTTATGTGGAAAACAAACCAGCGGACAAACATTCCGAACACGATTGTCCTGGAAACTCTGTGACACCTGGGATATGTACTTTATAGCCATGTTTGGAACTAGGTGCAAACATTTAGTCATCAATAAGATTACTTAGCTGGCAACTGTACCCGTCCTAAATCACTCCCTACCCTCCCCATGTTCTGTTATTATTTCTAGGGTGCGTATGTGAGTGCTATTCCGTGTGCAATTGGTCCATTTTAAATGAGGCAATCAACAGCTGTACATAGCCTGGCAAGGGACTCTATCTTACTTAAGGTCAAGTGCTTGTGTATAGCATCCGATTGAGGGCAAAGCTTTCTTCCCCCTGGGACAAACACAGGCAAAGTAGACTGAGAGACAGAAACAAAAGCCATTATTCTGAGAAATGGAGAAACAAAACTCTTATTAGCAAGCTAAGGAGGCTGAGATTTGACCCGTGGAGTGCTGGAAGGACCGCAGATTGCTGATCTGTATGCTGCTGATCAGATTAGTATACGATTTTGTGTCTTGTTTCAGATGACAAGCAATTCATCTTAGCTAAAGCTCTGGTTGTAACAAAATATTTTTTTTGCAAGTAAATTATTTTTACTTTTGTAGTGCAAAATAGAATAATATAGGCTTATAGCAGAATGATGTATAAATATGTATATTTGTCTTTGCTGTACTTCATCGCGGTTCAATTATTTGTAATTCCTTTATATTACTCTGTCCAAAGATTTGTTTAGAATCAAAGGCGTAACTACCATAGGTGCAAGGGGTGCAGCTGCTATGGGGCCCAGAGCGGAAGGGGGCCCATCTTTTCTGTATAAGTTATATTTTCTATATACATTAATTGCCAATATTTGGTATATAGGGGCCCTTATAAACTTTTGCTATGAGGCCTGCGAAGATCTAGTTACGCCCCTGTTTAGAATTACTAGTGCTTACGCTTAAACAAAATGAATTGCTGAACAATGAAAATGATGGGATATGGACAACAAGTCTACAGCAAAAAGGTCGACAACCATTAGTCGACGTCATTAGGTCGACAGACAACAAGGTCGACATACAAAAAGGTCTACATGCAAAAAAGGTTGACACAAGTGTAACCCTACTTCAGGTTTACATGTATTTATATGTATATGTACAATTGATTATAACGATTATAATGTATAAAGTATAATGTATATATCTGTTATTGAGACGTGATCCCATGTACATTATTACTTGTTATTTGTGTGTTACTTCAATATGCTAAAGAGTTAATATAATGGGGAAGTTTCTAGAGATTACTACTGTTAACTACCTCGGGCTAGATAGAAACGTTCCTGGTACCTCGAGGGATCAGCTGGTCCAGGAGAGAGGGTATAAAAGAACTGTCAGAGGGGGCTACGGGGCAGAACTGACCAGCCCTTCATAGAGTTTGATTCGCTGTACCAGAGCTATTGACTTGTCGGCTATCAGCGCTGGCAGCCAGAGAAGTGAGCCCAGGAGATAGGATTGGCAGCGGAACACCTCGTAGCCTCACCGCTGTCAGAGAGAGCTGTACCTGTAAACATACAGCGGCGGGAGGCAAGAGGTTGGGAGCCGCTCCAATCCGGGGTGTCACCGGCATGGCAGGAGGACAAGGACTGTGAAATGCTGCGTATCTAGCCGGGACTGAAGCTGCAGTCAGCAGCGTGTATAGCCGCCGCCGGGAGAAGAGCGCTAAAGAGCAGCCGTACTCACCCTGCAGCCGGGAGAAGCCGCCGCTGTTGGAAGCCCTGCGGGGAGGAAGCAGGAGAAAGTCACCACCGCTGCTGGAAGCTGCCGCGCTCTGCCGCCGCTGTTGAAAGCCCTGCAGGGAGGAAGCAGGAGAAAGCCACCACCGCTGCTGGAAGCTGCCGCGCTCTGCCTCTCTGCTGAGAGCCGCGCGAGGATGAATGTCCGCCTGCAGCTGCTGTTGGTAACCGCCTGGGTTACGCTGGCGGCATAGACAGGGACTAACTGACAGCCCGCCGCTACAGCCAGTTCAGCAAGCGCTGCTAGAGTTTGGACCTTTGCGCTATCACCAGGGTCGGGGAAGTGGAAAAAGGAAGGGACTTCAATACCCCTCCGCAGATCACTCTGTAGATTGCCCTCACCAGCCATCATCAGCGCTAGCAAAGTTCAGTTTCACAGAAGGAGAGACGTTGCTCAGAGCGGCTGAGGTTGGTAAGGTCAGTTGCTGGAGGAGCGGTGTATCTTCACTGTCACTGGCAAAAGAGCTGCCCGCTGTAAACATAATATGGGAGTGACAGTGGAGAGCACTGGCTTGTATGAGAACTGGCTGATAACCTTACAGTCTAGCTTTAGCCCCAAGATACAGAGAAGGCAGACAACCCGTAGTGAGGAAGCTAAAAGCCAAAAGCTAGCCGCACACAAGCAGTACAGTTAAAGTCTAGGGACAGAGTTATCTACCTCTCGGAAGCAACGAGGAAAAGGGTGAGATCAAACCAATTTTATATATATATCCACTCTACATTATAGAGATTGAGCAGACTACTTATACTCCCCTTACACAGAGAAAGCCTCCTTGTGAATTAACTAAATCCTGGCAGGCAGCCAGAAATAGACACTCAGTTACTTTGTATAACAAAAGAACAGACATCACAGAGACAGAGAAAAGGATTTATTAGAATGGATACTCTCAGTATAAGCATAAGTATCCAATTCTAATACTTTTCTATTGCTTAGACATACAGCATACCTGAAGGAAAACCATCTTTACTGCATACAAATAGTAAACAAAAAGGACATCATGGGCCCCAACGCGCGCCAACACTCATAGTATTACAATGCATTGTACACAAGGTTTTTTTTGCTAACTGGCCAGTTATAGCAGTGAATGTTATTAAGGTACTTTTTTGTATTGCATGCAAGGGAAAGTCTCTGTATAGGATAAGGGGAGGTTAGAGGGATTGTATTGTACTGTATTGGTATATTGTATTATATTGTTACAAAATATTCACTATATAGGTTTCGCTTGTATACTTAGTTACTATACAAGGGTATCTATATCGTTGTTGCTGATGTATATCTATGCGTTGTATAGTAAATAAATTAACCTTTTACCCTATGCAAGGGATGTGGTTCCTTTACCAGTAATAGATCATCCAAATAAGCATAGGTCATAGTTGCTGGGGATAGTGTTTTCCCAAACTACACTAGTTAAACAAGTTTGGGTGGAGGCACATTTAGTAGTTGGGTTACACAAGCATTAGGTCATCAATGTCTAGGTCAACAGTCAAAAGGTCAACATGTGGTTTTTCACTGTTTTTTGTGCCGACAGGCGGTATTTAATGCCCTACCATCCACTAGGGCTTGGTGGGAGAATAGAATAGTGTGCCCGAAGCATGCGAGGGGATGCGGTGCACTTCAAACTGTGTCCATGTCTACTTTGTCGATAATTTGGGTAAAAAACAGTGAAAACTCCACGTCGACCTAGAGCTTGTGTCAACCTTTTTGAATGTCGACCTTTTTGTATGTTGACCTTTTGCGGGTCGACCTTTTTGTATGTTGACCTTTGTGCATGTTGACCTTGTTTGTTGATCTAATGGTGTCGACCTAATGGTCGTCTACCTTTTTGCTTTAGACCCCTTGTCCCAGTTCCAAAATGATATATTAGCACATTGTGCTTCTATTCTTTAAGAATGCTTTCTATGGGTATATAGCATACAATAGAAGTCATTTAACTTTATTTGGCCCTGACAAAGAGCACATGGTACAAACAGTTATTATTCTCTGGACTGAACCAGAGTACACCCTATCAGTTTGCTAAAAACCAAGGATATTATGATGCAATGCCTGATTAAAGTTCATGGGATCTTACCCATTGACATACCTATGCATGACCCTGCTATACAATACCCACATTACTGGTTATAGGAAAGTGGGAACAGGGCTACGTTACACAATTCAGTGTGGATTGCGTCATCGTCCTGCTCTCCTCTAGGTTATGAGCGGCTGTGGGGGTGAGTGAGGGACAATGTGGGAGGTGTGTGGAGTGTAAAATGGCAACAGGAAACATACCCTTTTTTCCGGGTGGCTGGGAGTGGCGCTTGATTTTTAGGAGCCTACTAGCCAATCCAGGAGAATAGGCAAGTGTGAAGCACACAGGCCCTTCACATAGAACAGATTTGCTAGATGGTTGGAGGTACCATCTGTCCAGTGTTTTCAGGCCTTTATCAGTCTGTGGTCCTGACTCATATTTCTATATGTTACATCCATAAACTAAATAGATGATTCCTACAATAAAACAACTGTACTCATTGTAAGCCCATACACACAAGATGATGCTGGACCTATTAAATATGCACCTTTGGGAATCACCAAACGTTCACTTTTCTATTGTGCACGAAGACCAAAATATAGTATGTACAGTATGTTCCATTAGTAATTTATGGAATTCCTACAGTATATATATCTTTCTGAGTTGTTTGTTATAGTGCTTTAATATAATATTGTTTGACTGTATATTAGACTTGTGTTCATCAAAGCTAGCTGACAGTATGATTTTCTTATACTTCTACTTTGTTTATATATCTACTAAATTATAATTTCATCTCCTAATGTAGATATATCTTAGTATTGATTGTAAGGTTCCAGAGTTGTAGATCATACTTAAGGCTCCAGCAAGAGACACATTGATAGAGAGAGAGAGATGTTAATGAGTATTATTCCAGAAATTAGAGAGTTTGTATCATTGAGGATTCCTCAGTCCAAAATTAGACTTTTGGGGTGACGTGTATTGATGTTTCAACTTTTGCGATTTTTAGTAAAAAATGGCTGAATTCTCAGGTGAGATTTAATAGGATGAGAGATTCAGAAAGTGAGAGATTTGGTAAGAAATTTCCAGTTTTTTTAAAGTGGCAATCATTTACACTGCAAAATCAAACTGGTTTTGCAGTGTAAATAGTTGCTAATTTAAAAGAAACTGGAGAATTCTTACCAAATCTCTCACTTTCTGAATCTCTTATCCTATTAAATCTCACCCCTCATGTTTTACAAAATCGCACATGAAATAGGATGCAAATTGTGGTAAAAATCACACTTTTTGTCATGGAGATCGCACATTTAGATTTTTTCTTTCTCTTCAATTTGCATACAGATGTTTTCCCATTATAAAGTATACAACTTGCAAATGTAATAGGGAGCGATATTTGGCATGGGGAAACTTCAATAAAAAGTTTCCCCAGGTTGTGGCATTACCCTGTTGGCTGTTTGGGCCTGTTGCTGGTTGCCAAAATACGGGGAACTCCTACTCATTTTGTCCACCTTATTTTGGGAACCAGGACTGGCCCTTGAGCCTGGTGCTCTTTTTAGAGTTGGTTTTGCATCCACTGAATTTGTAAAACCAGGACCGGTTCTTTGAGCACCCCCCCCCCCCCCCCCCCCCCCTAGCATAACCGGCCCCAGTTTTAGAAATTCAGTGGACAAAAACCATCCCCGGGATTTCTAAAAAAGAGCACCAGGCTCAAGGGGGACAAAATGAGTAGGGGTTTCCACATATTTTGCCAATCAGCACCAGGCCCAAACAGCTAACAGGGTAATGCCGCAGCTGGGGGAAGACTTTGTATACAAGTTCCCCCAACCATCGCAAAGCATCGCAATTGTAACGACCAATGCGAGTGGCTGCCGTACACTTAGAAAGTGTCCAGTACTAGACGTCTAGATCTAGACGCCTGGCCTAAGAAATTAAAAAATACATGTTAACCTTCCGCCAGTCAGCCTAAGGACCCTGTCGACCTTCAGTCCCTCTCGACATTCTGCCTTCCGTTGTCAACCTAAGGAGTGTCGACCTTTCTTGGGTCGACCAAATGATTCATTGCCGCTGGTAGTATATGCACAAAGTTTTTTTTTGTGTTTTCAATTTAAATAGATAAATGTGTGGGCATTATTAACAGCCTCAGCCAGAGCTAGGTTGATCAAGTATACACCTATATACATTTTTTTACTTGGCTGAGAGCCCTGTACAGTAGAATATGTGCCACCTGAAGTTAAGCCATGTGTCTGCAGTGGTGTTGCCAAAACGTAATAGGTCTATAATCAAAGATCTTGTGCTATACAGTCGTACGTCTGGCACCATATATATAGTAACCTGTGTGCATATCAGCCCAGGACTCTGGAGAGCTGCAGAAGTGTGTCTTTTCTCATTGCAATCATGCTAAATGATAGCTACAGAGGTACTTCCTATAAAAACAAACACTTCCTGTATAACAAGTGTATGGCAATTATGTAACTTCTGCCCATTCATATTCAGCATACATCTAAAATGTGTTCAACTCCAAAAATGGCAATCCACACTGTATATGATTAGCATGTAGACCTTAAATACATGCAATCAAGTTTGTACAATCTAAAGTTCTCAATTTATATTTCTCTACATCCCTCACAGTTGGTGCCACTGCTTGGCTTCACGGGGCTTGGAATTACCAATGTGACTATTTACCTGATGAGGTCTTTGTTCTTCAACCCAGAGTTAAGGTAATTTCCCTTGGAAATCATATCAGTTCCTGTGGCCACCAATACTATTTATACACCATTAAATCACCTCTCCAACCACTCTCCTTCCATCTTTTACTGTATTTCCTCCATCTCGTATCTTAGACATTCCAAGGTTTTCTGACACCTAACTGAGCCAAGACCAAACACATTGCTTTCCCTTCTTCCAGGGTTCCTCCATTTGACCTGATTTCTTCTTCTAATATGGACATCATCATCTTTTTTACTCCCAAAATGCAAGTTTTCTTTCAATGTTGCCTCTTCAAGCTCTGCAACACCTCTCAGATACAACCCCTCATCATCCATAAAGCCACCAACACTCTAATCCTGGCACTCATCATCTACTGAAACCTCTTTCTCTCTCGTCTCCCTCACACTCACCTCCACCCACTTTAATACAATTTTAATGCTACTGCTCTTCTCATTTTCATCTGTCACCATATGGCAATATTGTCCCTCTCTGCAATCCTATTATGTGGCTCCATATCCCCTCAGAATCCTGTCCATACTCCTCATGCTCACATATAAAGCCTTAAACCATTGCACTCCCTCCACATCTCCAACCACTTCTCCACCCAGGGCATTACCACTTGTGCTTGCCTCAAAACTTTTGTCCATTGGGCCTCCCTACTCTGGAATTCTTTCACTGTTCTCTGCAGATTTTCTACCAGCCAGCTTTAAATGCATTCCCGAACACACACCTTTTCACTAAACCTTACCAGACCTCTTCATAACTCAGTACTCATCTCATCAGCCATTGTACTATATATCGCTTCACTCTCCAACTGTTCACCCCTTCTGCTTAACATTTAAGATCTCATGGGCAGGGCTCTCCTTGTTCTCCAGCTAGCACAAAACATGTTACCAGTGCTGTACCACTATTTTTTCCAGGTGTGGATCAAAGGGTCAACTGTGTCAAGGTCGACAGTCATAAGGTTGACCATGAATGGTCGACAGGCAGAAGGTTGCCAAGTGGAAACAGTTGACATGCACAAGGTCACCACAGGCAAAAGGTTGACACAACCAAAAAGTTGACATGACAATGGTCAACATGGGCCCCCCAATTAGGGTAAAGCATATGCTCACATGGCTTGCTTCACTGCTTTGGGATTTACCATTGCCAATTGTAGTCAATATGGATTGTATGGAAAGAAAATCATAAAAAACTCATGTCAACCTTTTCATGTGTCGACCATTGACATGATGCCATTTTGCCTTTTGTCAATGTCAACCTAGTGCATGTCGACATTTTGTCCATGTCAACTTTGTGCCTGTGGACCGAAAGTGGTCGACCTATTGTCTGTTGAACTGGACACTGTCAACTTATCAACTGGAACAAATGTTTCCCTTCAGCATCTCTTACACATAATCATGGAGAACATTACTTATGGGGAAATGCACTAAGCCATAAAAAGCGATAAGATGGAGAGTGATAAACCACCAACCAATCAGCTCCAACCTGTCATTTTTCAAACACAGCCTGTGACATAGTAGGTAGGAGCTGATTGGCTGGTGGTTTATCACTCTCCATTTGATCACTTTTCAGTCTTAGTACATCTGTCCCTTAATCACCAACTTTACCCATCCATCCCATGACTCACCATTAAATGATGCTTCTAGAAACATTGAGTTCTCCTTCTCTCCTCTACTGTACTAACCAGTCTGAATCCTTTTAGTAATATTTGCACTTACTATATGCTTTGTACGTATGCCATGGTTAGCTGTTGATTATTGTACTTGTGCTATGCTATTATTTTGCAATGTGTTAACATTTACCCCCTTGCATGGCACTGTAAACGTTTTGTGGTGCCATATAAATAAAAGTCACAATAATACAGTATGACAGTTATCAGGTGACTACAAGGCAATCCCAAACCGACCTGTTCCAGGAGAGACCCTTGCCTATTACTGTTATGCAAACATTTGGCTAATGGCAGGCAGATGCTTGGCAATATGCGGTCTCTCAGTAGTTTCAGTTCTTTGACTGAGTTTTCTGATAGTTTGTATCACGGTCACAATGACTCCATCTGCTGTGAGAGCTGGTGTGTAATACTGATTGAGCTTGATTCTATCAGTTACAAAGAACTGGCATGAAAAGAACTTCTCAGGCAATCCTAACGCAATCAGTGTTCCAAATCTCACAGGATCAGTCCATTAAAGCTCCATATCGGTTCTATTGCTGAAAAGAAAAATAATAATTTCATTTCACTTATATATTTTGTTCCTGCTCTTTTTTCAGTTGGGTAAAGAAGGAAGAACCCGAGCCATGGTATAAATGAAGTCCAGACCTCCAGAGGAAAGGTGAAGACCTAAAGATGTTTTATTAATGAAAACAGGTAGAATGGATTGAAAGCTAAATTACTATACTTGTACATACTGTAGTGTTAGATTAGTCAGCAGATCAGTGATAGATGCTGTGCGCACATCCATAGCTTCAAAACATGTCATTCTCTCACCTCATTCCCTAACTTATCCCACTGAAATCCTCCTGCTACACCATGGATGCTATTTAGCAAAGATTTCGTGTATTAAAAAGTGGGTAAATAAAATTGTTATTGTACCAAACCTCCCAATTGGCCCGCTTTCCACAGGAATGTCCTGGTTTTGGGGGTGGTTCCTGCGTCCTGCCAGGGGCTGGCAGTGTCCCGTGGCAACGGGGGGGGGAACAGTTGGGAGTCCCCCCTGTTGCTCATGAATAGATGCTGCGCGCATGTGCACAGTGTCTGTTTATGCAGCACAGCGGCGAAAGCGGGGTATGTGGCCTCGCAGGAGCATCACGCATATAGGTCACGCCCCCTGTCGCTAGGCCATGCCCCACAAATTTTCCAGCCACATCAAAGTTGGGAGGTATGTTGTACCTACAGTACCAAGGACTTATAATGCCTCCTCGATGAACAACACAGCATTATACTAGGTATACTAGGGTGCTAGCCAGGGACCCACATGTAACATGGACCCACACAAATGAATTGTCCCTCCTGCCACACAATGTGACCCGATAGCCATGCAATCCCAATTCTATCACTTACTTCACTGATGCAAATAGAAGCAGTGACAGAGTTTTAATAGCATGAAGACATTGCCAAGACCACCTGGAAGGGATTTTTTTCTTTAAAAAAAAAATCCTTTATTGATTTTGACAGGGGCATAACCAGAACTTTTGTAGGCCATTTAGCAACATATCGAAGTGGCCCCTGTCCCAGTGTTTCTAGAGACACTTCTGCTCATGAAGAAGCTGGGAGGTTGATCGCAGGGAAACGCGTTGAGCTTATACTATATATATCTGGCATTACTACCATTGAAGGTCAACATATGGACTTTATGGACATTCAATTCTCCTAAACCAAGAAATCTCCATAAATTATATCCAGAAGCCGATCCAGGCGGTGACAGACTTCCACAGTCATCCAGGTTTACCTACACCCACTCCAGAGGAATCAGCAAGAATTCCATTCTTCACATCTGAATTCTGTTCTTGGGACTACTGTATATTGGCCACCTGGTATCTATCCGCTGCTATTTGGAGACAATACAGTCCAGACCACTATGTCTTTATGGTAGCATTTTAATTGCAATCGTTATATAAGTGCACTTGTACCATTTATATGTACATGGAATTCAATATCTATTTTATTAAATTGTTTATTGTAAAAGATACCGTTCTTATCGCATCATATTTTCTTCTAACAGCCTGCGCTGGTACATCCTTGGTTTATTAATTTACCTCTGCAACAATTATTAATTGCATGCCCCATAATAGTGCCCTAGTTCATGTTCTGATCCATAGTAGAGACTTATTTAATATGAAGCCACATAGTAGTGCCCTAGTTTATTTTATGAACCATATAGTTCCTAGTTTACATGATGTAACATTGCAGAACTGACAGTACACATTATGCCACACACAATTTCTTATTCACCTTAGGGCATAGTGGGGGTTATTCGGAGAAAAAAAAAGGTTTGCAGCACCCCCTAGAGGGTGATGCTTGTAGCGCTTAACTAGAGGTGTTTCACTAAGCTGCTGCTAAAGAATAGGGATAGTCGATCCCTATACAAGGAATGTACAAAAAGAAAAGAGGTCTAAGCAGCGCTAATTGAAAAATACTAAAATCAATTGGACTGGTTTCACAATAAAAATGCAATTTAGTACACACAATATAATCAAATCAAGTAAAAAAAAAAAATAATAATAATATATATATATATATATATATATATATATATATATATATATATATATATATATATAGAGTACAGTAGGTCCGGCACTTACTCTTGAGAAGTTACTGCGCCCGGTGCCCTCACGAATAGGGGGATAGATAGCGTACACGATGTGCGGCACTCGTAGCAAGAATAATCACGCAGAGTCAGGATCAGTAATAACGTTTCATTCCTAGTGGAATTTCCTCAGATTACAAAATACAAATGAAATAATCTTACCTTATATCCCCACCCTGTGCACATTGCGCCACCTTGGCGTCCATCCACGCTGCACGGCATCCCGATGACGTCACCGTGTCAGCGCCCTGCAGACACGCTGGCGCACATCAGTGACATAATCACGTCAGGATCCCCATAGCGTCTGGTTGCCAAGGGGACGGTATCTGTGAGATTAAAAACACATACAAGGAACACAATGAATAATATGCATGTTATAAACGTATTGTACTTATCCGAATATGTTCTTGGAAGTACATAGCTATGTATACATATCTAGCAGGTCAATGTACAAAATCGCTAAAAAATAAACATATTCAGCCAATATAGTCGACATAGGCGACATGATTATTTAAATAGAAAAAATCATCTGTAATGCTGCAAGGGGTCAACATGGGCCACTTACTAGTATAGCAACTAAGATCCTAGGTTGATACTTATGCCAATTTACCTAGCAAGTAGACATGATAATGGCATCATGTCGTTCAAGCCTATATACATACTGTATATATATATATATATATATATATATATATATATATATATATATATACACACACACATATATATATATATATATACACACACACACACACACACAGTATTTGCTATGCAATTACCGAAGCATAGAATAAATGAAATAAAATAAATGGAGTATTTAAAAATGCTAGTGCACTAGACTTTGAGTCCCATGATTCCTGCTATAAATGGGGGGGTATGAGTTTTTAGGGGGTCTCTATGTTCCTATTAGGCCCCTTTTCACAACATTCCCAAGATGGTAAATGAAGGGGTGTTGGTTTTACCGTCCACTTGTGAGGAATCGTCCTACGCTGTCAGCGACCTTCTCAGCAGATGTTATGCTGGTCCAAGTGGATGTCAAAATTTACTTGGCAGGTGGATGGCGCTGGGGGTAGATGGACAAGTAGCTCCTGTTCTGGAACTGGTGGAGGTTTCCAATGTGGGGCTGGTTCGGACAGGTCCCAATCAAAGATGACTGATGGATGCGGATGCCAGGATTCAATGGGATCTGGGTGACACTCCTTTAATAGGGACTGGGTAACACTCCTGACGTGTTTCGCTGTATTCCACAGCTTTATCAGGTTAAAAAAGGGTGCATGAGAGAATGTAACCACAATAAGAGTAATTAAAAAATTAATTTAATACTCAATATATACTCGGCACTCACCTTTCCTAGTTTTGGGGTGCCCCCATGGCTTTTCTGCAGAGCAGTATGGGAGTATTTTTTAATATCAGTTAATTAAGTGAGTGCAGAGCCCCCTACAATTTCTGTTTAAACAATGTGGTCACAAGCCATAGGAAAGGTGAGTGCCGATAATTAGTGTATATTGATTATTAGATACATTTTTTAATTATATATACGGTACTTGTTTCCTAGCACGGCGCCCCTGATTTTGATCGTAGTACATCTTATACAATCGCATCGCATGCAATATAGCGGCATGTGATGCAATATTTTTTATTGTACAAGCACCCTGATGGGTGCTTTCAATGTTAAATGCACCCCCATTGGCAACGCCACCCGCACTATCAATGCCAACCCGAAGCGCGGTGAGCGGCGGTGGTACACGTCCTCTGACCTTTTCATACCCCCACTATCCACGATAGATAGTGTGGCGAGCGCAGTGAGCCACGAGCCCGAAGCGTGGTGAGCGCAGCGTGCCCCGCGAGGGGACACTGATTACTTTACATGTCTTCCGCGTCTGCTCACCACGCTTCGGGATCATATTCCGCGTCCGCTCACTACACTATCTAAAATCAACTCCACGCCTACGTGGATAGTGGGGGTATGAAAAGGTAGGAGGACGCGTACCGCCGCCGCTCGCTACGCTTCGGGTTGGCGTTGATAGTGGGGGTGGCGTTGACAATGGGGGTGCATTTAACATTGTAAGCACCCATCAGGGTGCTTGTACAATTAAAAATTGCATTGCATCGCATGCCATTTGCTGGCATGCAATGCTATGCGATATTTCATTGTACAAGCACTCCTGTTAATTTAACATGAATATCGCATCGCACACCACTAAGTATGGTATGCGATGGGCGCCGTGCTAGGAAACAAGTACCATATATATATATATATATATATATATATATATATATATATATATATATATATTATATAATGTTGGATTACAATAGTAGAATCATGAGGCGGAACTCACTGGATTTTTTGAAGAAAAATTTTATTAATTCAAAACATCAAAAAAACAAGTGAAAAAACAGGTTTCAGGGAGCAATCCCCTTCATCAGGACGACCAACATGGTGATGTGCTCAGTACAACAAAACAAAACATGTTTTGTTTTGGCAGGGAACCTCTGCCGGGGGAGCTGCAGAGGGAATCAGCAAACTCCTGCGACCAGCGATCATAAGGGTCTAAAAACGGGAGCGCGCTCCCGGCAATTTATTGCCGGTGCACACTCCAATCGCTGGCAATATGGTCAATCAGCGACCATATTGCCAGCGATTATAGCCCGTGTGTTCACACCTTTAGTTAACTCCCAGTAATGCATTGCACACTTGTGCAGTGAGTGTGCGTTGGCTCCTGATGCTCAGCACCATTAATCATTGGCAGATAGGTGAAGCTGCAGCACCATGCCACTCCCATACGCAAAACTTTTTAGCAAAATACATGCCAACCACAGGGGGCACCTAGATAGAGGGGGCCGAGGGGTACTGACCCACTGACCCCACCCCCCTCTTAATCCAGCCCCATACCTCCCAACATAACCCTCTCCAGGAGGGACGCAATGCTCTGCTCCTGGACTCTCCTGTGTTGAAAGAACTTTCTTAGCAATTAACCTGTTCAACACAGATGATGGTAATCAAAGTCCAGGAGCAGAGCATTGTGTCCCTCCTGGAGAGGGACACAATGCTGGGAGAGATGCAGTCCTGCAGCTGTCACATATGCACCTTCATCATACATATTGACTTTTGTGTCCACTCCTCCAAGAGGGGGCAGCCTGATCAGCATTTAGGGGGTGTGGCCAGCATGCAGATGGATAGGCCGGGGGGGGCGTGCTCACACAATTGCATCATTGTGGTTGCTCCCACTCTATATAATGATGTAATAACAGGCACTGCATGCCGGGGGTGGGCTATGATGATTCGATATAGTGGGTAACACATCATTGGGTCACCCTCAGCCCGCCCACTTGTGCGCTATAATTCAGCGGCTGTGGATGGGTGCAAGTCAGGACCAGACAGACTAGCACTTAAATCTTATTTTTATCCTCTCCCTCCACCCATCCAATGTGCATTGACATTGAAGAAATGAATGCCACAAGAGCCCTATTGTATTTCCCAACTGGACAATGCTGCTAATGAATTTAGGGCCTAATTCAGACCTGATCAGGAGGAGCCGAATTCGGCCCCATTCCAATGGTGCGGTGGGCAGGGTGGGTCTGCGCATATGTCTGTTTTCGCATTTGCAGACTGCCTGTGAAAAAGCCTTTGGAAAGTATCACACTCGCTGAGGCGTTCACACGGGTAGGGAGGATGGTGCTCAGGGGGCGGCATCAAGGGGGACCCCCAGCATTTTATGGATGGCCCCATGACAATGCAAGCGTGGCGATGCCTGCTTGAGACGGGCAGCTGACATCACATGACATTAGCGCCCGCCCCCTTTTTTGGTGGACACAGGCTGTAATAAAAGTCAATTCAGACTGAATCTTATTACCGATGGCAGGAGAAATCATTCGATGGTGAGTGTCCATCGAATGATTTCTCCTGCAAATGGACGCACACAAGGGGATGTGTTAGCGAACACATCTCCATGCACGCTCGGGGGATTTTGGAGGTAGAGATGGACACAGATGTTTCACAGTTGCGGCGGGTGCTGGCCATGCCCCCACAGTGACTAAACTGGGGCGTGGCTCAAGATCATGTAGGGAGGTAGGCTACCGCTAACTACTGTTTGAACCACACCATTGGCCAGGTGGCAGGAATGCAGGGCCATAACAGGATACAGAAACTATAATGACTGCCGTTTAACTCATTGAACCTATTCAGCCCTCATGCTCCAGGTTCTAGCAGCTGTGTAACGTTGTAGAATCTACTGAAATACGTCAAATCAGAGAAAGGGTTCAGTAGGCTTCTCACCAGTGGCGTAACTTCATTTTGGGCGCCCCCCCGCCGTTAAAGGGAGGGCGCCCAGCCACTCACCCGCCCCGCCGCCCGCCGCACCAACCCCCGCAGTCAGATCCGATATATAACTGTATCTGTGGGTACCTGGCTGAGCGGCAGGCGAGTACCGCAGGCGGCGCAGATGGAGACCGGGGGCGCGGCGGGAGAATAGGAAGAAATCCTATTCAAAAGTCCGGGCGGCCGCTGATTGGCTGAGCTCTCAGCCAATCAGCGGCCGCCCGGTCTTTTGAATAAGATTTCTTTATATTCTCCCGCCGTGCCCCCGGTCTCCATCTGCGCCGCCTGCCGCTCCCCCAGGTAGCCGTCAATGCAGGTTGGGGGGACGCTGCGAGGCGGCTGGGGGGACGGACGCTGCGGGGGACACAGAGGCGGCAATTACTTACAGCTGAGCCGGGAGCTGTCAGTACGGAAGAAAAAAAAAAGCTCATACAATGAATCGGCAGCCTGTGATTGGCTGAGCGCTCTCTCAGCCAGTCAGCAATTGGCTGAGAGAGCGCTCAGCAGCCAATCACAGGCTGCCCATTCATTGTATGGGCTTTTTTTTCTTCAGTACAGACAGCTCCCGGCTCCCCCTGCCCGGCTCAGCTGTAAGTAATTGCCGCAGCTTCCGTCCCCCGCAGCGTCCGTCCCCCCAGCCGCCTCAATGCCCCCCTGCTCCCTTGCACATAACTATGGCACTGCAGCCCCCGGCGCCCGCACATGCATAGCGCCCCCCCGCGGTCGCGGGGGCTGCGGTGCTATAGTTACGCCCCTGCTTCTCACGTCTTATCTTTTTATTCATCAATACACAAGAGTAAGGTTCATTTACGGTTTGTAATCCTTCCGACAAATACAAATTAATTGCTACGCACTTCTCACTAAAAAGGTCTCGACACCTCTGTAATACCCAATCCATTACATGTGACACCTCTGCCTGTTGTAATCCATATAATTCCAGGTTACCATTTCATATACTGTATAGTTTGCATGTGATACAAATTGCAAATCCACATACCGGTACATTGCTATGGGCAGGAAAGGTCTGAGATTATACATTGCACATTTGCTAGTTAGAAAGTTTCCCTTATGAACACTTGGTAAGAGAGAAGTTCTGCATCAGAGCAAGGCCATTGTCACAAAACAAGGTCAACGTCTTAGTCTAACTTTTCCTGTCTGGCGCTGCCATATTTATGGCCTGTTACATCATTCCTGATTGTTTCTACATATTGGGGGTTATTCGGATTCACTCGGAAAGGCACAATCACTCTCTAATGGACAAAGCTATATGCACTGCAGGTGGGGCTGATGTAACATGTGCAGAGAGTTAGATTTGGGCGTTTTATTGTTTCTGTGCTGGGTAAATACTGGCTGCTTTATTTTTACACTGCAATATAGATATCATTTTGTTGTACACCCCCCACCTAAATCTAACTCTCTCTGCATGTTACATCAGTCCCACCTGCAGTGAATATGGTTTTGTCCATTAGAGAGTGATTGTGCCTTTCCGAGTGAATCAAAATAACCCCCGTTGTCAGGTGAACAAACCTTCAAAACCAGATCCTACTGCTACGCTCACATGATCCCTGCTTCCAATTGCAGCCTACAGCTCACTATTAAAAATTTGCACCTGTGGCTTAGCCATTGTCGAAACAGCACACTTCCTAAATTGGTGTGCTCTCTGCCCCAAGTTACTCTGGGGGTTATTCTGATTCACTCGGAGAGGCACAATCACTCTCTAATGGACAAAACCATGTGCACTGCAGGTGGGGCTGATGTAACATGTGCAGAAAGAGTTAGATTTGGGTGTTTTTATTGTTTCGGTGCAGGGTAAATACTGGCTGCTTTATTTTTACACTGCAATATAGATATCAGTTTGTTTGAAGTACAACCCCCCCCCACCCCCACAAGTGGAACAAGTGAAGTGCTAAAGAGTGCTAGATACATAAGAGCAGCTAATAAATGTGTTCGGAGTGTTATAAATGTGAGAGATAATTGTGTGAAAAATGTAAACTATATAAAAAGCAAACAATAGGAGTGCTATTCAGTGTTATAAGTGCTATGCTCTGATGCCCTGAAGCAACCCAGCCACTGCAATTCATTAGGCCCATACCACCCAAAAATCACCTTACAACTGACATAATATACTGTACGTTTGCATCACTTACCTTAATCATGCCTTATTCAATGTTCAAATGTACATATAAATACATAATATAGGATATATAGAGAGGATCCCTAGACTGCATAACCTAATTAATGCTAACTTGGGAGTTCCAGTTCCCTGGTTCAGTAAATATGGTAGACCAAAAGATGTGTAGACGCGGTGCGATTTTGGCTTACAATTTTGACTAATCAAAATCATATAGTAAGTTATCATGTGGTACCGATGTGAGGCCCCGCAAGGTTGGAAACGCAAGTAGAGATAGACTGTGCAGGCAAGACAGTTTTGACTATGTCTATGTGTACAGTAAATTTGACCATAGGCCAAATAACAGTCAAAATTGTAAGTGAAGACATTCCAAATTGAATTGTCAAAATCGCAAAGTTAGATTCGTTCAGGAGCCAGAATCGCACCGTGTGTACACACCAAGAGTCATCTCGAATTATGTTGGTCTATACGCAAAGCCATATCAAATTTCCTAGATTACACATCTCCTCATCAGTCCAGCCTAAGGGTCCTGACTTGGTCAGAAACCCCAATACACTAAACTATAAACTAATGTGTTCAGCAACGAGCTGGATGGTATGTATAAATGTTTTTAAATGTCTTTAACTCTATGTGTATATGTAAGATATAATTGATTATCTTGTGATAGTCATATAAATGTTTGTAATTTTTATTTTTTTATTTTATTTTATATTTAATTTCTGTTATTTATTTATTTATTTTTTTTGCTAGTTTAAGTTGTAGTTATGTTTGATTTGTGGAAAAAAATAATAAAAATTACTCAATTAAAAAAAAAAAAAAATGTCTTTAACTCTGGGAACACTTTATACATTGTAACACTTTATTCCTTCTTTTATTCAAGTTCTAACCAATAATAACCAAAAACGATGAACCGGTACGGTTACGGCCCAGGATGATATTATTTCCATCTCAGTGGACAATCACCTATATACTACATAAACTCACTGTTATCTCTACTTGTGCCGGGGGAATTGTAATGTTGTTGTGGACCGTCCAGCAGTAAAAGCTGTAATTTATTCACTTGTTATATATAGCGCAGTGCGCTCACTAAGCAGTCACACACAGCCTTCAGCAGTTTAAGCGACTTAATTAGGCATGTTATTTTTAGGATATTACATTTTGCAGAGAATAATTTGAATTAGGCAATTGTACTTTTCATTTTACTTTACACTGTATTGATTTCTAGGAGATTGTTTTTCATTAGGATATGCAGCTCTGTTCCAGGAAAGTAAGTCAAGGACCAATATAGCGTTGAAGGTGCTCTTTGCTGCAGTTAATAATACAACAGTTCTTCTGAGTTAGATGCAACTGATTCCCCAAAAAACTGCCTCCCAACTTTGTCCGCAAGTGAGCGCACAGAGCATAGAAGGATTAGCCAGAGGGTGGTCATAGTAATAGTCCTGTACAGTTCATATGAAAAAACATGTATTTCTGGTTTGCAGCCAAAAAGAAAGGGGCATTGATATGACTTGGTTATAGCGCACATGTTTTTTTTTGTTTTGCCAGATGAACCTAGAGAATGCTCTGTGCACAACAAGTGTAGTAAGTAGATAGAGCAGGAGCTACAGTCCGTTTTGTCCACCCAGGAGCAGTATGAAATCTCGGCGCTCTAAATACTGACGCCGGAATCCCGACCGCCACAATGCCGACAAGGGGGGCCATGCATCACCCTTGCGGCGGTCAGGATTACGGCGGCGGTATTTCGACCGCCGAAATTTTGACCACATCCCGTCCACCTATAGCATCTAATCATTTGGTTTCCCTCTATACATAAGGCAGCAGAGCCTTTCCTGTGCCTGCAGATTTATATCAGGTCTTGATGTAGTCAAATTTTCATTGGTAAAACAGGCCATGTGGTTGCACACGTGATTGAAATGAGCAAACGCTGGGGTGTTTCGTCGTTTTGCTGCACCTAAGATGGCTGTCACCTTTACACTCTGGTCACTGCCCATCCGCTGGGTGTATCTCATTGACATAGAAACAGTAGAGAAAGCCATCTTTTGCCACTACTCCACTCCCATAACCACTGTGGAGAAAATACATTGAACAGGAACAGATCACTCATGTGTGACTGCATTTTACAGGTAAGTGCAATGAAATATGCTGGCACTTTATAAAGAAAAGGGGATACATTCAGCATCCTGGGGGATAGGATGCCGGCAGTCACAATACCAATGCCAGCATCACATTTACCACCAGGAGACCAGCGCCGGAATGTTGACTGGCGGCATCTGGAATCAGTGTTGGACTGGGTCATGAAGGGCCCAATGGAGGGATGAAGTGGTAGGGGCCCATGAGACCTGTGATAGGCTGTCTTC
Source organism: Crinia signifera (assembly GCF_055691185.1). Classification (NCBI taxonomy): domain Eukaryota; kingdom Metazoa; phylum Chordata; class Amphibia; order Anura; family Myobatrachidae; genus Crinia; species Crinia signifera. Next base: position 326,988,716 of record NC_139218.1, on the reverse strand, counting down.
TGCGTTCTACCTGAAAACGTGTTCAGGGGATTAAACGGGTTGACTGATGTGAATGGTTCTTAAACGGTATTTAAAACGGTAATCTACTGTAATGTGAAGTCTCAGACCCATTTTAAATACTGTTTAAAAATACCGTTTTTTGAAACGTTTTGGCAGTGTGAAAGCGGTATAATACATTCAACGCTGCAATCCTGTTTGCTGCTACTGTGTTAAATGTACTAATGCTGTAGCCACCACGTAAATATCAGCTTCGGTACTTGTTTCCTATCTGGGCGCCCGCTACGTTAATAGCGCACCATGCTATTCTCCGTATAAAAATCGGATCGCATCGGATACCACAAATGTACATACACGATATTGAACGATGCGATGCGATCCGATTTCGTACCCGCTTTTATGGTTGGCCCATAGGATATATAGGAAACCCCCCCTGATGGTTTAAAATGCGCCTCCATTGTTAACGCCACCCCAGTATTGACGTCAACCCGAAGCGTGGCGAGCGCAGCAAGCCCCGCGATGGGCGGCGGTACGCGTCCTCCGACTTTTTCATACCCCCACTATCCACGTCACAGGTATCACAGGATACTTCACAGGTATCCGTGTCCCCTCGCGGGCTTCACAGGTATCCGCGTCCGCTCGCCACTCTTCGGGCTCGGTGGCTCGCCACACTATTCTATTCTCAATTCCACGCCGACGTGGATAGTGGGGGTATGAAAAAGTCGGAGGACGCGTACCGCCGCCGCTCGCCACGCTTCGGGTTGACGTCAATACTGGGGTGGCGTTAACAATAGAGGCGCATTTTAAACCATCAGGAGGGGGTTCCTATACAAATCATGGGTTTGCGGGGTTATTACATTGAAATCAATGTAAAATCGGGTCTCAGGGACCATTTAACATTGATTCCAATGTAAAAATCGGGGTTGATCGCGTCACCGCATGCGATGCGATTTAAAATGAAATCGGATCGGATAGCATCGTATGCCATCGTACATCATCGCGTACCGAATCCGATGCGATGCGATACGATACGATTTCATTACGGTGCCGTACGTTGAAAACCTGGGCGCCCAGATAGGAAACAAGTACCTCAGCTTCCACATACAAGCGTGCAGTGGAGCTCTCAGATCCTCTAATAGAGGATCTGAGAAAAACCAAAGGTCATGCAGAACTCTCTCAGGAACTGCGCAGCCAATGCCATGTTTATTTGTGTAGAAGATCTGAGAGGAGACACACCCCAAAAATGTTCGCTACATGTCTGCATATTTGCCACCGCTCCCAGTGACCGCCCCTCTCCCCCCCAATCTTTCCCTGACTGCCAATCAGTCGTTTTAAAAATCCTCTTTGTGAACAACTTTCCAAAGGCTCCAGTGCCCACACTGCATGTGAAGCTGGCTGATAAATCGCTCTGGTGTAAACATAGCTTCTCATACATCGGTTAGTGGTAGGGGTCACTACTTCCTGCTCTCTGTGACTGAACAGTGTTTCTACTGTGATGATCCGTGACTCTAGTAGCTGGTGGCTGTTGTTAGGTCGACAATAAAAGGTCGACTTGCACTAGCTTGACATTGACAAAAGATCATCACAAGCAATAGGTCTACATGGCAATGGTCAACACATTAAAAGGTCAACCTGAGTTTTTCATTCAGATAACTTGTTCATACTTTACAATCCACATGGACTGCAATTGGGAATGGTAAACTGTAAACAGATGTAGACATAGAAACAGAAAAATGTCAAAAACTCATAAAGACCTTTTCATATGTTGAACATTTCCTCATCGACCTTTGCCCATGTTGCCCTAGCAAAGTGGGCTACCACTTTGCAGCACGCAGCTGCGGCATGAGAGGTAATGCCTGCATTGTCTGGACCACGGCCCATTAATGCTTTGTCACTCAAACCACCATTGCGTCCTTCTGGGAAGCAAATTTAGTTTGAGCCTTCGCGCATATGCGTTGCAAACCCGTTGCAGCGCGCTCATAAGTATGAAAGACACCCAATTGTGCTTTTCACACGTCTGCACCTGATGTTGAATCAGGCCTAATATATGCTGCTATCAGGACGCTGCTAAGCTACTACAACAGATGTAACTTCATGTAAAAACTAATTTGGAGATCTCATGTTTTATGCTTTACATTGGATTAACTGCACACATATAACAGGAGAGAATTTTGGCCACAAACAAGTACTGTGTGGGCATTTGTGAAGTGAAGTGAAAAATAAATATGTCCCTTTATTTGATTGGACAATGGTCTTAAATTATATGGAGGATTATCATGGAAGGCTAAGGATAAACAGTGAATGATGATTAGGGATGGTGATCGGCCATTGTTGTTCCATTCAGCTCTAACCCCATTCTCTGATTGGCTTGCCACTTAGCTCAGTCCCTGCAATTCAGTCCAGTCCATCCATTGTTGAAAACATCAATGCCTTCCCATCAATTGTTTTATGCCATCAATGCAAAGCATTAATGGCACCATGGATGGTGAACCCTTTGCAGGCCAACCTTAGTGATGATGACGCATTGAAAATAATGTCCTATACCATCTTGTAAACCCCAGTTCTTTTAAATTGCCCAGTCTAAGGCACATTGGTGGAAATTTACTATGATGGGAATAAAACTTCACATTTGATGTTGCTATGGGCAACAAAGATCCTGTCTACTATCTTCTAGAGCAGGCATGTCCAACCTGCGGCCCTCCAGATGTGCTAAAACTACACATCCCAGCATGCATTGCCATCATTCTAGCATTCCCTAATAGCCAAATTGTGGCAAGGCATGCTGGGATGTGTAGTTTTAGCACATCTGGAGGGCCGCAGGTTGGACATGCCTGTTCTAGAGGGTGCTAAATAAATAAGTAGATTTTGATTGGTTATTTAGACTGCTCTCCGTACACCGCCTTTATTCTGCAAAACATTTCTGAAGCACGATCGCCTTCTGCAGGAAGAAGCTGGATAACAGCTCTTTGCTCTAATCTGGAGAAATCCCTCATGCACCCGACCGCGCAAAACAACTTTCCAGGAATGAATAAACTGAGGCGAAGCCGTTCACTACACATACACAACTGGGAACACCGCCACGCCATCTATCGTCAAACACATTAGATACAATGCAGCTACAGCAAAAGTCTCCTTTTCATTTGGGCACACCTTATATTAAGCCTGGTGAAGTAATAAAATGACTGGTGATAATGCAGCAGCCATTCAGCCCCTAACTACCAATTTTTAAACTTAGCCTGTATCTTGACAGTTTGGAGCCGATTGGCTGGTGCATGGTCACCGGCCACTTTATCACTTCACCAGGCTTAATACATTTGCCCCTGAGATACAGTGCACCATGAAGACTGGTAGCAGACCAGTCATGGACAGCAATCTATGTGACTTGTGTGTCATTCACAGTTACATTTGTTGTCCTTTCTACGCATATATGCCAACCCACCCGGAACGGCCGGGAGGCTCCTGTAAATTCGAGTGGTGCTCCTGGCTACCTGAAAATGTGGCAAAGTTTCACACTTTCCACACCAGCCACCTGCTGGCGTGAAGGTTATAAATAAATTAGTATTTCATTCACATAGGAGGAGTACAAAGCCCTCTGCATTCCCAGTATACAGTAGATCATCATGTATTAGGAAGAAACAGTGAGCAGGGTTATTCAATTGCATACCCCCTACTGCAGAGCCATAAAAACGTTCAAGCATAAGTGACTCGCAGCCTGAGACCGGCCCAGTATGTCCAAGGCCACATAAGGCAACACCATCACAGCAGCAGTCTATTCATCCCAGTGAGTACGTACACTTTGTACACTAAGAAAGTGGCTTTCTACTCCCCTAGCATAGCATATTCGGAGCACAAATTGTTTCCCCCATGAGAGACCAAAACAGTTGACACAAAAATGAAAGTTCCCGCAACCTTCCTTGTGTCATTCTCCTTATTGCGAGCACTCAGAACAAATGCATACAGTATCTACTTTATACTCTTGCCCTGTAAAACTGGTAATTAATGGAATGCTATATTGTGCTTGATTAATGTTCTCATATAAATATGAATACAAATGTAATACTGGATACAATACTTATAAGAACCGGCCTTATATCCAAGATGGAAAGGGTTAAAGAAAGGCAGTAAAATGTCTCTGGAATTTCAGGAACCTTGTAGACCTCCGAGCAGCTGTCCATGTCTGGAGCACAAAGCTCAGGCCAGGAGGAGAGCTAAATACACTCGCAGCACAGTAGAGGCTTGTGACACTGAGCAGATGGTGAAGATCCTTGAAACGTGCCTCCTTGCATGTTACTGCTGACGAGGGAGAGTGCTCTTCTCTGGCTGTGCAGCAGCAATACAGCCAGAAGTTCCTGGATTCTGACATAGAAGGGTCATAATCACTAGGTAGCGCAAGTGCTCAGCTACGTCAAATGCTTTCCTCAGCACCATCTACTGTGGTGAGAGCAGGGGGTGCTGAAAATAATGGGAGATTAAACCCATTTGCCATAGCTGTTTGGTATGCCATTTATGTATTTGTATGATGTTAGATCTGTATGTTAATGTTACATGGCTCTCAGCTGCTTCTATGTTGGTGGGAAGTACTATCAGTGGTAGAGGAACCCAACACCTGAGGTGGTGCCAGGTCTTATTGGCAGGGTCAGCAAGTCCCTACCATGGTAGTACAGAAGCAGAACACTGGACTTTGTCAATACAGCTCTTTTCATTGCTCTATTTGATTTCCCTCTTGTGCAGTAAGCTTCCTGGTGATTCTTCTTCATAGTGGCACTTATTCTGCATCTTTGCAAATGGATTATAAAGTGCACTGGTCTCTTCCAGAACTTTGCCTAAATAATTCTGAAATCATAAAAGTACCAGTTAAATTTAATTAATAAATAAGGGTAAGTGTGGGTAGATCAGCTATGTATGGTGGGAAAAGAGCAAAACATTACACAAGTAACCTACACCTTCAGCCAGTCAAACCCTAACTCTCACGTCACTGTTGCAGTGTAAAACTCACCACTATTTTGGGAAACTGTCAACTCATCCCTGTGTTAGCTTAAATAGAAACGCACAGTGATTGGTTGGAATAGTTTGCACATTATCTGGCTGCAATGAGTCATTAAAGTACTGTACTGGTCCAATCTTTATAACACCACTATTTATACAGTTATTTATTGATATTTAAATATTAGAATCCCAGCAACTAACCTGAAATGGTACAAAGTAAGTTTAGATTAGCAGAAACTGATAACTGGGAAGTTACAAGAAAGGCCTGTTGTAGGGAACAAGTAATATGTTATGTCAGTGGTTCCCAAACTGTGTGCTGTTAAGTAATTATAACTACTCAGCCGTAATGAAAGAGTTGCTGTCATGAGCCATGAAGGGACTACTGCATACTGGAAGGTCTTATAGATTGATTAATCTAAATGAGAAAACTTTGGTTAATCAGGAAGGGTTTCTGTACGATGGATTTCTTACCACACCTCTCTGTGTGCTCCAGAGTAATGAACTAGAGTTTTACCTCTCTAGTAGAAACTAGGCCAATCCAGTGGTAGTAGTATAATCCCAGTCTCACACAGAAAAAGTTACAATTTCAAGGATGGATTCAATTAGCCCACAATAAGATACCTTAGGCTAATTATTCTGCTATGGTTATACAATTAGATATTCTGATCAGCCAGCCAGCTGCACTTAGGGGCATTTGCGGTATTGAACCAAAATTTGCATTAACGCAGGTGCTCTGGTTACTTATCACAGTTTCCATGGGTACAACACATTATCAGGTACTTTACTATGCAAGACAAAATGGCTGCAATTGAATGGCATTGACCATAAAAGCCTTTTACCCATGCAGTCAATTACCAGATGATTGTATCTGCTCCACAGTGCCTGTATTTTAAACAGATATTATGGATGGGTTCTGCGATGTACACATGGGGCGACTGAGCAACTGCGATGCAGTTATACACAGATTGCTCAGCACACAACACTGCACCAGTGATGTGTGCTGAGTGATATAGCAGAGCCAGTGTTCTCTGGAGAGAGAACACTGTTGAACACTAGATATCTATCTATATATACACATGCATACTGCAGGCAGTATATACCTTGTCAGGCAATAGCGACTCGCGCCCATACAAACAGAATGATTTGTGCTTTATTTCTAAACATGCTAGTCAGATTGCTTAGAAATGGGGCTTTAATTGCCCCATGCTTATGCCCCATTAGTGACAGTGCATTTGAAACCACAAAAAAGTCAGTGGTGACTTATAACTATCACTGGTCAACATTGATTCTTATATACACAAATATTGGGGAAATAGGGGGGTACTGGACACCATATTTTTAAACATAATGAGAGGTGCTACCAAGTTAAGGCTTCTAGTACCATACAGGAAAAAAAAAAAAGAACAATACTGTACATGTCACTATGGGCTCTATTTGAAGGTAAGACCTAGATATATATTTATATTTATATATATATATATATATATATATATATAGAGATATAGAGATATATATATATATTGTATTAGAAATGTTAGGGACCCATCTAATGAAGTTCACCTGGACGCGGTGGATGGGCCCACATATTTGCGCAAATGTGTGCTAAGAACTTCAATTATACTCCATGTTAATTGTAAAAGTTTATCAAAATTATTTTTACTATCAGTGTTCTTAGCACCTAGAGTGTGCATTAGTATTGTTCTTTTTTTCCTATATACAACAATGATTCTCATAAAGCATTGATTCTCATAAGGCATTGATTGCCTGTGTACAACTAGGCACACACTATACAATGTTTGGGCCGATTTGCCAGTGATCTCCTTTTTATTTGGAATATTGTGTAGGTATATACTTTTTGGCCCAACTCTGACCAAAAATGGGAAGAAACATTTTGTTACACTCCCTGTAGATGGACTTATGCACAGCATTATTACAGTCAGAGCAGTCAAACTTTGGAACTCTCTTCCTGGAGAAGTGGTGTCGGCAGACACTATAAATAAGTTTAAAATAAGGTTGGACAAACATTTATTGGTTAAAAACATCCATGGGTACGAATAAGTAACATAATCTGTCATTAAAATATCAGAACATACTATACAACAAGGGATAAGCTACTATAAACCCAGGTTGAACTAGATGGACACAAGTCTTTATTCAGCCTCACCTACTATGTAACAGATGTGTGGCAGAAAATGGGTAACTTGCAGACACTGAAGTATTGGACCATTTGTCAGTCCGCTAGAATTTTTTTTAGTGTGTAGCTAGCTTTAGTAAGGTCAGGTACTCACTTTGGAAATTTGTTTCCACTGACGAGAAACAAAGAGAGGATAAGGGCGTTTTAGCTCAGAACTTGGACTAATTATTCAACCATACATAACCAAGTGATAATTATCAGTTTTGGTTTTGCAAACTATATTAGTGTTCATTAATTAAACTTGATTTCTAGGCTTGCACTTTGCCCACTACTTATTCTACTTCTCAAACTCAGCTATCAAGTACATTCATCTCAGGATACCCCACAGACATTACTTAAAGTGGACACTACGCAATCTTCATTTTGAATCTTAGCTATAGCTGCAGCAACAATATGCACAAACAGGAGACATGGGACAGGCAAAAATACAAAGAATCCAAATAAATTTGGGTTTGGTTAAAATGATCTTCGGGTTAGGAGGGTGACAGAAGTGTTGTGTACATACAGTCACAAGAAATAATAGTGTGAAAAGGTCACACGATCGTAGTTGAGATCGTACACTACTGTCCAGGAGCATTTACTACATCAATACCGCACCAAATCATCGGAAAGTGTTCAAATGAAAAGTCCTGACTCACTTGTCACAATAAACAGTGGGAAAAATATTTCGATGTTGAGTAACCGTTGAATAATTTTTCCTGTGCGAGAGGATGAGGAAGCGTACACATCTGCTCACAGCGTAGCGCGGGGATTCGGGCGGCGGGGTGGGGGTGCTTTTGGTGGGGTGGCGTTATCCTGCTCAATAAGCAGCGAATATATGCTGCCTAGTGAGCAGGTCTGAATCGTGCCCTTTGTGTCAACTGTCTCAAGACTACTTCAGAGGGAGTTTCCGTTTCAGCGGGATCACAGGAATTCTGTGCAGTAGTCGTGGGACTGGACACCCCAACACCAAATCCATTGGATTGCTGGACAAACTAGATCACACCTCAAAATGAACTAAGACAGCAGTTCCTATCCTATACAGATCCCAATCTAAGAGGGAGTACTCTATACATTTGTTATAAGTATACCAATGCAACACACTGTAAAGCATCATTGCAATGAAACTTGACTTTTAACATTAACCCTTTGAGTGCCAAGTGAATTTGTCAAAATAGGCGTGAAAATTGACAAGCAAACATTTTTAGTCATCACATTGACCTGTAATTTTGACCTTATATAGGAATTTTCACCTGACTCCAGGGTCCTCTGCCCCTGCAGTGTGAGACTAGTTATTGTGAGCTGATCCCTCCTCTGGGACCAGACCTGTGTCCTTCTCACCTCCCAGTTCATATATTCCCCACATCTTCCCCCTCCTACCTTTGTAACTCCCCCTTGTCCTCCCATCTCCTTAACTCACGGCACCCACTGAAGTCTCACCATTTCCAACTGGGTTTAGCTGAAAACATAACCTGTAAAGTCTGCACAGTGATCCATAGGATTGCATGGTTGTGTATGCTTCTATGAATGGATCACACATGGGCACAACTAGTTGCAATAACTATGCGGCTGCATTTGCAACCGACAGGATAAGCCATTGGCAACTGCATCTCTAGATAGATAATGGTCATTAGGTAGGTTGTGTGGTGGGTGGCCCTGAGGGGACAACATTCCGCAATTTGAAACAAAACGATATCTTCCCCTCCCCCAATAAAAAGGTTGTTCCCCAGGTTTTATGCATACGTGGGCAGTGTTTGAGAACCTGTGGTATAGAGAAACAAGTCACCAAAGACTGCCTTCTATTAAGATGCAGACATTACCTGCAATATTCACATACTATAGCACCCTTATTGCAAATAATCTTCTGCCTGAATGTACCCTCTGATGTCACCGCTCTGCAGAGCCATTATTTAATACAACAGTCACACATAACACTGCTTCCACTAAGGTCTAGTCGGTGAATAGAGTTGTTTATAATTTTATTCACATGCTACACAAAAATATGCAACATACGGCAAGGACATGATTCATTGGCTTGCAGCGTTTGTACTAGATCTACTTTTAATGGGTAAAAGACATCCTACTTGGCACAAAGATCTATAATCAGCAACATTAGAAATAAAGATGCTCTGGCTTTAGAATGCATTACACAAACCGCTCCAGCGAATATCTGAACTACAGAATATCAGGAAGACTCCACACTCTATGGAAGAGACCCAGCATGTTATTTAGATCCGATAGCGCAGACACAACAGGAAGAAACACAGAGCCTTGCACTAAATGAACATAAAAATAAAGCATATCCTAATTGTTTCTTTTCCAAAGCATTAAGACATACACAGTACAATGTGGTGTGACCCAATAAGGCTGGGAGTGGGACAGACAATATTCTGTGGTTCTCCTCCAGCAAAAGGGGTTAATAAACACAGAATTGTGCCTGTCCCCCCAGGCGGTGAGCAGATGGGAATATTACGCCAATACCCAGTCTCATTTCATTACATTTACTCTGTTTGTTTGTTAATCGATTCTAATTTGACCGCCGGGATCGTTTAAAAAGCAAAAATGCGAGGAGTCTAGTTCCCAAGCTGTTCCCTGCTCCTTCCACGGACGAAACACAGCCACTGCCTTGGGGCAAATACAATTTCATCTAACAAATTGAATTTGCTTTGTGATAATAGTTCTCTGGCTGTGATGGGAAGTTACGGCTGTGAGCCGTGTGTGTAAGGCGTACGTCGTCACCACTTATGACACCAAACAGACCCACAACCTACAAAAACAGCACGCTGTGACTGCTGCCAGAAATAGCAGGTATTTTAGCACAAGGGGGGGGGGGGAATCACAACACAGATCTCCTTTTGTGGTGCTAAAGCAAAAGGGTGTGTATACAGGCCATCGGGCATCCCTACTAAGTTTTGGCTAGAAGCACCAATGTAGCAGGGGAAAGACAACATATAGTATATTGCATAGATTATTGAATCTAAGACGGAGGTGAGGGTACATAGGGGAGTTCAATCATGGCAGGAGGTTGGAAAATATGACACTTCTGCATAACCTCTGAGCTGGTAAAGCGCGTCTCTACTGGAATAAAACGCTTCCCAGCCGTACCTTGTGGAAGAACTCTATCCTATATACAGTAAACCAAGGTAAAAAAAAAATTCAATTTATCGAATCACATGGGTGGTGGTAGACTGAGGTTACACATATACTTTCACACAGCACGCTATTTTGCACACCTACGCACACACTACTACTGTGCTGTGACATTTCCCAGAAGCACAGAATAGCGCACATCATGAACGTGCTGGGGAACTACAGTATCAGTGACCGCACCAATACTAAAACATGGTGTAGTGCCCGCCCAGTGTGCTTTTTAACTATGTGGATTCTAAATTGGCTGAAGTTTTGTGCAGCCTGCCAATGCACATTTGGAACCCTGTAAGTTTTGCATAATACTGTACAATATATGTAACACATATTTAGAGGTAGTCATTCTAATCTTTACAAAGCAAACATTGCATAGGATCTAAATGTAGCAGCCCACAGTAGACCAACTCTCCTATAAACCATTATCATATTACATTAAATCTTTATTACATAACCACAGGTATGTGATCCTCGAGTCCAAGAGCTGCTGCGAAAAATAAAAACCCACATTCTTTTTTTAATTTGATGATGGAAAAAAACACAAATATGATCACTACAGTAAGTCTCTCCAACAACAGGTCATGGTGCAGAGCACTTCTAATACATAAGGTAATGAGGAAGGGTAATGCTGGATGGAATGTGCAGAGTACTAGTAATACACCAGGTAATGGGGAAGGGATAATGCTAGAAGTATTTAGCAGAGCACTGCTAACACATCAGGTAATGATGAAGGGTAATGCTGGGAGTAATGGGCAGAGCACTGCTAATACACCAGGTAATGAGGAAGGGTAATGCTGGGAGCAATGTGCGGAGCACTGCTAACACACAAGGTAATGAGGAAGGGTAATGCTGGGAGTAATGTGCGGAGCACTGCTAATACACAAGGTAATGAGGAAGGGTAATGCTGGGAGTAATGTGCGAAGCACTGCTAACACACAAGGTAATGAGGAAGGGTAATGCTGGGAGTAATGTGCGGAGCACTGCTAACACACAAGGTAATGAGGAAGGGTAATGCTGGGAGTAATGTGCGGAGCACTGCTAACACACAAGGTAATGAGGAAGGGTAATGCAGAGCACTGCTAACACACAAGTTAATGAGGAAGGGTAATGCTGGGAGTAATGTGGAGAGCACTGCTAACACACCAGGTAATGAGGAAGGGTAATGCTGGGAGCAATGTGCGGAGCACTGCTAACACACTAGGTAACGTGGAAGGGTAATGCTGGGAGTAATGTGTGGAGCAATGCTAACACACCAGGTAATGAGGAAGGGTAATGCAGAGCACTGCTAATACACAAGTTAATGAGGAAGGGTGATGCTGGGAGTAATGTGCAAAGAACTGCTAATACACAAGTTAATGAGGAAGTGTAATGCTGGGAGTAATGTGCAGAGCACTGCTAACACACCAGGTAATGTGGCAGGGTGATTAGAAAGGTTAATGCTGGGAGCACTGCTAATACACCAGGTAATAAGAAAGTGTAATGCTGTGAGTAATGTGCAGAGCACTGCTAACACACAAGGTAATGTGGGCGGGTGATAAGGAATGGTAATGCTGAGAGCAATGCTAACACACCAGGTAATGAGGAAGGGTGATGCAGAGCACTGCTAACACACCAGGTAATGAGGAAGGGTGATGCTGGGAGTAATGTGCAAAGCACTGCTAATACACAAGTTGAGGAAAGGTAATGCTGGGAGTAATGTGTACAGCACTGCTAAAACACCAGGTAATGTGGGCGGGTGATTAGGAAGGGTAATGCTGGGAGCACTGCTAATACACCAGGTAATGTGGGCGGGTGATTAGGAAGGGTAATGCTGGGAGCAATGCTAATACACCAGGTAATGAGAAAGGGGAATGCTGTGAGCAATGTGTGGAATACTGATAACACATAAGGTAATAAAGGATAATGCCAAAATGAACATGAGTAAACACTTGTGTAGTGTCCAAATGTAATAGACGTATTTAAGCATGGTGGTCAAAAACAAGGATACACTGTATTCATCTGATGACTGGAAAGTGCATGTACGCTAATTTGCCCGAGGTGTCGTATTTGATGTCACAAATATGTGAGCATTTTAAAATGTGCCACCCAGTTCTGATGTCAGTCACAGGTGGTCCCTACACTGCCTTACACAGCGACAGATGGCAGATACATCTGTAGATATATCTGTCATCAACTGTGCTGCAGTACCAAAACAACAAGTCCATGAACAAATGTTCTTCCATACATCAATGGTACACACCTGCCGATGGGTTTGTGGTATATACAGTATAGGTCAATATATCACTCCGTGCATACTCATTTGAGTTTCAAGCAGCAGATCTTATAGTTCTTAATCTGAGTATATCGAACAAATACAACGTACAAATGTGAGCTCATTCAAAAACCTAACTGTCCATGTATAATTATCATTAGCATACTGATGTAGCTACATTCTATGCTGCTGTGCCAAATTGGCACGTGCGACATACGTTGTGATTGGTGCTACCCCGCCACCACTCTCGTGCATCTAATTTGCACATAGAAATGCACTGAACGGCGATGGTGTTCCATAGGGATTCCGTGCCACAGGTGCAACATTGGCATTGCCAAACATGCACAATTGGCCTTGGTGCAGCAACAATGAGCGCCACTATATCTGTATAAAAAAAAATTAAACCAATTTATCTCCCATCTGTTAAACGTTCCAATTGTTACCATGTTGCAAATCAACAGCAAAATGTAAAGAGGGAATCCGGCAACATAATGGATGTTACTGCTTTTATTGATAGTCACTAGACAATGGGTCTACACTGAATGAAAGTGAGTGTCTGAAGTCATGGTGGAAGTGGGCTGCACCATAATCAGAACAGGAGAGAGGAAAGATGAATGAAGAACGCAACATGGTGTAAGTAAATGGAGAGTTTCTTTTTGCTTTTAAGAGAAAGGACAGGAGATGACAGAGAGCAGTAGGAGCCAGTTCTTCTGATGAGCAGTTAGATGCCTAGCGTTCCTCGAATCCTGGCATAGGGAATACACGGGCAAATTTCTCTACACGCTGGCGGAGATCTGCGATCCGCTGGACTGTGTCGTGGTCTTCAAGAAGAAAATTCTTAAAGTCTTGGAGTTTGGCTGAAAAAGAAAAAATATATATATTTTTTCAATTAAAACAAAAAGGTCAAAATTAGACTATTGCACTTTTTACTGCCTAACTGACATGTATTTGTAGAGTAAAGTAAAATATATGTGCAACCACAACATTAGGGATAAGAAATTCCGTTTAAAATGACGAACTGCAGTGCAAAGTGATTCAGACCTGTGTCAATGAATGTTTCCTTTCCCAGAGATGTTTGTTATTCTACATGATGAAAAAATAGCTTCCAGTGAACTTTCATTGTTTTTAAAAATACATTCTCACACACAAGACGTAACACTGCTGTGCGATGCTATTTATATTTCTCAGGTCTGCAATCTGTACTCACCAGTCTTGCTCTTCACATCAAGACCAATCTGGATACCTTCATCAATAAAATCAACAACTTTTTCAAAGTCAGCCTCTCTGAAGTTCCGGGATGTTAGAGCAGGGGCACCTTCACAGAAAAAAAAAAAAAAGAAATAGTGACATAAGTAGAGAAGCAATGTTTTACTGTGATGTCATCTCTGTTGTACACAGCATTTGCAATATCTCCACATATTGCAGCAATTACATTCTTACTCTGTTCAAACCCATAAGTGACTTCCCAGTCTCTTTCTTCCATTAAAAATCGATACACGAAAATAAAACCTAAGTCTCTGCAAAGACTTGGGCGAGGTGAGGCCTGCTGTCCTCACTCAGGCAGGGCTCTGAAGGATAAGTTTGGAACATTACACAGATTCCCTGCAAGACTCTGCTTTCATTGTGCATTGAATGGACAAGGCCCTTGTGGGTGCTTCCTGCATCTAAACAGCATAACTCTAGCCCAATTCTTCTACTGACTTGACCTTCACTTATCTTTTAAAGTTACCTTTAGCATGTTTTTTTTTTTTTTTTTCATTTTTAGGTCTCATACTTATGTCTCTGAAGATTTATCAATGTCCTAGGCAGGTATTCAATGCCAAAATTCACCCTGTGCAGCGATTCCTGTTTTGGATTCGCTGCACAATCGCCGGGTTCCGGAGGGCTGGTGCATTCGCTCCCAGCCCTCCCTCACCCCCTATTCAACACATCAGGGGCTCGCTGCCCCATGCGGCAAATTTTAACCCTCCCCCCGGCGAATGCCGCAGGGAGATGGAAGCCTCCCTGCCTGCGCCAGACACTGTGGGGATGAAGGAGGGCTTGCAGGGACACAGGGAGAGCCCCCCCGAGAGCTGTCAGGGGACTGGGATACGGAGCCACTGCACTCACTGGTTCCGATCCTGCATATTTAATGATCGGGACCAGTGTGCAGTGAATATATGAATATTAATGAGCGGCTCCCTGGTGGCGAATGTATATAAAAAAAAAAAATTATGGTACTGGTTTCCTAGCACGGCGCCCATCGCATCGCAGACCATAATGCATACGATGGTATGTTACGCGATGGCAGCCGATGTTATACTTCGGGCTCGGTGACTCGCTGCGCTCGCCACACTATACAAAATCAACTCCTCGTCGACGTGGATATTGGGGGTATGAAAAGGTCGGAGGACCCGTACCGCTGCGCTCGCCACGCTTCGGGTTGCCGTTGATAGTGGGGGTGGCGTGGGGGTGCTTTTAACATTGTAAGCCCCCATTAGGGTGCTTATACAATTAAAATCATATAAGGGGCTTATACAATTTTAAATCGCATTGGGTGTATGTCATGCGATGCGATTATATGTCGTACGACTTAATATCGTGGGCGCCGTGCTAGGAAACAAGTACCAAAATTATTAAATATATATTCATTCATGTGCAGCAAACACATAAATAAAAATAGCATGCCCCTTCACAGAAAAAAATTCAGATTTTTTGACACCCAAAAAATAAAATAAAAACCCCTTTATTTTAAAAGATCACATTCCAGTTCACCTAAAAAAGATGACGAATGCAAAACAGTGAATCATGGCGACAAAAATCCCTGGAGAAAGCAGTTCTCCATTTGAGCATTGAATTTGACTAAAAACCGAATTGAAAACCACCGGAGAAGCACGGCGAATCGGCAGACATTTGCTGTTCACTTGCAGCGAATTGTCTGCATTTAATAGGGAGAATCGTTTTTTCAGAGGAAAAATTCACCGTTAGCCCAGATAAATGCCAAATTCGCTGTAAACTACTGCGAATCTGAGGCATTGAATTTTAGCCCTAGAGTGATATATTTGTCTCATTAATGAGACAAATATATGTGTATTATATTCATTTTGCATTGCTTTTGTTACAAAGACAAATAACGGAAAATGTACATATATATACGTAAATCTAGGCATGTTGAAAGCTTTTGCAGTATATTATCCATTCTATGGAACTGGAGTATAGTATATGTAATGTAGACTGGAGTTGTACAAATTTCATCACTTGTTTGTACATGTTTATTGAGTACCATCTAAATCATCAGTGAATATAACTGAAATATAAGTTACAAGCAGTCACATGTCACAGAGATGTGCAAGTCTGATTTGTAATGTGTAGTAGTTTCTATGGTTTAGCAAATGATTTGTAAATAGATCAAAATGCAAATTAGAAAATATAAAAAACTCTGATTAGATATTTTTCTGTCTTTTTTGGTTTACAACCAAAATATTATGTTTTCTATCGCTGGTGTTCTGTTGTATTCTCACTATGTGGTGAAAGCAATGATATTTAATATGTTGTCTATTTGTGGGTCAAGCAACCCTTTATCACTCACTGGATTACCCTATATGATTGTATGTTTTATTATTTTTTAATACATTTTATAGGTCTATCTAATTCTAAGGTATCCTTATGGATACACTTCAATACAGATTTAGAACATTGTGGGATATTTACTGTTGAGCAGTTTCTCATAGCCACCAATGAGCAGGGCCACCTAATAAGTCAAAGCAATGCACGACTAAAAGGTCTGAGTTATTAGGTCTGCAACTTATAAGACCAATATATTTGTACTAGGTGATTCATCGCGCCCTACGGGCGCTCTTCACACCGTCGTAAGGGGCTGCGCCCCCTTAATTTGTGAACGTTTGTATATGAGAAATATGGTTAGAATTGTATGAAAGATGCCCTGTATTGCAACTTAGGTGTCCGCGAATCGCGGGAGGGGGGGTCGCGGAGGGTGCCGCGAATTGCAGGAGGGGGGGTCGCGGGGGGTGCAGCGAATTACAGGAGGGGGGGTTGTGGGGGGGTGGATGCTGCGAATCGCGGGAGGGGAGGGATTGCAGAGAATCACGGGAGGGGGGTCGCGGGGTGGGTTGCCGCAAATCGCGGGAGGGGGGTTACGGGGGCGGGGGTTGCGGCAAATCATGGTAGGGGGGTCGCGGGGGGTGTGCCGTGAATCACGGGAGGGGGGGTCACGGGGTGGGGTGCCGAGAATCGCGGGGGGGTGTGTGTGTGCCATGAATCGCTGGAGTGGGGGTTGCGGGGGGGGTGTGACGCGAATCGCCACAAGAAAAAATCAACACAGAAAGGTCAACACATGTAAATGTTGACATGTGTGGCACTTCATTGGTGTCCATGTCGACACATGAGAATGAATATGAAAACATTCAAAAAATGAAAAAAAAAAACTTCAAAAACTCATGTCAACCTTTTTCATTGTCGACCATAGCCATGTCAGTGTTTTCCATGTGCAATTTAATTCTGGAGCTGCTGCGAATCGCGGGGGGGGGGGGTGCCGCGAATTGCGGGAGGGGGGGTCGCGGGGGTGGGTGCTGCGAATCGCGGGAGGGGGGGTTACGGGGCGGGGGTTGCGGTGAATCATGGGAGGGGGGGTCGCGGGGGTGTGCCGTGAATCACGGGAGGGTTGGTCACGGGGTGGGGTGCCGAGAATCGCGGGGGAGGTGTGTGTGTGTGCCGTGAATCACGGGAGTGGGGGTGGGGGGGGTGTGACGCAAATTGCCACAAGAAAAAATCAACACAGAAAGGTCAACACATGTAAATGTTGACATAAGTGTGGCACTTCATTGGTGTCCATGTCGACACATGAGAATGAATATGAAAATATTCAAAAAATGAAAAAAAAAAACTTCAAAAACTCATGTCAACCTTTTTCATTGTCGACCATAGCCATGTCAGTGTTTTCCATGTGCAATTTAATTCTGGAGATGCCGCGAATCACGGGGGGTGCCGCGAATTGTGGGAGGGGGGGGGTCGCGGGGTTGGGTGCCGCGAATCGCGGGAGGGCGGGGTTCACAGGGGTTCCGGTGGGGGGTTGCCGCGAATTGCGGGAGGTGGGGGGTCACGGGGGGTGCCGCGAATCGCGGGGGTGGGCGGTTGCGGGGGGGTGTAACGCGAATCGCCACAAGAAAAAATCAACACAGAAAGGTCAACACATGTAAATGTTGACATAAGTGTGCCACTTCATTGGTGTCCATGTTGACACATGACAATGAATATGAAAACATTCAAAAAAAGAAATAAATCTTCAAAAACTCATGTCAACCTTTTTCATTGTCGACCATAGCCGTGCCAGTGTTTTGCATGTGCCATTTAATCCTGGGGCTGCCGCGAATCGCGGGGGGTGCCGCGATTTGCGGGAGGGGGGGGTTGCGGGTGGTGGGTGCCGCGAATCGCGGGAGAGCGGGGTTCATGGGGGTTCCGGTGGGGGGTTGCCGCGAATTGCGGGAGGGGGGGTTGCGGGGGGTGTGACGCAAATCGCCACAAGAAAAAAAATCAACACAGAAAGGTCAACACATGTAAATGTTGACATAAGTGTGGCACTTCATTGGTGTTCATGTCGACATATGACAATGAATATGAAAAAATTAAAAAAATTAAAAATAAATCTTCAAAAACTCATGTCAACCTTTTTCATTGTCGACCATAGCCATGTCAGTGTTTTGCATGTGCCATTTAATCCTGGGGCTGCTGCGAATTGCGGGGGGGGGGGGTGCCGCGAATCGTGGGACGGGGGTCGCAGGGGGGGTGCCGCCAATCGTGCAAGGGGGGGTCGCGGGGGGGTTCTTTTTTGCCGAGAATCGCGGGAGGGAGGTCGCGTTTTTTCCGCGAATCGGGGGGGGGGGGGGTCACGGGGGAGGGTTTGCCGCGATTCGCGGGAGGGGGGGTCGCGGGGTGGTGGTTATGCCGCGAATTGCGGGAGGGGTCGTGGGGGGGGGTTCTTTTTGCAGCGAATCGCGGGAGGGGGGGTCGCGGGGGTGTTTTTGCTGCGAATCGCGGTAGGGGGGGTCGCGGGGGAGCGGGTGTTTTTGCCGCGAATCGCGGGAGGGGGGGGGGGGGGCGCGGGGGGGGGGGGGGGGTTTGCCGCAAATCGCGGGAGGAGGACGCTCACCTGGTGGCTGTGGAGTAGCAGTGCTGGGCAACATGGGAAGGCAGTGGGTGTCTGGCACTGTCTGTGGGCTCACTGGGCTGGTTCTCTGTCACATACCTCCCAACATGACCCTCTCCAGGAGGGACACAATGCTCTGTTTCTAGACTTCACCTTAATGTATGATTGCCATCACCTGTTTTAAACAGGTTAATTTCTCAGAAAGGTGTTCAGCACAGATGAAGGCAATCACACATTAAGAGGAAAGTCCAGGAACAGAGCGTTATAGACACAGACACCCACTTTGAGTGACAGATGTAGCCAAATATATAGGAGATTTAACGTATGTCACGCAGAACTGAGCATAATGCAACAAATTATTGACCGCCTTGTGGGATTCTATAATTTACACTCAATACCAAGTTATTTAAAGCTGAAGTTTTCTTTTTTTCCAATTAGTTGAACATAGTATATCCTTTAGATTTACACATCCTTAAGTAACCGTGACCCGTTCACAAGGTGTCCAGTTTAATTAGGTCATCTTCTCATAATGCATTACGGGTCTATGTACAGTACTAACCAATCAGCTTGTAACAGCCATGCTGTATTTGAAAATTGACCATTAGGAGCTGATCTCTTTCCACTTTATTGTCTCTCCAAGGCTTAGTACATAGACCCCCCAACTACCAAATGCTGCTTACTTCACAGCTAGATTTTGATCTTCATAGGTTTGGATAGACAAGGTACAACATACTAATATAAACATTAATGTACACAGCGGAAAAATTCACCTTGTTTATACTACATCTGGACTGCCCCAGTCACAGTGATCTAGTATTGTACAATTCGATTAAGTTTATAATTCCAGTGTAGCTGTGGGATACTGTAAATGTTATATGAATTAATTCAGAGGACAGGTGGCAACCGCACAATCTTTATGAAAACTATGTTTATTAGACATAAATCCCCAGATAGCATGCAGGGTGATCTGATTTTTTTAAAATCACTATCCATTAGGCTTACAAGCAGAATTTGCCAGATCTATGCATGGAGCATTTTAGTTGTATTTGTAAGTCCACTTGACTTCTAGATTATATACTGTAGAAAAGATCAATTCAAGAAAGTGATTTCAATAAAGGATAGTCTCTACATGTGTATTGCGGTTTGCTCTGCCCTCCTGCTTGATTTCCTAGGGATCCGAACTGCATTTTTACATTGTGTAAACCCCAAATGGCCATAATGTTATTACACCCTGAGGAAGGACATTACTGTCAGAAACGCGTTGGTGTTTAGGGACGCCGGAGCCAGGGAGGACCAATATCCACTTTGGCCATCTGAGTAGCAATTTCAATTCATGCTCATCCCGGGTGAGAAGGATTGGAGTGTTGTATGTTGTTTCTACCTGGTAAAAGCTCCAGTTTTTTATCGTTATTAACTTTTTATCCTGCTTTGGATTTTATAATTGTTTTTGGAATATATTTTTGGAAGGAAATCGCTATGCCTGGCATCCTGTTTGGGGAGAATCTACATCCAAAAGAACCTGTTCCGTGAATATAGGGACCATTATTCAGGTCAGTTGAATATCAGTTTGAACATGTGTCTTGGTATTTGAAGATCTGTCCAATTTGAAAGAAACCCTTATATGAACATAGGGACCATTTCCCAGGCCAGTAATGCCATTAACCAGTTTCCTGTGTGATATATTGCCATTGAATGGGAGGTTACCGAATAAAAGAAAACGCTACGTGCACATAGGGACCAAAGCTCAGGTCAGTGTGGTCCAGTAGGAATCCATGTGAGCTCCTAAAGAAAATCTGTGAAGACCCAGGAGAAAGATTCACAAACGGACATTCATCTATTAGAATAGATCAGCGCCTGGTTCCTGTCCGGTTTTGTATATTACACTGTGTGTGGTCAATTTTTTTTTATAAATTAAGGAGGCTTTGCTTTAGCGCCTGGATTTTCTCTATATTCAAACTATGGATGACCTGCTTCTTGCTTGTTGTTAGTATCCGGTCACTAGAATAAGTTGACAGTGTCTGGGGCAACAGACAGAAGGTTGACGTGGAATAAGGTTGACTTGAAATAAGGTTGACATGCGCATCATTTAAAAAAAAAATGACTTGTTCATACTTTACAATCCCAGTGGGCATAGCGTTAGATTATAATAGTGTGCCAAGCTATACGGGGTACAATAAGATGGTGTCCTTGTCGACAGACACCAAAAAATCGTGAACAACTCATGTCAACCGTATTCCATGTTGATCCTTTGACTGTGTCGCCCTTTCGACCAGGACACCCTGATGCAGGTCTAACCTTTTTCACAAATAGGGAAACAAAAAAGACTGCGCAGTGTACTACAGAAAACACCCACAAAGACTGATAGCAATTGAATATAATAGGGGCAAATCTCTGCGCATACCTTCACCGCTAATGTATAGATAAATAAATCAATATATACACACTTGTATTCAAAACAAATCAATGTTTATTAAAAAGATCGCAATAAAAGGGTATATCCCTAAGTGAGGAGTAGAGTTAAACGATAATTTTATAAAAAGATAACCTAATATAATAAGTATAAAAGACAAGACAAACAAACATGAACCACTAAAAAAAATTGAAAAAAGGACCATATTGGGTCCGGAAGAAATATAATAGGGACTGAGTGAGGCAAAAGAATGGTATTAGGTTATCTTTTATAAAATTATTGTTTAACTCTACTCATCACTTAGGGATATACCCTTTTATTGCGATCTTTTTAATAAACATTGATTTGTTTTGAATACAAGTGTATATATTGATTTATTTATACATTAGCGGTGAAGGTATGCGCAGAGACTTGCCCCTTGTATATTCAATTGCTACCTTTTTCACATGTCTACCTTCTGTGGATGACCTAGTGACTGTCAAAATAAACACTGCAGGCCATTCATACCAAAACCTTTGCTGACAAAAGCTTCTGCTCTATGCAAGACAAACCCCATGTGTAATAAAGACAACCCACAGAAGAGCGTCCATTTTGCTTTTCTTATTATACTTTTATTTCGTGTCATAGCTTTTCAGAACATTTTCTAAGCAAGTCTCTAATGACATGTTCTGTACTCTGGGTATAATGAGGTCATTCTTATATAATACTTAAACCTTAATTTCTATTATTTTTATTAATATAAATGTATTAAAATGTCCAATAAGCAAGCTGAACATGCTTTTTCTAAATGTGTTGTACATTATTCTGAGGGGCACCTCCCTTGTATATCAAATGTGGCAATATCAATAAAGGAATGGATAATACTGTGCAATGACCCTGTGTGGGTGTACACATTGCCCCTTTTACTGTCCAAGGTATAAAAGGAGTAAAGCTGGCCATACATCTACAGATGTATTGTCAGATCTGGCTGGTTGGAACAAAAACCTGGTAATGGATGAGATCAAATGCTGGAAAATTGCCAAATTGTAATTCAGCTATTACCAGGTTTTTGTTCCAACCAAGAACAAATCTGTAGATGTATGGCCAGCTTTACACATAAAAAAATATATATTGGGATGTATTTCTTCTATAAATTTATAAGATTACATGCAATTAACATTTCAGATGCCAACTGGTTAACTAAAAATTGGCATAAAATGCACCTTACTAGACAGCAGAACATTTTAGCTTTATTCTGTGTCAAAATAATGGTGTTTATTCCTGTTCACAGTTTGTACCTTTTGTTTCGCAAACATAACACCTTCAAGAAAGTACCAATGTTAAAATCATCCTATCAACCAGGATCTAACAATTTAAGTGACATCTTATTTAATCTATTAGTTACATTTTAACACTGGCTACATAATGGTATAGCAGCCAATCGGTAGAATCTATAAGTTGACTTTCAATTGTATTTTTAAAAAAGGAAACTTTTAATGCCAGGCTTATTTTAGTACCAGTTCACTTTTCAGCAGAAAAACAGAAGCTGTTTAGTGTCTACTACGCACAGCGTCACTATTTCCTATAGAGGAGTATTTCCATTCGTTTTTACAAGAGCAAGCTGACCTACAATTATCACTGGAAGTCACCAAGAACTCAATGATGGACAAAATGCATACCTAGCCGCAGGCCTCCGGGAGTGAGAGCGCTCTTATCTCCAGGACATGTGTTTTTGTTGGCAGTTATAGACACAAGTTCTAGCACTCTCTCTGCTCGTGCTCCATCCATACCCTTGGGTCTCAAATCTACTAAAACCAGGTGATTATCCGTTCCCCCTGAAAAGAAGAAAAGGTGGCAGGTAAGATGACATCATGGAGCATTTAAACATTTGAAATAGTGGAGTCTAAAGGTGTGTACATGTGTACACACACACGGGGGCGATATTGGCTGAAATCGCTGGCAATATGGTCGCTAAGCAACCATATTGCCAGTGATTTGGAGATAAACCGCCAGCTGCGCGCTCCCGTGTGCACTTCCTAATGGTAGCAGGATCGTACTCCTGCGACAAGCGGCTTCCTCCGGCCCTGAGCAGGAGGTCAGCAGAGATCAGCGGCAGAAGGATTCCCTTGTGCTGCTGCTCCCTCCCCACCGCCCCTGACAGTAGCAGTGTCTCCTTTTCATCGCTGATGAAAAGGAGACAATGAGCAATAGGATTGCTGGCAATATATTGGCAGCAATCATATTGCACCTGTGTACACACCATAAAGGTGCCAATACACAGTACAATTGCTTGGTGCGAGGAGATGCGTGCTCCCGTCACACATCTCATCGCACAGCTGAAAACTTCCTGAACATACTTTTTGTACTAGGTCTCATCTCATTGCACTGCAAAACCGATGCGATCTAGTATAAATTGTACAATAATTGTCCCGTGTATGGGCACCTTAAGGGCTGAATTCAGTTAGCCACAGTTAATAACCACAGCCTAATTGACCTGCTTGGGCTATTAAATTATATCCCACAGGCTACAGTTCACCCACATTTCTGTTCCAGCATGAGGACTATCAAAACTATCCAGTTCATTTATAGCTCTGGAACTTAACCTGGATTCTATCGGTTAATACGCATAAGATGGAAATTTATAATGTGGAGACTAATTCAAAAGCCCCGGGTGTAAATGCTCAAGGCTATCACTCTTTTCCCTGTGCGGTAAATTGCCTCTGCTAATTGAATTCAGCCCTTTTGGACAGTCCTTTAAATATTACTTTTATCGAAACTTAATAACATTTTTAGAGAGTAGTAGAAAAAAAAAAATCAATTATATTGGTTTAGTATTCCCACTAGTTACATAACAGGACTGAACATCGTTCAAGGTAACGAAAGTAAAAAGAAAATAAAATCACAAGAGGTTGAGTGTTTACAGCTGAAGGATGCTTCGCATAAAAGCAGCACAGCACATGGTTATAGATTATTAGACCTGCAAGTATGTGGTACAAGTACATTTAGGATCTTATACTAGTTCACAGGCAGCGCTGCGTGTGGTTTTAACACCCAGGTGCCTTAGCTTCCTACGGGAACCGGGCGGGCAGCTGACATCTGGTGATGTCATCTGCCTGCCCCCCGGCAGCCGCGTCACTGCGTAATTTCCATGAGAACGCCCAGTGTTTTCATGGAAAATCACAAAAAAACACTGGGCGCTCCCATGGGCGTGCCCCCCTCACCACCCCATGCCCGCACTGGTGGGTTTGAATGGGATGGCGAACTAGCATTTTGCTGTGCCCTTTTGCACCCAGCATATGCACATGTGCATGCGCACAATGAAAACATCGGTCCCCCGTGCCAACGCACAGGGTACTGAGCAAATCAGAATAACCGCTTTAGTTCATAAGTGGCCTGTTTCTCAATCCTGTAACCCTTTCCTACAGCCTTTTGCCTAGAAAAATCCACAAACTAATGCTGGTGAATATTTAGCAACTGTAAATGGTGAATATAAATGTAGCCGCGCTCATCTATCCCTCGCCAATCGTCACATGCGACTTTGGTGTCGATCCCATCGCCATGTGCGTAAG
This sequence comes from Crinia signifera, assembly GCF_055691185.1. Lineage (NCBI taxonomy): Eukaryota > Metazoa > Chordata > Amphibia > Anura > Myobatrachidae > Crinia > Crinia signifera. Next base: position 326,964,065 of record NC_139218.1, on the reverse strand, counting down.
TGTAATTCGCTCCTGCAGATCATAGCGGCAATATCACAGTGTAACTATTCTGAACAGTGAGCCCTGTCGATCATGGATAGAGGAGCATAGCTTCATCTGTATCACTGATTTCTCTGCAGCATTTCTTTTTCCTCACATTCAAAAAGACTCCCCATAAAACACAATCTATGGACCGCATTATTCCGATTTAAAAGCCGTATGAGATGAGAAAAAGCAGTGAAAAGTGTGAGCTCACGGCTTCATCCATGCGCTTCCCGTTCTTCAGCCAGGACCCTTAGCGTCAGCTGAGAAGTCCAACTGGCTAGTGTTGACATCACCCAACCCTAGACAGCTACAGGGAGGTGAGTTTTAGGTATTGCCTAAATTGGGCTGTGGAAGTTGTGAAAACACTTGCCTTTTACAAGCTGTCAGCCTCCCTGTTAACACAACAGGTCAGGATACTTGCCCTTCGTGTCCCCAACTCCAATTGATTTGATCTCAACCCATCTTGTATTTGTTATGGGTTCCACAGACACTTTAATGCTTAAAAGCAAAGCTCCATTCATTATTTCTGGCCTAACCCCTGGCATTTCTCTATCATGATCTGGGTTATCCCACCTGTATGCACATGCACGGCTTAGTACAGCCACACATTACTATACCAGTTACAGAGAAGTCTTTTACATTTGTGAGAGAAGGCTGCAGAGAAAAATCGCATGGCTTCTCCAAAACAGAAGAAATTTTCCGCAAGAGCTGCCCTGGCGGGGTGAAATTGGTCAACACCGGCGACTGCGGTGGGAGATCGATCCAAAAAATTTTTGGACGAAAGACCCCATAATAATACACTCATGACATAATAATTCATGATTACATTACCTGATACTAGCGTGTATCCCTTCTCGAGCAGGGCGGCTGCCATAGACTTGGCATTTTTAAGGACCTGTAGGGCATATTCATGGAACATTGAAGTACTGGCCTGTGGATTTAGAAAAAAAAAACTTTTTCAGTGCATCTTCTTATTTCACATTATAATAATAATAATAATAAAATGGAAATATTGACATAATACTTTATCCCAATAGGACTCACTGTTTTTCAGACACTATTTCCCTTGAATTCCCCGGCAGCTTCCCTGACACATGATTGATCTTATATGTGTAATCTATCATTCGATCTGTAACTCCCAGCATACTGGACATTAGTAGCATCTTCAGATCATGTGTGCAGCACATAAGATCATAGGATCCACCTCATGTTCTAGAGTGGAGGCCTCTAGAAATGTGCAGGGCAGAGAATGCCATAGATATGGGGAGCAACAAATCTAACGGTGGATACGACTACTGATTCTTACTAGTTAGAATGAAGATCTAGACAAAGATGGTCATTCAGACAAATTTATTCAAATGACTGTCCATTTTCCAGCTTTTGTGAGCAAATGGTTGATTGTAATTTGTTCCCAGACATTACCAGAGTTTGCTTCCAACCAGTCAGATTGGAAAGATAATCTTATAGTGTTTATCCAGCTGTGGAGCTTGACCCTTAATAAATTCAGGGAGATTCTAGGTACTGGCAATAGTCCTTTATCTACAGATCACGGTGATCAAACTGGGCTATAAGGAATCAGAAGATGCTTCAGGTACCTTGGTCACTGGTTATTTAGGGCTATGAAAGTCAATAGGCGAATCCTGAAAATGTTTTGCCATCTAACAGGCATCCAGTGAAGAGAGTAGAGAGTGGGTGTTATGTGGCTGAAATGGAGCTGGTTGGTTAATAGCCTGGCAGCTGCATTTTGTACCATCTGCAATTATTCTGCTGAGAGACTCAGCTAGAGGGCCTTCTGAGGAAATTACAGGCTTTATTCTGCTACTGTATGTTCCTCAAATGAAGGAACAAGGATTTGATTGTGGCCAATATATGATATTTTAAAGTTAAACCACCATCCAGGACAACACCAAGATTCTGCACATGATCAGGGTTTTGTAATTCTGAACCGACAAGCGTAACTCCAGTTGGTTGGCTATGCTTTAGCCTTGTCCTTTGATTGTAAGGTCCTATCCTAAGGATCTGGGTCTTATCAGCATGCAGTTGCATCTACTCCTTAAGCTCAGCTAGACAGATTGAAGGACATGTACAGTTCTATGCATAGCAATGGTAGACATGGCCAGGATGTCTGATTATACCACCCAGTGGTAGTATGTACACTGCAAAAAAAAGGGGATATAGTATTGATCCTGTGGAACACCACATGGCAGCGGCATAAGTTAGGAGCAATATATTCCATATGAAACACTCCAAGACCTGCTATCCCTATCACATTTTTCAGGCACTCCGTTGGTCCATGGTGTCAAATGCTGCTGACAGATCCAGAAGAATTAAGACTGAACAGGCCAGTGCTGTTTAAGTTCTTTATCTTCTCTTGAACTCTGATTGAAATGAATCATAAATATTACCGGTTGTACAACATATATTACATTAGTGATTGCCAGGGAAGAATCAGAAGCTCTCTTCAAAATACAGAATACTATGAAACAAGAGTGCTCATGGGGGATCCCCCCCATTACATAGATTATTATAATTTGGTGTTTATGCCTGGTGGAGTGGTTTCTGCGGGGTCAGGGTCCTCCCATGTCTCCATGCCTATATATATGTCAGTTGGGTGTAATGATTGGTCAACATCATGTTCTATATATATGGAAACCAGCATGCTGTTGCTTATAGATCTTTATGTTTATCTCCATGTCATTTTATTGTTACTGATTGTATTTTCTCTTACACTTGAGTGAAAAAGTGCAAATGTAGTAGGCTCTGCCTCCTTGGACCGTGACCGGTGTGCATTTAACCGAAGGACCCCAACAATCCTGCTGTTTAGGAAATTCTCCGACTTTACTGTATATATAAATGTCTATAAAATTGTGGAATACTGGTCCTGTCTCCTCAATGGCCATTCTCTGAAAGCCAGGGAGTGTACCACAACGGCTTCCACCGCTACAGTAAAGGAGATCGGGCAGACTTCAGAAGGACCAGGCACTGGGCCAAGTTTGGGGATGGAGGGAGCAGCCTGATACCGGGGGGGGGGGGATGAGTGGTGCTGTGGAGGTTACTTTGATAAATATAAACCATGAAAACAAATGCAGTGTTTTGCTACATCAGTCATTAGTGCAAATAAGCTAGTTGGGGCAGCATGCTCACGCATACAAACGTGGTCAAGTGTTCAGTTAATGCTGATTCACCGGGATTTTCATCGACAGCAGAATAAAGAGACTGCTTTAAAAAGAAAAAAAAACATCTAGTGATCAGCAATTACTTCTGAATAATGAGGAGTCAGAAAGGCCAGGATGGTCCAAAACATTTTGGAACAGTGGTATGCAGGAGTGCATATCTGAATGCTCAGCACATTGAACCTTTAAGTGGATGAAATGCCACAGCAGCAGGCCACACTGGGTTACATTCCTGCCAATTAAGAACAGGAAACCAACGCTACATGGGCACCAGCTCAGATGCGCTGAAAGTGAGAAAAGTGTAGCTTGGTCTTGGCAAATCTTTATTTCTTTAGTGGCATGCAAATGACCGTTCAATATTGTCATAAACATGAATCCCTGGATCCATGACTTGTGTCAACAGTTCAGGCTGGTGGTGGTGGTAATTGTGTTGGAATGTTTCCCTGGCATATACTAGGTCCCTTAATACAAATAGGGTATTGTTGCTGAAAATGTGGATCCCTATCGCTGCAGGAGACCTCGTTTATAATACCCACATCCAGCAGGATTAATAGACTATGATAAATAGCTGGTTTTCTTAACATGTATAGATCAGTGTACTGAACCTTTTGGCAAGAAATATAATGTGCATATACACACACACACACACACACACACACACACACACACACACACCTCTTACACATATACATTATTTAGACAAATATATATATACATACATATATATATATATATATATATATACACATATATATATATACATACATATATATATATATATATATATACACATACACACACACACACACATATATATATATATATATAATCTGTTCAAACTACGTGTATAACCAACATTCCATCCATTTGTGCTTGTAGAGCCTCTTATCCTAACACCATGGGCAGTAATAGAACTCTGGTGCGTGCATCCTATGACAATACAACTTTGAAAGGCAAGTTCTTCAATACAACTTATTCTACAACTAAATCTACCACTATGGCTTCATGACAGGCATGTCCAAACTATGGCCCTCCAGCTGTTGTGAAACTACAAGTACCATCATGCCTTGCCTAAGTTTTGCTATTAGGGAATGCTAAAACTATGGCAAGGCATGCTGGGATGTGTAGTTTCGCAACAGCTGAAGGGCCACAGTTTGGACATGCCTGCTTTATGAGCTTGCTTGCAAGTGTTGTACAAATTTTTCACCCTGAGTGTATAATTTACAGTCCTTGTGTATGAATAGCATATTCTCAATATCTACTGTATGTGCTCTCATACATCTAGCCTCATAAGCGGGAGATTCCTGGCGTGAGTGAGCCAACAGGTCCTGTGAAGCTCTGCTAGCATTGGGCTGAGACAAGGACGCACCAGGAGACTACACTGATTCATTTGATATTGACACTTGTATATCCAAGTGTGACCGAGTCTCGATATAAAGCACAACAAATCTTAGCATGGAAAAAGCCACAGCTGCTGCACTGCAGCACTTTGTATGCAGATTCAGAGACTCAGGGGCATATTTCTTAAGCTTGGTGAAGTGATCAAGTGTCTGGTTTTTATCACCGGCCAATCCGCTCCTGACTGTGAAGTTACAGGCTTGGTTTGAAAAATGACAGGTAGGAAAAGATTGGCCATTGATAAAAACCAGACTCAAGGCCAGATTCTCTAAGCTTCAAAAGTGATAAAATGAAGAGTGATAAACAGCCAGCCAATCAGCTCCTACCTGCCATGGCACAGACTGTGTTTTAAAAAATGTCAGACAGGAGCTGATTGGCTGGCTGTTTATCACTCTCCATTTTATCAGTTTTGAAGCTTAGAGAATCTGGCCCACAATCACTTAACTGAGCTTAATAAAACTGCCCCTGTGTCCCAAAGAGATATATACAAATATGTCCTCATATTTTTTGCTGCATTTAACAGTATATCGTTGCAATGTATAACGTAGCACATATACTTCTATAGCCCACGGACCCACTAAGTCCGCCGGTTACACCAGAAATACTGTAGTGATGGGTAATGAGAGCATAGCTTCCAGCTACCAATGCTAATTACCTCCTACCCTATATATGTACGGGTAGTGGAAGCATTGCTAGCCACACAGGCTGTGTGGTGTCCTGTTCTCTGAGTAGTTACTATATGGTATGGTGCGACTAATAGCCTGCGACACAAACCTATTGCATGCAAAGACACAAAAGGACACATTTGTAAGTGTTGAAAATTAATCAGCAGAGTCTCCTGGTGCGTCCTAGTTACATTGCGCTGTGACTAAGATGCATGTTTGGCATAGAAGATGACAGACTTTAACCATAGTCTTACTGGAGCCTCAAGAGGAACGGTTTGGGCATGACTACAGCAAAGTGCAGTGGTGGAAGTCAATGGTTATTTCATGCTGGCATGAATCTGTATTTAAAAAGGAATGGCTTCATACCTTGGAACCAAACTTATAAAAAGCTAGAAGTATCCAACACTCCAACTGAAGAGACAAAATGGCTCAAGAGTTACACGATTTTATGGGATATGGGGTGGTCTACTAAAGTTTTCTAATAAATTTGCCATAATAAATCAGATTTTCTTTTAAAATGACTGGATTAAGAACATTTCTGGTTTGGTAGCTTTTAATAAAAGCAGTCCCCAAGAAAAAAATCACAATGGTGGTTTTCCTGCTGCTATAGCACCCTCGTTATTTGAAAGCATGAATATTAGGACTGCTCCAATACATGTTAGATAAAGCAGTTTGTACTGACAGACCCTTTGTGGGTCACATCACTAGGGACAGCATCATTTTCTCAGTTTAAACATAAAATAATCTAGCAAATCCTGTCACGCTTTGGACCAGTTGGATGAGAGAGAGCAGTGAATGTTGGTGAGCAGCAGGAGAGCGTCAATCAGGCTGAACAACAAACATTCAGACTCTTAGGCCTTACCTGTTTTAATGCAACTGCCACAGCTGCGATTGCGTGATTGTGTGGTCCTCCCTGGATGGAGGGGAAAACGGAAAAATTGATTTTATCTTCTAGGTTGTAAGGAATTTCTCTTCCAGTTTTCTTATCCACAGATCTTGTGCCTTTTCGGTAAAATATAAGCCCTGACCTGATTGAGGGCACAAAAAAAGAAAAATAAATTAAAAAGACCAAACCAGACATTCAAAAAAAAAGGGGAAACTTTATATAAAAAGTACTAGTCATGAGAAGAAACAAAGTAAAAATACAAAATGTGCAGTTCTGTATGCCCCCTACACCTAAGAAACAAGGTCGCTTATTAGTACCTGCTGCATGTTAAAGACATAATTTGGCTTTCTAGTCAGGTCGCATACAATGTTAGGCTCACTCACTCAGCATGCTGGGCGGTAGTAAAGCTATAAAATTGCACTACATAAATCAATGTCACGCATTTTCTGAAATCGATCATTGTAAGTGCAGCTTGAGCATAAAGGGGAGTTTGCACTTAATATTAAATCCCTTTCTCCTGGACTGTAGAGACAGAGAAGGTCTCACACTAGGGACAGAGAACGGGGCTCCACAGAACCCTCCTCTTACATTTTACAAGCTCAACAAGACATTACAAAGGATCAGATCTCTAAAGCATTATGTATTCCAGTGTGAGCTGGTCTTCACCACCAGCCACCATCATTGAAAGCACTATCAATGCTTTGCAAATGCGTATATGCTGCATTAGCTCTTTAACACTATTTTCCTGTGTTTTCCTGGGTAGATGACTAAGGACAGATGGGGGATAGATTAAACTGTACACTCACCGGTACAGTAGTAATATGAATTTTGTCATGTAACTGTTATTCCTCTGAAAAGTAGTAGGATGTATATATTTACATGAGCTTCTAGCCGTTCTGTACAAGAATATCAGCTTGCCCACTTTATTTTAATCTATTTATTTCTCTGGTTTCCTCAATGCAAATACATGTCTGGATTTATCGGGATACATCTGGCACTACCTCTCATGTTCCTATTGTAGGGCAGCATGGTAGTGTATGCCAGATCCTGCCTTGCATTGAGGTCACCCTTCATTACATTGTGTCTCCTTGACCTGTCCCTCCCCCATCAAAAAACAGGGCGATAATAGCCCCTACACCTAATTACTCACACTCATCTACCCCAAGAACTTGTAAGAGTACGTGAAGGAGAAAATCTTATATCTAGTATAGATTATATTACCAACACTTATATTTGTTATACATATTTCATGTACAGGTCATTCTTGTATTTGAACAATTTGCTTATCGACTATTTTAAAATCAAGAGAAGTGGAATGAAGTTGGTATGATTGCCATTGTGGAGGAGTAAACTGGCACTTTCTTGTCCGTGCCTTAGTATAGTATAGGTTTTGTGAAGGCAAGGCGATACTGAGATCATGTGATCATTAGCAGCCAAATGCCCTGACAGTTGGCAGCTTGCTGAGGTCACAAGGAGGGAATGTCTCAGAGAAAGTGGATAAGGATGAGGCATCAGGATGACAGTCAATAGGTCGAACACTATTGGTCGACAGCCAGAAGGTTGACACATGAAAAATGTTGTCATGGTGAAAGGTTACAAGTGAAATGCTGACTTGAGTTTTGCAGGATTTTTGGTGTCTATGTCAACATGGACACAGTATTGCCATGCTTTGGCACAGTGACTCGATGCACTCGGCACACTATTATATTCTCCCTGTATGCCCATTAAAATGGTAGTTCATGGAAGTATGAACAAGTGGTTTAAAAAAAAAAAAACATGAAAATCTCATGCATGTGTGGTTCACACATGCATGAGTTTTTCATGTTTTTTTGCCTGTCAACCAATAGTTGTCGACCTATTGACTGCATACCAGTTGGGAGAGAGAGAACCAACCAAACATGCAAGATGGAAGCAAATGCAGCAGCCATTTACAGACTGTGTTTGAAAAGCATCAGTCATACCCACGTGACACTTCTGACTGCTCTAACCCATGTCCATATCGGAATATTGAACATAGGTTAGAGCTGGGGCTTTGGCTATACTAACCCCTTTCACACTGCCACCAGGACGTCACCGCTAACCCAGTGCACTTGGAGATGGTCATCAAGTACTACTGAACCAGCCAATTGGCAGCCGTTTAGACATGAGCCTTTAACAATGCAGCTGAACTGGACCTGGGATGCATGACCAGTGTTGACCCTTTCACCCAGGCCATGTCCACTTACTCTGCCAAAAACACAGGTCCTCGGGTCTATATGAAAGGGGTGTTAAGAGATTATCTGCTGTTATCTCTTCCAAAGTTTGATACATCTCTGCATGAGTATCTCTCTGAAGCCTGCTAACTATTCAAAGTGAATAACCAAGCAACTATCTATTTCTAATGTACAATCAATGTAACATAAGTTTAGCTTATGCACGCAGGGCCACTTTTTGAATTATTGGAAGCTAAACAATGTTCCTCTCGTACACAGCTACACAGCCTGTAAACAGTGACAAGTCTGTGTACTAATCTCTATGGGTTTTTATTGCCATAATGTAGAGGGGGAGATAAAAAAAAATAAAATAAAAAAAAAGGTTTTCAGAGTGGCAGCTTTCATCTTGCAGCTCTGAGGAGCAGGGAAAGGGTGAATGAAGCCCAGCGTGAGGACAGAGGAGCCCTGCTGCTCAGTTTCACACAGTTTCACACAGTTTCCTACTTCACGCTCCACTCCATGGTGTGAAGCCGACGGAAGCAAAAGGCGCAAAAAATAAAAACGCCAAAGATCAGGAAAAAACAGTGGAGGTGAGGGCAATAGCATTGGTGTGCTGAGACCTGTTTGTTAATTGCCGGGATTGGAAGGTGAGGAGACCGGTACAAAGAATGCTGGTAGAGTTCTCACCACTTTATAAGGATAACAATAGAAACTACAGTGCAGCATACACAGTTCACAGCAAGACACTGCTATGCTTTATTATTAGAACCTACTGTACAGCCAGAATAAACCAGCAGATCGGGTGAATCTATACTTATATATAGTAAAAAAAAGGTCTGAGCAGAGTACAGGGATTTGTATAAGGCAACAAATGCCATGGACTGTGTACGGTGTGTTATTGGTACAAATTTTACCAAATAGTTAAAAGTTCCAAAACACCTCCAGCAGAATGTTTTCCCCAGGCAAGCTAGAGTCAGCAGAACTGATACAAGAGGTTGGCGGACCTCTATTGTTAACATCTATTATTAAGTCATCATAGTCACAAAAAGCACAACAGAAATACAGATAGAGCCAGACTCATTGGGAGTCCCTAGCGCGCTGTGTTTTAGTGCTCTACTTTTGTAGTGTGCTCAGACGCACCGAGGTGCATTAATGCACGCCATACAATATCCATGCAATACATGTCTCCACCGCTGGGTGGATAATGCTCCACCATGTCAGCGACGGATATACAGATGGAACCAAGTCAAAGTCATTCGCCTAGAATGGAACGTGCTTGCGTGAGCCGCTCGTGCGTCTCATTCCCGTGAACATTACTATGGCTCCAACTGTACAGTACCCTAGGCAAATTATAACTGCGATGCTCAATACTGTGAACAAGAACCCAGAATGAGTCGCTCGAGCGTCTCATTCTCCACAAACAGCGCTATGGCACCATCTGAAGGGGAGCACTCTTTACATAGACTCGAGCACCGGACACCAGGAGAGGTAGACTAGTGGATAAGTGTACGGCTCTCTGTTCTGGAGACCTGGGTTCAATTCATAGGGGAGAGTTTAAACAGTTGACAGCATACTGTTTAACGTACAGTGCCACTGTACACTTTACTCATGTTGTCTCTATAGCGCCTTCCCCCAGCCAGAACGACTGAATGCTGTATCAGCCCTTCCTTTGCATTCAAGCCAACCTCCTTCTCTGTGAAAAGTCTCTAGGGAAGGGAGATGGGCTGAATACGGTGAACATACTGGAAATCCAGACGTGTGTGTGTGTGTGTGTGTGTGTGTGTGTGTGTGTGTGTGTGTGTGTGTGTGTTGAATACGGTGAACATACTGGAAATCCAGACGTGTGTGTGTGTGTGTGTGTGTGTGTGTGTGTGTGTGTGTGTGTGTGTGTGTGTGTGTGTGTGTGTGTGTCACTCGCGCGTCTCATTCTTAGCGAATGGCGCTATGGCTCCATCTGAATGGGAGTACTAGAAGAACCAGGCATTTAAAAAAGATAATCATCACTACTGTATCTGGAAAATCTAAAAATGGATATGTATATCAACATTGAGAGCCAAAAGAATTAGCAAGCATCAACTAGTACCTTCTGTACCTTAATAATGCTATCAGTGGGGGGGGGATTAGATGTATATGCTAAAGCTTGCATAATGCATCTTGTTCTGGTTGCACTGCAGAATGTAAACTATGTACTTTAATAAAGAATATAGGCCGGTATTCAACTGGCCCTGAAGAAACAGAAGCTAATGATGGCTTATTGGGTCTGATTCAATAACACCCGGCGACATAATTACCCGCGATCAATGATCGTGTGCAACTGAATACCGGCGATACAGTGTTCAGCTGTTACTAAGAAGGAAAATGCCCAAGGGTCCTCAACGGAATAAAAAAAAAAAAAAAAAACACTAGCGACACTGTATTTAAAAGGACATTAGCATATTGTAGCAGTACTGGGATTATAAAAATAATACAAATTAGACTTTAGAAACCAAAATACATCTACCTGGCTCCCCGCAGGGTCTTGTGAGTTGTGGTGGTGACTACATCAGCATGATCAAAGGGAGATGGGATAACACCTGCTGCTACTAGACCACTGATATGAGCCATATCTGCCAGGAGGTAGGCCTTCACATCATCACACACCTGCAGGAGAAGACAGGAGAAGGCGACATCAAACGTTTGGACTATCCACTTATCTGAGAATTTTGCTAACGGTCAAAACAATGTTACAAGACTTTGTAAAGGAGTAAAACCACCCTTTAAAAAAAAACACAAAACTGGCAAAGTTAAAAGATACAAAATGTGACTTCAGCCACTCCTGTAAAAAAAAAAAAACATATGCCCATCGTATGCCATCGCATACCACTAATTAAGGTATGCGATGGGAACAGATTTTCGGGTCCTAAGACCCCCACTGTACAATTTTAATATTGCGTCCAGTGGCAAACGCAGGATTTTCAGAAGGGGGTTTCCAGAGGGGCGGAAAGTGAGATGGACACTTAGGTGACCCAGTATATGCCGAGTCAGTTAAAGTATTATAGATAGACCAAATGTATATAAATAATAATAATAATGAAAAAAAATATATTTTTATATATATATATATATATATATATATATATATATATATATATATATATATATATATATATATATATATATATATATATATATATATATATATATATATATATACACATACACACATACATACATACATACATACACACACATACAGGGGCGTCAACAGCAGTGTAGACCCCTGGGCATAGCAATGTATTGGGGCACCTACCGATCCTCCAGCGGTAGGGGTGGGGGAAGCTTTGATGTCCCCCGGGTTGTAGGGGGTAATATATCAACCGCTCAGCATGTAGGGCCTGGGTCAGTAATTTCCACTAATTACCCCTTTACTGAACAGATGGTGGGAGAAGGAGGCATTGGGCTGAATGAAGGGGCCCTGATACATAACTTCCAGGGTGGTAGAGGATGTTTAATATGCAGAGGAGGGGTTTATAGTGGAGTGGGCTTATTATTCATAATTTTCTGGTGGGAGGACAGCTTGCTTGACTGCAGATATCTCCAGTTCCCAGAAATAGATTTCTTAGATTTTAATGGAATTAAAAACTAGAGGATCCCACCTACCAAATGGTACTGGGGTCTAGGGCAGGGGTTCCCAGTCTTTTTTGATTCACGGCACCCTAGAGAATCAGAATATTTTTCACGGCACCCCTAGGTCCCAAAAAAATTAAGTAGATTGGGTTTATATGCGATTCTTAGCGGCAGTTATGTGGTAAAGGGCAGGATTTGCTTCTGTTTGTACACATTGTATGATTGGCAGCCACCAGCACTGGTTTTGCTCATAAATAATTAACCATTAATAATTTGAGTTGGTCACAGAGAAGAGCTTTTTTCCAATCGCACAGGTGAAGATGGTTCTATGTGTTGCAAACCCCTTTATTAAATATACACTCAGATAGTAGTGGGGTGTGCTGCCACTGAGACAGGAATTGGACATATATTTAAAGGAAAGAAAAGACTGTCTTGTGTGTGGCGCACTCGGAGAGGAAGATAAATTGATTACACGTAAAAATTAACTTTTAATGTTTTAATTATTAAAATGGCGACATATAAAACACAACATACATGGGTGAAAATTGGGGGTAAGAATAAAAAAAGGAAAAAACTAGAGGTTTTTCCTGCTTAGTGGACCCCTTAATCCCTTAATTCCTGTGATTGATCGGAGTGTGGCACATTAAATACCTGTGTTATTATTAAATAAGACTCTCTATGGAGTAGGTATGTAGTGCACTGATTACTCCTGAAAAATATATATTCTAGGGATCCCCTTGTAACAAGATCTCATATGCTTTATTATTCTGCGTCTCACCAAAAATCTCCTGGTGTGTATCCTGAGTATTTGAGCGCTAGGTGAGTATTGCCCCTGTGGGTTTCTGGGCTGATAATGAATATTGTCACGGTGGGTATATTTGGCGATATGCCCCTATAGGCGTAACACACCGAGTGATTCCTATAGATAGGTCTAGGAGATAGGTCCTGGACCACCAACCCGCGGCACCCCTGCATGTGTCCCGAGGCACCCCAGGGAGCCGCGGCACACAGTTTGGGAACCACTGGTCTAGGGGATCAAAGTTCAGGAGGCAGAGCAATCTGCCAATAAGAATATATAACTACATACCAGGTGTGTGGTGCTGGAGCAGTAACCAGCTGCTGGAAGGCTGATATCTCTGGTTCTAGGAACAGTAGAGACAAGGTACTAGTGTCTCTCAAAGCGGGAGTGTCCCAGCTTTTGAAATATACCCTCAGTAAAATTCTAAGCCAGACAGAACCTGAAATATCTGACTGGGAAGAGCAATTAACAGACTTGGATGGGGACCACTGTTTTGAAGTCAGATATCTCCGGTTCCCAAGGGCCGATTTCTAAAATTCTTGTACCCATCGAAAGAGGGGACCCTCAGCTTTAAGCCTAGGGCCCTTAGACTCCTTGGGGGGTTTCTGGGTACTCAGAAACCCCCCTGCGTGCGCTACTGGGTCGCATCACAGGCCATTACAATGGCCTGTGATGCTATTTTTAATTGTACAGGCACCCTGATGGGTGATTACTATATTAAATGCACCCCCATTGTTAACGCCAACCCCACTATCAACGCCAACCCGAAGCGTGGCGAGCGCCGCGAGGGGTGGCGGTACGCATCCTCCGACCTTTTCATACCCCCACTATCCACGTCGGCGCAGAGTTGATCTTATATAGTGTGGCGAGCACAGCGAGCCACCGAGCCCGAAGCGTGGTGAGCAGAACGAGCCCCGCGTGGAATACATGTGAAGTAATCCGCGTCCGCTCGCCATGCTTCGGGCTCGGTGGCTCGCTGCACTATATGAAATCAAATGCTTCGGGTTGGCGTTCATAGTGGGGGTGCATTTAACATAGTAATCACCCATCAGGGTGCCAGTACAATTAAAAATCGGGTCTGATCGCTCGCATGCTCGAAACGATGGCATAAGATGAAAATCGTGGGCGCCGTGCTAGGAAACAAGTACCAAAAAAATTATTATTATCTTCTAAGGATGGATGCCAGGTTGGTTGTCTGATGGAAATTTATTTGGCTGCATTATATCCTGATTATGGTCCAGATTGGATCAAAATGTCACGTTACATCACGTTACATTTGGTAAAGTTAGCAATTTTACCAAAATGGTGAGTGCCCTTTTCCTCATACACATACATACATACATACATATAATTATGTGGGTTGATGGTTTGCACAATGCTCACATCCTTAAATATCCATGCCAGTCAGCAATGAATATAGATAATAGGTAAATCCAAGTACAGTAATTATGGAAACTTATTTAATCTTCGCAAACATCCAGTATAAAGGCATAAGTTCAATGGCAATTAAATGCAGCAAACACCTCTTCATGCATAGTGATACTATATGGCTCATGGGTATGTCCTTCCGATAGACATCTATATCTATATCAGAGGTGTGGCAGTAAATAGTTTGTAATAATCATCTGTTACTCTATATAGAATTACTGCTCGTGTATCTTTCAGCAGCTTTATTTCCGTTTTCCCTTGTTACCATGGCGATGGGTCACTTTTTGCTTTGATCTCTGTAAGCATGTTGATGACATCATTCACTACCTCCGGCCGGGGATGAAGCATCTGATTCTGCAGCAGTCTGACCGGGGTGATGGCATTTAAGATAAGCCTGTTTTATATCTTTTTATCATGAGGATAGTGCTAATAAAGAACTGAAACATTGATTTACAAAGACACTGTATTGTCATTTCATTTTGGGAGCCGAGTGCTGAACCTCTGCTTTATATTACTGCTGGGGCACTGTCTTTATTGTGCATATGGGTGGGAGTGCCGGGTTTATTTGTATTGTGTATATATAGATCATTTACTTTATATACTTCTTTTAAAGGCAAAAGATCAATAAATAAAAATAATAAGGGTGGGTTACAAGGATTAGGAACTTCCAGCTTGCTGCAGTTATATTTAATAATGTATTAAATCTAACAAAAAGATTTAAATAAAAAGGGAAAGTTTTTTTTAGACCATAATTAGCGAATGGGCAAATTAACTGTGCCAAAAACATTTCTGCAAAAGGGATCAATGTATTCCTTAGGACAGGAGGCAATCATGATGTACTGAAAGCCAATAGGTCTTCCTGCAAAATCAGATGTGTACTGTTTCTTGTCCTAATATTCTAGAGCCCTCTATGATAACATTCTTATTCAATGTGACCTCCTGCCAGTATGCTTGCCATACACAGCGACTCTGTGGCCGATACAGCTTTCCACACTACCTTGCTGTCAACTTGGCAAATTTGATCATCCTCAACAAATCTAAATGCAATACCTCAGTAGTTTCCAAACTTATTCCTCAAAGCACCCTAGCAGTTCAGCTTTTAAAGCTATCCATGACTAAAGCACAGTTAAATAAAGTTTAGAGGTACTAGTTAAGGTCACCTGTGAAAAAGCATGTAAATGCTTAAAACCTGGACAATGGGGGTGTCTTTAAGGACAGAGTTTGGGAAGGTTTGTGATAAGACATATGGAAGCTGGCAGCACCGTGATCACAGCATATTTGGCTGGCCTGCACTATACAGCATCCGATGGGGGCCGGGGCCGGTCGCACGTAGGAGATCTCCGTCCTCCATCCTCGGAGCTCCCATCCCCCGGCAAAGGGGAGCTCAGCTCAGCGTGGCATGGATGGGGAGGATGCAGGGGGAGACGGAGACCAGAGAGTCCCTGGTGCCGGGAGAGATGGAGACGCCCCCCCCCCCCCCGATGCGGAGACGGCCGGCGTGGGGGGAGCATCGGCTGCTGGTTGGCCTGCAGGGCTGGGCTGCTGCGGGTCAGTCTGGAGGTCCCACTGGCACTCCAGAGAGTGTGCCCTGCGCCCAGCAGCGGTGGAGCAGCGGCGGCTGGAGAGACAGCAGCAGGGTGAGGAAGTCCCGGAGGCCATGGAGTCCAGCCTGGCCCGGAAGTGATGGAGTATCTGTGGGTCACACTGAATGTCCCGCCGGTGGCGCTGATGGGATGGGGGCAGCGGCTCAGCCTGGGGATCCCAGGGATGTCATTGCCTGTCCTAGAGGCAATGTGGCAGCAGAGGTGGAACAGCCTGTGGATCCTGGCAGCCAGGACCTGCATCACACCGGCACGACCCAGGGGCCAGTAGGATCAGATCACCCCCCCCAGGCGGGCCACACAGCGGCAGTGGCACCCCCCAGGCATCATTGACTCTCCCCCAGCTTCATTGACTCTCCACCCCCACCCCACGCTGGCCTTCCCTACAGGAATATGGCGTCGCAAATGGCTGCCTAGGAACACTGTGCACTCAGCCTTATGTAACCCTGTGTCTCCCGTGTAATAACTGTACTGTCTCTGCTATAATCTGTGCTGTTCTTGCTCATACCGTTACCTACCTGGCTGCTGCAACGACGAGTGGCACCACTTATGGCTGCCTAGGCGCTGTGCAGCTCGGCGGGTATGTGTTCCCCGTATGTAATGTCTTAACAAATGGATGTAATGCCCCATCCCTGCTCGATGCTGCACTGTAATTAACAAAAAAATTCCTAGTGTGCGCAACCAATAAAGTTGATTTCTGATTAGGGAGACCAAGGACCAAACTAACATTTGCCTTGTAAGCGATTGCCCCTTTAAAAGAAAATGCCCCAGTTCACCCGGCATCCTGCACGGCCAACGGACCTCGGGCAGTGTTACTTCCTGCCCCTAGAGTTCAGTCCGCTTTTGTGAAAAGAACAATCAGGCCTAACCCTAACAGAGGCTTCCCAAACAAGGTGGTGTTTAATCAACTGAAAATCTTGTGGGTACTATATTGCAAAAGCTGTGATGAAACAAATTACTATTTCCGAAGGGCCAGATGTATTAAGCTTCAAAAAGTCATAAAGTGGAAAGAGATAAACTGACAGCTATCTGGTTCCTAACTGCCAACCATCACAGCCTGCGGTAACATGACAGTTTGGAGCAGATTGGCTTGTACTTTATTAAATCCCCCATACACTAGGACTAGTCAGACCCAATTTTCCTTGAGCTACCCCAGGCAGCTCTACTTTATGTGCCATTTTTTCATGCCAAAAAAAAAAAAAATTGCGTTAGGGGAGGGGGTTTCAGAAGAATAAAAATAAAAAACATTTAAAACAACGGGTGGCCACTAATGATCAGAGAGCGCTCTTTCGGCCAAACAGCGCCCGCTCATTATTTTAAATGTTTTTTTTTAATCTCCTGACCGCTGCTCGCCCTGCATTCAGAGCAGGGAGAGCACCTCTCCTGCCCGACGCTTCCCTGCTCTGCAGATAGGTGTGTGCCACCTATCTGCAGAGCAGGGCGGCAGGACCCTGCCAGTCTTTATTTCTCAATTTCAGCTGATTTGTCAGCCCGATCCACATGATTCAGGTGAAACCAGGCCCAAATCGCATTGGGTATGGGGGCCTTTAATCTTTAATACCACTTTTTGAAGCTTAGTGCATTTGGTCCTAAATCTGCTTGTCCCTATGCATCACTGTAGCATTACCATTTCATGAGCCTGGAATAGACTCGAGCAGTCACTGACTCCTTCCTATTAATAGAAAACTCTTGTTATATTACCTTAATGAGTTATAAAGTTCGCTGTAAGACTCCTACAAGAGTGTGCTTTCTTAATTATATTTCTGTGCCCAGGTTGAAACTAGCGGCACGGTCATAAGCCACCCAATTTCCAGACTTCCCACTAATCGCTGTGAGGAGCCGTGACTGGCATTTCATGCTCACTGGGGGCTGTACACCTTACAAGTAATCATGGCATTTTCATGCTGTGGCGGCAACACTGATTATTTCCCAAATAAAATATATTCAGAGGACTGCAACTATCTCACGTTCTTTCAGAATATAAAGCTTGGACGCTTGTTGTACATTTCCCAACATTGCTAAGTGTTCAATTGTGTACGAGCAACTTGTTCTTTAGTACAAACAAATGCTTTCATTTACTATTTCAGAGTTCAGATCAATTCCACTTCCATATATCCGCTGTAAATTTAGTCCTTATTCAGCGTTTGCAGAGATTTTAGTCTGGTAACTCTCAGGTTGCGACTTCTTTGGTTTTCCTAGCGAAACTCCAGAGACTTTTGTGCTCAGGCTGGCAATATTTTGCTTAAAATAGCTAAACATCCTTATTCCAGTCTATGATTTATACCCAAAGGGTCTCAAGACAATGAAAAACTAAGCTAGCCAAGAAGCGGCACCGTCTGTTGTCTCATTCAGAGCAGAGTTTCCGCATAGACAGTGCAGCCGTACACAAGCATGCATCAGGTCCCTCAGGTACTCAGAGTCGATAAACACTCTACATTATATTGGGTAGTCTATCAGCTCTGTGCCCACTTTACTGTTGTACTCAAATATTCCACACGAGATGAAACAAAAAAAGAATAAATAAGAGATGTGAATAATCAAAACCAGAAAACAGAAATAAAATGTTTGTTTCAGTCACACAGTGGAATAGCTGCTGCATTTACATTTTACAAAGGGTAAACACTTTAAAATAAAAGCCTATACAAAATTAGACATTTTAGTCATGGGTCTCCTCAATACTAAATAGATTTAGATTATAAATACTTAAAACAAATGTATTATTTGCAGATTTGCTAAAGGAGCCATACTGTATCAAGTGTGTACAATCCCCCGCCATATCACACGGAATGTGAGTAATCAAGGCATGCACCCTGTTGTACACAAATAAATCTTTTTTTTTTTTTTTTCCATATAATGAGGTATCCGGTATTCGATTAAGTGACGTATTTCCGGCTAGCCAAAACAAAATGTCACTAATTTGCCCCCATAGTATTCAAATACGGGCGTTTTATTCCTTTTCAGTACCTTTTTGAGGGGTGAATCTGCATAACCCACAAATCTGTCAACGCCTGCAATTTTCGACCAAAAGTGGTCAAAAGCACAAGGACCAACAACTAATTATACGATTCACAAGGTTTTTGCCCATACAGGATTTTTTGACCGGACACAAAATTGGCACGGGGCATTGAATAGGGTGAATCCAATGTGCCCTAAAAACAGCTAAAAAATTCAGCATTAATCGAAAACTCCTCTTAATAGAAGAATAAACAGTGTTCCTTCTAGGAACTGGCCAGGGCGATGCTGTATGGGCCAGGGTAGCATGAAAGGGGCGGACCGGGCCCACCAACGTCACCATTGTGGGTGGACCCGAGCCTCTGATGTCAAACGGGGTGTGCCGGCAGCCAACATCACCAAACTGGGCTTCCCCGTGTGCACCGGCAGACAGGCAGCAGGCTGTTCTAGAAGGGTGCTGCTAGAGCAGGGCTGGGCAATTGCGGCCCTCCAGATGTTGATGAACTACACATCCCAGGATGCTTTGCATTAGTTTTGCTATGCGGCCATGCTGAAACTGATGCAAGGCATGCTGGGATGTGTAGTTCATCAACATCTGGAGGGTCGCAATTGCCCAGCCCTACGCTAGAGGCAGTGAGCAGCGCCATGATAAAACAGCTTAGCGTGAACACTACATAAAGTTTTCAGTGTTATTTTTTGAGGGACATTAGGCCTTGGGGCACAGAACCTTGAGGCAAATAGTGGCATTCCTGAGCATAAAATAGTGAAATTGTAAAAGGTTTTAAGATTTATATAGCACTTTTCGTCAAATAGGACTCAAGGTACTATACAGATAGTCTGAACTTATGGGGTGACTCAGGTTTGTTTGCAAATGCAAAAATCGACAAAACCAGGTGCACTGCAGGTGGGGCAGATGTAACATGTGCAGAGTGAGTTACATTTGGGGGAGTTATTTTGTTTCTGTACAGGGTAAATACTGGCTGCTTTATTTTCACACTGCAATTTAGATTTCAGTTTGAACACACCCGCCCCCACATGTAACTATCTGCACGTTACATCTGCCCCAGCTGCAGTGCACATGGTTTTGCCCATTAGAGTTTGCTTTTGTGAGCACAACTGAACTAGGTCCTTAATAATGTTAGGATGGTGCGCTTAGCACCTGTCTCTGTGGCAGCCTCCAGGCTGCTTGGTCCTCTGCGTTCCCCGTCCCCGCATATGGGAGTCCCCTTACCCCCGCGTGCTGCCCTGTTCGTTATAGACAGCGTGCCCTTCAGTCTTGAGTGACAGGGCACCTTTACTGAGGGGGAGTCCTGTGCTGTGTGCAGGAGAGGTGACAGCGCTAGTGTGTACACCCAGCGTGAGGAGACAGCACGGCTCCTACACTGTGTGTCCAGCACTGATAGAGGGAGAGCCCACTCTGAGTCTGACCGAACAGCACCATTGGTAACAGCACATCCTGAGCCTCGTTGTACTGAGGGAGAGTGGGAGCTGTCAGTCACCACCGAGAGTTCCCATATGCCTGCAGTGCTAGACCCGCTGATATCATCTCACAGACCAGCTGCAAGTCTCCCTGCTGGGTGGACTTCCCTACAAAGAGACCTCCATTACCCTCCAGCATTCCATCAAGCTGCAGGATAACAATAAGTACCTGCACCATACACTGGTCTATACCTGTCTGTTATATATATCTGCTATACTGCATATCTGCAACCGTGGTTTTTGGAATCATTCGAATTTTTTTTTTTTTTTTTTTTACCCCCCCTAACCCTCTTTTCATACTTACCAAGTCCCAGGGCGTCCACAGCAGGCCTCCGGCATCTTCTCCAGGGTCTCCAGCGGTCCCAGGAATGCATTGCGTGAGTGTGCGCGCGCGCCGGTGACGTCATCCCATGGACAGCTTGCCCTAATATGTGCACCAGCTGTGCAGATATGGCCCCAGGCTGGATCAGGCACTTCAGTGGGGGAACCCCCCTTCCCCCTCCCTGACATATGAGGGATTTCAGTAAATATGAAAATGGATGCACACAAGCCAGGGAAAGCTGAAAATTTATACAAAACAAAAATCTAACACATTGGGGTATATTCAATGCCCTTTGTGCGAGTGCGCCCATCAAAATGACGAACCTTGACGTTCGGGAGTATCCCCGAAACAAAGAATAGGGTGAGCGGCCGGCGAGTGCATTAGATGGAGAGGATGGCTAGTTTTCGGAGATCCTCACCACAGACAGCACTAAACCGTACCTTCTCCATAGGCCCAGCACCAAATGGATGGCTACACCCATCAAACTACTTGCCGCTCTCCCCTGACCACAGGAAACCGATTTTTTAAACAAGTTAAACTACACTATATTAATTTACACCTTTATTATTATTATTTCCGGTACTTGTTTCCTAGCACCGTGCCCATCGCATACCATGCCATAAGGTATGCGATGTGATGCGATATTCGGGTAAATGACCCGGAATGTACAATTAAATATTGCATAGCATCGCATGCCACCCTGATGGGTGATTACAATGTTAAATGCACCCCCACTATCAATGCCAACCAGAAGCGTGGCGAGCGCAGCAAGCCCGCCAGGGGCGGCAGTATGTGTCCTCCAACCTTTTCATAACCCAACTATCGACGTCAGTGTGGAGTTGACTTTAGATAGTGTGGCGAGCGCAGCGAGCCCTGCGAGGGGACGCGGAATTCATGTTAAGTAATCCACGTCCGTTTGTCACGCTATCTAAAATCAACTCCACGCCGATGTCGACAGTGGGGGTATGAAAAGGTCAGAGGACGCGTACCGCTGCGCTCGCCACGCTTCGGTTTGACATTGATAGTGGGGGTGGCATTGACAATGGGGGTGCATTTTACATTGTATGCACCCATCAGGGTGCTTGTACAATTAAAAATCGCATTGCATGCGATGGAAATCGGGGGCACCGTGCTAGGAAACAAGTACCTTATTTCCCAAGGGAACAGAATCTCCATGAACTAGGACACAATTTAAAAAGGTGAAACCTTTAGTTTTGGACCTCTGTCAACTCTCTTATTTTGTTTTCCACACACCTGTAATAGCAAAGGTTATTTGCTGCATTTTCCTAACCAAGGGTTACATTTTGTCCCTTTTTTAACAATTGTTATACCTCTATGCTGATTTTGTATATGTATTAAATCAGCACAAAAAATATATATACTAATATCACATATACCCAAATGCCTTTGACAGACCAAAAAAAAGGAAAGTGTTGGCATTTTACTTATGGTTCATTTTGAAGCTTTTTTGTTCTTTACACTGCATGTAACCTTTCAATCTGTTTACATGCAGTGTAAAAAAAAAAAAAAAAGCTTCAATAATGAACCATAAGTAAAATGCCAACACATATAAAGTGACAAACAAGTGTTTAGTGTCACAGGAGTTTATATGCATTTAACACAAATTAACAAGACATTTAAAAATGCCAGTGGGCGTAAAAACAATTTGAACTACTGATCCGAAGCACTGCATCATTACACTTATAGAGATGCATTACAGTACATCTATTTCTGCCTCCTGCACAGAGCAACATCTTTCAGTTCAGTTTAGATGCGAGAGATATATATATCATTGTTTGTTTTAGGTTTCAGGATATTAATAATTTCCAGTACAGAAAACTTTAATAAAATGTTCGTAGAATGGAGATATTGGAAAGGTCACTCAATGCATAAAACAGAGAACATGAGACATATGTGGGCTAGGGGTGATAAAAGCAGTGAGACAACGCGATTCCTGGTGGGGCAGCTAGAGATGCAGATGGTTCATACAATGGTGCACATTAAAAACATAAAAATAGAATATAACTGAAGGCAATATGTGCTGTATAATATTAGTTAGGTCAACACTAATACTGGGGGTATAAAAATGACATTGTCAGATGATAAAAATGAAATCCAGATGAAAGCCTTTTCTGCCTACCTTCCTCATCCTGGCATAATCAATCAGTCGTGCATAGGCACTGGTCCCGGCAATGATGAGTTTGGGTCGGAAGAGGCGGGCCGTCACCTCCAGCTGGTCATAGTCTATTAACCCAGTTCCTGGCTTTAAAATGAAACGGGGTACAAAAGAGAGGTACGGTTCACCTTCTTGTTCATTACACAGGCACATATAAATGTATAACAACAATACAATATAAGCATATGAAAACACAGTTTCAGAGTTATGATCCAACAGAAACTCTTATTGGCAGTCCGTCCCCGTCCCCCCCCAAAAAAAAAGTTCCCCCAGCTCTTCAGCTGGGATGCTAGCACTGCCTAACCAGTCATTATAAAGCTCCGGACTAGCCATGACAGCAAACACAAATGTGATCCGCATTGGGCAAGACAGGTGAGGCAACGGTGTAACCTTGCTGCATTATTAGGTTACAAGCCGGTGGTGTTTTAGTGTCTCTAGCAGCTCCTCTAAGCTAATTAACACAAGGACAGGTGCATTATGTCAGCGACAAGCAAGAAATATTGTTTTTGTTTTATGGAGACACAAATCAGGCAGCAAGACAAAACTAAACATCATGGCTGGGATGCTGCAAGTCACACTGAATATCAGACACTAGTTGTGAATGACACCATGTAACTTAAATTGGTTTAATGGGTTTACTCCTGACACATTGTCCTGCAGGAATAGAAGCCAACATTGTATAAATGCCTATATATTTCATGTGAAGAAAAAAAACGCACAGTATATCCCATGCAATAATAGAACACATGGCAAGGGTAGAATAGTTAGGATATTTAATGAAATCGTGTTTACATAAAAACTTAACATATTAAAACAATAAATAAGCTACCCAGACAAATAAAACAGAAACCGTTTTTAAAAAACCTATTTAAAAAAAGTCTGTGTGAGTGCCACCTTCCTGGAAAAATTGTGCTGAAGATCTATGTTGGATCTATCACCGAAGGCACCCCAGCAAGTAATACTGCTGGGGTGTCGTAGCGTCTGGGGCACCTGCTGAAACAATGAGCCTGCAAACTATCATGTTTATTGGAGTGCCAGACCTCAAAACTTGAAAACATATATATCATCCATGATACAATTGGTACTTGTTTCCTAGCACGGCACCCACGATTTTGATCGAAGTGCATCTTATGCGATGTGATTTGATTTTTAATTGTACAAGCACCCTAATTGGTGCTTACAATGTTAAATGCACCACCATTGTCAACGCCACCCCCACTATCAACGCCAACCCGAAGCGTGGCGAGCGCAGCGAGGAGCGGCGGCACGCATCCTCCAACCATTTCATACCCCCACTATCCACGCCGCCGTGGAGTTAAGTTTAGATAGTGTGGCAAGCGCAGCGAGCCACCGAGCCCGAAGCGTGGCGAGCCCCGTGAGGGGACACTGATTACTTCACATGTATTCCGCGTGCGCTCGGCACGCTTCGGGCTCGGTGGCTCGCCACACTATCTAAAATCAACTCAACGGCGACGTGGATAGTGGGGGTATGAAAAGGTCGGAGGACCCGTACCGCTGCGCTCTCCATGCTTCGGTTGGCGTTGATAAAGGGGGTGGCGTTGACAATGGGGGTGCATTTAACATTGTAAGCACCTATCAGGGTGCTTGTACAATGAAAAAATCGCATCGCATTTTCTGGCATGCAATGCTATGCGATATTTCATTGTACAAACACTCCTGCTAATTTAACGGGAAGATCACATTGCATGCATCACACACCACTAAATACGGTATGCGATGGGCGCTGTGCTAGGAAACAAGTACCATACAATCAATAAATCGCTCGCACTGAGGAGACAAACTCTGTGGGGCGTAATAGATAGACACCATGGTATTACCAGCAACACCGGATCAGTTAGCCCTACCACGGGTCCCGGAGACGGGCACCCGCTGGTTTGTGCTACCCCGTTCGGGAGACCTGTATCGGAGAAGCCGCCTCGTGCAGAAGGAAGGCAGTGAGACTTCCTCTTCCCGCCAATCACCTTGTCAACGGCTAGCAATGAAAAATAGTAGCAGTATCCCAATGCTAGCAGGCGTCGCGCACGTGCATTCCGGCCTTTACGCATGTGTATAGTTCAATGTATTGGCATACAGCTGAAAGCAGTGGTACTGTAGGTCCTTTGCTCATGTGTATCTTGTCGCATTCAACATTATCAACTGCAGACTTGATAGCGACAATGGGTACACACCAGAACGTTTACGATCGTGAGACGATCGCACAATCTTTTGGAGCACATGATCAGCACACGATGCGACCACGATCTGTACCCAGTTGAAGGGATCTTTTACAAATCCAGACTGCAGCAGGTAATGTCTCCAAAATGACCAGGGGGGACATGCATCGGAATTGGACCTAAAACATGCCCAATTTACATAGAAATCAATCGAAATTGAAGGGTTTGAGGCAAAATCGTTCTGGTGTGTACCCAGCATTACAGAGAATCTTATGTCAGAACATTCCAAAAGTTGCTAAATGCGCAGAGCCTCCCTAAAACAGCCTAGAGGGAACACTGTGTGTCACAGAGACCCAGGATTTTAAAAATATGTGGTTATAGATCAGTGGTTCCCAACCTTGGCCCCGAATAGTTCACGTTTTTCCAGGTTCCACACAGAATCACAAGTGAAATAATTTACTCTGCCTATGGATCTTTTAAAATGTGTCAGTGACTAACGAGTGCAGCTGTGCACCTGCCATGTGACCTGGAAAGAGTGACCCGTCAGGGGTACTTGAGGACTAAGGTTCGGAACCACCGTCCTAAATCATGGTTTCTGAATAATTCATGATATTGCAAAATCACTTGAGGCCATAAGACTTGCTTCCATGCTCCTGAAGTGCCAAACATACAATTTTGATCACACCCCACATGCATCCGCGCTGGTCTGCCTTGCCTGGGATTGCATGCAATATATCATATCTATGGGAATATGGACATTCCCTCTGCGATAACCAATTATCATGCTTCAATACCCCCCAATCATAGCACATAGCACCATCCACTTTGCCTATAGGTGTACTTACATTGAGCTTGTAAGGCATAGATTCAAAATATATGGAGGTAGCAGATATTCGTTTGACATCAGACATGTACCCATGGGTCAGGCTTTGAAAATATAAGACATTGTGAGAGTAAACAAAATGTTGCACTGGATTCTGCAATTTCATTGTATAAGATTATTACAGGACTCATTTGAGAACCCCACATACAAATAACACTTACTGACATCATATTCTGCAATAAAGGAACAACTAATAACATAGTTGAAAGAGTAATTGTCATTTTACTGGCTGTGCTTGAGGTATGACAGCAGCTAATCTGTTGGCATCTTATCTTGCTCCAATGCTTAATACATCTCCGCAAAGTAACATAAGAGAAAACGGTTGGGTGGAAAACAAAATTCCATTCAGGATTCAAGCTTAGTGCATGGAATGAAAGGAAACCCATACATATAAGATTCAACCTGTAGTGATCTGGAGAAATGGCAGTAAACAGAGTCTGCTTCTACAAAGTTCATTACCAACAATTAATAAATATTTTTCAGATGGTGCAGCGTGAAAACAGCAGACCATGCAGACGATTACAGAACAGCCAGAAATCCGGATTGGTCATTTTTATCTATTCAGTGAACAGATTATTTAGTGAGTTAGTGGATACTTACTGTCCCCCATCTGGAAGATCCAGCCCCATAAGTCTGTCATGGGGTTGCAGAAGAGCCGTGTATGCTGCAAAGTTGGCTGGGGAACCAGAATAAGGCTGCACGTTTACACCCCATTTTTGTGGATCCAATCTGAATGCATCCAAAGCTCTTTGCTGGCACAGCAACTCGATTTTATCCACCACTTCAGCCCCCCCATAATACCTGAGGAACAAACAGAACCAGAATTAGAAATACCATCTTGTTTATTGGTGGTGCTTCCTGTTATGTAGGTGGTGTACGTTAGAATGACAGCACTTTGGCACATTGGTTAGCAGTGCTCTCTCAAAGCACTCAGATCACATACTCAGTTCCTGACACGGGGCCTTCAGTATGCGTGTGTAGCTTGTATGAAGTTTTGTGTCATGGGATTTAGACTTGAGGAAATAGCACAGAAAACATGGGATGGCATAAGAGTCATTAATGATAAATAGTGCAGTGGTAAAAGCCAACAGAAAGCAGCCAGGCCCTTTCTGAAACTCTGAACTTACTAGAAAATACCCAGTGTTAAAAAACAAACCAAGGAGCTGCATACCATACATATGTAAACTATATGAGAATTACAATTATATTAAGCTGGGCCACACAAGGTGTCCCTGCTCTGTGGAAGGCAGTGTCCTGGAGCTACCACAATGATAGCACAACCCTCCACACCCACGAGCTCCTTTATTGAAAGCAAACGGTAGTGGGAGTGTGCATACGTGCGGTGAGAAAGAAGTTCTCAATTAAATACTTCCTCATAACCTGAATGTTAAGTTTACCGAGCTTCAGCTGGATACACATTAGCCGACATTTCCATTTAAATGCCTGGAACTCCTGGACAAACCAACAAACAACCTAGATTCAAGTTGATCCACATCAAAAGATATCACAAATTATATTTTTCAATGGACGCATTCAGGCGCACATTCTCATACTACTCGTCCCTGGCATGCCAATCTGTGCGGTGCGCCGGGGATTATGGAGTGTGTTCATCTCCAACGTTTGCATCATTTCCAGTTGTGAACGTGCGAGTGTCCAATACGCTCGCACGCCACCGCCATGTCGTAGCGTCTGGGGCACCTGCTGAAACAATGAGCCTGGCTCCATCTGTATCCAGGATTTTACTGCATGTACAGAGGAAAGAGGGGTCAATAATGTCCCACATAAGCATGCATTGTTAACTATATAGTGCGTACACACTGGTCCATATGCACGAAAGGTATATGTTAGTAACTACGGAACCTCACCTTTTCCCAGGGTAGCCCTCGGAATATTTATTGTTAAGACAGGAGCCAAGTGCTTCCAGAGCTGCTCGACTGCAGAAATTCTATGGGAAAAAACAAAACACTAAGAACTTTGCAGCAAACACAACAAAGCAATTAAGCTGAAAAACAACTTTTGGGAAAACATTAAAAGATGCAAATCTGTAGACGCGTGGCATACTAAGGGGCAGATTTATTAAGCTTGGAGAAGAGATAAACTGGAGATACAGCGGAGAAAAGGTAAAAGGAGATAAAGCACCAGCCAATCAGCTCCCAACTGTCTTTCAAACACAGCTGATTGGCTGGTGATTTATCTCCTTTTACCTTTTCTCCGCTGTATCTCCAGTTTATCTCTTCTCCAAGTTTAATAACTCTGCCCCTAAAGCACATGTTACATGGTGCAGCGAGGAAGATAGTACAGAATCCACATAGATCTGTGGTTACTTGATGACACCATTTGTTGTACCCTCTCAGAATGGTATAGTTGCTGGTACAACCCATTCCCAACAGGGTGAAAATTGGCTGTCCCAGTTGACTGCTCACTGGCACCATCCTTTTTCCAAAGCTGAAATACCAGGGGGGAAAAAAATCTAGGGTTTAAAAGGATGTGGTCTATCTTTAAAGTGTGATATTCTATGAAACCAGTGTATCGAACAACTGCACCATGGAGAGAATTACAGAAAGGCTGCCATGATTGAACCAGTATGACAATAGAGCAGAAACCTACAAAGACATTACTTTAGGGTCAACATTATTTTCAAGGTTTAATTAAAATGAGATAAATGGGCTTTCAATCACCGACCTCAGAGGCAATCATCTCCAGACCACGACACTGCCTGTCCTTCTCCTGCTGCACAAGACTCCACATTTCAGGGTCGTTTTCTGACAGACTTTCTTGTCCATTCCAATGGTTCCCAACCTGTGATGCTGGTTGAGTGTGCTGCGCCCGAACATGGCAGCATCTCCGTAGAGGCTAGGACATAGAGTTGTTATTATTATTATTATTATTATAATTTTATTTATAAGGCGCCACAAGTGTTTCGCAGCGCCGTACAAAGGAACAATACAGGGAGACAAAGCTTGGCATAACATTGAATAAATAACAAAAATACAGTACAAATAAAGAGCGCCACAGATCAATACACATTACAGCTTAAATGTAAGTAGTGAGGACTCAATCAACATACAACTAGAGGCTTGATGCCAATGATGGAGATGAGTATGCGGACAAAGATGGTCACTGAGTGTTGGAGTATAGGAGAGCTGTGAGTGAAATGTGAAGAGAAGAGGGCTTTGACAACAGGAGGGAAGAGGGCCCTGCTCGGAGGAGCTTACAATCTAGTAGGAAGGGGAGACCGACAGATTACAAGAGGTGCAAGCGAGTGGGTGGTGGTTAGATAGCAGGATGTAAACAGGCAAGGGGTCGGAGAACCAGCTGGTTTATGCAGTGGAAGGGTATGCTTTGATGAAAAGTGAAGTCAGTGCCCATTTGAAGCTTTGCAAGGTCGGGGAGAGTCTAATGGAGCGAGGGAGTGCGTTCCACTGAAGGGGTGCAGCACGGGCAAAGTCCTGTACTCTAGCATGGGAAGCAGTGATCAGGGTGGAGGAGAGACGACAGTCGTCAGCCGACCGTAGAGGGCATTTACAGTCATTTGTAACCTAGTACTGCCCAATTGTTATGTACAGTATTTGCTCTTGCACCCTAGAATCTAGTTGCCTAGGCATAAGGTATCAACATGTGACATAAGGCCAGATGTATCAAGCGTCAAAAAGTGATCATCTGGAGAGTGACAAACAACCAGCTCCTACCTGCCATTTCTCAAAACCAGCCTATTTCATGACAGGTAGGAGTTGATTGGCTGGTTGTTTATCACTCTCCGTTTATCACTTTTTGAAGCTGGATACATCTGGCCCATAATGTTTTAATGACGGAACTTAAGGAAGATGCTCCAGTGCCTTTAATTCCTATCAGTAGTAAATAAGGAGTGCAATTGATTGCCCCTAAGATAAGACACTTGCCACGAGAGAATAATCTTGCAGGGGACAAAGCATAAGCATAAATCATATACACAATAATGATAATGAGGTATAACAGGAAGCGCTCATTGCTTTACTATTTATTAAAAGCTCTTATTGTGCTACAATTCCCAGAGAACAATTATTCCTTCACATATGTCCCTGCCAAGGCAAGTTAATATAGATCAAAATGAAGGCAAATTAACCTAAGGGGGCATACACATGAGGTGATTTAAGCCCCATTTCTAAGCAATCTGACAAGACCACTTAAAAATGAAGCACAAATCGTTCAGGGCCCTGCACGTCCCTATCGACAGGCTATATATTTCAAGTATGATTAAAATATCTAGTCATCGCCTGTTTTCTCCTTATTGAGAACATAGGCAGTGAGAGATTGCTCAGCACCAGGGGTTAAAGTGAGGGGGAACAGGGTGGAACGGAATTCCACCACCTCTAATGGTGAGGTGGAACATTTTAACCTCCACATTGGCCCTGCACAGTAATTCTCACAGAAAAGCATTCGTTTGCAGGGGGATGACAAAACCCATACCACTGGCCCTGTCTCTGCCTAATGAGGGGATGGGGTATAATTAGGTGGCATAAAGAAATGAGTTCCCCCACCTCTGCATGACCACTTTATGCCCTGCTCAGCACACATCACTGGCGCAGTGCTGTGTGCGTAGCGATTCAGTGTCGCTCAGCACAAAGCTCAACTCGCCCCGTGTGTATGGGGCATAACATTATGCTTTGGACTGTAGGAGAAAAGTCCCACAAACAAGGGGTTAAAATGCAAACCAGAAACAGCCTTGGTCGGCAATTGATGTCATGACAGTAATGCTGACCACTGTTCCACCAAGATACACCTATTTGACATGCAAAATGTACAGGTTGTACAACTCTTAAGAAGATATGGTCACACCAGAGGATTACAGCATTTTGCAATTAGCCACATAAATCTGTGATGTTAGAGCTTCTGATCAATCCCTGGATGTAGAGCCGCAGTGTTCTCTGATAGTGGCTTCATATGTAAATGACTACTAATCCTGCATTTCAACAACTTGTACGCAGATGAAAAGTTACATTCATCAATGTACATCACAAAACCCTGCTCTCTATTAATGCACAGCTATCCAATTTAAATTAAGAAAAAAATATTACGGCATTAGAATTTTTTTGACTGGAAAAGTTTGCTAATTTATCAAAGAGAACATTGTGATACAGGTCACGTGAACCTACAGAGAAATGGTTAGCGGATCTCCGCGGGAGAATACACATGCCAGCACGTTAAGTCCTACAGTAATACAGCTTCCTTCATCAGCCCAGGAAGCTTCTGCAATGATGAAATCCTCATCCCTAGGTTGCATCAGCTGCAAAACCAGCTTCCAAACGTACAGTAACTAGAGAACGCTGAGACACAGCTCACATTTTTGTCTTATACAATGTTCTCTGTACGCATCACATGCAATACTTGTATAACAGCTTTCCGTAACACATTACGTTATTAGAGTACTTCTGACAAAACTGGCTCAAACTGTAAAAGAACTTTGCACCAGAACATCTGATTTGTAAAAGGGTAATGTTACACAATATGCTTTAGTGCACAATTACACTTTAGACCAAGTTCAGTAAATTATTTAAAATAGTTAAAGCAGTAAAAGTGATACATTCCCTTTTCCAACTATGGGGTGTATTCAATGATTTTTGCGAACTGTGACGGCGAGCAGTGCTGCCTGCTCGCTGTCACAGCTCGCATGGTCAGTATTTAATTAACCCCCAGCACATGCCCCTCCCCCTTTTATAGCTAAAACCGCGAGACTCGCGGCTAAATGCAGCGGGCTCCCTGCATTAGCTGTGAGCCTCGCTGTTTGGGGGAATCCTCACCGTCCTGTGACAGCGAGGATTCCCCCAAAACGTAGAACCGGGTGAGCGTCGGCAATGGGGTTAAACGGCTAGGATAGTTTGTTTTCGGCGATCCCCAACGTTTAACCCCGCATTGAATATGGCCCTTAAGGGGGTTTTCAATCCTAATGTTCACGCTAGGCCGTTTTTGGAGGGCACAGCGCCCTGTTCGATGTTTGACGTGCAAAATGCACCCTGCCCCTCTAGCACAACCCTGCTAATTCTTAGAAGGAACACTACACTCCCTGTCAGTATTTCTAAAAGTTGGATATATTGTCAGTTTTTGCATATAATTGCTCAAATTCACATTTGACCTACTCAATGTTTTTCTTTTTTCTGACTTTTGTACCGGCGAATCCACATTTCTGCCACTTTTTAGGCAGAAACAAACGCAAAATGCAGATTCGTCTTTTCAAAGAGCCAAATCTGTAACAGCGAGTGTCCTGGCCGGAAACTGCTGGGATTGAATAGGTCCTGGACTGTTATTCTGGGAATTGTTTAGATCATCCAGGATTGAATACTTCCCTAAGACAAACACTATGAAGGGAGTTCAATGGACTTAATGTGCATACACACTAGACTAGGATAGTTAACGATATGTAAAACAACGATCAAGTTATGCTGCCCATACAATTGTGCGATCGGATTCGATGCGACATCGCAGTGCGATATCCATCGAACCCGATCGCATCTTGTGGTGCTAAAGTGCCCCCTTTGCAGCACCCAATGTCACATGCCATCTTGAGATGGCACATCGGGTGCTGGAGGAGGGCGGCGTTATGTTGCGCTAGCAGGAGGTGGGGGTCAGTCAACGGTGGCAGCAGAATTGTTTAAACACTGGCCAGCCCTCTGATTGGCTGAGCTATCTCAGCTAATCAGAGGGCTGCCCAGTGTTTTAAACACTTCTGCCGCCACCGCTGACAGACCCCCGCCGCCCGCTAGAGCTACATAACGCCGCCCTCTGCCCGCCGTCTCCCACGCCGCCAGTGGTCCCTCCAGCCCCCTCTCCCCATGCCAATGAAAAAGCATTCCCTCCACCTGCGGATTGTATTCAAGCATCGCATGTGGTTAAAAACCACATGAGATTGCTCCTGCAATTCGATAAAAATTATGTGCAACACAATATCTTGAGACCCGACATTCGACCGGCATCACGTTGAATGTCCCCTTAAAAATGCACACAATCATTCGATTTATCGGCCAGATGTGGTCGAAATCGAATGATTGCATGCAATATCTCACAAGTGTATGGGCAGCATTAGTTACATAATTGTGCAATATTGTTTAGGGTGTCATAATATCATTAATGATCCCCTGTGACTCACAGTGAAATCACTCCCCCCCACCGTACAGATTTGCCCATGTGTTTGCACAAGGACCGCAATTAGAGAATAATTCCTTCAAACCGTGTTCATTAATTTATTATACACAGAGAAGAAACGGCTGCATTAGTTCATTAATTTTTTAACAAATCATATTCTTGTTTTCCAAGAGGATTTTCTTCTGGTAATCCAAGGGGAACAAATACTGTAATCAAAAGGAATTATCCTAGTAATCCACAAAAAAAGATATTTGCAATAATTATGTAACCCAAAGAAGCATCCTCCTACAATACAATAAATTTGAGAACTTCCATAAAATTAAAACCAGGGCAGGATGGAACATCTTCAAAAATGATGTCAAAGCTCTGAAAAAGCCAATTTGGAGGTTCGAATGCATTCTCCAAATGCATCAAACTCTGGAGATGCAGGGACGGCTGGTTTAATCCCCCCAAAAAAATTTCAATCTTTTATTTTTTACTATGCTGTGACAACGGTGATGGCGTTATAATAACAATTTTTTCAATTGTTTAATGCCAGTGGCAAGCCCAGTGCTAATGCTTACCTCTTCAGGTAGGTGTTTGTGTCTGAAAAAAAGTGCTTTTACATTTTGTATTACTATTTAAATTTTATTAGAATAAGTAGGACTAATGCTTAACATTAACTTGATGTTCTTATTTTCAATTTCCTCTGAGTGTATTTGTATAGATTTAATCTATCTACATATATTCAGATGTAATAGGAATAATCAGCTCTCAAAATTGGTTTTATTGAAAGATGTAAAATAAATCAAAGCCTAATAACATTATTAATGTTAGAAAGCATTAACACACGGTTGATCGAGGTTTCTAATACAGGATTCTTTTTTTTTTGCATTATTAAAACATTAGTGCAAAAAAAAAAAAAAAAAAAGCTGGTTTTAAGCAAAACAAATAAACATTTTAACACCCTGCCTAAAAGTAGAACTTTCTGGAAATTGTTCCCGATCTATAGATGTTACTGCATAATGAAAGCCTATGGGATTCTTGCCACAGGCTTCCCCAATGCCCACCTGGCTCACACATGCACATAAAGACTCCTGGATCACTACAGTGCAAAGGACAGCTAATCGGAAATTGTACATGCAATCCTCCACAGTCTTCATGGCCACAGATCTAATGTAAAGCATCATTCAGACAAGTTGGTTAAAACCATTTTATTTCACTAGTTTGCATGAACTCACTGTTTTCAGAGCATTTGGCCAGTTGACTTTAGCTCCTAAACATTACCAGACTTTCTGTTCCAGGTAGAAGGCTTGTTAAAATTATATTTTTATGTGTGACCACCTTAACAAAGCAAGTTTTGCATATTTTCTTGCTTGAGCACAGGTGTGCTGTATATTGGCGGATGCATTTTAATGTGATAAAAACTTGGGTACTTATGTATTATCTGGACTCCCATGATAAATGCACCCCATTTTTTCATACCCCTACTATCCAACTACGCATGGAGTTGATTTTATATAGTGTGACGAGCGCAGCGAGCCACCGTGCCCGAAGCGTGGTGAGCGCAGCGAGCCCCGCGATCTCATAAGAAAAACGGGAGTCCAGATATTACATAAGTACCAAAACTTGCTTGGAAAGCAGTGAAATGGAGCCAACGTCCAAGAACAAACAAAATGCACGTATACAGACACATAGGGGGTTCAATTAGCAGAATTTTAGCTTCTGAAATAAGTGCCGATTGCCTATTATATATCTCTCAGTGAGCTTGTGGCTAACCCAAAATAGTTAAGCGACAATTGCATAGCTGTGGGCCCCTAATACAGGAGCTATGGATTAGGGACCCACAGCTATGCAATTGCTGCCAGCTGTAACATCACCACTAGCCCTGGTAGCGCTAGTTACAGTACAAGGATTTCTGTTCACACCTCTGCAGGTTCCAAGCAGAAACTCAAGCTACGGGCAACCTCGGGGCAGTAAATGGTTATGGTATAGAGGATAGACAATTTGTACAGTTAACAGTCACTAGGTCGACACAAGCAAGGTCAACAGTCAAAAAAGTTGACACGAGTTTGTCATAATTTTTGGGGGGTCTATTCCATTGCACTTTAGAATAGTAGACCGTGATAAAACAAACTGGGTAACAACAGACAGACTTGGAGGTATGAGAGCCCTGTACGTTGTCATGGACACCGCATATGTACTGCCACGCTCGTCATGTTCTGCGCATGGTGCCTCGCTGTGTTAGGCCCACTATTATATTCCCACTTGGAAAGTAAACTATGAAAAAGACACCTTTTTTTAACATTTAAATAAAAAAATCATAACTGTCGACCATAAGCTCCTGTTGACCTAAGGTCTGTCAACCATTAGTGGTCGACCTATTCATTGTCTATACACTGACTGCATATCAAATGAAGAGCTCCAGGCAAATGCTGTGCGTCCAATTGAACCGCAACATAGGCACACACTGGAATGCATTGTTATACCAATTATAGATCATTCATTTTAAATCTGGTTGTGCAGGAAACAAAACATACTAGTAAAGCCCCGTACACACAGGACGACCTGCCTGTTGTGCCGACAGCCATCGCTGTAGGGCATACACATGTTGCGATCCGTGCTCCTTTGTTGTGATGGATCACATGCGACCCTGCTCCCCGCTTGGCCCACCGCCAAGAGGGAGGTCTGATTTCCGACTCAGTTCGATGTGCATGGGACCGCACATCGGACCTGAGGGACTCAAACTGACTTGATTTGATGGAATTGGCCCAGTGTATGGGGGCATTTAGAAAAGGGTCTGAAATCGCTCCGTGTGCATGCCCCTTTACTCACACCTCATAGAAATATATCCAAAGCATATTTCCACTTTATACAGACCCATTAAAGTAAAAGGTGAGTATCACCAATTAAGGCAAGTCATTTTGAAAAAAAGAAATAAATAAATAAAAATGAAGGCCTAGCACTTTAAAAGTAAAACTATTACAGATGTAGCCAGCCTCATTGTGCCCGCCAGCACGACATATCCATAGCGCCGGCGGGGAAGTGGCTGGCGGACGGGGATGCATGCGCGTCTCATGCGTTAGCCCCCCATTCTGGTGGAGGGGGCTGCGCACGCTGGTGGATGGCAATAATATTGCCAGGAGCCACTCTGAGAGCGGCTCCATCTGTATGCTACAATGTAGAGAATGAGGAACTGTGCAAGCAGCTGAAGTTGCTCTAAGCCCATCGCCATTTCTCTGTGTAAGTGAGGACCTTATCTCTAGTAATCAATATAAGCTTCAGAACACCTTGCTTTTAATGTACTACTTGCAAGAGAATATTTTAGTTAGAAGAGAACACTAATTTAGAATACTTTTTTCATGTTTTATGTTAAAATATAAGCCCAGTTTTTCCAAATTGTTAACAGTAAAGCCCAGTTTATATACGTCTAACTCTATAGCCTTAACAGTCTTCCATGGTTACAGCAACAGCAGTTCCTAGACGTTTTCTCATGAATTTACGGTCTTCTAGTAACAGCCATAGACCGTGCTAGGCAGTTCGAATACCACTTCTGCCCCCTAGAGCGCCAGAGCACTGACTTAAAGTCCCAGCCGATTAACTGCAACAGTTGTTATACTGTCAATCAGCACTAGGAAGCTGCAGGGGAACAGTGTTTAAATTGCCCTTTCCATCTACAATCATTACTAATACTGACAATCAGCAATACAAAAAGAGCAGCCAGGACCTAATGTCTGCTGCTGTAACTATGAAAAAATTCTGTCACTGAAACGAACACACAAACAATAATAATGAGGGGAAAAAAAATAAACTTAAAGTTGTAGCTTCTTAAGAAGGCCTGACGTGTACAATTACACCGCCTTCAGACCGCAAATGCAGGACATCATGCAGGGGGCGGTGGCTGAGCATCATCAGGTGTGGGGGAGGAGGCAGCGCTCAGAGCTGGCGCTGCTCCAAGCTCTGCCTCCTCCAGTGTGAACGGAAACGGGATGCTTGACCCGATTAACCCATTCACACAGCAAAGCCACATGGCAACGAACCCTTCTTTTATGCTTATTACCTGTTGTTACCGGTTTGCTGAACCCAGTAACCCTTTTCACAATTACTGGGTCGAACCGGCACAAACCCGGTCATTAAGTCTGTTGCTCTTATATGGGCTGTAGCAAAAGCCCCATGTGGCCTTCAAATTGTATCAGGTTGCCAATCATTCAGTTAGCTCCATCTATAAAATTAGACCCAGCTGGGTTTTGCACATTAGCCCATCCCTAATGGCTGGAACAGTTATAATGCTGTGCATGGAACCTTTAATTACTTGGAACAAGCCACAATGTGATTCAGAGCCAGGGACCTCGCAGGTCACATGCACCAGTCACGTGCATAGCTTGGCTATATTGGTTGGGACAGTTCCATCCCTGGAGCAGAAAGACATGGCTGACAGTACCATGTCACATGTGGTTACCTACCTATTTACGTGATTCAATCCATAAAGATAATCACCAAGTGGAGTTTGAAGGTGGGTGATGTGAGAGATCTCTCGAAAGGATTTAGGGAAGAGGATCTTGCAGACCTACTTTTATGCTCCACTGGCTCTGAGGGACTGTCCAGCTGGGTTGAACCTGCTTGATGAGCGGAGGATCCCACTGAAGTTTAGAGACATTGCCTGGCTTTCTTTTCAAGGGAGACTTTGTTAGAAGGAACGTTAAGTTTTGAAGTGCTAATAATCGCGATTGTCCATGTGAGGAATGTCCTGGGGAGGAGGAGACGATGGGCCATTTCCCTTCAATGTAAACATTTATCAAGACATCTCAGTTGCTCTAGGGATCCCATGTCTTTCGGGGCTAAGTTGCCCGAGTGGGTCTATGGGGCATTCAAAGGTTATGGGAATTTTGATTTATGCACAATTTATATGATTAGTTTAGCAGTCAGGTATCACACGTGGAATGCACGGTGTCATTTTATATTGAGAAAAAGATCCTCCCTGTTAGGACGGTGGTGGGTCTTATTCTACATGAGGTGAAGGTAATGATGGAAATGGAAAAGGAGACACTGGATGCCATCAGCTGGTCTCCCTTGTGGGGCCAGTTGAAACCTCCTTAGTAGGTGGCAAATAGTAGAACCTGGAACATACTGTGACTCTGTTCTTTTTCTTTTCACACAAAGTAGGGGGAATATGGAATATGAACGGGCTGGGCAATTGCGGCCCTCCAGATGTTGAGGAACTACACATCCCAGGATGCTTTGTATTAGTTTTGCTATGTGGCCATGCCTAAACTGATGCAAGGCATGCTGGGATGTGTAGTTCCTCAACATCTGGAGGGCCGCAATTGCCCAGCCCTGGAATATGAGATAAAAGAATGTTTTACATACATGTTTTTCTAGTACCAAAAATAAATGTAGGTGGAGAAAGTGGTTGGGGGGAGTAAATGTAGAGATGAAAGGCGTCTCATGGATAAGGGTAATGAATGTGTTATGTATTAAAAGTGATGGGTATAGTGGTGAAGGTGGAGGGGATGTTTGATAGGTATGAATGAAGTGAGAATGAAGGCGGAAGGATGGGAGGATAAGGTAAGAATGATGGTAAGTATAAAGTGGAGTGGAAGGAGGGGTGTATGGGGAGGTATGAGAGAGTATGAGTCAGGTTGAATGTTCTGGAAAAGGAAAAAAGTGGAGAAACTCAGGAGAAAAAGTGTAGAATAGGAAGGTTTATTTTTTATAAGATTGTTCGGTGGAGAAGGTAAAGGTGGAAAATGTAAAAAAAAAAAATGGTGGGAAGGTATCGGGATTGATGTTTGTAAATATACGGGAAAATATATTTTATAATGTATATGAAATGGTATATATTTTT
Source organism: Crinia signifera (assembly GCF_055691185.1). Lineage (NCBI taxonomy): Eukaryota > Metazoa > Chordata > Amphibia > Anura > Myobatrachidae > Crinia > Crinia signifera. The sequence goes on along the minus strand of NC_139218.1, from coordinate 326,925,367 downwards.
GAATAAAAGGTTGCAATCTTCAATAAAGAAGCATTGTGTCACATGTTCTGTGCGGCAAGCCACTGCTTCCTATACTGATGGGAAATACAATGCAGCTATGACTCCCTAAAGAAAGGTTTTCCTGGATATATCACTTTGCCAGGGAAAACGCATTTCTGTTATGGCTGCAACAAATTTAGGCATGGTCATATATCCAAACAAAGAAACCTATGAGAAGTGCCCAATCTTGTATGTTACATAGAGTAGCATTGATGTCTATGATTGATTGAATGGTTCTGCAAACCCAACACGTTTCACAATCAGCACAAATTATTCACTTGATCCTTAACAGAGTTCAAGTCCAAAGAATAATGGTAAATCCTGTGTTTACTACTTCAGCTCAATGCCTGCTCTGCTGTCCCCCCTCCCAAACAGATGCCATGTACTTACAATCATGGTCCACTGCTTCCAGATAATAGGAAAAAACACACACTCATTCCAGTTACACTGGGGCTAGCCAGCTGTGGCCGCTATAAAATTTAGGCAGGAGATGTGCAGACACATATACACAGCTGCAAGGTAGAGAACCAACAAAATTGGGCTATAAAGTCAGCAGAGCATGGCATGTCTCTTAAGAGATCATAATAAACCTATTTCCAGCCACTTACTAGAACACACAACTACTATACCAATGCTGTTGTGTATAACAATTGTACATTATGAATATTAAACATTTACCAAGGGAGGATAAGGCTAAGTATAGAACGCATGCAGATATAGGATGTGTAGGGAATATTAACTAAAACTGCCTTAATTCATTGCTTTGACTACTGATAAAAATATGAAACCTATTTACGGAAAATGGAATTGTGTTTACCAGTAACGACACAGACAATGGGGCCGTATTCGATGCGGCCGGCGAGGGAATTAAACAACGGGTATCGCCGAAAACACGCAGCCCTCACTGTTTAACACCTGCGCTGGCCGCTCACAATATTCTACGTTCCAGGAGAATCCTCTGTGTCACAGGATGGCGAGGATTCCCCCAAACAGCCAAGCTCGCGGCTAAAGCAGGGAGCCCGCTGCACTTAGCCACGAGCCTCGCTGTTTTAGCGGCCGCACACGCCGTTTCCCTGTCACTGCAAATCCCAGCGACGTGAAATGGGTGTGTGCCAAAACACTGGCATCTGATGGCACCGAGTGAAACTACATCTCTTTCTCTCTCACACATGCACAAACACAGAGGCAATCACAAGGTAGCAGACTAGCTTTTGATGCATTTTCTTCAAGCGGTCTTAGTAGTTCTATTAAAAAGAGACACTGTACTAGTGTATAGAAACACAGTAATTCTAGTATACTATGAAATGCAATCGTTTAATCATTTCCATAGTTCCTGCTGCAAGTTATTACGTCTGCTCAGCTACACATGGGGAATTTCTGGTAGAGGGGTTTATTCATGTAGCAAGGAAAAGCCCTTTGTCAGTGATAACAGGGATTTTCACGGCTTCGTCCTGCTCATAGAAGGGGTAGAGTGACGAAATCTCAGATTTCTATAGCATACCCCTTTCACACTGCACTTTTAAAACGGTATATTGCCCTTTTTTTTCCATTTTAAAACATTTAAGTGCCAGAGTTGATTTACCGGTTAAAGTTAACTAGTATTTCAACACGTTTAAAAAGCAGAGTCCTACACGTTTCAAAGCCGTTTTTTAGGCAGTGTGAATGGCTCTATTTCAATGGCTTGAAACGTGGTGAATGTGTGAATGGTATTAAATGCTTTTTAAAACGGTTTTCACCTGCAATGTGAAAGGTCTTAAGATTCAGACCCGTTTTAAAGTCCCATTTAAGAATACAGGGTCAATACCCATTTCTGCAATGTGAAAGCAGTATTAGTGACCCTGACCAGGGTAGAAATCAGTTCTCAATACACCATCCAATCACCTGCATCCTCTCTAGTAGCTGCAAGCCCTTTGGTATTCATAATGTACTGTTATTTAAAAAAAATTGGTTACAAAGATCTGACAGATCTTGTTAACCCATTGAATTAACCCAAACTTTCCCAAAAAACTTGAATGTCATGATGTAACAGCTGGAGATCCCCAGCTCTGCTGCTGCCTGCTCCACATGCACCATGGGTGCTCTACCTTCTATTGCTTAGCTTAGTGAATCAGCTGGGGCAGTGTAGGGACCAGGGGAGGCATAGAGAAGAGCTGTAGGGAAGACGAGGGCCTGGGTGAGTTCACAGCAGTCAGAGCTAGAGCTGACATTTAGCTGATGTCCACAGGGGTAGTTGATATTAGTGGGGGCCCCTTATAAGTCTGACGCAGTTCACTCCTTCTGGATCTTTGCAAAGAGTCTTTGATAAAGCTCCAAAGGGACCAAAATGCAGTAGGTCTTATCAATGGACCCCACCAAAATATCAACTACCCCTGCAGTCCTCACTTGGACGAACGTGAGGATAAAAGGTGCCCATACACGTTACAATTATTGTATCCAATATTGGATAAAATATCGCATCTCATCACATCTCGGTTTTGCGATAAGATGAGATGATGTGCAGCAGATACTTTTTGTACTAGATCTCGTCTCATCGCAAAACCGAGATGCTATATTGTATCCAATATTGGATACAATAATTGTAACGTGTATGGGCACCTTAAGAAATATTTTATGGTATACAGCGATCAGAGGAGAAAGATGCTTGCTGTAGCTGCAAGGTATGAACCAACTCAAGCGGCAGAGTCTCTCCACTTTCTACAGCCCTCACCTAAGGAGAGGTAACCCTCAAGGTGCGTACACACGGGTGCAATTATGTATGAAATCGCTGGCAAAATGGTCGCTCAGCGACCATATTGCCAGTGATTTCATGTGCAGCCGGCGATAGATGGGTGGGAGCGCGCTCCCGCGGCCAGCCCTTCATGGTCGCTGGTCGCAGGAGCATGCTCCTGCGACCAGCGGCTTCCCCCAGCGGTCGCCAGGCAAGAGGTCGGCGCCAGAGAAATCAGCGCTGTTCTCCCATGCCCTGCGACGCTGCTCGCTCCCTCCCTCCTCCCGTCACCTGCTGCTGCGATCCGCCTCTGCCCCGTAGCAGTGTCTCCTTTTCATCGCTGATGAAAAGGAGACACTAGCAATATGATTGCTGGGGATATATTGCTAGCAATATATCCCCAGCAATCATATAGACCCATGTGTACACAGCATCACAGAGCCAGCCAGGACATTTACCTAAAACTCTCCCACAGTGGAGAGGATGCTCATCACCATAAAGCCCCGAACACACAGGGCAACTTGAGCCCCATACTACGAGAGGTGCTTAAACACAGATTGCTCAGCCCATATTGCTGTACCTGTGATGTGTGCTAAACGATGCAGTGTTTTGCCTATGCTTATAGGCACTGTCCATCTCTGCGGGCGATGGCACAATGCCATCACTATAAGGTGTACACATGGAGCAATCCGTGCTTCATTTCTAAAGGTGCGTACACACGGGGGCGATTTTGTCCAAAATCGTGGGAAATATGGTCGCTGAGCGACCATATTGCCCGCAATGGGAGTGTGCACCGGCGACATATCGCCGGGTGCGCGCTCCCGTTTTTGCCCCTGTGGTGATCGCTGGTCGCAGGAACATGCTCCTGCGACCAGCTGATTACCACTGCCGGGCTTCCCCCGGCAGTTTCTTTTTCATCAGCGACCATCTCTGGTCGCTGATGAACAGGAGAAACTGAGCAATATATTGCTCAGCCATATATTGCTCAGCAATATATGGCTGAGCAATATATCTCCCCCGTGTGTACACAGCATAAGTGAGATCGCTTAGATATAGGGCCTAAATCACCCCATGTGTATGCCCCTTAAAACTCATTTACAAAGCTCCTGCAGCCCATTGTTATTTGTTTATTCCACATACAGGGACATTGACTATATATTTATATTGGAACACTATCACCTATATCACAGCTGGATACAGAAGGTTTTTGAATTTCTGATCCATTTCTATTTAGAAATTATTTATATGCGTATACTGATATATCATATCCTCTGGTTTAAATACTTGTGATTAATAGCATGTAATACATTTCTAATAAGTTATCAACAGTGTTTGAGATTTTGTATCATCCATGACAGTCTTTTTATAACATATAGCACAGATACAATATTTATTTACATTTCTATGTAACTGGTCTTGATGTGGTTATTAGTGGTCTTGTAACATGGAGAGGACATTGCAAACTCTGTCGTTGCAGGCCAGTGACAAATCTAAATGGGGGGGAGGGGGGGGGGGTAAATAAATAGGGGTTGGCTGGATTATTCCATTTTAACATATGTTTCAACATGTGAATTAAATAAAGTCACTCCACTTTATGTTTTACATGACTGAAATGAAGCAATGTTACAATACACTTGCTTCCACTGATTTTTTACACTGTAATATTGTGTATCGCTTTATGTAACAGATAGCTCCCCAGGATAGCAGCAGCCACTGCACCAGGTGACAGTATGGAGATCTTATACAATAACTATGTAGGAATTATCCCAGGATCAGTAAGCCCAGAGCATTAGGCGCCGGTTACAGGGACATGTGCAGAATTCCGGTGTGGGGGAAGCCACTGTCAGACTGTGCTATATGTACTGCACGGGTGTCAGTGATGGCAGGCACTCACAGTAGTGCGGAGAGAGAGCACGCAGCCATAGGGTAACCATACAGCAGACCCCTTGTTACTCTCTGGCTGACAGCATGCAGAACAGCTGCCTGCGAGGGGGCCGCCGGTGACAACGCTGGAGACACCCCACCGGCACTTACCTGGGCCAAGCGCCGTAAAGAGAAGGGCAACATGTCCCGCGGCTGCAGTGGAGCACCTAGGACCGGGCCTCCCGCACGCACGGTGGTAGCGGTGATCGGATGCAGGGAGACACGTGTGAGAGAGGCGGCTGCGCACTCCGGGCTGCCACGCTGCTGCTGGGTCCTGGCAGCCGAGAACGCCGCGCATGCGCCTCAGTCGCAGCAGTGTGTAGTACTAGTGTGCACTGCGCTGTGCGGTTCAGGAAGTGGCTGGCAGGCTGCGGGCTGTGTGTGTGTGTGTGACACTGAGGTACTGTACTAACTGCAACCAACATACGCCTTTTTTTCATCACTGCCACAAACACAATTGTCAAAATTATTTTTACGAAAATAATGTAAAATAAGGGGGTTTACTTTAATTAAGTACATGGTTGCCTACCTTACCCTCTCCTTCAGGTAGAAAATGCTCTGTTCCTGGACTTCCCTGGTAATGTATGATTGCCATCCCCTGCGCATACCTCCCAACATGACCCTCTCCAGGAGGGACACAATGCTCTGTTTCTGGACTTCCTTCTGAATGTACTGTATGACTGCCATCACCTGTGCCGAACAGGGTAATGGATAAGAAAGGTGTTTTTCAACACAGGTGATGGCAGTTATTCATGGAAGAGGGTAGAAGCCGGAAACATAGTAAATGCATTGAAAAAGCCGGAAACCATGTAAAGTGTATTAGAAAAGCCGGAAATCAAAGCAAATGCATTGAAAAAGCCGGAAACTATGTAAAGTGTATTAGGAAAAGCTGGAAATCATAGTAAATGCATGTAAAGTATATTAGAAAAGCCAGAAATCATAGTAAATGCATTGAAAAAGCCGGAAACCATGTAAATTGTATTGGGTATAGAAGTTGGATAGACAGCAAGTAGGTCGACAAGCATTAGGTCGACATGACTGAAGGTCGACATGCAGGAATGTTGACATGACTGAAGGTCGACGTGGGTCAGGTCGGCATGTCATTAGGTCGATACAAGCATTAGGTCAACATGGGGAAGGTCAACAGTCAAAAGGTCGACATGGGGTTCTTCACCTTTTTTTGTCCCGAATTTTGACAGTCGACATGGGCACTGAAACTTATCACCACGTCCCCTCGTAGGGCTCGCTGCGCTCGCCATGCTTTGGGTGCGGTGCCTCGCTACGCTCAGCACACTATTTTATTCTACCACCACGCCTAGTGAATGGTAGGGCATGAAATACCGCCTGTCGGCACATGTCGGCTCAAAAGAAAAGGTGTAAAAACACAATGTCGACCTTTTGAATGTCGACCTTCCCCATGTCTACCTAATGACCTGTTGACCTAAGGTCGACTGATCATAAGGTCGACATGGGTTTTTCACTGTTTTTTGATCCGAATGTCGACACAGTCGACATGGACACAGTTGGCAATGAGAATCGGACCCTCGCATCGCTCGCTTCGCTCGCGATGCTTCGGGCACGGTGCCTCGCTGCGGTCGGCACACTATTTTATTGTCCCACCACGCCCTAGTGGATGGTAGGGCATGAAATACCACCTGTCGGCACATGTCGGCTCAAAAAACAGTGAAAAACCCATGTCGACCTTATGACCAGTCGACCTTCCTCATGTCGACCTTTATGCAAATTCGACCTTAAGTCATGTCGACCTTGGCCCATGTCGACCTTAAGTCAGGTCGACCTTCCTGCCAGTCGACCTAGTGGGGTCGACCTAATGACTGTAGACCTAAGTTCATTCTAATAGATGACCGCTTCCCGGTGCTAGTTTCAGGAGTTCAGACGGTTCACTTTTCTATCTGCCTACAGCGGTCCCAGGGATGCATTGCGGCTGGTGCGCGGGTGATGTCACCGCGCACCCGCACGCAGATAGTGAGGAGATACAATCGGCGCCATGTGTAGCGGCTGCCACAGCTCCACAAGAAGACTGTGCGTGTGTGATGGCAGGAAGGCCAGAAAAGGTGTAAAAACACAATGTCGACCTTTTGAATGTCGACCTTCCCCATGTCTACCTAATGACCTGTTGACCTAAGGTCGACTGGTCATAAGGTCGACATGGGTTTTTCACTGTTTTTTGATCCGAATGTCGACACAGTCGACATGGACACAGTTGGCAATGAGAATCGGACCCTCGCATCGCTCGCTTCGCTCGCGATGCTTCGGGCACGGTGCCTCGCTGCGGTCGGCACACTATTTTATTGTCCCACCACGCCCTAGTGGATGGTAGGGCATGAAATACCACCTGTCGGCACATGTCGGCTCAAAAAACAGTGAAAAACCCATGTCGACCTTATGACCAGTCGACCTTCCTCATGTCGACCTTTATGCAAATTCGACCTTAAGTCATGTCGACCTTGGCCCATGTCGACCTTAAGTCAGGTCGACCTTCCTGCCAGTCGACCTAGTGGGGTCGACCTAATGACTGTAGACCTAAGTTCATTCTAATAGATGACCGCTTCCCGGTGCTAGTTTCAGGAGTTCAGACGGTTCACTTTTCTATCTGCCTACAGCGGTCCCAGGGATGCATTGCGGCTGGTGCGCGGGTGATGTCACCGCGCACCCGCACGCAGATAGTGAGGAGATACAATCGGCGCCATGTGTAGCGGCTGCCACAGCTCCACAAGAAGACTGTGCGTGTGTGATGGCAGGAAGGCCCAGCGGGAGCTGTGACAGCATGTGGATCTGTCGGAAGCAGCTGTGGCAGCAGGGAACAGCAGGGTTCATGACAGCCAACTCCCAGTAAGATTTAATATAGGATGGGAGTATTGGTTTTGTTTTAATGGATGCTATGTATTGGGAGGGGAATGGGGAGGGGGGGGGTCTCTCAGGTGAATGGGATGGAGTTTTGGCCCCCTTAATAATGTGCTGGACATATGAGGGTTATAGGGACATGTGCTGGACATATGAGGGTTATAGGGACATGTGCTGGACATATGAGGGTTATAGGGACATGTGCTGGACAAATGAGTGGTGCGGGGACATGTGCTGGACATATGAGGGATGTAGGGGCATGTGCTGGACATATGAGGGATGTAGGGGCATGTGCTGGACATATGAGGGATGTGAGGGCATGTGCTGGACATATGAGGGTTATAGGGACATGTGCTGGACATATGAGGGATGTGGGGGCATGTGCTGGACACATGAGGGTTATAGGGACATGTGCTGGACATATGAGGGATGTGGGGGCATGTGCTGGACATATGAGGGATGTGGGGGCATGTGCTGGACATATGAGGGATGTGGGGACATGTGCTGGACGGATTCAGTATTGAATCCCGGCGGTCGGGATCCCGGCGTTCAGAATCCCGACGCCGGAATCCCGACAGCCGAAATGCCGACAAGGGGGGGACGTGGATCGCCCCCCCTTGCGGGCTCGCTGCGCTCGCCACTCAGCGGGCCCGGTGCCTCGCTACGCTCGGCACGCTATTTTATTCTCCCTCCAGGGGTGTCGTGGACACCCCAGGAGGGAGAAAGTGTCGGCATTTCGGCGGTCGGGATTCCAGCGTCGGGATTCTGAACGCCGGGATCCCGACCGCCGGGATCTTAACTGCATCCCGTGCTGGACAAATGTTATTTTGTTACTAATAAAACAATAGTGTTTTTCTGTTACTCTATTACTATTGATGAAAACATATTTCATTAACTATCAGGGGGTAACATATAGCAATTTAGGGGGCGCCAAAATGAGATTATATCTTGCCCCCCCAACCTAAAAACGTTCCAGCGCCACTGCCTGCGGTAAAACACCCCCCCCCCCCTATACCCTCTGCCCCGCCACTCACATACATAACTGACTCCTTTAAATATCATTATATTCATTTTTAGATTTGTGAACATAAATATAAAAATAATAACGTTGACTGGCGCTCATAGACAGCTGCCTAGTGGTGGCGCCGGCCCTGTTGCTACACGTTTTTGGGACACGGTAAACCCTTTCACATCCACTAATTACCTGGTAATAAGAAGGTTTGTAACCAATAATTAGTTGTGATGTGAAAGGGGTATTAGGTGAAATGTAAAAAAAAAAAACATACCTCCCAACTGTACCTATTTCCGCGGGACAGCCACGATCTGTTGTCAGTCACAGGGTCGTTGACCAGCGGAATCACCGGAATAACCTATTCATCACGACCACCGGCCTACAGATGGATTCGGATAAAGGACCTTATTCTGATTCACTCGCAAGGCTGCGAATTTTGCAGCCTTGTGAGTCCATCAGACACGCCCGCAGTGCCAGGGCACACACCCCCTCCCACGCGTGACCACCTGCACGCCTGCGAAAGGATGATTTACATAGTCATCCATTTGCAGGCGGGGAGAAATCCTTTGATAGTCGTCGACTATCAAAGGATTTCTCCAGCGCTCGCAGTTCAGACACACCTATATGGTGACTCTAAACCAGGGCTGGGCAACACCGGCCCTCCAGATGTTGATGAACTACACATCCCAGCATGCCTTGCATCAGTTTCAGCATGGCCACATGGCAAAACTAATGCAAAGCATCCTGGGATGTGTAGTTCACTAACATCTGGAGGGCCGGTGTTGCCCAGCCCTGCTCTAAACTGAAGGCGCCCTGTGCGAGGACAAGGCGGGCAGCTGACATCACCCTGCTCCTACGTCACGGCCTCTGTGCGAATGCACGGAGGACCAAATCAATTAAAATAAGGTGCAAAGTCAAAGCCATAAATGATTGGACTCCTCCTACCAGGAAGGTATCCAAAGCTTTTTTGAATTCTCAAGAAATTCTTGCCAGCAGAAAAGAACTATCCCATCGGGGAACAAGAATTATTAGCAGTCAAACTGGAGCTCAAAAAGTGGAGATATCTTTTGGAACGGAAGGTTCATCCTATTACCTTTTTTTCTGATCACAAAAATCTTTCTTTTATGAGAAATATTCATTGCCTTACTCCTCCTCAGGCCCGCTAAACAATGTTCTTTGAGAGATTCAACTTTAACATCATCTTTAGTCCAGCGGTTCTTAAAAGAGGTTCTCGAAAGAGGTTGCTGACTAGGGCACATGCGTCTAAATTTGTGGGACATCCTAGGGTACAAAAGACTTTGCTCTTTTTACAACGATCTTACTGGTGGCCAACCATGCTTACAGATGTTGTTAAATACAGGAGGGAGACAATCTTCACAGGAAGAGGAGCAACAGAACACGAGGACATGCATTGAAAAGAGAGAGAGGAAGATTCTGGGGAAATTTGAGGAAAAATTACTTCACAGAAAGGGTAGTGGATAAGTAGAATATCCTCCCATCCAAGGTGGTAGAGGCAAACACAGTAGAGCAATTTAAACATCTTGATATCCTTAGAAATGAGAAATAAGGATCAAATATGGTTTTAGGTAACGTTTAAAAACGGGGCTAGATTGACCAAGTGGTTCTTTTCTGCCATCAAATTCTATGTTTCTAAAAGTTAGTTGCTTCTTGTATCTGTTGTGCGCAACATAAAATCTTGCATCAAGCACCTGCTGGAGTCCTCTATTCTCTGCCACTTCCAACTCAACCTTTTTTACATCTCTATGGACTTTATTACTAAGCTTCCACCCACTACAAGGCCTTCCAATTGCGGCTGATGGGTGCTGGATGCTCAGTAGGCAGATGGGGAAGCAGTCGGCAGTGATGTCTGGGCACTGTGAGTTTAGGTTACTGACAGGCATTAGGAGGCCAGTGCGGCCATCTTAGTTATGGGCAAAAGTGCTATTGGCCAGCCTTTGCTCTCCCCTGCTTCTTGACTGTTATCCAGTGGAGAGCTTCCTCTGGATATTTTGTCTGGCCAGCCAGGCAGTGAGCTGTCAGAACAAATTATCTCTTATGCTGTGTAGATCTCAGAGCCTCCAGGTGCAATCGGCCTCTGTTGTTCATGCTGCCTCAGTGGCAACCCCGGATTTTCAACCACATCTTCAGCCTTTACCTCTGACCTCCCCCTTATTGTAGATGGTGTCTATGTTGCATCCATGTCATATCGGAGCACCCTTGTGATTCCTCTAATTTTGGCGCCTCCTCATATGTAATTTTCATCTTTCAGTATATATTCTGGATTCTTCTCTAAAGCCAGCAGTCTTTTACCGTGAATTCAGAAATCTTTGTATTATTTAACCAGACCTTCTCAAGAAGCATTGGTACCGTCTTTGTTTTTGTTTTTTCAAGAGCCCTGTCGTTGTATCATTTGTGAGCAGAAATCCTATAAAGCCAGCTCGCTTCATTCCAAAGTTGCCTGTTTCTTCTGTCATTCCCATTATCCTTCTGACTCCATCAAACACCACAATTGTGACAGAGGCATTTGTAGATCCATTCGTAAAAAAAAAACAACAAAGAGTTTTTTTTCCATCTGTGCCAGTTTAAACATGGCCATGAAACACTTGATGTAGCGGTCAGAAGATACAAGAACCAGCAAGCCTCCCCTGCATTCAGGGACTTGGAGAACCAACAGTCCCAACATGTGGGGCATTAATGGCATTAATAACACAACCCAATACTTTTTTATTTTTTGACACTTTTAACTGCCATCAGCCCACCACCCACAGCCCATTGGTGGCGGTGACAGCTCCAGCCTTCAGCGTGAGCCAAGGTTCCCATGGAGGGGACCTTTATTGGGGGAGTCCCCACTCCCCCAGGCTGACCGGCCAAGGTCATCATGTTTTGGCCATTGGAAATTATGTAAAAATACTCCCACGGCTGTGACTTGACACTGCTGTCTGTTTGACCCCTACTCCTTTTGTTCCCTGTATTTTGGGAACAAGGACCGGGCCAAGAGCCTGTGCTGGTTATAGAAATATAGGGGGACCTCTGCCCCCCCCCCCCCCCCCCCCCTGTATTTTTAACCAGGACTGGCTCGATTTATTTTTCAATTATTTATTTATTTTTCTATTCTTTACACAGAGAAGCATCGCACGGATCTGACTGAAAATGAGGAGTATTTTCCAGTCATGTTTTTGGCTGAATTACCGTCCGAATTCAGCCCTATGGATGATAGTAAATGAGCACACCACTATAGAAATCATGGCCATATACTGCCGAGTTCTATCAATAGTGTATTCATTGCTAAACCCAAATTTGTCTGACCTTCCCATATATAAAAAAGCCAAATTAAGCTGTTAATAAATGATCAAAAGCTAATTTACCGACTGTATTTGACACCGAATGGGTATGAATACGTGTATTCGTACCCATTCAATCTTAGTAAATGCCCCCAGCATCAGTTATGTGGTAGTGTTATGTGGTTATGTATGGTTGCATTTCTAATTGTCCACATGTTTTATGATTGTCAGGCACTAGCACTGGTGTTGCCTATCACTTTGAGCATAGATAATCTGATTTATTCCTTGACCACCAACCCAAGGCACCAGAGGCGTACCTAGATATTTTCTAGGCCCCATAGCAAAAGTTTGTAAGGGCCCCCTATTTAACGACTGATGGTGATAAATGTATGTAAAACATATTAGTTAGACACCAGAGATGGGCCACCTTCAGCTCTGGGCCCCATAGCAACTGCACCCCTGGCATCTATGGTAGTTACGGCCTCGCAAGGCACCCCTGAAAGAGCATTGCGGCACCCCAGAGAACCACTGAAGTAGTGCCGTAATATGGAAATCTGTCTTTACACCGTATAGTACTGTTTATTTGCTCTTAAGCCTTCGTTTCATAGTTGAGATAAAGTATTGTCACAAGATATATACTCCATTGCATTTGATGCTAAGATATGAAACAAACATGAAAGTTTTATATAGCTGCTCAAAGGTGACACTGCATTGTCACAATGATATACTGTATTTTTGTTCCATTTTTATTTTCACACTTTTTTTTTCATGGATGTTTCTTGCTTTTGTTGCTGCAATAAAATGAAATACACATTTCCATAAAAGTAGCAGAACCATATAATAGGATATGTGCATCAAATCAATGTGCTACAATTAATCTTTTAAATGAATTATATGTAAGCAATGTATTTGGTAATCTGTTAAGCATGTTCTAAATATTATTCATAGATCACACAGTACTGGGTAGGGTATATTTTCATCTATTTTAGATCAATTAAAATCAATCTAATGGGATGTTGGGATTCCAGCGCTAAAAAACACATTAAAATTAATATAAAAAAATCATCTGTTAGCAAATGTGTGCTGAAAGGCCAGCATCGACAAATAAGATTGATTTGAATAGTTACAGTATGAGATCATTCATCATTCATCGATTAAAATGTGCTTTGAAGTAGTGTAAATATACATAGAAAACAAGAGAAACGTCAGATTTACTAACCGTCGTGCTCTAAAACTTATAGAAAATTTGCAGTGGCGTAACTATAATTTTTCCGCCCCCCGCCGAAAATTTCGCAGCGCCCCCCCAGTAAAGTTAGCAACCCTCCCCCCATCCGCCCATGCTCCCCTCGTGCCTCCTTACCCCTCCGCTCAGCAGGGACCCGCAGATCTACTCTGTGGTGCGGTCCCGGCTCCCCTCCTGCTTCTGCTATGAAAATGGTCCATCACAAAATGTCCGCCCCCATACAGCAGACAGTTTCACAGAACTGTCTGCTGTATGGGGCGGACATTTTATGATGGTCCATTACCAAAGCAGCAGTAGCCAAGATGGGAGCCGGGACCGCACCGCAGAGATCTGCGGATCCCTGCTAAGCGGAGGGGTAAGGCAGCACGAGGGGGGCATGGGCAGACGGGGGCGCTGCCGACCCTTCCAAAGCGTCTCCCATCTGTGCAGCGGACGTGTGTGCAGCAGTGGCAGCATTACAATAGCCCACGCCCGCACTTACACAGCGCCTCCCCATGACCGCGGGGTCTGCAGGGCTATTGTTACGCCACTGAAGAGAATGCTAAACAAAAAAGATTACCAATTGAGAAAAGAGTTGCATACTAAAATAGCATCTACAGATGGGGCAGGCACCAGAACGTCACCGCTGGCGATCCGCCAGCAGCCTGGCTCACCATCTGACTGAGACACGCGTGCGTCTCACGCACACGCGCGTCTCAATCTCCGTAGGCGGGGCAACGGGAACCCTGTCTGTCTCCACTTCAGGGAGACGGACAGGGTTAGGGGGGGTGCGGGCAGGCGACGGGGACCCCAGGTGACCGCCGACAAGCCGGCAGTGACCCGGGGGAAGCGCTGTAAGCGCCGTCGGAAGGGGACGCGCGCACCTCTCGTGCGCGCGCGTCCCCTTCTCGCTATAGAGATGGCGCTGGCAGGGGATGGCGGCTGGCGTCGCCATCTCCATCCTCTGCAAAGATGGGACCTGCCCCATCTGTATATATCCAGTACTTTAGGGCTGAACCAAGCCTCAAGATCTACTAACAGTTCATGTTTACCAGATCACCGAGCTGGACCAGAGGTGTAATTATTACTAACTGTCACATTTTCAAATCTATGTTGCATTCATTCCTGACACATTGTACAGATCCACAGGTGTCATGGCAAACATGTTGGTAGATCTCGAGGACCAGTTTGGCCAGCCCTGTAGTACATCATGATGAGCATATGTATGGGCCATAGGGTTGACAGTAATTTGGTTGACAGTCAAAAGGTCGGCACATGAAAAAGGTTGACATGCATTAGATAGACATGGTCAAAAGGTCATGGTCATAGGTCGACTTGAAAAAGGTCGACATGAGTTGACAGTTGACCAATAGTGGTCAACCTATTCACTGTCGACCTAATTACTGTCCACCACATCCCATGGGCACCACTTACCTTAGATACTCAGCACTCCACTACATAACTGAATGAAAGGAGTCAGATGAGTGTCAGTAGGTTATTTACCACAGAGCATCAATGCAGAGTCTGATGGTGAAGCCATATACTGCGTGGTCATGTGCCGTATCAAGCCTGCACTAGCTGCCCGGTGCAGGTCCAGCAAATCAGTCTCCTCTATAGTGGGGGGAATATCACAAGTCACGTTCTTCCGTCATCCATCTCATCCAGGTGGTGGCAATGGTGGTTCACAGTAATAGCAATAGCACTGCAGCCCAAGTGGTGGCTTAGGGGAGCCAACGCTGTTGGGACACATGGTCTCCTCAGATTCCAATTGGTCTGGCATCCATATGGAATATGCTGAAAATGTCTCTCCAAGAGCCAGTAAGATGCTGTTATGAGATCCATGTAAATCTGAATCCACCCCTTACGGCTGAGAACACCAGGCCTACCCTTCATGGTGAGCATGGAGCTGTGAGGGAAAGCACCAGGGACAGCCTATGTACAGTAGCAACATTTCACCCATACTTGAATGTGCCCCCCACTTTCTCATAACCACCTGTACTGCTCTCATGATTCCTGGACATTGATGATTCTATGAAAACGATTTCAAAATATTTCCCAGTAGTTAGTCCCCGACAAAGGTGTGTTCATGTCTCCTCTCTCTCTCTCTCTCTCTCTCTCCCCCCCCCTTCCCTCCGCAGCATATATCTACCCCACCATGTGCTATTCCTGTAATGTGTACCTCCTCAGATTGCACACCCTGCTAGCTCTGACCTATGCAGTGCACCCAGATGGTTGCCTCAGATGGTTTCTCTGTGGGCAGGATGTGGGTCATGTGGATGTTTCTATGCCGGGTTTATCATGCTTCTACACAAATATTTGCTTTTCAGTATATGCATTGGGTCCTTGTATGGCTCGCCTCCTGCAGTGTTACCTTCGTGGTGCGCCCACCATGGCTGCCTCATCTGGTGCACTTGTGGATGGGATGAAAAATACATGGACCTGACTATACGCTGAAATCATCCATTTTGAGTAATTTCTTTTAGAGGTGATCTATTCCACCCAAGGTAATACTACGCAAGGCGCCTAAAATGGCTGCTGCACCTGGTACCTTATCTGGGTGGAGTACACAACCCATGGAAGTTATTATCTTATAATGCTGCACCATTCCTGCATTATGCTTCCTGTGTGCTCAAGGGTTTCTTTTGTCTGTGACTTGTCTGTTACCTACCTACATCCTCTGTATTATGTGCATTATTGTTTTATTTCTAATGTCTGTAAAGCGCCTTGAGTCCTGTTGGAGAAAATGTTTTATTTAGCAAACTATCCACATATTTGGCTAAATAAAATTTGTGATGCATATTTTTCTTATTTTTCTTTTTAGGATGTTTACTAGGAGGGGTGCTTCCTGACTGATCACCTGTTGTGCGGAGGCCTTGTCTGGGTGGTGATTATGTGTGTGGTCGGACTAGTGTGTGGAGTACTCGTTGTTAAAGAACTACAGTAGAATGTGCGTCAGGTATGTGGGCAATCAAATGAGTACCTAAAGCCAGCACAGTCTTTAAATCCCTCTACCTGTCTGTGAAAAAATAAAGTCACAGCCCCCAGCTGCTAACAGGGGTGGTCCGTGGGGCACCTGATGGTCGGCGCTGCTGGCGGCAACTCTGTTCATGCACTTCTGATTTGAGCCGCTTGCAAGCGGTAGCAGGGTGATACGGGTGTGGCTGTCCAGCTGCCCCTTACAAAAATGTCTGCTGGTCATGGAGGAGGGCTGCCGCGCAAATGCTCGCAAAAGACAAAAGTCCAGAAATTCTTTGAGTAGTTGATGAAGCATCTCAACTCGGCTAAGCTTCAAGATGTGTGTATTAAAATAATCAATAAAGCTCGTGTTTCCCAAGCTCAGACAAAATGTGATAAAAGAGAGATGTTTTATTATGTGTATGTAAAAAATTAGAAGATCTTGGGACAATAATGTTTGTGGATAGTGGATACAATATTTTTGTGGCTTAGAGCAAGCAATGATTGCCTTCTTCACAGGGCCCTATGACACCCCGTGCGTCTCTGAGTGATCTATGTGCAGGGCTTAGGGAATGCACCTTGAAAAAGGGCATGGATTCACATGAGGGGGCATGGCTTTGCTCCCCAAACACCCAATTTGTGAAAGGAGCTGGATGCTGCATGTAATGATACAGTGCAGCTTCCAGCTCCTGTCACTGAGCAGGAGCCAGCATTTTTTTTCACCGCTTGGTGGGTTGTGTAGATGTGTATAGAAGCAGAATCACAAGCACATCTGCAGCATAGATGTAACACAGGTCTTTATTCACCATGAGGCAGACACTAAGTGAAAGTAAGTGAGACTAACTAGGAAGTAAGGGCCTTATTCTGGTTGGTGCGGCCGGGCCGTACGCGTACGTCCCGGGGTTTTTAATGATCTGCGCATGCGTACATTCGCTAATGCGCAGGCGCGAACACTCCACAACGCTTACGGACGGGTCTCTCCGTGCGAAAAAACCTGTACGCGAGTGTACGGGCATTGGGGGCGGCATAGGGGCGTGATGAGGGGAGCGGCCGAAATAATGAGGGAAAATGGGCGTAAATATGGGCGTACACGGGGGTGTGCACCAAAAATGAGCGGTGCAACTACCGCACGATTGACTAAAGCACCGTTCATTTCGGACACAAAACAGGCGGCCGCCAACCGCCATCTCAAACCACCCCTACAGATACCGCATGCCAGCGTGCGCCTGGGTTAGCTAATTTACGCTGCTTACTACCAAACACATACACCTGAATGTAATAACCAATGCTGCAGTCTATTAAGTCCAAACCATGATTTCACTACCTGCAAGCCACACACATCACTCAAACACATTGGAAGCTTATCTTTCTATACTTCTCTACATTTAAAGGTTTGTTTAATTTAAGGTAAGAATCTTTGTAAGACCTGCTTATATATGCTAAGGTAGGTATTTGTTAAACAGTTAGACACATTCACTACGTGCTTTCATAGACTTTACACAGTAGCACACTCAATCTACACAAGTCGACATGTGTCAACGTGTTCACTCTAATACAAACATAGGTTTTGTATTTATGATACAATAACATAAACCACATCTAACACCTACAAAGGATGTTTCAGCAATGTTTTAAGCCCATGGCCACTATTTTGCACATTAATTAATTCAATCAATTAATTAATTTTCATAATTATAGTTGAAAGGCAAGATTTGCAGGTCCATATATGTGAAGGGTATGTCAGCGTACACGGACGTACGCTCACTCTCACGAGCGGTGACATAAGCTGAGTTTTCTATTGAAAACAATAGGGACCCGTCCGTGCAAGCTGGCGTACGCTCAGATAGCCGCAAGAAGTCGGTGGGAAGACGGCCGAGAGACGTCCGTAAACGGTGGTGTACGCTCAATTGTACGCCAGTTGTCGGAGTGTAAGGGCTGGCCCGTCCATGTACGTTGGCATACGCTCAATTGTACGCCACTCCCCTTTGCCGATGTTTCTGGCCGTACGAATGCGGCTGAGTTGTGGGTGGACTTAACCCCAACGGCCGCGTACGGATAGCGTACGTTAATAGCGAACGTACGCACGTTTGGCCGCTACGATCAGAATAACCTCCTAAGTCCCCTCGGCATGACATCATCTCCCAGGATGCACAGCATGTATTTACATCCCCCTTTTAAACTGGAAGGATACAAACATGAATGAAACAAATGCAACAATATTAGGCATGAGCAAAAGAATTACTATCATACAATAAAGTCTTGAAACTTTGGGTTGGGTTTGGACACTCGGTAATGGTATATTGGGAACCTATAGGTATGTCCAAGGTGACGCCAGAGGGCTCTACTACTTCAGGAGTGTCCTCTGGGGAGGGACTGTCCATGTAATATGGATCATCACTGACACTGGTTGCAGCTATGGTAGAAACTGGTGAGTCAGGCTGTGTAGAACTTTCTTCAGGTACACTTAACAGATGGCGACGGTTGTGTTCATAGAGGGCATTATCAGACTGTACCACATAGCTATTTGGACGACCTGCAGGATGCTGAACCACTGCCATTCTGTCAAATCCCTGCTCGGTTTGCATGCAGACTGGCTGGCCTTGAGACAGTGGCGGCAAACCGTATGCTGATCTGTCATAAGAAGCCTTGGCAGCCATTCTGCGCTTGCTGATGGTTTCCCATACCTGAGGCTCTACTCTGGGTTGCAGGAGCTGCTTTGGGATGCCTGTGTGGGTGTGCTGTGCTAATAGGCATTGTGCGGGGGATGGGAGTCCATCTCAGGGTGTGTTTCTCAGGTTTAGCAGTGCCAAGTATATGTCTGATCCATCTCCTGCACACTTCTCCATTAGGTGCTTTGCAGAGCGGACTAGGCGCTCTGCCAATCCAATGGACTGTGGGTAGTGCGGACTACTAGTGATGTGCTGGAAGTCCCATGTGTTCGCAAAGTCCTTGAACTCTCTGTTATTGAATTGCATGGCATTATCAGTGATCAGCTGTTGTGGGGTGCCATGTACTGCAAAGTGTATTTTCAGCTTTGAAATTACCATATGAATTGTGGTGCTGGGCAAGTAGTTTATCTCGAACCATCCTGAATAGGAGTCAACTAGTACCAGGTACTCCTTCCCCCTCCATTCAAATAAATCAGCTGCCAGAATGGACCATGGAAGATCAGGATTGTCATGGAGCAACATGTGCTCCCTTGGCTGGTGTGGACGTAAAGCATTGCAGGGTGCACAAAGCGAAACAGCATGGTCAATGTCACCGTACATGGAGGGCCAGAACGCGGTTTCACGGGCCCTACACTTGGTGGCCTCCAGGCCGGCATGGCCCTGGGGCATCTGCTGGGTGTAGGACGTTTGAAGGGCAGCTGGGATCACAAAGCGGTGACCCCACAGGATGATACCATCAGAAAAGGTTAGCTCATCTCATACAGTAGAAGGGGTAAAGACAGTGTGGCAGTTCCTAAGGAGAGGATGGCCAGCCATTGAGAATAACGGCAGAGAGACGCTGGGAAAGATCATCCGCAAGTGTGGCAGCACGCAGCTCTTCCAGCCGCTTGGTAGGGAGCACCTCCGCAGCCATGACCTCATAGTCATCCTCTGCATTGTTCATGTCAGTAGTCAAAAGTAAGGCTCTAAATAGAGCATCAGCAACGTAAATTTCCTTGCCTGGCTTGAATACGACATCCATGTTGTACCGCTGCAGCTTGAGCATCATGCCCTGAATACAGGAGGAGGCAGAGTGGATGAGCTTCTTCAGTATAGTGATGAGGGGCTGATGGTCAGTTTCCACTGTGACAGGATGCCATAGATGAAGTCATGGAAACTTTTGCAGGCGAACACCAGTGCCAACAATTCTTTCTCAATTTGTGCATACCTGGTTTCAGTATCGGTGAGGGCCCTGGAAGCAAAAGCCACTGGCCTGCGGTGTTGGAGGCACACGGCCCCTAGACTACTCTGTGAAGCATTGGCGGAGAGGACAACCGGGTCATGCACGTTGAAATATTGCAGGACCGGAGGATTTGTCAACATGGTCTTCAATCGATCAGCAGCAGCCATGTGCGTGTCCAGCCAACACCATTCTGAGTCCTGGTGGAACAGCTGGCGCAGAGGCACAGTGGTTTCACTGTATTGCGGAACAAACTTGGACAAATAGTTGGACATCCCCAGGAAGCGCTGTAGTGCCAGCTGGAAGCGGCATTTGCAGGATGGCAGTGACCTTATTCGGGTCTGGTTTGATGTCTTGACTGGTGAGCACATGGCCCACGTACGCCACTTCTGTAACTCTGAACTTACATTTGTCTGGGTTGAGCTTGAGGTTCAAAGCACGGGCCTGTTCAAGCACCTGGCGAGTACCCGTCACAGCTATACGCGTCCCCTCGCGGGCTTCACAGGTATCCGCGTCCGCTCGCCACGCTTCGGGCTCAGTGGCTCGCTGCGCTCGCCACACTATTCTATTCTCAACTCCACACCGACGTGGATAGTGGGGTATGAAAAGGTCGTAGGACGCGTACCGCCGCCCCTCGCGGGCTCGCTGCGCTCGCCACGCATCGGGTTGACGTTGATAGTGGGGGTGGTGCACTATGAAAAATGGCATTTGGGGGCATTTCACAAGTTTAATACACATTTCAATGCATTTTGATGCATTTCAGTGCAAAATCGGGTGCCATCGCATCGCATCGGATGCCATCGTATGGCATCCGATGCGATCGCATACGATTTTTGAGCATAAATGCTCAAAAATCTGTAAAAATCGTATCGCATCGTATGCCATCGTATGCCACTACATATGGCATACGATGCCATACGATGGGAGCCGTGATACTCCACAAGTACCGGATAAATTATACTTTATTTTCATAACCGACATTATATCACTATTATTGATAGGGGCCCCATAAGTCTGTTGTCCAGGGCCCCCACAGACTTTAGTTCAGCCCTGCATGCTTTCCTCAATAAGTTCTGGCAGGTTAGAGTTGTGTAGCATGTGAGAAAAGGATAAACCATACCTCCTAATGTTTCAGACCGAATATCTATCTCTTTGCTAAAGTACCACCCTTTTCAGAAACATTCCCTTGCAGGTGGCAAAGCAGACCAGTGATGATTGGAGACCCCACTTACATTTCAAGTCTGCAGGTGGAACAGAGACAGAAAGATATCAAATTGGTTGTGACTTGTTTAAATCAGCATAGTTCTGTGGTATGGGTAAAGTCCTAATAAAGTCAACCCCTTTCTCACATAGGGCCTTATTCGAGTTCACTCTTTCTGACAAAATCCTTCTTAGATGGACAAAACCATGTGCACTGCAGGGGGGCAGATGTAACATGTGCAGATAGAAATAGATTTGGTGATTTTTTTGGTGATTCTTTGCAGGGTAAATACTGGTTGCTTTATTTTAACACTGCAATATAGATCTCACTTTGAAGTAAAACCCCACCCAAATCTAATTAGATCTGCACAAGTTACATCTGCCCCCGTGCAGTGCACATGGTTTTGTCCATCTAAGAAGGATTTTGTCTGAAAGAGTGAACTCGAATAAGGCCCATAATTGGGTACATTAAGCTCTTTATAAAGCACAATATCCCAATCTGATATTGGTCGACCATCAGTGACAGATAGTGGCGGAGGGGGGGAATGGAGCTGCCACTGTTGGTAGCTGGCAGCTGAACTCAATCAACTGCTGACTTCAATCATCCCCGTGTGTCACCTCATTCAGCCCAGTAAACCCTCCCACCATCTCCCTGTCACCTTCTTATTCATCCCAGTGCGCCCATTGCCCCACCCCATCACCCTCTCCTATCACGATACGCCTCTACATCCCCACTGCAGCTACCTGTCGCCCTCTGCCTTTTTGTGTCACCCATTCCCTGGCGTGATGGGGGTCACCTACTGCTTCACCCTTGCCCCCTATTGTGAGGCCAATCCCACTTTACCAGCATAAGCAAAATAACTCTTCCCTCTTTTCCCCTGCCATGGTGCCCCACTTGTCATTTTTTTCTGGAACCGCCCCTGTCTACAGTATCATATTGAACGAGCATTCTTGTCCTGAACTTCTGTAGAACCTCTGTCAGGCCAAATGCATCTAACTAGGACTGAGCTATCAGAACTTCTGTCATCAACCAATGGTTTGCTTTCCTGTCGCTGCACCTGTTTGCTGTGTCCTGTTTGTGTTATCTTGTTGGCTCTTTGCCTGCTGCTGCTGCTCGTGTGTGATTTATCTGCATTGCTGACAATGTAAAGGACCTTAAGGCATAAGATAGAAACTTTCCTGTCTTCTCCCTGACTAGACATGAATGCTACAGATGGATTAGGCTAGCACTTATCTGTATATCACAGGAATGCAGAAGGCACAGGCATCTTGCTGGGTCTTTAGTAATAGTCATGTTTATTGTACTGTTACACCCAGCATGCAATACAGACCCCCGATCCGTTTAACCAGTTGAAGATGATTTCTTTGTGTAATGTGCAACTAAACTTTGATCAGGCTTTCATTCTTCACTGTTCTCATTGGTGCTCAGAAGTGTTGGGGGGTTTGCTTTCCTCCTCTTCACTCATTGCTAGAACAAGGGTAGACTCAGACCACATTTATTTTGAAGCACATAATGTGGCCAAATGGTGCCTGACTGAATCAGCCCTTTAATATTTAAGGTAGAGATGTATAAACCTTAAAGAGAAATAAAGTGCAAATAAATAAGGGGCCTGATTTAACCCTGATTGCTCATCTCCAAAGTTGCAGATGACAACAAGTAGTCATTCGCCACCCAGACAGAAAGAAATCCCGCCCTTTATAACTCTGTGAGTGAATTCGTAAACCATCCTATGATTTTCCCAGTCTCTACATAGGTGAGTAAGACTGGTCCTTTCACAAATCTGCAACTAACACAGACTGATCGAGGCCAGACGTCACACACCCTTCCTTAAAAAGCCTGAGCACACCTGAATTTTTCCTGACATTCCCAGAAAGTGGCAGTTGTCCATTCCCATAGAGAATTGTGTGATTAGATATTTTTGTAAATTTTTGCACTTTTTTTTAGTTTTCGCATGAGTGCTATGATCCGTATGCCTGCACAGTCAGTCATAATCTTCCGTTTACGATTGCTACAGCCTCTGATGGCAATGGCCACATAATAAGGGGTATACGAGTGGCACCATCTTCCAGGGTGCAAGATCACTGCCCCATGGCATCTGCATTTGGATTGCAGGGTGTTAAGATGCTCTAGAAATGCAGCCTGTAGAGCTGCCTGGAGTGTACTAATGTTGTTCCAACCAGTAGCCCGCTTCATGGTGCCAGAGGCTCTGCCTCCTCTCCGTAGCCTCATAGTGCCATATATTTGGGTTGACATCAGCACAGGGTGTGACAGATCACTTTTCTCACACTGTGGGGGAGATATATTGGCCAGTTCTCCCAATATTTTTCAGGTCCTACTTCGCCCATTTAGGCTGGCCCCTGCATGTATGAATATTTATCTGAAGTGGGAGAGTGTAAAATTACCTGATTGCCGAAGTGCACTTCCCCCTACATGTGCCTATCAGAACCACCTCCCGAGCGGCACCAGTCCCTATGTGCACATTCCAGCAGTCAGAGACAGTGCTGGGGTGGGGCAGTGTCATCTGCAGTTTTTGAAATAGGTTAGCTGGGGCTGTTGGAACAGTCAATGGGCAGTATTCAATGTGAATACTGGCGACGTGCAGCGAATCCTGTTTCGGATTCGCTGCACATTCGCCACTGCTCGCTGCGTTCCAGAGCCTCGCCGGCTCCGGTATTCAACGAGTCAGGGGCTCGCTGCCCCTGACTGGCGAATTTGAGCTCCTGCGGCGGACGCCGCAGGGAGCCTGAGGACGGTGGCAGGCAGGGAGATGGAAGTCTCCCTGCCTGCCCCAGAACGTTTGTGGGGGGGAGGTGGGCTCCCCGGGAGCCAGGCAGCACAGGCTGCCCCCCGGGGGTGCCAGCAGGGGACCGGGTATATTCACTACACCCGATCATGCATATGTAATGATCGGGTGAAGTGAATATATGAATATCTAATGAGCGGCTCGGCTGCGGCCCCCTGCTGGCTGGTCTATGCAAAAAAAAAATATATATATATTTTTTTTTAAATTAAATATATATTCATGTGCTTACAGCACATGAATAAAAATAGCATGCCCCTCCTCAGAATAAAATTCCAGATTTTTTTACACCAATTGTAAAAAACAAAACACTTTATTTTAAAAGTTCACCTTCCACTTCACCATAAAAAGATAGCGATTGCTACTCGGTGAATCATGGCGAAAAAAACCTTGAAATGTATTCGCCATCTGGTCATTGAATAGGGTGATTCACCGTTTTAGTCAGAAATTCACCTTACAGCAAAAAATCGCCATAAAAACCTGGCGAATCAGCCTCATTGAATACCGCCCATTGTCACTAACCATTCATACAGTGGGAACATCACAGATACTGGGAATTTGCAGGGGTATGGGTCATTAGGTCGACCCAAGAAAGGACGACCGGAAGGTCGACAGGCAGCAGATAGATAGGGACTGAAGGTCAACAGGGTCGTTAGGTCATCTGGCAGAAGGTCGACATGCATTTTTTGTATTTTTTTAGACGTCTAATTTTAGATGTCTAGTTCTGGACACTGTCTAATACCCCTTTCACACTGCAGCTCTTAAATGGTAAATTGCCATTTTTTTAGCCTTTTTAAACAGGTAGAGCTGCAGTGTGAAAGCTCCAGGGTGCTTTAACCGTTCAACAAATACTGGTATTTGTTAAACGGTTAAAAACCAGTGTCCTACCCGTTTCAGAGCCATTTTTTGGGCAGTGGGAAAGGGTCTTAATCAGTATTTAAGATCCCACACCAGTCCTCACCCTCCCCTGGTACCTATCCTACAACCCCCCCTCCACTGGTACCTGTCCTAACCCCCCCCCCCCAAACCTGTCCTGCACCCCCCTCCCCTGGTACTTGCCAGCTCGCAGCAGTCCGGGCAGCGGGCAGTGTGCGGCCGCTAATACGCGCGCCGTTCCCCCCCGGTACTTGCCAGACATACCTCAGCTTCCCCCCCCCCCCCCCCTCCCCGGATACTTGCCAGCTCGTAGCGGTCTGGGCAGCAGGCAGTGTGCGGCACAGGGGCGTAACTATAGCACCGCAGCCCCCGCGCGGGGGGGGGGGGGGGCGCTGGGGGGCTGTGGTGCTATAGTAATGCCCCTGTCCCCCATCCCCCGCAGGCTTACCTGTCTGCTCGTCCCTCCTGGCTTCAATCAATTCTATGGAGACGGACCACGATAAAATGGCCGCCCCATAAAGCAGAAGTTCTCTGAAACTGTCTGCGGTATGGGGGCGGCCATTTTATCGTGGTCTGTCTCCATAGAATTATTAATTGAAGCCAGGAGGGGAGCCGGGACGCGTAGACAGGTAAGCCTGCGGCGATGGGGGGGAGGCCCCCATATTAATGGGGGGGGCGCCCCAAACCAAGCTACGCCACTGGTGCAGCACATAATATGCCCGCTCCCTCCCCTGGTACTTGCCAGACGTACCTCTGCTCCCCTGGTACTTTCCAGCCGGCAGCGGTCCAGGCAGAGGGCAGTGTGCGGCAGCTAATATGCCGCCACCCTCCCGGTACTTGCCAGATGTACCTCTGCTCCCCCCTCCCCTGGTACTTTCCGGTTCACAGCGGTCCGGGCAGCCGGAATCATGCAGTGAGCAGTGTGCGGCAGGCAACGTTCTGCAAATGTGAAGTCATCAGCAGGGTCCCTGTGGCACATGGGAACTAGCACTACTAGTTCCCATGTGCCGCAGGGACCCCGCCGATGACTCACATTCGCTGAACAGACCCCGCCACACACTGCCCTTTTAATGATCCCTGTTGCCCAGACCGCTGCGAGCTGGCAAGTACCAAGGAAGGGGGGAGCAGAGGTATGTCTGCCAAGTACCAGTGGAGGGGGTACCAGGTATCAGCGGCTGCATACTGCCCGCTGCCCGGACCGCTGCGAGCTGGCATGTACCAGGGGAGGAGCGGAGGTATGTCTGGCAAGTACCAGGGGGGGCGGGAGCTGGTGTATTAGCTGCCAAGTACCAGGGGAGGGGGGTATATTACTGGATTACCGTTTTTGTACCTTTCACAACGGGTTCAATGTGAGGGTGTGGTATAACACACTGACAGTCGGGATTCTGACAGTCATTAGCCCAACGTCGGAATCCCGACTGCACAGCGGGGGGAGTGCAATTAAGCCCCTTGTGGGCTCGCTGCGCTCGCCACGCTGCGGGCACGGTGGCGATCTGCGCTCGCCACCTATTTTATTCTCCCTCTATGGGGGTCGTGGACCCCCACGAGGGAGCAGTCGGGATTATGACGTCGGAGTAATGACTGTCGGAATCCCATGAAAAACGTGCAGTGTGAAAGGGGTAAAACTTGCTCTGATCTGGTTAAAGAAAGTTTCAAAAACCCGGGTCAAAGCAGGTTTTGCATGAACTATTCTGTTCTGGATCCACAGTGGGGATAAAAAATAAAATAAAAAAAAACATTGTTGACATTCTACATTTTGTATTGTTGACCTTCCACCGGACGACCGAAGGACCCTGTCGAACTTTAGTCCCTGTCGATCTTCTGGTGTCGACCTAAGGAGTGTTGTCCTTTCTTGTGCTGACTTATACCCCTTTTATACCAAAAACGCTGAGTCGCACCTGGGTTTTTGATCCCCACTTCAAGCCGGGTGCGACCCGGCGTTTGCTTCCTTTTATACCACCGGATCCCCCAGCCGCTGCTTGAAGATGACATCATCGCCACCGCCGGGACCCGGACCACTGCGCTGGGGGCAAGCCCAGCACTAAGGTAATCTGCTGGGCTGCCCTCAGCCCCCAGCCCTCGTCCGGGAGGTGAATGGATGCCGCACACAGGCATCCATTCACCTCCTCCACTGCCTCCACTGATGTCTGCAGAGTACAGCAGACAGCAGCACAGCCTGTGTGCGCCCCCCGTCCACCCTGCGAATGCTGCGGTCCGCAGATTGCACGTCCCCCATTGATGTAAATGGGAGCCAGGTCAGATGACCCGGCGTACCCATTTACACCACCCTCTACCCAGGTCCTAGCCATGTTCTAGAAGTCCCATGTAAAGGGACATGGGGGGTTATTCTAGTCCATTCTTTCTGACAAAATCCTTCTTAGATGGACAAAACCATGTGCACTGCGGGTGGGGCAGATGTAACTTGTGCAGAGAGAATTAGATTTGGGTGGGGTTTTTCTTCAAAGTGAGATCTATATTGAAGTGTAAAATCGGTACTTATGTAGTATCTGGGCTGCCGATTTTTTGATTGTATGCCTTAAGTTAAGGCATACAATCAGATGCGATGCGATGCGATATCGCATCGCATCGCATCGCATCGCATGCGACCATCGGATGCGATGACCCGATTTTTCCATAGGAATCAATGTTAAAATGGACTGAGTCCATTTTAACATGGAATTCAATGGGAAAAAGGGGTCCTTTTCATACCCCTACTATCCAAGTGGGCATGGAGTTGGATATAAACCTGTGGCGAGCGTAGCGAGCCACCGAGCCCGAAGCGTGGCGAGCGAAGCGAGCCCCGCGAGGGGCCGGTATTCTGTGTCCCCTCGCGGGGCTCGCTACGCTCGCCACGCTTCGGGCTCGGTGGCTCGCTACGCTCGCCACAGGTTTATATCCAACTCCATGCCCACTTGGATAGTAGGGGTATGAAAAGGACCCCTTTTTCCCATTGAATTCCATGTTAAAATGGACTCAGTCCATTTTAACATTGATTCCTATGGAAAAATCGGGTCATCGCATCGCATCGCATCGCATCGCATCGATGGTCGCATGCGATGCGATGCGATGTGCCCGATTCGACCCGATTTAGAAATCGGCAGCCCAGATACTACATAAGTACCGTAAAATCATGCAGTCAGTATTTTCCCTGCACAGAAACAAAATAACTCACCCAAATCTAATTCTTTCTGCACATGTTACATCTGCCCCCCTGCAGTGCACATGGTTTTGTCCATCTAAGAAGGATTTTGTCAGAAAGAATGAACTAGAATAAACCCCATAGTGTGTCCAATTTACACCGCCGCTGACCCGCCGAAGGCCCAGGGTTTTGCGGCAGTGTAAAAGTGGTATAAATGACCACATCCCATTTGCTGCACATAAAGTATTCAGATACTGCTGGGGCACATACCTCCTCTTCATACAGTACATCGCCCTCTGTGTATACTGGTGGTACTGAAACTCATCAAGGTAGCAATAGATATGAGAAGAGAAAGTAGGCAGTTATGGTTGTAAGCTTTTGAGTAAGACGCTTTTATCATTGCATAGTAATACCCAGTTTTGTTTTATAAGAGTTTGTTACCAATTGTAAAGTACAGTACTGTGGAATTTCCTGGCCCTATATAAATTGTTAGTAAGAATGTTGTCAGCGGTGTAGCTAGGCGCCATGGTGCCCGGAGCAATGGCATATTTCGCCCCCCCCCCCGGTAATGAATTGGGGGCGTGGCTAACATGTGTTGGCATGTCACATTTGAAAAGAAAAACGTAAAAAACACAGTAACGTAATCTGCTGCGCTATATAAGACACTGTAACAGAATCTGCTGTGCTATATAAGACACTGTAACAGAATCTGCTGCGCTATATAAGACACTAACGGAATCTGCTGCGCTATATAAGACACTGTAACAGAATCTGCTGCGCTATATAAGACACTGTAACAGAATCTGCTGTGCTATATAAGACACTAACGGAATCTGCTGCGCTATATCAGATGCTTTAACGGAATCTGCTGCGCTATATAAGTCTCTGTAACGGAATCTGCTGCGCTATATAAGACGCTGTAACGGAATCTACTGCGCTATATAAGACACTGTAACGGAATCTGCTGCGCTATATAAAATGCTTTAACGGAATCTGCTGCGCTATATAAGACACTGTAACGGAATCTGCTGCGCTATATAAGACGCTGTAATGGACTCTGCTGCGCTATATAAGACACTGTAACTGAATCTGCTGCGCTATATAAGACACTGTAACGGAATCTGCTGCGCTATATAAGACCCTGTAACGGAATATGCTACGCTATATAAGACGCTGTAACGGAATCTGCTGCGCTATATAAGACGCTGTAACGGAATCTGCTGCGCTATATAATAAGCTGTAACAGAAGCTGCTGTGCTATATAAGACACTGTAACGGAAGCTGCTGCGCTATATAAGACACTGTAACGGAATCTGCTGCGCTATATAACAGGCTGACAGCTGTAAATAAAGATAAATAAATAAAGATAGATATATACAGCATAAATAAAGATATATACAGCACAGCAGGCCAGGGCAGCAGCAGAAGCCAGAGATTCACTCTCCCCCTCTCCTCTCCCCCCCCCCCCCCCTTTTTAGCTGTAAAAGAAATAAATACCTTGAATAACAGGATAAGGCACGGGCGGCTGCCAGCAAGACACCTTCTCCTCCTCCAGGCTACAGCCAGCGCTTGGGAAGGCTGATGAGTGACGCTGCTGTAGCCAGGGAGGGGGTCAGAGACAGGTGATTCTGGCTGCCGCTGGGACTGGGAGGGGTCTGTACCGTGTGTCACTGTCAGTGCTGCTACGCTGCCTGCGCTGCCCGGAAGCCGGACCGAGCAGCAGCAGCAGCAATTCAGAAACAGGAGGAGCCGGAGGACGTAGCCTAGGTCCGACTCGGTGTCAGCCCGGCCTCACCGCCCGTGACGCTTGGCGGCAGGGACCGGGCGAGCAGGGCAGGAGGCAGGCACCGGGCAGGGCAGCCGCCGGCGCTGCGCACGCTGCCCGGGCCGTTACTTATGCAGACACTTCACTTGCAGGGATCATTTGCGGAGGGGGGGCTGGCCGGCGGCGCCAGTCAACCAATCGCCGCCCGGAGCATGAGCTCCGGTGGCTCCACCCTCCCTACGCCTCTGAATGTTGTTATTAACCATGTTCCACCAACTTTAGCTAAATACTGTATAGTGGCTTCTGTAGCCCCTGTGTTGCAGCACTGACCATGTTGCACAGGGGGGATTGCTAAGCCCATATAAACACATACATGTTATCATGTATGTAATACATGTGCTAGATGAATCCCCCAGGGACCAGCACCTGGGAATCAGCATAAAACATCACATCTCTTAAATCCTCCACCAGACTGTGAAACTAGTCAATGGGAGTCTAGGAATGGGAGCAGAAAGAGTGTGTGAAGGCTTATGCTGACTCTGGGACGTCGCATTTTGACGATGGGTACAGCGATGCCGATCCCTGCTGTATATTACTTTAACTTTTAGGCATCCTTCTATGTTTTTTAGCATAGGTGCCGATTTATGTTTTTGCTGGTGGGTGCTCAAGCCAAAAATATAGGGGAGTAGCATCATGGGAAAGGGGCGTGGCCACAGAATAATACTGATTTATATTATGCAGCAACAGTGCCAAATACATAAATGTCCACACAGTGCAGGTCCAAAAATTCCCCCCACAGTGCCAAATACTTAAATGCCCCCACAGTGCCAAATATATAAATGCCCCCACAGTGCAGGTACATAAATGCCCACACAGTACCTGTGCCAGCAATGAGGGAGGGGGAGTGAAGTAGGACACAGGCGGGTGGGCCACTGCTGAGCGGGTGGGTGCTCATCATTTTCCGTGGGTGCTCGGGTCCTCAAGCACCCACAGAATCGGCACCTATGTTTTTTAGCCATGCATTTGTATACTTATACAGTACTTACACATATTTATATTCATTGCCCTGGGTCATTCTTGCCTACTTTTGAAAGCTAGTTTCAGGGAGATTATAATTGCTCCACCCAAAGGGCGTGTCTAGTTCCATATATGGAAAAATTGGGAAAAGAGACTGTGAACGTGGTACCTAGAAGCAGTGGTGTATCTACTGTAAGGCAGCCCCAGCAGCCGCTTGGGGGAGCAAGCGGCAGCGGGGTCTGTGTCGGCGCCAGTACCCGCTCGACGCACTGACATGAGGCTGTATGCTGCTGCCCACTGGCAGAACACCGGAGTTGAGTCAGCCGCAGTGCGGGTGAGGCCATGGCAGAGACGACAAATCCCCCCACTGATTCAATTGACTGTACACAGAGCCAGCTACTAAATACTGTGTACAGGATGGGTGGATGGGCGTGCTGGGGCGGCCTGGAATGCTACGGAGCCACAGGAAGTAGCAGTGTCTTCTGGTCTCTCTGCCTCTATCCTGCTTCAGTTTCTCCGTTATGCATGTGCACACGCTGGAGAGGAGCCCGGGGGCACAAAGATTTTGGCAGGGGGGAGCAAAATTTATAGTTACGCCACTGCCTAGAAGTGTGGGTGTGTACTGCTACATCTGAGAGGAATCTTTTAAAATGACTTATATACAAATGTAAATGATCCCCAAAGCGGTTAGTAAGAGCTACTATACTTACTAAAGTGCTGGGAAATTGTGCTGATGATTCAATGTAACTAAGGGCCTTATTCTGGTTAGGTCGGTGAAACGTACGTACGGTCCGTTTCACTGTACGTTTCCCGTACGCTCGCGGTGAGCGAAAGTCCGCCCACAGAACAGCCGCACACGGACGGTCACAAACACCGACAATGGGGAGTGGCGTACACTTGAGCGTACGCCACCGTGTATGGACGGATCTACCTCTTAGCCACCGATACCTGGCGTACATCAGAGCATACGCCACCGTGTACGGACGGATGTTGTCCGTTTTCACACCGACACCTTCCGTATATCTGAGCGTACGTCACAGTGCAAGTAGAAATTGAGTCCAAAAACATCCTTGTTGCTCTTAGATGTGGTTTATGTGTCTTTTTCCATATAAAAAACTGTTATGTTTGTGTTACAGTGAAAAAGTTGACACATGTCGACTTCTGTGAATTCAGTGTCCTGCTTTTTAAAGTATACCAAAACACTTTCTGAATGGGTGTAGATGGTTATAAAATAACTACCTTGACATATATAAGCAGGTCTTAGAATGAATCTTACCTAAAATTAAACCAACCTTTACATGTAGAGAAGTGTAGAAAGGTATGCTTCCAATGTGTTTGAGGGCTGTGTGTGGCTTGCAGGTAGTGAAATCATGGTTTTCACTTAATAGGCTGCAGCATTGCTTATTACATTCAGGTGTAGTAATCAGCGTTAATTAGCAGACCCAGGCGTCCGCTCTCACACGGTATCTCTAGGGGTGGTCTGGAGCTATCTTTGGCATCCGCCTGTTTTTGGTCCAAAATGCACGGTGCGTTCGCCGATCAAGGCGGTTGTGGCACCGTAAATTTTGTGTGCACACCCCCATGTACGCCCATGTTTCCACCCAGTTTTCCTCTTTATTCCGGCCGCTCCCATAAAAACGCCCACATGCCGCCCACAATGACCGTACTCTTGCGGACAGGTTTTTTCGCACGGAGAGACCCGTTCGTGAGAGGTGTGCTGTCGCCGCACATGCGCATTGCAAAAGCTACGCATGCGCAGATGAAAAAAAAAACTATCCGCCCGTATACGGTCCCACCGTACCAAGCAGAATAAACCCCTAAGTGTCCACACCTTTTGCCTTGTTCAATGTAACTGTATCTGTCTCTCATTCCTTTTTCCCCAAAAAATGTAACAGTGTAATTTGGGCTAGGTGAAATGAGGGAGATTGCTAGACAAACGAAGGAGAGAGTGAGATTGCTTTTAATTCAGGGAGTCTCCTGCAGAATGCAGGAGGGTAAGTAACTATGCCCTGGGTTATTATTGTTGGCAGAGTGTTGCAGTGTTTTGGGTGATGTTAATCCACACAACAGAATATAATCAGAACATTAGTTTATTGAGAATTCATAAGACAACAGTAGTAAAAGGTAGAAGAGGTTCTGCAGCAGCAGGAGGATACACACACACACACACACACACACCAAGGCATTTGCAGAGACTATGCAGCAGCTCCTATATAGCAGAGATGGCCCTAGCCTAACTGACACCCTAGGCAAGATTTTGGCTGGTGCCCCCTAGCACCGCCACTAGTTCCACCTCTGACCCTTCTCCCCTTTCCCAGCACCATCAACCCTCATCATAGCAGTCATAATTTTGGTGCTCCAACTCACAATATTTTAAATAGAAACAGTGCTCACATTCGGTGCGCAGCCCAAACAGGGATGTGTTTTTGCTGGGAAGGGGCATGGCCACACAATAGTACCCCCAATTTAAATTATGCCACACAGTAGTGCAACTTTATTCACATTATATCATGTGATGATGTCCATTATTCACGTTACATCACACAGTAGTACCACTTTACCTTATATACATTACTCCACATTATTCACATTACACCCTTAGAAAAGAATCCTGAGAAAGTATTTTAAGCATCTTCATGGCCACACTGCAACCCAGCACAAAGCATTCCTTCTTAGATGGACAATTCCTTCTTAGATGGACAAAACCATGTGCATTGCAGGTGGGGCAGATGTTACTTGTGTAGAGAGAGTTAGATTAGGGTGGGGTTTTACTTCAAAGTGAGATCTACAGTATATAGCAGTGTAAAAATAAAGCAGTCTATATTTTCCCTGCATAGACAACAAAATACCTCACCCAAATCGAATTCTCTCTGCACATTTTACATCTGCCCCCCTGCAGTGCACATGGTTTTGTCCATCTAAGAAGGACTTTGTCAGAAAGAGTGAACTAGAATAAGGACCTCAGTTACACAAGCTAAAGGTCAACATGTCCTCGTTGACACACATAAGGTTTTTCGGTACTTGTGTATTATCTGGGCGCCCGATTTTTTCATTGCATGCCACTACTTAAGGCATGCAATGCAATGCAATGTGATTTTCATTGTAAAGACCCGATTTTTAATTGTATAGTCAGCCATGGGTGATTTCATACCCCCACTATCCAACTACGCATGGAGTTGATTTTATATAGTGTGGCGAGCGCAGTGAGCTACCGTGCCCGAAGCGTGGCAAGCGGACACGGATTACTTTAAATGTATTCTGTGTCCCCTCGCGGGTCTCGCTGCGCTCGCCACGCTTCAGGCTCGGTGGCTCGCTGCGCTCTCCACACTATATAAGATCAACTCCATGCGTAGTTGGATAGTGGGGGTATGAAATCACCCATGGGTGACAATACAATAAAAAATTTGGTCTTTACAATGAAAAATCACATTGCATTGCATTGCATTGCAAGTAGTGCGATGCTATGTGATGCGATACAATACAATAAACGACTTGGTTTATATTTTACCATCCAAGTGGGCTGCATGAATCACAGCAAGCGCAGTGAGCCATGTAAGGTGACACTGTACACCTATACGGTATTCATGTCAACATATGTAGACATAGTCACCAAGAAAAGTGAAAGCCTCGTGTCCACCTTCTGAATCTCGCCCATGTACATGTCAACATTTAGCTTATGTCAACCTTCTGTAACTGTCGATTAAGGGTATGTCGACCATTCTTAGTTGTCGACCTAGTCACTGTCGACCATTAGTGGCCGACCTAATGATTGCCGCCCTAAAAATTGTCTATCATCTGTACCAGAACCAAAGTGCACATGGTTTTGTCCATTTCATTTTAAAAAATTGCACTGCGATCAGGTCTGAATGAGGCCCTTTGTGTTCAAGGTTCAGTTCATTTCCTTAGCTCGATAAGGATCCCATGACTGGCCATATGATATGCACTAATGGTCTTAATTTATTTAACATAGCAAATTTAATTATTTTCATTACTGTTGTAAATCTGCTTAGCCATAGACTAGGGAAATACTGTAGATCCTACTGCAACGACGTAGAGAACAAGACACTGCATTTGCCCCAGATGGTCTTCAATACTTTGTAGGGTTTCCAAGAAGTATTCAGGTTCTTAAGCTGTGTACACACGGGGGGCGATAGGGGCTGAAATCGCTGGAAATATGGTCGCAGGCGACCATATTGCCAGTGATGGGAGTGTGCCCCAGCGATAAATCGCCGGGTGCGCGCTCCCGTTTTCAGCCCCGTTCCAATCGCTGGTCGCAGGAGCTTGCTCCTGCGACCAGCTGAATACCTCTGCGGCACCGCCGGCAGAGGTTCCCTTTCATCAGCGACCATCTGGTCGCTGATGAAAAGGAGAAACTGAGCAATATATTGCTCAGCCATATATTGCTCAGCCATATATGGCTGAGCAATATATCTCCCCCATGTGTACGGGGCTTAAGTGACTTTGTTTCATGTTAATCTTAGCAATTTCTGGCTCAAATCAGAATGGATTTATATAATACCAAGCAATTTTTGAGGGGTTGAGTATGAAGTGTAGATGTGGATGATATGTTGACATGTTAGAATGTTGATATTTCACCCTTGAGGCCCAAAGGTGACTGCAGTCCAAAGGTTCCCATACACGGTGCGACAGGGCAGTACGATGAAATGCGCAACTCCCATCGCACAGCACATAAAATATGTACTGCACGTGCTTTTAGTACTAGAATGCATTGTATCTAGTTCAAAAATATACAGCTCTTCGTATTCATATTCATATTCTAGGTGTATTCATATTCCTATTCAGGAATACAAATGCATATGCCATCGCAAGAATATGAATAGGAATCACCATTCATTCAAACGGTGAGTCCTAATTTACCAACCGACCATACATAATACATAATTAGTTGACCCGAAAATACAGCTGGATAATACTTCTCATTTTCCAGCCGTATTTTACAGAAGCCTGCACTGATCAGTCAGATCCCTGCAGGCTTCACTGTGTAAAATAATAAATAAATAATTTAAAAAAAAATGGCGTGGAGTCCCCCACCCCTCCACGGCTGTAACGAGCCCCGGGCCCAAAGAGCCGGTCCTTGTCAAACCGAATAGGAGATCCCCGGAATCTCTTAAACCAGCACCAGGCTCAATGGCCAGTCCTGGTTACCAAAATACGGGAGACAAAAAGGACTAGGGGTCCCCCATATTTTTAGAACCAGCACCGGCCCAAACAGCCAGCAGGGTAATGCCACAGCTGGGGGGACTATTTATATTAGTTCCCCTGGCCAAAGCATTAATCTCTGTGGCTGGTCAGCCCAGGCAAGGACCCTGGTGGAGTGGAGACCCCCAATGAAGGGGTCTCCCCCTACACAATGTCCCCAGGGGCCCCAGGGCAGTGGGCACTGGGCTGATTGCAGTGTAAAAATTAGATAAAAACTATTATGCATTGTGGAATTATGAGTCCCAGCAAGCCTCTCCCACATGCTGGGACTTGGAGAACCCCAAGTCCGAGCATGCGGGGCATTAAAGGGCCTGATGGGTGTTATAGTTCTACACCAATGCAAATAGTTAAATAATATACACACACACCAGTACAGTACAAATTTATTACACACTACAATGACACATACTATACTCACCTATAGGTCCACCGCAGGTTGGTCCCCTTGTAGTGTATGTTTGGGTACCTGTGGAAGGAAATTATACTCACCAAGGCATTGTGTGAAGAACGGTTCGCTTTTTAGCCGGTAAGCACCTTAGAGATAGTAGTGAGAATGTTTGTTGACATTCTCGGCTCCTCTCTTGAACCAGGGGTTAGTCCTACCCACCAGCCAATCAAGAGCAGGTATCAGGAAATCTCTTCTCCTGATTGGCTGGTGGGCGGAACTAACCATTGTTATCTCAAAGATGGGAATCGCGGCAGGGGTCAGGCAAGTATACTTGATGCGATTGCCTCCATGTCGGAGTTCCGGCAGTCAGGGTGCTATACCACAACCCAAGGACCAACAACCAGGACTGGGCACTTACTAGCAGGGGCAATGCCACAGCCAGGGGACACATTTGGCAGGGTTTCCACCTTAACTAGTCAATCTTGGGAATTCATGGGGAAGCGAGTTGATAGCATTTAGTGAAAGTTAGAAGTAATATTGTCTTTTACAAGAGGACAACAGATCCAACACTCCATTGCAAGTGACCGGCTAAGTGGCGGTAACGTGGAGAAGTCGCAAACACGATGGCTTGCAGAGAACATTTTTGTGGTATGTATCACCCTACAACTTTGCATTTCCTGTACGCAGGATATACATCTCTGGAATCTCAGTTGAAAAGGCCATTCTGAGTGACCATAGACTCTCTCGGAGAGTCAAAGTTTCCTGGATCTGCATTGATGCTGTGAATGTGTTCACCATTGTGGGCAGCTGTGAAGGCTCTGATGTGCATCTCTATACAAATCACAGAAGCTGTTACATCAACATATTTTTCATATCCTCTGAGTCAAAGATCGCATCCGTGGCAGCATTAGCTTACAACTATGAATCATGCCCATAGACACATTTCTTCCACAAGTTAATATTAGTTATGATTTGTATAATTTGCAAGAGCGCTATTTACAGACAGAACAGAATTACTTTCAACCTTCTGCCACCACTTTAAATTGGACTTTGAATCTTTCTGTTTATTAACTTCACTAATAATACATTAAAATATTTGTCCTCTTGCGTCTGCATAGAGTCTGTTCAATACCACCAAGCTAGCCTTGAAACAAAGTGACTTAATGCATCTGTACAGAGAACATTTTAAATTGTCGCACTCCTGATGTCCTCCTTCTTTTGACCCCCCTTGACCCACACATCACACAAAACCAATAAGCTGCATCTCTACATTCCCGTGTTTTGGAGTTATTAAACATAACTAATGTGAATCAAAATGCTAATATTAAACATGAACTAACCAAATAGGTAGCCAAATATAGTGCAGTAAGTGAAGAAAGTGGGGAGGGCAATAGCACCTTTTTTCATCAATAGATTGTTTGTGTGACCGCTTCAAAGGGGCTGATTGAATTTGAAGAATCAATTTGTCAATATTCTGCCGGTTTTAAGTCTGTAGATGGAAAGGATAAGTCTCAGACATCAGATCAAAAGCCATTTGTTTTATGTGGACGAGAGGGATAAAAAAAAATTATGTACATGAGTGTTGTAGATCAGCGATATATAACTAGCAGATGGCACGTGGATACCTTTCTCAGCAGCTTTGTATCACTCGCCTAATCCCTTATAAATATGTTAACATCATAATTACATGGGCCGAAATTGTCTTGTTAATTTTTATTGATCCATTTTTCTTTTATAGTTTGTGAATTAGTGTTGTCTGGACTGGAGATTAAAGCAATTTTCTCAAGTAAATTCTGTAAAAGAACAAGTGTATGGAAATTTAATGGGTTCATACAATATACTTTAGAATGATCCCCTTGTCTAATTAGCAGAATCCGAATCTCATTGCCAAAAGCAGGTACTTCAATCATTCTATTCTGCCCCCTTTTCCACTCAAATCCCGGATCCCACCCGATATTTGAAACACGAATTCAAGCCAGGTCGGTCCTGGGATTTGCACCGTTTACACTGTGGTGCCTACCTGCCGTGTAAATGGGGGCGGCGCTTGGAGATGAGGTAAGCTGCTGGGCTGCCCTCGGCCTCCGTGCACCCCCCAGCCCCTGTCCTCGAGGTGAATGGACCCGTGTGCAGCCGGTGCGCAGCTCCGTTGGTAGTAAGAGAGCACACCAGTCCCGGCTCAGCTGATTGCAGCATCATCCCGCTGCGGGCATAGGAGGAGTGCGCACCTAGCCTAAACATCCAGGAGCCATCCGGCAGAGGTGTGCTCTCTTACTACCAACGGAGCTGCGCACCGGCTGCACGCGGGTGCTCCCGGCTTGTACTCAGCCGGAGGAGTGCGCACACAGCCCAAACTTCAAGGCGGCATTCGGCAGAGGTGTGCCCTCTCACTACAACGGAGGTGCGCACCTGCTGCGAATGGGCGCCCCGTCTCACATCCAGCCTGCACACAGTTGATACTACTGTATCTGGAGGAGAGAGGACCGCAAATTGAGAGTGGCGGTATCCCCATCCACACTGACTGATTTATCTGCAGCTCACAGCAGCACTCAATAAGCTACAGCGAACAATTCTGCCCATTTGTCCTAATAGACACTGCTGATTGTCCCCACTGGTAAACCAAGTGTGAGTATCCATCTTCACAATTATTATTCCCACTCAGGTCTCAATTGAGATCTATTTTATATGTTGTTCTTGCATGCATGCAATTAATTTTATGATTAATTAAAGTGTTGTTTAAAATTACTGCATACACTGGCATAAACTGTTTAACTTTGAGGGCGGCATCCCTCTATCATCAGGCAGCCTGTGTAGACAACACACATAAACACTATCCCGAGCGCTACAGATCCACTCCCCCTTTCAAAATACATTTATAGGCTGAACCAAGTGCTTGAAAGGGAGGACTTATCTAGACAATAAGTACACCAAAAATAGCACATTGCAAAAAGCCATTAAAAAAGAAAGCATTATACATATAACTACAAGGCAGAAGCCTTAAGGTTCATACACACATGACGATGTGCATGAGCCTTGTGTACTGAGCGATCTAGGCTAGTCAGATCATTCAGCACACAGGGCTTGCTAGATTGCCAATACACATGTAACAAGGTGTGTATGGGCGATCTGTACTAACCAGTGTTCTCTGATTAGAACACTGGCAATCTGACTAGATCTTGACGATATGTCAGTAAAAATCTAGTCAGGCAATGGCGACGGACTGGGGCATAAACAAGGACTGAACTGTGCTTAATTTCTAAGCAGTCTAGATAGATCTCTTATAAATAGGACTAAAATTGCCCTGTGTGTATGCCCCTTTAATTACACACATTTGCAAATATATCACAAGCCAACTACAATTTTATGGTGCTTCTGCTACACAGTAGGAGGTCTTAAAGTAAAGAGTTGTAGACACGGGCAGGCTGCTGGCTACAGCACTAAGCGATTTTGGCTTAAGCTGGGTACACATCTATACAATCCCTATTTCTTGCAACCGTTCGGCCGACCGTACTCCCGTCGGAGCGTCCACAAACAACAGCCGACACGCGCGTACACACCTGTACAATTTTACTTGCGACGTCTGATGTACTCCCGTCCAAACAGTGTGTATTTGGCCATAGGTCAAATCAGTGGCCTGCGGTGGGGTGAGGCAGGTGAGGCACAGCCTTTTCTGTCATACTAGCATATATGCCGGCGTTTTAAATTGATAAAGTATGTTAAAAATACAAATTATTTATAAAAAAAATTGGTACTTATGTATTATCTGGGCTCCCATGTTAAAAGCACCTTATTTTTTCATACCCCTACTATACAACTACGCATGGAGTTGATTTTATATAGTGTGGCGAGCGCAGCGAGCCACTGTGCCCGAAGCGTGGCGAGCGGACGCGGTCTCATAAGAAAAACGGGAGTCCAGATATTACATAAGTACCAAAAAATCTTATTTTTATTATTCTATTGCTGCACATGTATATAATGCCGGCCTGTACCCCATGGCTCATATATTGTGTGCATATCTGGCTCTGGTACTTTCCAGGGACTTTTGAGCCATTTACCTCACCGCACATCCCTGGGCCAAATACACCCAGATTTTCGGCTAGTCAAAACTGCCTTGTCTGCACTGTCTATATCGCCAGACGATAGAAACATAGAAACATAAAATTTGACGGCAGATAAGAACCACTTGGCCCATCTATTCTGCCCCTTTTTTTTAAACATGTTACCTCAAACCATATTTGATCCTTATTTTTTTGTAAGGATATCAATATGCTTATCCCAAGCATGTTTAAATTGTACTACTGTATTTGCGTCTACCACCTCTGTTGGGAGGCTAGTACACTTATCTACTACTCTTTCTGTGAAAAAATTCTTCCTCACATTTCCCCTGAATCTACCTCCCTCTAGTTTCAGTGCATGTCCTCGTGTTCTGTTGCTCCTCTTCCTGTGAAGAATGTCTCCCACCTGTACCTTGTTAAAGCCCTTGATATATTTGAAAGTTTCTATCATGTCCCCCCTTTCCCTTCTCTGCTCTAAAGTATACATATTAAGATCTTTTAGTCTTTCCTGGTACGTTTTGTGATGTAGGCCATGCACCATTTTAGTTGCTCTTCTTTGTACAGTCTCTAATGTATTCATATCCTTCTGGAGATATGGCCTCCAGAACTGAACACAATACTCTAGGTGAGGTCGTACCAATGACCTATACAGTGGCATTATTACTTCTTTCTTTCTACTGATGATACCTCTCCCTATGCAACCAAGCATCTGAGGTGCCTTCTTCATTGCTTTGTTACATTGCCTACCTGCTTTTAAGTCCCCTGAAATAGTGACACCTAGATCCCTCTCTTCCTCAGTAGTTTCCATTATAGTGCCATTTATACTATATTGAGTCTTTGGTTTTCTGAGACCCAAGTGCATGATTTTGCATTTTTTGGCATTAAACTGTAGTTGCCATTCTCTTGACCATTTCTCTAATCTGCCTAGATCCTCAATCATTTGTTTTACCCCTCCTGGTGTGTCTACCCTGTTGCATACCTTTGTGTCATCTGCAAAAAGACACATTTTACCCTCAATTCCATTTGCAATATCACCAATAAAGATATTAAAAAGCACTGGTCCAAGTACAGATCCCTGGGGTACTCCACTTGTAACCTTTCCCTCCTTTGACTGTACTCCGTTTACTACAACTCTCTGTTTTCTGTCCTGCAACCACGCTCTTATCCATTCAACTATCTTAGAATCCAATCCCAAGCTTTCAAGTTTACTTAACAGTCTGCGATGTGGGACAGTGTCAAAAGCTTTACTAAAGTCTAGATAAGCTACATCTACAGCCCCACCTTGATCTATTACTTTAGTCACCCAGTCAAAAAAGTCAATAAGATTTGTTTAACATGATCTTCCCCCAGTAAACCCATGCTGTTTTGGATCCTGTAAATTGCTGGTTTTGAGATATTCTACAACTCTTTGTTTTAAGAGTGTTTCCATCAATTTCCCTACTACTGATGTAAGGCTCACTGGTCGATAGTTGCTTACCTCTTCCTTGCTTCCACTTTTGTGCAGTGGGACTACATTTGCTGTTTTCCAGTCCTCTGGGATTACTCCAGTAGCTAGTAACTGGTTGAATAATTCTGTTATTGGTTTTACCAGCTCCCCTTTAAGCTCTTTTAGTATCCTTGGATGTATCCCATCTGGCCCCATTGATTTATCCACTTTCAGTTTTGAGAGTTCTGTGAGGACTTTCTCCTCTGTAAATGTACTTGTCTCTCCCTCAGTTTTCTGACTATACTCGCAACTTAACTGTGGCCCCTTCCCCTCTCTTTCAGCAGTGAATACTGAGCAGAAATAATTATTAATATTATCTGCTATTACATTGTCCCCCTCAAGAAAACTTCCATTCTCTGTCTTCAGTCTAATTATTCCACTTTTTGTTTTTCTCCTTTCACTTATATACGATAGCACAGCTGCAGGGCCGTGCATTGCTATCGCCCGCAGTGTACACATGGTGCGATTTTGCCTAAACTTCTAGGTGATTTTAATTATGTAGTCAAATTGTGTTCCTGCAAAAATTACTTTCACTTTTGTGTTATGAAATCTTGTAATACACAAAGGAGTAATTTGGTCCATTGAGTAGCCACTAGTGGTCAATGGCAGTACTTGACCTCAAAAAAGCAGTGGCACTTGGAGTCTTCCAAAATAAAATGGTGTATTAAATTAAAGCATCAGACATGTATGGCAATGGCCAACGTTTCGGGGAGCACATATATATATATACTAGGTGATTCATCGCGCCCTACGGGCGCTCTTCACACCGTCGTAAGGGGCTGCGCCCCCTTAATTTGTGAACGTTTATATATGAGAAATATGGTTAGAATTGTATGAAAGATGCCCTGTATTGCAACTTAGGTGTCCGCGAATCGCGGGAGGGGGGGTCGCGGAGGGTGCCGCGAATTGCAGGAGGGGGGGTCGCGGGGGGTGCCACGAATTACAGGAGGGGGGGTTGTGGGGGGGTGGATGCTGCGAATCGCGGGAGGGGAGGGATTGAAGAGAATCGCGGGAGGGGGGTCGCGGGGTGGGTTGCCGCAAATCGCGGGAGGGGGGTTACGGGGGTGGGGGTTGCGGCGAATCATGGTAGGGGGGGGTCGCGGGGGGTGTGCCGTGAATCACGGGAGGGGGGGTCACGGGGTGGGGTGCCGAGAATCGCGGGGGGGTGTGTGTGTGCCGTGAATCGCTGGAGTGGGGGTTGCGGGGGGGTGGGGGGGTGTGACGCGAATCGCCACAAGAAAAAATCAACACAGAAAGGTCAACACATGTAAATGTTGACATAAGTGTGGCACTTCATTGGTG
Source organism: Crinia signifera (assembly GCF_055691185.1). Taxonomy (NCBI): domain Eukaryota; kingdom Metazoa; phylum Chordata; class Amphibia; order Anura; family Myobatrachidae; genus Crinia; species Crinia signifera. The sequence goes on along the minus strand of NC_139218.1, from coordinate 326,882,229 downwards.
TCCATGTCGACACATGAGAATGAATATGAAAACATTCAAAAAATGAAAAAAAAAAATTCAAAAACTCATGTCAACCTTTTTCATTGTCGACCATAGCCATGTCAGTGTTTTCCATGTGCAATTTAATTCTGGAGCTGCTGCGAATCGCGGGGGGGTGCCGCGAATTGCGGGAGGGGGGGTCGCGGGGGTGGGTGCCGCGAATCGCGGGAGGGGGGGTTACGGGGCGGGGGTTGCGGCGAATCATGGGAGGGGGGGTCGCGGGGGTGTGCCGTGAATCACGGGAGGGGGGGTCACGGGGTGGGGTGCCGAGAATCGCGGGGGAGGTGTGTGTGTGTGTGCCGTGAATCGCGGGAGTGGGGGTTGTGGGGGTGGGGGGGGTGTGACGCAAATCGCCACAAGAAAAAATCAACACAGAAAGGTCAACACATGTAAATGTTGACATAAGTGTGGCACTTCATTGGTGTCCATGTCGACACATGAGAATGAATATGAAAATATTCAAAAAATGAAAAACAAAACTTCAAAAACTCATGTCAACCTTTTTCATTGTCGACCATAGCCATGTCAGTGTTTTCCATGTGCAATTTAATTCTGGAGCTGCCGCGAATCACGGGGGGTGCCGCGAATTGTGGGAGGGGGGGGGGGTCGCGGGGTTGGGTGCCGCGAATCGCGGGAGGGCGGGGTTCACAGGGGTTCCGGTGGGGGGTTGCCGCGAATTGCGGGAGGTGGGGGGTCACGGGGGGTGCCGCGAATCGTGGGGGGGGGTTGCGGGGGGGGTGTGACGCGAATCGCCACAAGAAAAAATCAACACAGAAAGGTCAACACATGTAAATGTTGACATAAGTGTGCCACTTCATTGGTGTCCATGTTGACACATGACAATGAATATGAAAACATTCAAAAAATGAAATAAATCTTCAAAAACTCATGTCAACCTTTTTCATTGTCGACCATAGCCGTGCCAGTGTTTTGCATGTGCCATTTAATCCTGGGGCTGCCGCGAATCGCGGGGGGTGCCGCGATTTGCGGGAGGGGGGGGGTTGCGGGGGGTGGGTGCCGCGAATCGCGGGAGAGCGGGGTTCATGGGGGTTCCGGTGGGGGGTTGCCGCGAATTGCGGGAGGGGGGGGGGGTCGCAGGGGGGTGCCGCGAATCGCCGGAGGGGGGGTTGCGGGGGGTGTGACGCAAATCGCCACAAGAAAAAAATCAACACAGAAAGGTCAACACATGTAAATGTTGACATAAGTGTGGCACTTCATTGGTGTTCATGTCGACACATGAGAATGAATATGAAAATATTCAAAAAATGACAAAAAAACTTCAAAAACTCATGTCAACCTTTTTCATTGTCGACCATAGCCATGTCAGTGTTTTCCATGTGCAATTTAATTCTGGAGCTGCCACGAATCACGGGGGGTGCCGCGAATTGCGGGAGGGGGGGTCGCGGGGGTGGGTGCCGCGAATCACGGGAGGGCGGGGTTCACAGGGGTTCCGGTGGGGGGTTGCCGTGAATTGCGGGAGGTGGGGGGTCACGGGGGGTGCCGCGAATTGCGGGAGGGGGGGTTGCGGGGGGGTGTGACACGAATCGCCACAAGAAAAAATCAACACAGAAAGGTCAACACATGTAAATGTTGACATAAGTGTGCCACTTCATTGGTGTCCATGTCGACACATGACAATGAATATGAAAAAATTAAAAAAATTAAAAATAAATCTTCAAAAACTCATGTCAACCTTTTTCATTGTCGACCATAGCCATGTCAGTGTTTTGCATGTGCCATTTAATCCTGGGGCTGCTGCGAATTGCGGGGGGGGGGGTGGCGCGAATCGCGGGACGGGGGTCGCAGGGGGGGTGCCGCCAATCGTGCAAGGGGGGGGTCGCGGGGGGGTTCTTTTTGCCGCGAATCGCGGGAGGGAGGTCGCGGGGGGTGTTTTTTCCGCGAATCGGGGGGGGGGGTCACGGGGGAGGGTTTGCCGCGATTCGCGGGAGGGGGGGTCGCGGGGTGGTGGTTATGCCGCGAATTGCGGGAGGGGTCGTGGGGGGGGGTCTTTTTGCAGCGAATCGCGGGAGGGGGGGTCGCGGGGGTGTTTTTGCTGCGAATCGCGGTAGGGGGGGTCGCGGGGGAGCGGGTGTTTTTGCCGCGAATCGCGGGAGGGGGGGGGGCGCGCGGGGGGGGAGGTTTTGCCGCAAATCGCGGGAGGGGGGCGCTCACCTGGTGGCTGTGGAGTAGCAGTGCTGGGCAACATGGGAAGGCAGTGGGTGTCTGGCACTGTCTGTGGGCTCACTGGGCTGGTTCTCTGTCACATACCTCCCAACATGACCCTCTCCAGGAGGGACACAATGCTCTGTTTCTAGACTTCCCCTTAATGTGTGATTGCCATCACCTGTTTTAAACAGGTTAATTTCTCAGAAAGGTGTTCAGCACAGATGAAGGCAATCACACATTGGCCCTTATTCTGATCGGTGCGGATATTCCCGAATTCTTACGGTGCGGCCCGCACGCCACGGTGTTCTGCCGCGTGCGGCCATCGTCCGTAGAAACGCCCACGTGTCCTCCGCATTCGGACGGACTCACTCTTTAAGAACAGGGCGTGTTTACGGACGACATACAAACCATGCGTGTGCGGGAGAAACACTCCGATTCTGCACGGTATTACAGAGTATGCACGGGAATACCGCATCCGAACGGGAGCCAAGCGGTGCTACCGCACGTAAGCGGTGTATTTACGCCAAAAAAACCACTATTATGTCTATTCTGCAATACATCACATGACCCACTTATTCAATTACCTATCCTCATACAAAAATGCATATTTGGAATTGGAATCAATTAGATGCCAATATATCCTTACAAGCATGCCTAACACATGCATTGCACACATTAACCCTTACAGCAATTGAAGCAGCAATGGTTTCAATTAAAGCACTGACAAGCGTCCTATTAGTGAGTAATGAGTAAAGGAGTCGATTCTATTGGGTTCAGGTGTTAATGCTTGTAGTCATTAGGCGGTCCGTTCGCCTACCGCAGGAACGAGTGGTGTCCGCAAAGCAATAGTAGCCTTTTGGACACCGCACATTTCTATCGGTTTTGGTCGCGTGCATTCGGAGTGCTATCCGAATGTACGCCCCCCAACATAAGTGTACTCCCCCGTGTCCGCCCATGTTTCCTCCCAGTTTTTCCCACTTTGAAACTACGCCCATGTGTCATTCCGCATGACGCCCATAATACGCCCATATTTCCCGACTGATTGCGGTGAACAGTTTTGTACGGGATTTGCCCGAACAGGTACGGAGTCAAGGCGTGGCACATGCGCGTTGCGTTCTCCACGCATGCGCAGACGCCGTAAAGACGCGATCCGAAAGTATGCGGAAAAGTACGCGTCAATCAGAATAAGGGCCATTAAGAGGAAAGTCCAGGAACAGAGCGTTATAGACACAGACACCCACTTTGAGTGACAGATGTAGCCAAATATATAGGAGATATATATATATATATATATATATATATAACACAAGACAGATTTGGAATGGGTGCGCTGGCACCTGTGCTGGATAAAATCTGCAGTCAGTTCTCAATCTTTTAAACTGCACTTGTCCCTCCAATGGACCGTCGCTCCTTTCCTCGCTCTCGATTCTCACGAGAGAAACACAAATCTACAAACAAAATAGAGGAGAAGGGCGCCCAATAGTGCAATATCGTTTGGTTTATTTAAATAAAATATTTAAAAGGCTTCAAAGTACATTAAGCGTACCACAGCATTCATCAGCGGTGGGCTTAAGAACCACCTGGCATAAAATGTAATCCACACTGGCAATCAGCTACAACTGCAGTTGGAGAGAGAGACCCTCTCAGTGCACTCACGGTTCCCCGGCTACACACTGGATGTGTGCAGGAACGGATTCACCACGCGGCCCGGCTCTCGGGATCGCAGCTCTCTCCTCCACTTCCACGAACAATTGCGTCAGTCAGGCCACGCCCCTATGCGTTTCGTCAGAGAGTGCACTGAGAGGGTCTCTCTCAAACCGCAGTTGTAGCTGATTGCCAGTGTGGATTACATTTTATGCCAGGTGGTTCTTAAGCCCACCGCTGATGAATGCTGTGGTACGCTTAATGTACTTTGAAGCCTTTTAAATATTTTTAAATAAACCAAACGATATTGCACTATTGGGCGCCCTTCTCCTCTATTTTGTTTGTAGATTTATATATATATATATATATATATATATATATATATATATATATATAGATTAATAAAAGTAGAAGAGGTAGAGATTTTGGTAATCAAGTGACAGGTTGGGAGCCCATCAGTGGAGCCGAAAGGGGGGGGTACCGACTACTTTTTCCCTGGGCCCAGGCCAGGATATGGCTCCCCTGTTGCAGGGAGTGGGGCAGTGGGGAGTGAGATGACAGGCTACTGCCGCTCAGTGCAGAGCTGGGGAGAGAAAGGCAGCGGAAGCTTGTCCTCTCTCTCCCTGTGTGGGGGTATAATCCCACCTGCACCCTGCCTGCACAAGGTAGGTATTTTTTTTCTCACTGGGGGCCAGATTCTCTAAGCTTCAAAAGTGATAAAATTGAGAGTGATAAACAGCCAGCCAATCAGCTCCTGCCTGACATTTTTCAAACACAGTCTGTGACATGGCAGGTAGGAGCTGATTGGCTGGCTGCTTATAACTTTCCATTTTATCACTGTTGAAGCTTAGAGAATCTGGCCCTGGGTGTGGCCACGCCTCCTTCCAGTAGCCACGCCCTTCGAATAGCCACACCACCCTACATTTTACCAGGCCCCTGGAGTCAATGGCCAGCATCAGCAGCTGTACATTGTAACATTGTATTTCAGTAAGAATCTTCTCTTCAGTTTTTCCCCATTTCTCCTGTTTGCTGCATACAGTATTGCTGAATGGCACATTGCTGCTATAAGCAAGGCTGTTATATGTTTTGTATATTACCCCTGTGAAAACTTCCAACAAAAGAGTTATGGGTGACACTGCAGCAATTTGTAGGACACCTGCTGTATATGTGCTCTGTAATGAACATTATTTCTTCTTCTTAGTACCTGAGAAGGTCAGACCTACTTCCAAGGCCACCACTATTCACCAGAACCCATAAATCCTTGGATTTTGTGACAGAAATACTTTGCAGCTTTTTTGAACTGTTTGCAGTACTCTGTGTAGATTTTGGAGATTGCTGTCTACGGTGCTTATAGCATGTGTGTCCACAGAATGACTGCAACATTAGGTAATGAGGGGTAGATTTATTAAGCTCGGTGAAGTGATAAAGTGTCTGATTTTTATCACCGGCCAATCAGCTCCTACCTGTCATTTTTCGAACCAAGCCTGTAACTTCACAAGAGCTGATTGGCCGGTGAAAAAAAACAGACATATAGGGCTAGATTCTCTAAGGTTCAAAAGTGATAAAATGCAGAGTGATAAACAGCCAGCCAATCAGCTCCTACCTGACATGTCACAGACTGTGTTTGAAAAATGTCAGACAGGAGCTGATTGGCTGGCTGTTTATCACTCTCCATTTTATTCCTTTTGAAGCTTAGAGAATCTGGCCCATAATCACTTCACCGAGCTTAATAAATCTGCCCCTCATTACCTAATGAGTTAGTGTTATTCAGCTGTACTATTATTATGGAGCATGCATTTAATTTCCGTCAGAAGATGATCACCAATGGACTATTAGCCTGTGTGAATATCTGTTCTCTGCGGTACCTGTCCAGTGAAGCGTGCCGACAACTTGTCCATCTGCTGATCAAGTGGGTCCTTACCAGGTTATATTGTGCTATTTCCACTTGTCTCTCAGAGAAAATGGCGGTATCGCTGTGAGCGTGACCAATATCACGGATTATTTAGCATGGTTCTGTGCACTCTATATTCAGAAGTATCTTCTGCACCAAGGATGGAGTTGGTATAAATGCTGTTACCAGTGGTGACAGGCATAGGCGAATCTAGAATTATGGTAATGGGTGGTCCCAGATCTAGACACAATAGTAAGGTGACCTTTGCGCGGCGTAGCCGTGCGGCAAAAGGGGGCGTGGTCTCATGGGGAAGGAGGCGTGGCATCACAAAAAGGGGTGTGGTATTAGACTTTAGACCATACACAGTAATGCCCATTACACATAAAGCCACACGCCGTAATGCCAATTACACATAAGGCCACACACCATAATGCCCATTACACATTGTGCCACACATCATGATGCCCATTACATACTATATAACAAACCGTAATGCCCATATTTGCCACATAAGTGCTGCTTACATACATGCTCATTGCTAGGGGGTTCTTGCTTGATGGCACCATAGTACCCATTACACATGATGCTGCACATCATAGTACCCATTACACATGATGCCGCACACCATAGTACCCATTACACATGATGCCGCACACCATAGTACCCATTCCACATGATGCCACACACCATAGTACCCATTACACATGATGCCGCACACCATAGTACCCATTACACATGATGCCGCACACCATAGTACCCATTACACATGATGCCGCACACCATAATACCCATTACACATGATGCCGCACACCATAGTACCCATTACACATGATGCTGCACACATAATGCCGCTTACACATTAAGCCACACATTATGCGTAATGCCCCCACATTTGGCCACTTGTAGCGTCCCTTAAATAAGCAATGCCCCAAAAGTGCCACTTACTGTAAATTTTTATATGAGCCTTCGCTGCTGCTGCAGGGAGAGATGGAGAGCGGTGCAGCTGCTTCTATGGGGAGAGGAGCAGAGCGCAGCGCAGAGCACGCTCCCACTCCCCTCCTGGTGTCCCCTCTAGCCGAGTGGACAGCTGAAATATTGTGCGCGCTGTTGTTGTGCATGACGTCAGGGGAACACGCCAGGCGCCGGCACCACATGATTAAAGGGGGGGCGGGCTGAGGTGAAAGTGGGGAGAAGAATTGGAGCGGAAGCTGCAGGGGTGACAGTGATTGACAGCTGGGCAGAGAGCAGGGGGCTGCCCGGCTGTATTCAGAGCACTGCAGGTCACGGCTGTTTGAAATAATACCCCTTTCACAACAGAAAATGCAGGGATTTACCCGGGAATATGGTCCCAGGATCATGCAGGGACATTCCCATGCTGACCCCTTATACACCAGCCTAGTCCCTGCATTTTCTGATGTGAGGGGGAGAGACAACCTCTCCCCTCTCCCTACCCCCCTTTAACCAACCAGCTATATCTTCGGAACCAACTGACCCATTTACATGAGACCAGTATCATATTGAAGAACTTTTGAGTTGGCTTCAAATGATTTTGGTCCCGTGAAACTGGGCTGTTTGGTTCCAGAGAAATATGCCCTCAAGAACATAAACAGTCATGAACTTACATTTAAGAAATTAAATAAATTTCCCTGGAACCAATTAACCCATAAGGATCCAGCCTGGTATCAGATTGAAGGCCCAGCGATTTGGGTTAGACTGAGATCAACCTCGAGCTTCAGTGATGCCGAAGGGGGAACTGGCAGCCGTTGAACTGGGTGGGGGTCGGAATTAGCGGGTCCCATGTTATCCTATAGGGAAAACGTTCCAGCTTTGCTTGGAAGTATCTTTGGTTCCCAGGGGGCTAGAGACACGGGCTGGGCTCGTTGGAAAGCCCCATCCCTCAGCTATAAAATGGGCTAATGGGTGGTCCTATGCACCCCCGGACCACCCCCTAGATTCGCCTATGGTGACAGGTGCCCTCGCAGCTGGGGGGCAGGGGGCAGCGCTGTTACATAGAAGAGTGAAAGATATCCGCATTGGAAAAAGAATTGATGGAATTGCTGTTGTGTTCCAAGCACTGAAAGTAAGTATAAAAGACAAAAAGTGGGACATTTACTAAAATGGGAGTTCTATTGATGATGGGATGTAGCCCATAGCAACCAATCAGATTATATCTATTATCTTCTTTAAGGTGCTAATTAAATAAGAAGTAGAATCTGATTGGTTGCTATGGGCAACATCCCATCTGCAACAGTACTACTATCTCATTAAATTTACCCCTAAATGCGTATAATAGGGATACAGTCATTGTGCCACCACCAAGTAGGTCGACAAGCATTAGGTTGACACCTCTAGGTCGACATGCAGGTAGGTCAACATGACTTAAGGTCGATATGACTTTAGGTCAACATGCAGGAAAGTCGACATGGTCATTAGGTCAACAGGGTTAGGTCGACAGGGTCATTAGGTTGACCGGGTCATTAGGTCAACATGGGGAAGGTCGACAGTCAAAAGATAGACGTGTGTTTTTTTTACTGTTTATTGAGTCGACAGGTGGTATTTCATGCCCTACCATCCACTAGGGCATGGTGGGAGAATAAAATAGTGTGCTGAGCATAGCGAGGCACCGTGCCCAAAGCATGGCGAGCGCAGTGAGCCATGCGAGGGGACGCGCTGGTACGTTTCGGTGTCCATGTCGACACGACATGTGTCAACAGGCGGTATTTCATGCCCTACCATCCACTAGGGCATGGTGGGAGAATAAAAAAGTGTGCCAAGTGTAGCGAGGCACCATGCCCGAAGCATGGCGAGTTTAGCGAGCCATGTGTGGGGATGCGGTGCTACGTTTCAGTGTTTATGTTGACCTTACCCATGTCGATCTAACGACCCTGTCGACCTAAACCATGTTGACCTTTCTGCATGTTGACCTTAAGCCATGTCGACCTAGTGGTGTCGATCTAATGCTTGTCGACCTACTTGCTCGTGACCAGTGTTCCCTCTAAGCTGTGCGCACGTGCGCGCGCACACACCTTGACCAGCATGCGCACAGACATTACAACTGAGCGCACAAAGCAGCAGTGGTCCCTTTTTGCAGTTGTGGACTCAATTAATGTGTGTTTCATCCATTAACTACATTGTGTACTGTATTTTGAATGTTTAAATGTTTAATATCATTTTGAAGTAAAGTTAACACAAATGCTGAACGTAATTTTCCAGTTATATATAAGTGACGCACCAAAATGTAAATTTCATTCCAAAGTTGCACAGCCAAAATCTTTAGCCGCACACAGCTTTCGTAAAATTAGAGGGAACATTGCTCGTGACCTAGGGCGAGATGTAATAAGCCTTGAAAAGTGATAAAATGGAGAGTGAAAAACCATCAACCAATCAGTTCCTACCTATCATTTTTCAAACACAGCATGGAGTATGGCAGGTAGCAGCTGATTGGCTGGTGGTTTATCACTTTCCATTTTATCACTTTTGAAGCTTAGTACATCTGGCCCCTAAAGATCCATACCCGTATTATAATAAATCACAAGACTGTTACTTTTTAATATACTATCTTTCTCACATATTTTCACCTCACGACAAGTTTGAATTTAAATTATATATGAATAGTTCAGACAATTGGCATTTCTGCATAATGTTATCAGTGTTACATCGCCCTATGTAAATGTAGTATAAATGGATTCTGCAATATTAATATCTGAGCAGTCTGTAAACAACAACATTTATAAACTAAAAATATGCAAACTCCAAGGCCAGTGTTATTTATTATATTTATTATATTTGGTTTCTCATATAAAAATAGGACTGGGTGTATAACACAATCTGTACAAGGGGGAACGGATACAGTAGACTGTACAGCTTTACAGTTAATACTGGATTGCCCTCTCTCCGACAATAGCCAAGCCTGTATCTGGATTATTTGCCGAACAACAAAACCTTACACTCCTTAAACATCGGTGTTGATAATTATGTTGAGCATGAAAAATAAAGACATTGAAAACTGAGGGAGAAAAGGGGCTTATGGGTCTGTTTGTGCTCACAATATAAACCTGTATAACAATACATAATAGTAAGAAGTAAAACATATAGTTGTAATAAATTATATTTTATGAACAGTGTATCCAGGATGGTCATTTTAAAGGTAAATTACTACATACCAACACTTGCAACCAGTAAAACTACTTTATTTTGTGAGATTCTGGGCATAAGGACTTAAACCAGGAGAGTCGCCACGTCTGGTGATGCCCAGGGCACACTCTGTATCCCCCTCGCAAGCCAAAGGTATGGGTGGTTGGAAAGGGGGTGTGTACTAATGTAAAGGAGATGTGGCCTCAGCGGGTATCCTGATTACATCACTCCAGGGCCAGCCCAACATCCCCTGATATGCTGGGCTGGCCTGAAAACTAAAGCTGAGCGCTGCAGGAGAATGTCAAACTTCAGCCTCTGGCCCTGTCACTGTGGAGAAGCCGGCACATACCTCACATCTTTTGAAACGACGAGTAAGGACCATTGCGTGTGCCTGAACTACCTCCACTACTATGAACTACGATTGCATTGCTTATCGTGAGGCCACACCTGTGGGGGACATGGACAGCACACCGGGCCAGATGTATCAAACTTCAAAAAGGTGATAAACTGGAGAATGATAAACAGCCAGCCAGTCAGCTCCTAACTGACATCTTACAGGCTGAGTTTGAAAAATGACATGTAGGAGCTTATTGGCTGGTTGTTTATCACTCTCCACTTAATCACTTTTTAAAGTTTGATACATCTGGCCCTCTGTGAGCTGCTGGCTATGCCCCTCAGTTGGGAGGTGTTTTTTGGTGTCACCCTCTCCAAGGGTGTGACCTGGATGCCCCTTATGAAGCCACTTACTTAAACCATACTCTTCTCTGCTGTCCATTTCATACTTCAAAATATCACATCGATAAGTGTAAAGGTAAGTACACATTAGATGCTATTTATTCATTAATGATCATTTTTTAAACCCCTCCATCATTAGTGACCCCCTTCATCACGTGTACATGCAGCTCAATCCTGACTATAATTTCAATTACAGCTATTCTCCTGGATGTGGCCACTGGAGATATCTTTTCTGAAATTTTTCACCTCACAAAAGGTATCGTTTGTCCTGGAGCTCCAGGGATTGCCAAGGGAAATCATGAAGGACATTGTATCGTTTGCAGTGTTGTCTAAGGTGTACCCTTGACATGTTTGCCCAGCATAACTGTATCTGATTACTCTCTAGATCAACAATTCTCAAATTGTGTGTCCCTGTTAGCACCTAGTGTGTCACGCAAAGTGACAGCTTGGTGACAAAAAAAAAAAAAGAACAGGTCCTGCAGGAGATCAGTAGCCCAAGGGTAGTATAGTGTACTCTTTGACAACCCAAAGCCCCCTTCTCCGCACCAGGAAATGCTCTGGCCAATCAGCAGAGGAAGGGCTGGAGTGTGTGAATTCCCTCTCCTCTCACCCCCCTATGCTACACTGGATACTATGTGGGCTTGTCAATAAACCATCCCCTGGTTTGCTGCAGCGTCATGACCTTTGTTACGGAAAATGAACCAGGATCAGGCAGCTGCAAACTCTGTAGGGAGGGAGACAAAGAGGAAATGAAGAAGAAAGGAGTCCAATGTTAAGTAAACTAGAGAATGATAGCTTTAAGGGGTGTTTGGTATGTAAAGAACCACTGGGAGTGTGTCTGCTTTGGGTGCCTGATTCAGAGATGGACATAATGCCAATGATTGCGTAGCTGACTGATTTCTTTGTACTGCTCATGCTTGTGCGAAAAGCAAGCATCGCTTTGTGGGAGGCGCGTGGCTTCTCATCCCAATCCCCTTTTTGTTACTACAGGGTCCAGGAGATGTGAGCTGCCCCTGGAAAATTGTCTGCCTGTACTTCCCGGCTCCTACAGTGTGGCAGGAGCCAAGTGCTGCACGTAATGTTACAGTGCAAAACCCAGCTCCTGTTACTGATCAGGTGTCTCGTCTGGGCGGGTGACGCCTAGCAGCGGAACATGCTAACCATACCACTGTATTCACCACTGGTATCTTGTAGGTGGTTCAAGATAAAGTTTCATTACTAACTTACATTATGAGATTGAGGTTTACTGCAAATAGCATGCCACCAAAGTATCTTGCTTGGCATAATATAAGGGGCCATACCACTGTCTTCAGGGTACCCCCAGTAGTCCGGACTGTTCCAAAATGCAATGCATTTACACTATTATTGTGTAAGGGCCAAAACTGCAGCAGGGCAGACCAGGAGTATTGGTACACTGAGCAGGGCCGGATTAAGCCTTGAGGGGTGCTTTATCCAGGAACTTAAATCAGGGGGTCCCAGTAGAAGATGATGGAAGTGGTGGTGGTGGTGGGTTAAATTAGATTATGTCTATCTTCCAACATGACCCCTTTCAGTTCCAGCACATGAAACCTGATAATCCTGTGTCTCTGCCTGCACTGCGTACTGTCCTGCTCACTTTGGCCCTTATTCTGTTTCGAGCGGTACGGCCCGCGTGCGGCCGTACCGCCGATGTTTTCCGTCTGCACATGCGCAGAGGTCAATCTGCGCATGTGCAGGCGAATTCGCCGCACATAACGTTACTACGCCGCAAAGGGGGCGTATAGGGGAGTGAGGGGCTTCATGCCCTCATTTCCCTATGTATACGCCCCGCGTTTCATGGGCGTTCCCATGCAAACGCGGGGCGTACGCATGGTAATGAGGGCATGACGCAACTCATGGGGGCGGAAAGCTGACGTCGCCGGATGTCAGCTTTCAGCCCCCATACAAGCTACCACACGGACGATTGTCCGTGTGGTCTCAGCTTGCGGGAGCTGCCGGGGCGTGCGGACCTGCCTTCGATGGTCGACGACCATCGAATGCAGGGGGCAGCTCCCACCATGGTGGAGGCGTACGCCTCCACCATTTTTATGCGGATCGCCAGCCGTCCGTGTACGGACGGCCGTGGCGATCCGTAGGGTGGGCGGGGATTGGTTTGTGCGGCCGGAGCCCCGTGTGCGGCTCTGGCCGCACCAACCAGAATAAGGGCCCTTGTGACTCCCTCATTCTGCTGCTGCATAAGAGGGACAGCTAGTGATGTTAGTATATTCCAGCCGTGGGGCCCCCTAGCAAAGGGCGGCCTGGGGTACAGTATGCCCTGTGTCCACTCCTTAATCTGGCTATCACATTGAGGCATGACAGGGTCACTGTGGAAGAGTGATAAAGATGGACAGTGACATCCAGGATACATGATATATTCTGATTTTTATATCCGTGATGTTGGGAGGTATGAGGGTTTTTTTTCTTGTTGTTTCATTATTTATGAAAACTAAATTGTGTGTCTTTTAAAAACATTGATTTTTTTTTAAGTGCAGATCATAAAATTAAAACAATTGTCTACCTGATTGCTGTGGGTAACATCTTGTTTTCCTTACGCCAATTTCATAAAATGTCCCTGATTGAACTTTGTGGTATAATAGCATGGCCAATCTGTAACATATCTATCAAACATTATATTTATGATATAGAATGTTCTGACTTTGAACGACTGTAGCTCTCCTCCACTCATGCAATTGGGAGTCAAAGAAAGGCAAAATGTAATAAACATGGGTGCCTGAGCGGTTTCTCAAGAAATGATGGTACTTGTTTCCTAGCACGGTCACAATCGCGGTCATCGGGTGTCATTTTTAGTGGTATACGACGCGACCGACGCGATGCCCCCGATTTTCCCATTGAAATGCATTCAAAAAAGTCAAAATCGCGTCGGTCGCGTCGTATGCGGCTAAAAAAGGTTTAAATGGTCCAGACGCGATGCCCACGATTTCCCCATAGGAAACAATGTTAAATGGCTCAATGTACCCGCGATGCCCCCGATTTGTCATAGGGAACAATGTTAAATACCTCAATTTCACCAAATCATCATAGGGAACAATGGTAAATGGGCCAGAAAGCCCCAAAAACACCCCAGAACAGTGAAATGTCCCCCCAAAAGTACTTCACGCCACCCCACGATCAACGCGAACCCGAAGCGTGGCGAGCGCAGCGGCGGTACGCGTCCTCCGACCTTTTCATACCCCCACTATCCACGTCGGCGTGGAGTTGAGAATAGAATAGTGTAGCGAGCGCAGCGAGCCACCGAGCCCGAAGCGTGGCGAGCGGACACGGATACCTTCACAGGTAAACGCGTCCCTTCGCGGGCTTCACAGGTATCCGCGTCCCCTCGCGGGGCTCGCCACGCTTCGGGCTCGGTGGCTCGCTGCGCTCACCACACTATTCTATCCTCAACTCCACGCCGACGTGGATAGTGGGGGTATGAAAAGGTCGGAGGACGCGTACCGCCGCCCCTCGCGGGCTCGCTGCGCTCACCACGCTTCGGGTTCGCGTTGATCGTGGGGTGGCGTAAGAAACTTTTGGGGGGACATTTCACTGTTCAGGGGGGTTTATGGCCCATTTAACATTGTTCCCTATGATGATTTGGGTAAATTGACCCATTTAACATTGTTTCCTATGGGAAATCGGGGGCATCGCGGCTAAATTGAGGCATTTAACATTGTTCCCTATGGGGAAATCGCGGGCATCGCACCGATTTTTTAGTGCTTACGATGGCCGCGATGCCCCCGATTTTTCCTCACGATGCCCACGATCATGATCGTTGTGGCCGTGCTAGGAAACAAGTACCGAAATGATTCATTCAGATAGTAATAACAGCATTTACAGTACTTCCAAACATATAATTGTTCCCATGCTAGGGCCTGTGCACTATTACCCTACTCTTCCTACACTGTTTTGTTCCTAAACATATTACATGGGCTAATTTATCTCCCCACAGGAGATTTTTACTTGGAGACTCAAATTGTTACAAATGGGGTACTCAATCTTTAGATTTATATGATTGCCTTTGGGCATGCCCAATTCGTGGTTTTTGGCTTCAGGTCTTTAATTATGCCACAGCCAACTTGGTCAATTATATCCCTATAACACCAGAATGGGCTTTACTTGGTACACTTCCCCCTAACAACCATATTAGACTGGGCGATAGGCGTCTCTTGTTGGCTACTAGTGCGGCAACTTGTAAAACTATCTTCCAGACTTGGCTACGGCCTCTCCCACCCCCACTTTCAATGGGTTGAGGTTATCCTGGAAAAGGAAATCAAAACAGAGAATTTTTTTCTTATGTGGGAAATGTACATAGCCACTCTATCAACTCCATTGAGCACACAAATACATAACAGCCTGAAAAACTCATCCTGGTATAAGTTACAGAAAACAGCAAAAGATCCCCCAATTCAATTTTAAATGAATAATTAAGAGAAAGAGAGAGTGATATTTCATTCTAAATACACCTTTAACGGGTGGGTTGTGCTGTGGGGGATGATGGGACACTGACTGTTTAAAACTTAAATCATTTTGAATTATAAAGCAAACTTTATGTGTAATTTCTATGTATTATAATTTACCACTGAATCATCTTGTTGCTCTCATGTCTTCAAAAATATCATCATTTATTGTTACTGCCTGTGAAAACTGACTTTCAACAATGATAGTATTGTTTTATATTGTTTGTAAACCTGGCACGTGATGCTTTAATAAAAACATTTTAAAAAAAGCATTTACAGTATATAAATGGTAAGTGGCTGGCTTCATAAAAACAATGTGTGCTTAGCAACAGAGACTGGAAAGGTTTTTATGAACATAACTCCCATATTAAAATTGTTGGCCAGATAGTGTTGTCAAAGAACAATCTTTAATCAGTGGGCATCTGAAATCTTCCATGCAATGAGTATTTGTCTGCTGTGTACGGTAGAACATATGAAAAAAATAATTAGACTTGTTATTTCATTTAACTACTGCAGAAAGTTTATTTTATATATTCAGAGGTTTATCGTTGTGTGTTTTGTTGTGTTGTCATCGTCGTGATATATATTCTTTTGTCACATGTCATATTACAGTACGTTCTCATTCGTTGCAACTTTAAGAACATCTAAATAGGGCCGCTCTGCCTTTAAAGAAAAGCAAAAATTATTGGCAACAGGTTCCTCTAATACTTAGGCGGTCATCAGACCGGAGAGCACTTATATAGTCAAAATCTTTAGTTGATGACATAAGGTGACCTTGATCATTCCAGTTTGTTTCTTAGCAGGTCAGACAGTTCTAAGATAATCAGGGACAGCTTCATGCATTTCTTGTTATGTCACTATCATTTTGTACTTTAGAGAATAATTTTTTATATTATATGTGTAGTGGAACATCGTTCACCAGTTACTGCATTATATGGGAACCTACCAAAGACCCTCACCCCTTGTATTATTTGTTCTCCCTCCCACATAGTCCAAATTGCTGATGACCCTGTCAATGGATTCATCAACCAAAATACGGGTTGTCATTCTGAAAATTATAATCCGGGCACACCTTCTGCACCAGTTTGTAGTCAATACTGTAGAAGGATATGAAGATGCAAATAACCTTGAAGGGTTTAGCACAAAGCCATGCAGCATGACTCTGGGTGTGCTCCATGTAACAATTTTTGGCTGGATCATAGAGGCAGGGTTTGTTCTTCAAGGCTTTGTTGGTGTTTTCATATTCCACCCTACAGTTGAAAGTCTTAGTTTCTCTGGTATCCAAGGTGGACTGTTGAAGGAGCTCAAACTCGACTACTTTTGTAGGTGGGACAATACTGACTGACACATTGCCAAGGCTAGATGAATTGTGCCGAAAGTAGACACTGAACGTCCCATTTATGTGGTCAACAATCTTACCAGTCACCAGCAGACTGAACTTTACAGTTTTTATGTTAAAATAGAAATCCCCCCATCCAAAGATTTTCTTGGTTCTCCCAGTTTTTAAGGAGGGCTTGCGTTTAGATCTTTGACCAATACCTCCAGTGAGCAGTGTCTGATTCTTGCTCCATTCCCATGGGGTAAGAGGAGATTGCATGGGAGTTTTTGCTGCCTTAAAGGGATCAGTGGTGAAAACCCTTGATGGCTGGAGAGAGTGAGGCTTGTTTGTACCGTATGGTCCGTTCTTCACCATTCCTGTTGCTCCCAGGTCAAGGTATCCTAATGTTTTTGTCATATGGCCTTCTAAGCAGAGCACCTAGAAAGAAAAATTTCACATGTTAATCATTCTTGCCCTATATTTAAAAAAATGTTTTTGACAAATACAGATCCTACACATTCTGCCTGTGCAAAACTCATGTTGTGTAATTGTGGGGCATATTTATGATCACTTAAGACTTATTTTCACCCCATTTCTCAACTTTAAGTAATACCCTAATTTATCAAAGACAGTAATGAAGGATATATGACTCATATATATGGGGGATGTAGAAGTTGTGAAATTCATAAAACTCAGAAAATGTATTATTTTTAGAATTTAATGGGGGTGTTCAATCTCCCGCAGCCATTCCCGATGGGGGGAGATGGGCGCGGGGCCCTATTTAATGTTGTCTTCCTCAACAGCATTAAACAGGTGATCTCGGCAGAACGATCCCGACTTCACAAGCCACTTCTCACGGCCACTCCCCCTTCTCCACCCGCGGCAGTCGGGACATTGAATCCCGCCTGCAAAATCACAGTTGAGCAAACCGAGAACAGGACAGGGGCACGGCTGTCGGGCCAGCCCAACACTCATGCCCCAACATTGAATACCCCCTTTAAGTGAAACTGTTGCCATCCTGAGATGGCATTCAATTTCTCTGTGCAGCAGGGGGGAATCTGAAAAGATCCATCCTTGTTGTGTGATCTTACCTCCAGCAAATCCCCCTGGCTCCTGAGCAGTCCATTTGCTTAAAAAAAAAGTCAATTCACTTTATGCTAAGGGTAGGAAACTCCTGGCACTAGAGAGGTCAGTCCCTCTACTAAAAATATTTGCTGCCTCTCCTCTTACTCCTACTTCTTCCTTAACAGAGGGACCCGCTTGACCCTGAAATTTTATTGTATCTGTCAACTTTTGTAAATGTCTGATATGCACAATTTTATACACTCCCCTCTACCTTGACATGGGGCTCCCTGCCTGAAGTGCCCCCCCCCCGAGCTATAATCTGGCCATGGATATGTCCTTATTATACTGTATATTGACACAAAATATACAGTATGCTGTGATATAATAGTGTAATAAATACTTTTGTGCATTCTTTTTACTCTGAATTTGAATGTATAATGTACATAAAAGGCCTAATTTGTTAACCACCTTTAAATATTTGGCCTGGAAGACACAAATTAAAATGACACAATTGCACGCAGTGAAAGATATATTATGGGTGCTGTGTTCCAGAGGCAGAAGAATAAGGAAGAACAAAATTAAGTGATAACTCCCAAAGGAAAGATTTATATTTATATTGGCTTCCTTGGGAAAATTGCTAGTAGCATCCATATTAAATGAGCCCAGCAAATATCCTATTCCTGAGACTGAATTATTTCACAGAGAGTATGTGATTAGAAATTTTAATGTGCAATATTTAAATATAGATTGTATCCCTATGGGGTGGCCTAATATTAAAGAAAACCATAACTATGATATAAATGTATACTTAATTACTTTTTTAAATATGTATGGTTTCTCCAACCACAAATCTTTTATATGTGAATTGCTGAAATTGTCTGATATATGTCTGTGGGATGGCAGACCTTGGTTATACTACAACTCGGAGAACATGGAGCGTAATGACCAAATCAGGGACTTATTGTAGTGTGGAATTCCAATGTATGTGCTAAACTTGCATATGCTACTATAATTAGTGATGTGTTTTGATTGATTGATTTTTTTTGTATGTAATGCTTAAAATACTCTCTATTGTGCATAGCAGGATTTGGATACAGACTGATTGTGGAAAAATGAAGAAATATAGATAGTCAGGGCTTAAAGTGGTCCTGGAGAGGTGGTGGAACTCTGTTCCCCTAACAATGACTCCCCCCCCCCCCCCCCCCCCCGTTACAACCCATAGAGGGAAAATGTTCCCACAACACATGGTTGCACAATCGTCTACACATTACACCGCATGTAGTGCCCTTGATTCATATTAAACCACACAGTAATGCCCCTTATACAAATAATGTCCACAGTTGTTCATCTTAACTTTACATTACATACGCCGTACCAGAAGAAGAAGCCGCTGGGACAGGCTTTTCTGTTGGAATTACTTTTCAGGACTGTGGTAGAGGTGGAACTCAGTTCCCCCTACCATTGGAGGTGGTGGAACTCAGTTCCACCCCGTTCCCCCTCACTTTAACCCCTGTAGATAGTTATATTCTAATGATTAGTGCACAGATTCTCAAACTCGGTCCTCAGGAAATAATTACCTCTGAATCTTTTAAAATGTAGTATTGAGTAGTGAATGCACCTGTGCACCTGCCGGGTGACCTGGAAAACGTGAACTGTGTGGGGTCCCGAGGACCGAGTTTGAGAAACAATGGACTAGTGAAAATTAGCTGCATTTTTGAATTATTGAATGTAAGGTTTTAAAAAGATATTGAAGATGAAGTGGCAGATACAGTATACTGCATAGTAGTATCTGAGTATTTGGTGTAGTTGACATTCTGGTCTTTATAGACAGTGTACATTATTATGTTAGTGCTTTACTCCAGCCAGAGGTGCTACTGTTTCTTTGATTTCTGATATTCCACCAATGTAGCAGTTCATCAATTATATCTCATTTCCCAGCAATATATGGAATACAGCTATTGCTTGGCATTTAAAACACTTTCTTTCTCTGCATTCAGCACCAGATCCTCCTATTTATGTTATCTCCTGTGCTATAAGACCACACACAGAACTTGTAGTGGCACAGACAATACATTGGGAAGTAATATTTTTGTTACTTTAAAGTTAGGATTTTCAAAGTGAACCTTCTAAGTAGCAATACAAAAACCGCAAACATAACAAAGATCATAAAGCACAATGGGCAGGATGTATTAACATACATCGCCGCCCTTCGCACTGCAGCCGCCGCGATGCTGCCGCATATGTACTAACATATGCAGCCAGCATCGGGTTGCGGTGACGGAGACCCCCGCGATACCTGTGATGTGGGCTGTGGGGGTCTCCGTCACTCCCGGCGGCTGGCAGCGTCCCCCTGCATCTCCTCCTCCCCCCGAAGCCGGATGTCCTCCCGGCTGTCACACCAGGGGGGGAGGAGATTTTGGAGGACGGGAGGGGGGAGCGCGCGGACGTCGTACGGACGTCGTACGGCGGGAGGCGAAAGAAGCCCATAGGCTTCTATAGGGTATCGCCACCCAGGGGGTGGCGATACCCAGCCTTGCTAAAATGGGGCGGACGGGGATTGATACATAGGAAAATGCCGTAAAACGGGGGTTTTACGGCATTTTCCCTTTAGTAAATCTCGCCCAATGAGTTGATCCATATCATAAAGCAGTATGGGCTGATCCAAATCATAATAGCAGTATGGGGTCATCCATTTTCTAAAAGCAGTATGGGTTGATCCATGGACAAAATAAAATCAATATTGTAACTGGGACCTTTAGATCACTGGTACCTAAGGGAAATGCCCACTGCTTTCCCCATCCACTGGGCTCAGAGATCTAATTCAGCCAACTACTGTATGTTAAACTTGCCTGAATTTTAACAGGGAGCAATTAAGGAACAAGTCAGTCATTGGTGCCTCTGCATATGTCCTTACAATTAATACTCTTCTGTATGTAATAAGCTAAGCTGTCATGTGGCACATGTATGCTACTATTTGTGCATGCTAATGCTACATACAGATGGAACCTTCTTCAACTAGCCATCTATGGATAGCCTTGGTGAGCCATGGCTCACCAAGGCCTATTCTCAGCTGCAATACAATACATAGAACAATACAGTAGGGGATTAGCATAGGATTAAGTCCAACAGCTCTGGTTCACTAAAGGGCTAGTTGAGGACGTCTCTTTCTGTATGTGGCATGACTACACCCATTCATGAGCATGCCGCGCTGTGTCAGGCGGATATCTGACAACAATATGTTGGGAGGTATGTTTGGAAGATGAGATGATGTAGGTTTTATAAAACTAGTTAGGTACGAAACCTTCCCCTTTAAGGGTCTAGCCACCCTCCCTTCAGTGAGACCGCTAATAGATATTGCACAGGACCCAACATATTCAAAGGCAAGCCCTGAATATACAGTATAGCGAGAGAACTATATTTCACAATGGTTTTGATATTTCGGCAATTCACTTGCCTTGCAGTCCACAATATTGTACACTCTGCAGAAAATATAATGACTATCTTACAATCTTGTATAATGCAAACCTCAATTTCAAAAAGCGTAGAAGACCTTATTTGTGAAGTTCTCTCACAAAGCCTAGGTATGACGCTAAGTGGTACCACACCTTTAAATATCAAATTAGTTTCTTTTTTTCCCGGCTTATGCCTCTGATCATCTTCCTCTCACACACTGCTAGCGCTGCGAAAACGAAATGACAAGGAAAGGAAATAGACGACAAAAGGGAAAAGGTTACAAGCTTGCCTGTCTAATCTGCCTGGGAGACAGCTAGATGTAACGAGGGGACCTGAACAGTGGGTCAGCCGCTCATGAATTTCATGATTCCTGCACACGGCTCATTATGAGGGATTGATCTGAAACCTCTTAAACAGTCTCCGGAGAACATTAATGGGACTTGGTTTAGGCTTATATTATTAACCTGCTATCTGCCATTGTCTAGCAAATATATATATATATATATATATATATATATATATATATATATATATATATATATATATAGATGTACTGCAACACTCTACATCCAAACCTTATTATTATAAGTGTGATGTATTATCATGGACTTCCTTCCACAAATTATACTCTGAATGACTGCAATCCTCCATCTCCTTTGAAAAACCATCCTCACTGCTTTTGTTAATGAACCCACACATAAAGAAGTATATTTGCTCAATTACTGCTAAATGATGTGTAAGTTCCTATGCAAAGATTCTTATTAATGTGCAAAGTTATAATCATCTTTTAATTCCTAGTTAATTCAATGATGTAAAATTGCAGGATAATGAATGGTGTCTTACATAACTGTAGACACCATTCAATTTAAATTTGCCAATTTGTTTCAGAACAAGTCACCATGATTAACTGCTTTTCAGCCCCAATCTATTATAATAAAACTATTGGAAGAAAAGGGATAACCAGGCTTGGTCGAATAACCATTTTATGTCAGTTTAACCCTTGGCTGTTTTCTGGGACGCATGAATTTATTGACTGTAGAAAACTTTAAAAAAAAATGGAAATGTTTTGATTTCTGTCTTCGTTCTGTGCATCTCAGTAAAGTATTTATATTACCAGGAAGATGACACAAATAACCATGAGAGTGAAGGAACATTGAGACTGATCGCTGTTGTGCGAATTTGCATGCAACGGCACATGCAACTGGTCGCAGCACGCATGCACGATGGCATACAGCAACCCAGACGCCCGTTTGGGCGCGGTAAACAGCCATTTTCGGTGAGTGTCAGGAAAAATACAGGAGTGCGCAGACATTTTCAGGGAGGTGTGTGACGTCAGCAGAGTTGTGGAAGGGTCAGAGACTGGGGAAAGTGAGGTGCAAATGGATTTGCAGGTGGACGACAATCAAGCCAGTCACAGACTGGCATGGGGCGGGATTTCACTCTGTCTGGGTGGCGACTATCTGTTCACAATTTCGCACACCAGGAATGAACCACCTGGGTTCAGAACGATAGATTGATCATCAATAGATCAAAAGTCAACCTTTTTAACTGTCAATCTTTTCTGCTGTCTATCTTTTCTATATCGACCTTTTAACCCTGCCGACTCAGTCATGTCAACCATGACTGTCCACTTATTCATTGTCAATCTTATAAGCCACACCCAAAGGAACTACCCTTTTACCTCTTTAAACTCAAGAACAACTGTCTCTGGGCAGATTAAGCACACCAGTGCTCCTGTTCCACAGTGCTCCTACAGTATAGCCCTTGGTCAGCCAGAGCAGACTTCTACTCAGGGGCGTAGCTACAATAAGGCAGCCCCCGCTGCCGCTTGGGGGAGCAAGCGCCAGCGGGGACTGTGTGGGTGCTGGCACCCGCCCGGCACACTTACATTAGCCCTCGCTCCTGCTGCTGCCGGAGAGGACACAGGAGGAGAGTTCAGCAGCAGTGTGAACTTCCTCCGCAGCTGTAGCGTACTAATAGGCAGGGCCTGTAGAGGGAGCAGCTCCTCTCAGGCTGCTCGTCATGGCCTTACACATGGTGGAGCAGGAGCTGGACTTCAGAGAGCAGTGTTACTCCCCTCGATACTGGCACACTTCTGTGCACTGCAGCTGAGGGAGCTGGCGGGTAAGAGCAATAACAAACTACTGTATTGCATGAGTGTGAGGTTGTGGAGGGGTAATGCTGCAGAGTGATCATCATAGTGACGATAGTGTCTCCTGTGGAGGGGGGGGGGGCTGAGTATCTGTTTATTTGGAGAGGGGTGTATGATAATGCCTGTGTCGTCTGTCTCTTTGGGAAGGGTGGGAAGGGGATACCCCTGTGATGTCTGTCTATTTGGGGAGGGGATGATGATGCCTGTGCTGTCTATTGGGGGGGGGGGGGGGGTATGATATGATACCTGTGATGTCTGTCTATTTGGGGAGGGGGGTGGGGTATGGTGATGTCTGTGCTGTCTATTTGGGGAGGGGATGGTGATACCTGTGCTGTCTATTTGGGTAGGGGAAGAGAATGATGATACCTTTGCTGTCTGTCTATTTGGGGAGGGGGGGGGGTATGATGATGCCTGTACTGTCTGTCCATTGTGTGTGTGTGTGTGTGTGGGGGGGGTAATACCTGTACTGTCTTTTCCTATTGGACACCGGCTTGGACGGAGGGGAAGCAGCAGCAGCAGTCTACTAGTCTCTCTGCCTCCCTCTGGGTTTTCCGTTGTGCATACACCCAACTAGCCTAACCCTAACTATACACCCCCCACTCCCACAGACTAACTACACCCCCACCCCTTTAGCCTAACCCCGTAGTCTGACCTTAATTTTACACCCCCCTGTAGCTCAACCCTAACTATATATCCCCCACAGCCCAACCATCCACCTCCCGCCTGCAGCCTATAACCCTAAGCATACACGTACACCCCGCTAACCACACACACACCCCGCAGCCTATAACCCTAACTATACACGTACACCCCGCAGCCTATAACCCTAACCATACACACACACCCCGCAGCCTATAACCCTAACCATACACACACCCCGCTAACCACACACACACCCCGCAGCCTATAACCCTAACTATACACGTACACCCCGCAGCCTATAACCCTAACCATACACGTACACCCCGCAGCCTATAACCCTAACCATACACGTACACCCCGCAGCCTATAACCCTAACCATACACACACACACCGCAGCCTATAACCCTAACCATACACACAAACACCGCAGCCTATAACCCTAACCATACACACACACCCCGCAGCCTATAACCCTAACCATACACGTACACCCCGCAGCCGATAACCCTAACCATACACACACACACCGCAGCCTATAACCCTAACCATACACACACACCCCGCAGCCTATAACCTAACTATACACATACACCCCGCAGCCTATAACCCTAACCATACACCCGGCTAACCACACACACACCCTGCAGCCTATAACCCTAACCATACACGTACACCCCGCAGCCTATAACCCTAACCATACACACACACCCCGCAGCCTATAACCCTAACCACACACACACCGCAGCCTATAACCCTAACCATACACATACACCCCGCAGCCTATAACCCTAACCACACACACACATCCCGCAGCCTATAACCCTAACCACACACACCCCGCAGCCTATAACCCTAACCACACACACACCTCCCAGTCTATTACTGTAACCATACACACTGCAGCCTATAACCATAACAATATACACACATGCACCGCAGCCTATAACCCTAACCATACACGTACACCCCGCAGCCTATAACCCTAACCATACACACACACCCCGCAGCCTATAACCTAACCATACACACACACCTCGCAGCCTATAACCTAACCATACACGTACACCCTGCAGCCTATAACCACTGGTGCATAGTGTAAGGTACATTATGTTGTGTGTTGTATAGTGTGAGTGTCATTAAGATGTGTTGCATAATGTATAAGGGACAGTATGGGGGGGTGGGGGGCGCCAGCAAATATTTTGGCTGGGGGGAGCAAAATTTATAGTTACGCCACTGCACACACACCCCGCAGCCTATAACCCTAACCATACACACACCCCGCTAACCACACACACACCCCGCAGCCTATAACCCTAACTATACACGTACACCCCGCAGCCTATAACCCTAACCATACACGTACACCCCGCAGCCTATAACCCTAACCATACACGTACACCCCGCAGCCTATAACCCTAACCATACACACACACACCGCAGCCTATAACCCTAACCATACACACAAACACCGCAGCCTATAACCCTAACCATACACACACACACCCCGCAGCCTATAACCCTAACCATACACGTACACCCCGCAGCCGATAACCCTAACCATACACACACACACCGCAGCCTATAACCCTAACCATACACACACACCCCGCAGCCTATAACCTAACTATACACATACACCCCGCAGCCTATAACCCTAACCATACACCCGGCTAACCACACACACACCCTGCAGCCTATAACCCTAACCATACACGTACACCCCGCAGCCTATAACCCTAACCATACACACACACCCCGCAGCCTATAACCCTAACCACACACACACCGCAGCCTATAACCCTAACCATACACATACACCCCGCAGCCTATAACCCTAACCATACACGTACACCCCGCAGCCTATAACCCTAACCATACACACACACCCCGCAGCCTATAACCCTAACCACACACACACCGCAGCCTATAACCCTAACCATACACATACACCCCGCAGCCTATAACCCTAACCACACACACACATCCCGCAGCCTATAACCCTAACCACACACACCCCGCAGCCTATAACCCTAACCACACACACACCTCCCAGTCTATTACTGTAACCATACACACTGCAGCCTATAACCATAACAATATACACACATGCACCGCAGCCTATAACCCTAACCATACACGTACACCCCACAGCCTATAACCCTAACCATACACACACACCCCGCAGCCTATAACCTAACCATACACACACACCTCGCAGCCTATAACCTAACCATACACGTACACCCTGCAGCCTATAACCACTGGTGCATAGTGTAAGGTACATTATGTTGTGTGTTGTATAGTGTGAGTGTCATTAAGATGTGTTGCATAATGTATAAGGGACAGTATGGGGGGGTGGGGGGCGCCAGCAAATATTTTGGCTGGGGGGAGCAAAATTTATAGTTACGCCACTGCTTCTACTCCTTCACACGCACTCCTTTCTTGTTCTACAAAGCCAGATTTGTGGCTGAATATAGAGTTAAGCAAAGTTAAAGCATCACTTTTACAAGGGAACAATTAGTTCCCTGATGCGCAAGTATTGCATTGTGTTTGTCAGTGGTGTTATCCTGAATGTTGCCACTTGAGCCTCCACTGCACCTCCATGGCCAGATCATTAATAAATCCATATCTCCAAAAGATTTAGAAATGACTAGAGAAAATGATCCCTGGTGTAAAGTGCTGTAGACAGATAGACCAAGCCTAGGTACAATTTTGGAGGTGTGGTCTAATTGCAGAAGGTGTAGTCACTACCCCAATGAAAAAGGGAGCAATGAAGCTCCTGCTGTCATATCAGAGGGGGTTGTAGTTGCAGTGGACTCAGGCCCCCTCCAACCAGCTGGGTAATTAGTACCCGCCCCGCCTCTCATTAGCCCTGCTGGTGTATGACAATTTGGGAGCATGACTTCCATTTACCACTGCTCTACAGAGACATGATGACACGGGTTCCCTCTATCTATTTCTCCCTACCAGCGGAAAACTATGACCTGTGGGTGGGTCAGGGGGGCTATGCCCAAATATTGGGACAGTCCTACTGAAAATCATGGCTTTGGGATTTATGTGATTCTACAGACATTCTGTACCCCCACAGAAGCCTGCATACATAATACATAAGCCTTTATACATAGTAATGTCCAATAGTGTGTTCCTCTATATAAGATGCAAAGCACATGCAAATATATTAATATACAGTATTGTATGTATACTGTACACCATAAAACTCTGTATTTGTCATGCTGAATAATGTACAGCTTGTAAAAACTAAATTAACTTTTAATAAATTACAAATAACTTGAGCATTTTAAACTATTATATAAAACTGTAGTGAGAACATATTATACAGCTCCAAAAACTGATTTGGAAAGTCAATATTGGATTACTACATACAAGAGCTCTCACCTGGTGAGTATTCTGCCCATGATTCATTTCAATTAGGACCATGCCATTGACAGAAGCACATTATAAGTGGGGAAATATTTCTGCCTTCATTATTTTCTTTAATGTTGGTTTTAATTAGGTATTTTCTGTTTGCTGCCTGGCAAATAAGTGCAGGAGAGTCTATTTATAAGCCAATTGTCCTCTTCTTATTTGCACCATTTATTAATCATAAATGGATGAGCAAGAGAACTTTTAACTATAGTTTGGGTTCCCAGGTTTTTGTTTTAACTTAAGCACATAAGACTCTTTCCATCAGTGATAATAAGCCTAGTACAGTTCTGCTTATAAAAACACATTGAAATAAGCAAATGTACAGATGGAGCCGCTCTCATTCACCGTGGGTGTGGCGGTCCGATCGCCAACCGCTTGCCCCCGCCATCCGCCTGAAGCTCCCGCTCGTGCATCCTCTCCCGACAGAGCTCCCCATCACCTCCCAGTTGCTATCTGCTGGGCCCCGCCGCCTCCCCGCACCCCCCCTAACCCTGCCCGTCTTACTGAAGTGGAGATGGACAAGGTTTGTGTCCCCTGCCATCCGAAAACTGTGACATGCATGCATGTGACACGCTCGCGCATCCCAGTCAGATGGAGCACCTTTCCCTCGGCGCTCCATCTGTAAAATGGGTCTAATAAACCTTAGAAAACATAGTGACTATAATATATGTAGGACACTACACCTAGTTTTAATGGTTGGACAGTATATGACTCATATTGGTGCCAGTAAGGAAGACTTATAACATAGATAGGTGGGTGGTGATTTTTTCCAGAAAAGGTGCTAGCATCGAGCATCAGTGTTGTAGCCTGTGCATGTTGGAGAAACATTTTCTTATTTCTCCAGGTTAGGCACATGATGAATAGGCACAGATCTCCTGTATCCAGATTTTATGGTGTTTGCTGAAATGACTGTTATATGTTGCTGAGTGCACTGTTTTTACGGGCAACTTGTGGCATGGTGCTACACAGAGGAACCGTAAACTAGAAGCAAATAACATAAACCACAAGTACACCTCGAGGCTGGATCTAGATATCTCATTTGGAGTGCCGCTATGCCAACTGTTGTTCTACAGTGAAGTGTTTATGCCACTAAATGATGGTGCCTATATATCATTGGGGGCAGGAGGGACCCCAGAAGTTCTCATTCTTATAGCCGCATTTAGGATGATAATACTTCTATAGCTGGCTTTTCAGTACTTGTTTCCTAGAACGGCCACAATCGTTAGTAATCGTGTACCTTAAGTTAAGGTACACGACTAACGCGATGGACCCGATTTCCTTAGAAATAAGGTCCATTTTGCCGGCAAAGGCAAAATCGCGTTGATCGCGTCGGTCGCGTGTACTAACATGGCACGCGACGCGACCGTCGCGATCAACGCAACTTGCCATAGGGTTCAATGTTAAAATATTTTTAACATTGTAATCGCGTTGATCGCGTCGGTCTTGTGCCATTATAATGGCACAAGATGCGATGGACGCGATTAACAACATTTTACATAGCAAACAATGGGAAATGGCCCAATATGGGCCATTTCTCATTGTATATGCCCCCATTATGGTTATTAATTAATGCCCCCCCATTGTGAACGGCACCCCACGATTAATGCCAACCCGAAGCATGGCGAGGGGCGGCAGTACGCGTCCTCCGACCTTTTCATACCCCTACTATTCACGTCGGCGTGGAGTTGAGAATATAAAGTGTGGCGAGCGCAGCGAGCCACCGAGCCCGAAGCATGGCGAGAGGACGCGTATACCTGTGAAGTTATGCGCGTCCCCTCACGGGGCTCGCTACACTTTATATTCTCAACTCCACGCCAACTTGGATAGTAGGGGTATGAAAAGGTTGGAGGACGCGTACTGCCACCCATCGCGGGCTCGCTACGTTCGCCACGCTTCGGGTTGGCATCAATCGTGGGGTGCCATTCACAATGGGGGCATTTGAGCCATCAGGGGAGTTAAAATTGGGGTCTGGGGACAATTTTACATTGAATCCAATGTAAAATAGGGTCCCAGGGACCCTATTCACATTTTAATCAATGTAAAAATCGGGTCCATCGCGTCGGTCGCATCGCATGCGATATGGTCGCATGCGATGCGATGACGCGATTTTTCCGACCCGATCAAAATCGGTGTGGCTGTTCTAGGAAACAAGTACCGGCTTTTCTACTGCACATGCAGGACCACGGAGGCTACACTAAGTCCAAGCATAGGTACATGTGTATTTATAATGGATAGTTTCCAAGGGAACCCACACTGCAAAACCTGCGCCCAGTTTTTCAAAACTTACCCTCTGGAGTCCTACGGTGGCAGCAGCAGTGCTGCAGAAACTACTGGGAAAATGCTATGGCAGCCATAGAGACCTATGCACACGCCCTGTGACAGTGCTATGATCTACAGGTGACCTTAGTTATCAGAGTCTATTGCTTTGCCGGCTAGAGAGGAGGGGGCCTGGACGTAGAACGCATATGAGCATCTTCCTCTCTCTTCCACCCCTAAGCTACTGTAAAGGAGAGCTTTTCACCCGATTTCTCTATCCGATCCATCAGAATAAGGTGAAAAGTGGCCAAATATTACTAGTGTATGACTAGCTTTAGTTGAGTGCAGGAGATAAATTTGATATCTCCTGAGTTCAGCCTTTAGTAAATTGCAGAGATACTTACAGTATATCATGCATAAGTCATTGTTTGCACCTTGCACATGCTTCTGGTCCACATGTAACGCTGCAAATGTTGCTGCCCGCCACCCGCAGGAATGCATAATCATCCACTCACTGCCTTGGGTGTCAGGGAGAAATCATTCAGTGACTATCAAATGATTTCTCCAGTGCTCGCAGATCTGAGAAACATCTGTGGTGTCTCAAATCTGCAAGCGCCCTGTGCGAGAAGCGGGTGGCCAGCTGCCATCTGCTGACTTCAGCTGCCCGCGTCACTGGCCCATTTCAATGGAAACACCAAGTTTTTTCATTAGAACGCTCATGAAACGCTGGGTGTTCTTATGGGCTGGGCCCCCTGCCGCTGCCCTACGCCCACCGCTCGCACTGCCAGGTGCGAGCTGGACAGCAAACATATAGATCGCCATGCCCGCTCGCAACCAATGCATGCATGGACGCAAAAAATTGGTCCCCCATGCAAACGGGCGGAGGACTTATTAAAATAGAATAACCCCCATAGTTTAAGTGGCCTACAGAAGGTCTCCGTATGCACTATAGGATTTGCTAGATACCCTTCATTGTGTGATATAAATTCATGTTTACAATAGATTTTCTATCAGGGTTATAATGATTCTTATTTATTTATTACCAGTTATTTATATAGCACACACATATTCTGCAGCGCGGTACAGAGAATATTTAAACATTCACATCAGTCCCTGCCCCAATGGCTTACATTCTATGGCCCTGATTCTGGTTGACTCCCAGAGAGCCTGCCCCGCTAAATATCCATCCAATGCCACCGTATCCCCTCACATGTGATAGGAAGACACACCCCCTCGCATGTACCCACTGCAGGAGAAATCATTCAATGGTCGAGTAGAGACTGACTTATATTTGCGGGCAGCGGGACAAAGGCAAGTCGGGCGGCTGATGTCATGTGAAGTCAGCTGCCCACCCCAGCACACCTCATCACGCCCACAATCACATGGTAACGCCCAGCATTTTGATGGGGACACCCATGAAAAGCTCCCATGTCTTCGTGCTGCCACCGCCCCCATCCCGCCCTCAGCCTTCCCTCCCCGCTGCAAACTGCCCAGTGACATTGTAAATCACAGAGGCAATTCGCAGTCGGGGTTTTGCTCCTGCGTGGAAATGAGCAAACCCCCACCCATCTGGGCAAGGGCCAAATTCAGTTCACTTCGGACGCAATATACTCTATCACACGTACACACATCCATTCTATTCTATTCACATTCATTTTATTGGGAGCCAAATAACCTACCAGTATTGTGGGAGGAATCCAGAGTACCCGGAGGAAACCCACGCAAGCACGGGGAGAATATACAAACTCCACACAGTTAGGAACATGTTAGTCATTGAACCAAAGACTTCTGTGCTGTAAAGCAGTAATGCTAACCACTACACCATCTGTGCTGCCCAATATTTCCTTTTGTACAATGCCTTTTCCTTTAAGATAATAAGTACAATTAAATCTTTAAATACAGATAACAGACCTAGATCTGCGTTTCTTCTTTCCCATCACTCACACAACAGCTTGAGTCTCCCTGAGAAGTACAGCACGGGGTGCTGATGGATAGCTGTTGTTGAGCAGTTTGGCAGACTCCCCTGTCCATTTATTTTCTGTCTACTTTTTGGATTTTGAATGCGCTGGTGCTACTGCTGCACTTGGCACTGAGGCAAACACTCTGATACTTCATCAATCACAGATTTAGCCAATCCTAGTTCCAACAGCAGGCTGATGTGCATACTGTATGTGAATGTCTGTACAATACATGACCGAGGGCACATTAATTTCCTGTTATGAGCAGCTGCAAGACTTGTCAGACCTAAACACAAATTCTAACGTGACATGGAAATAATGACAGACGATTTTTAGCGGCCTGGAAAAAGTTTTCTAAAATCGGATGTCTGCTTTTCCCCAGATCTCTGCCAAAGTGATGGCATGCTTCTGTTAAGTTCTGAATGTAAATCGAATCAAACTTCTGGCAGCATTTTTAGAACAGAAAGGGGTAACATTACTAAGATGGTAGTCTATTGAATATGAGATGTTGCCCATAGCAACCAATCAGATTCTACTTATTTATTTAGCATCTTCTAAAAGATAAAATAAAGAATCTGATTGGTTTCTATGAGCAACATTCCATCTTTAATAGAATTTACATCTGAATACATTTTCCCCAAAGAGTCCAATTCTATCAAACCATCTGGGATGCGTTGTATGGTATAATAGGCCAGGAAGTAATGGGAGCTGAGTTAGCAGGTCTCACGCAAATCAGATCTATAAAGTGAGACACAAATAGAGCTGATTTTTGGGGATAAGTTATATTCAGCAATGTTCAAAATCAATTGTAAGTACACAATTACAGCACATTTCAACAAATAAACATTGTAAAAATTATTTCTAACCTTATAAATTAAAAATATACTTTTTTTGTCAAAATAACTCATGTACTGTGCATGTCATTTTTCATGACATCATCTCCAAGCGACGATCGCCGTCGCGGCGACCCAGACCGCTGCGCTGGGGGCAAGTCCAGCCCTAGGGTAATCTGCTGGGCTGCCCCCAGCCCCTCTGCATCCCCCATCCCTTCACCTCCCCTGCTACTGCTGCTGCTGTCTGCAGAGTATAGGAGACAGCAGAGGAGGCTGTCTGTGCCCCCCCCCCCATCCCTCATCCAACCTACGGACGCGTGTCCTGCATCTTCAGCCAGGGCTGTAACTTCTCAAAGGAACTAGGACCCTGGGGGGGCGGCACCATCGCTGCCCCACGGCCCTTGCTTCTGGCTAGAAAGGTACTTGGAATGGTACCCTGCTGCCGGGATTGCTCCTCCAGTGCAGCCAGAGCCGGACTAAGGGCCTAATGGGCCTGGAGCTGAAAATGTTCAAGTGCCTATTATGAGAAGTAGTGAAGGTGCTAATGCCATTTGGGCATGTAGGATCGATATACAATAAGCCCCAGTGTCTCCCTTATTATATAAAAGTACAAACATTGCATAAATATGTAAAATAGAAATTGTAATACTTATGATTTATGGCCAACCGTGTGGCCATCTGGTGACGGTCATTATCATGCTATCATATTGGTGGGCCTATTTTTTTGTGGAGGCCTGGACCTGCAGCTTCATTCGCCTCATTGATCTGGCCCTGAATACAGCTCAGAGCACAAATTGGCCACTCCAAGCATGCACTCTGTTGTCAGATCAGCCACTTAGAGGGGTTTATTTACTAAGATGGGATATTGATATGAGCAACCAATCAGATTCTATCTATTATTTTCTAGAAGGTGCTAAATAAATAAGAAGTAGATTCCGATTGGTTGCACATAGCAACTCATGGTTATTATTATCATTTTATTTATAAGGCGCCACAAGTGTTTCGCAGCGCCGTACAAAGGAACAGTACAGGGAGACAAAGCTTGGCATAATATTGAATAAATAACAAACATAGAGTACAAATAAAGAGCGCCACAGTTCAATACACATTACAGCTTAAATATAAGTAGAGAGGAATCAATCAACAGACTATAAGAGGCTTGAGGCCAATGATGGAGATGAATATGCGGATGAGTATAGGAGAGCTGTGAGTGAAATGTGAAGAGAAGAGGGCTTTGACAACAGGAGGGAAGAGGGTTGTTAACTTTTTATTGTGCCTCTCGGGAGAAGTCCGGAGAGAAGACAAAATGTTGCAGCCCGGGGAGCAGGGACAATGCTGGCGTTACCAAGCCCAACCCCAATACATGAAAACGTTGCAATTCGTGGGCCTGTGAAACGGATGTGGGGATGTGGGGCTAAAACGACTCAAAATGCCGTGATTCGCATCATTTTAGTCCCGCCCCTTCCCAAAGAGCTGCGAATTACAGAATGTGTTTCAGCGGCTGTGGGGGATACAGGGACTGCGGAGGATGCGGGACACTTGCCAACCTTCCCGGGAGGTGGGGACCAGATTTTCGGGAGGGTAGGCAACCATGTAGCAACATTAAATCTGAAATGTAACTACCATCTTAGTAAAAAAATCCAGTTATATTCAGGGCATGAAGAAATAATAACACACATAGCCCGACAGCCGTTTCAACTGCACAATGCAGTTTTCCTCAGAGATGTGCAGTTGAAACGTCTGACGGGCCGTATGTGTTATTATTTCTTCATACCCTGAATAAAAAGTTGGACCTTGTTGGACTCCAAGTTGAGTTGGACCTTGATTTGGAGCGCTGGTTCTATTGCTTTTCTTTGTAAAGGAGGGTGAGTGTGAATATCAATATTTTATGGACTGTGCACCACAAACGCGACTCTACTATTTACTGTAACTGAGTGCGGTCTTAAATGACCATTATATATATATATATATATGTGTTTATATACAAAGAGAGAGATAGAGAGAGAGAGATAGTTTCATTGGTATGTTCACAGTGCCAAAAAATTAAGGCCATTAGCACTTTCCCTCTTCTCACATTTAAAAAATCCAGCCCCCCCCTCCTTTTTTTGCTCTCCCCCTTCAACTTTTGTTCTGCGAGCCACCATTTTCTAATCCCTGCAGAACCGCACACTTCTCATTTAGTTGATTGACTTTGTTAAGAAGGAAGAAAAACGATTTGAGTTGATAGTGCTCACCTTCTGATGTGGAGATTTTATATATGCTTCTGTCAATTCCCCACAGCTCAGTCCCTGGCAACAGCACAGCATCAACTTCAAACTTTTATTCCCTTTGTGCTTATAGAGCTTCCCCAACATACAGTACAGAGGCTCAGCTACAAGTATTGTCCTTGATTATGCCTTGGCCTTGCCTGTATTTTAACTTTCACAACGCCTCCTCTTCTACCATTACAGAGCCCTAGTTTTCATGTTTCACATAAAATGTGATCCTTGGCTAGGCATTAAAATGTATGAGGAAGGCTGCACAATCTTTTACTAGCGGCGGAGGAGGAGGGGGAGGGGGGGTACCAGATGAGCACGCATCAGCTTGCTGGTAAAGCCTAATTGTATTCCAATGCTGAGGAGCAGCAGATGAGAGACGAGACGAAAGCTTCCTGCGAAAGTGAGGAACAGAGAGATCGCTGTGTTCCAACAGGTTGTCCCTCATATTGTTTACAGCTTTACCCATTCATTACTGGAATCTCCTGCCAATAAATGTTTATGAAGCTGTCTGATACATTATTCAGTACAAGTTCTAGTACAATGACTCAGTCATTGTAAATAACTGCTTTAAAACACACTGCCTTGAACCCAATAACCAGCTACACTTTCAGAACATTCTAATACCAGTCGCAGCATAGTCAGCTGTATTTCTACATTTGGAATGTATTGCTGATGTCATGTTATACAATGATATGGCAGCACGGTGGCAAAGTGGTTAGCAATGCCATCTCACAAACGGGTTTGATTTGCACATGTGGCATTTGTGGTGTGCACGGTCAGGTTCAGATCTTTATTCGAGGTATTGAGGTGGCATCAGTTGGGTGAGATTTAAGAACAAGTGTATATTTATTACTTCTAATCAGCAAATGTAAATTGGACCGCTGCTCCCGTTGTCTACCCTGTTAATATATCCCTGCTGCTCTCTGTGCGGCCGTCTGGTGCTGCTGCTCCCACACGAGGAGGGCAGAATAGCCGCCCTCTGCCCTCTTCTGGCTGCAGCTGACGTCACCCCCGCCCACTGTAGAGATGGGCATAACGGCTCATTAAGCTGAGCCGGGACCCGACGGATCTCTCGGTGAAAAGATACGTATCTTTTAGACGGCTCCTCGGCTCGCTTTTAAAAAAGGGGGAATATACATGACCGAGTAAAAACACTGATCGATGGCTGGGTGCAGAGTCGCCATCGATGGCAACCATCGATGGCGTCTGCACCGATGGCCATCCCTGGCAGCAGCAGCTAATCTTTCTATCACTTGTAGTCACAGCACTGTACTCAGTCTACAGAGGTAGTACATCTCAGCTGCCACAGGTGGCAGCACTGAGATCAAGAAAATGCATTGTAAACTGAAACGGATCACCTTTTTGGGATCGGCGGCTCATTCGCTCTTGATTGGGATCCGCTCAAAAGATCCGGTTCGTTCACGGATGACCCATCTCTAGCCCACTGGCTTGTAAGCGGCTCTGAACACTGCCGCTGCCGCTGGATGAGACCGCGGGGCTCCACAGACCCCCGCTCTGGTCTCAGCCAGTCTCCACTCCTCCATTACACCGGAGCTCTTCCTCCTCACGCTGCCATCTCTTCCGGCCTTCTCCTCCCTCCATCTTCGCGCCACACCATTTTGGCCAATCCCCGCCAGGCTTCCTCTCCATTCCCCAGCTGGGTAAGTCGCGTTCCCGCCCCTCAGCGTCGGCGCCGTGAGAGGAATTAACCCCTTCTCTGCTGGTGGGTTAACCTTCACGGTTTTCCTTAGTGGAACCCGTTGCGGGGTGCCACACATTCGTGGGAGGTTGTATGTTCTCACGATTGCATTGGTTTCCTCCAGACCAAAGGTTATTGGCCTGACAAAATGAACCCTTAAGTCTATGGGGCATATGTCTAGCGTCTGAGTTCGGGATGTGGTCGAATTGTCGATCCCAATTAGGTCGACAGTCATTAGGTCAACACAGTCGGGTCGACATACAGCAAGGTCGACATGGATCTAGGTCGACTGCTAAAACTGTTGCAGGGCATGCTGGGAAGTGTAATTTCTACAAAAGCAGGAGGGTTTAATAAAATTACCCCACACTTGCCTACCTATCTTGAAAGCTGTGGGAGACTCCCGATATTTGGGGTAGTCCCCCACAGCCCTGGAATGATGGTGTGATTATCACTCACAACTGCCTGGTCGCGGAGGGGGCTCACTTAAACATAGGGAATCACATTATATGGCTACACCTTCTCATCACAGACCCAAAAATCATGGGTGTTTCCCTGTGTTGAGGGTGGGGCCTAATGACAATCCAGTTGTACCCCATCCCCCAACATGGCCTACAGTATCTCCTCTCTGGGCTTCTCCTGGAGGGAAGACTAATAAAGTATGAATTACACTCCATTCACGGACTTTCAGTCAACTATTAATCACATGTTTATATGTATAAATAGAAACATCAAACATGCAAGTTTTAAATATATGCTTTCATTATTTTTTTTTTACTTTCCTTCTAATTAACACTTATGATCACATTTCATGACCTGTAGAGTGTAGAGTAAAATCTCCTTATTAAAGGGGACCCTCTGTTGTGCTCCTGTTCTCTTGTCTCATGAGAGTGTAACATGGCCACTGGCAACTGTGTTGCTTCATGCAGCTTTTTACACTACTAATTGGCAGCATGTAGAGGTGAATGGGAATTCTCCAGAATTCATTTATTTAAATCAAACCCCGAAATGTTGTAAATCCCTGAATAAATATTCTGGCTGGAAAAATTTGGGCCTGACCGAGGTGGACACAGTCAATGCCGCATGACGATATTAGTATGAGCAAGGGCTACTATGGTTACTACCATAGGTGCAGGGAGTGCAGCTGCTATGGGGCCCAGGGCTCAAAGGGGCCCACCTTCCCTGTCAAAGTTACATATGTTATATATATCTTTCACCATTTGATGGTACATGGGGGCCCTTACAAATGTTTGCTATGGGGCCTGCAGATATCTAGTTACGCCACTGAGTATGAGCATGCATCTGATTCATACAACGCATGCATTCCAATTGTCATTGCACAGCACAGATTGAGATGCATGAGCTGTGGATTTCAGTAGCCTATCCTGTAAGGTTACACAGAGGTGGCTAAGCAGGCGCAGGGGTGTTGCAGGCATTTTGCTGGAAGTGGCTGCATATGAAGAAGATGCACATACAGATGAAGCCAGCTTCATGTTTGCAGAGGCTGGCTCCCGCCAGGGGGCACTTGACACGAGACGCTTGCGCGCGCGCCCCGTGGCAATGGAGCTTCATGAGGCACTGACATAGCAAATCAGAACATTTATTCCATGTTATACCCAGATGGTAAATAGATGTCATGTCACTAATAAAGACTAACCTTCAATATATAATACACTATTGACTATCGAGGGCACTGTCCTAATAATATGTGATTCTCAGTGGGCCAGATGCACTAAGCTTCGAAAGTGACCAACCAATCTGCTCCTGCATGACATTTTGAAAACGTCTATGACATGGTAGGTAGGAGCTGATTGGCTGGCTGTTGCTCACTCTCTATTTTAGCACTTTTGAAGCTTAGTGCATCTGGCCCAGTGGACTGTCTCCACCTGGTCAGTAGATGCCTAATGTCCATCGCTGATCTACAGGGGTAGGTTAGGATTGTGCTGTGGGGCAGGGGGGTTAGATGTAGGCACCTACAGGGGAGGTTAGGGTTATGCTGTGGGGCAGGGGGGTTAGGTTTAGCCACTAGCAGTGATGGTTAGGGTCAGGCTGTGGGGAGGGATGTTTAGGATTAGGCTGCTCTAGGGGGTGGGGGGTTAGGAGAGGGCAGGGTGAGGGTAAGTACAGGTACCACCGGAAACCTGACCCCCGGTGAGATTTGGGAACCAGAAATCTATTAATAACATAATATTAACATTAGAAAATGTTAACGATAAAGCCAAATAAAGACAAATTACTTGGTAAATTTGCAGATGCATGGATGCCTTATATACATACTTTGACCCAGACCACTAAAGATGCATTGAGAAGCAGCTTCCGATCAACATCCTGGTATGATTTAGAAACTATTTCTAATGGTGTTCCCTCTTTTTGATAAACCTCTCGTGTATCCCCACCTTTTACAAAAACAATAATGCGAATAATAGATGTTAGACCCCTTGACATTTTGTTTAACCGAAAGTATACCTGATTTGATGTTATGTGACTGGTCCAAATCTATGTTTCATGCTTTCTGTATGTGATACTGATGAGGCTGGGGGGCGGTCAAAAGAACGCCCCCATCATTCTGTCGACCACGATCCTAAAAGTTTAGGGTCAAACATTCGAAAACTTGCCCCGGTACTCTTTACCTAGAAGGGCGCCCATCGCGGCCATCGCGGGCATTGAATGCACTAAAAAATCGGGTGCTATGCGACCGACGCGATGCCCATGATTTCCCATAGGGAACAATGTTAAATGTCTCAATTGACCCGATTTTCCTGTTCAATGCCTCAATTGACCCGATTTTTCCATAGGAAACAATGTTAAATGGACCACAGAGGCCAAATAGCCACCCTGAAGTGTGAAATGGCCCCCACAATTGTTAACGGCACCCCACGATCAACGTCAACCCGAAGCGTGGCGAGCGCAGCGAGCCCGCGAGGGGCGGCGGTACGCGTCCTACGACCTTTTCATACCCCCACTATCCACGTCGGCGTGGAGTTGAGAATAGAAAGTGTGACGAGCGCAGCGAGCCACCGAGCCCGAAGCGTGGCGAGCGCACGTGGATACCTTCACAGGTATCCGCGTCCCCTCGCGGGCTTCACAGCTGTCCGTGTCCGCTCGCCACGCTTCGGGCTCGGTGGCTCGCTGCGCTCGCCACACTTTCTATTCTCAACTCCACGCCGACGTGGATAGTGGGGGTATGAAAAGGTCGTATGACGCGTACCGCCGCCCCTCGCGGGCTCGCTGCGCTCGCCGCGCTTCGGGTCCACGTTGATCGTGGGGTGGCGTTAACTATTGTGGGGGCCATTTCACACTTCAGGGTGCCTATTTGGCCTCTGTGGGCCATTCAACATTGTTTCCTATGGAAAAATCGGGTCAATTGAGGCATTGAACAGGAAAATCGGGTCAATTGAGACATTTAACATTGTTCCCTATGCGAAATCGCGGGCATCGCGTCGGTCGCATCGCACCCGATTTTTTAGTGCATGCGATGCCCGCTGTTTTTTACTAACGATCAAAATCGTGGGCGCCGTTCTAAGTAGAGAGTACCCTTGCCCCTCTCTAACCCTAATCTTAACCCTCTTTTCCTGCAGTCTAACCCTCCCCTCTGCCTAAACCTGATCAAACCCTCCCAAACCATAACCCCCCCCCCCCCCCGTAGCCTACCCCTATCTCCCAACCTAGCTCTAACCTAACCTTGATACTTACATTTCTGATGTTGATTGTCTTGATTTCGACAGCACAGGTCTTCCATTCACCGGCATTCTGAGCTCCACAATGTCAACTACAGTACATGCCCACTTAACGATATATCAGTTGTCCACTGTACGAGCAATATATATCACAGTGGGGAAATTTACTAAGATGGGCGTTCTATTTCACATGGGATGTTGTTATGCACAACCAATCAGATACTATTTATTATCTTTTAGAAAGTGCTAAATAAATAAGAAGTAGATTCTCATTGGTTGCCATTCCCATGTAAAATAGAATTGCCATCTTAATAAATTCTCCCCAGTGTGTACTCAGCACTGGTATCCATTTAAAATGGTCTACCTCATTTTAAAGGTACATGCACACGAGTTCCGCCCGTTTAAGCGATTTTCGAAAGGGTGGTCGACTTTCCATAGCAGGATGCTATGGAAAGCCGTCCACCCCAGTCGCTCATCTGCTGATAATACCATTGGCCTGTACAAACTGGGCGGGGATCACCACTGGCCTGTACAAACTGGGCGGCTTTTGAGCTGAAAGCAGCCCAAATGACAAAACTGAACTGTCAGTGTGTATGGGCCTTTAGATTAGCATACGCATAAAGCAACTGTAAGCTTATTGTCATTCGAAAGTTCATCTTAATTGCAACATACAGGATACAGTTTGTAAGGAAAATGATCTAGAAATAAAAAAACATGTTTTTACCCTAAAACTTCTGAGGATTTTCAGCAGCAATCAGTTTGAAAAAAGCACTGGCAGCAACATATTTTAGTTTCATCATGATTCTCTTTTAAAGACATGTAACTTCAAATACTGCTCCTGAAAGGGAAATTTCTTTGCTTGTTTTTATTTAATATTTGAAATCTTGCTGGGGTTACTGATCCTGAGCCTTAGCCTCAGACAAATATGTTCTGAGTCTTTTGACAATGTCATGGGACGCAGGGCCTGTTTGTTAAACAGTGGTAATGCTGTCTGGTTTGATGTATGAGCAACTCGCTGGATACTTCTACTCACAGATTCCGCCAATAAATCACACGTAATGTGTTTGCCACGCATCTCTATTCCACTCTTTTCTTTCTAATTTGTTTGTCCTTCATTTATTTAGCATCTTACACCCTTTCTTCTGCCATGTCCAGCTTGGTTTCTCTCCAGCTTTGTCATCCTTTTCTAATTCATGATACTTTGTGTACTTTTATTTTTCATATAAATTTTGTTTAGTTATTATATCAATATTTGCATGCTTTTATTTCTAAACTTATTTCTCGTTATTTCCGCTGATTGATTGATTCGGACTTGATCGCAGATCTCTGAAAATCATAGATATTGAATTTCAGAGATCTGAACATGCGCTTCGCGATCGCAGTTCAAGATCTTATGGGGGTGATGGCGAACGACAGGGGTGGCAACAGATCATTGGGCGGGGGGGGGGGGGGGACCCAATAATTTTCTGGGAGCAGCCTGAAAAAAACAGGTGTGTTCCATGCTGCTCCGGGGGAGGGTTCTGGTACCTTTGAGGCATCACATGCAGCTGCTATGACCCGAAACATGGCCAGACTGTGCCTGGCCAGGGAGCAGCCTGTAATGTGCGAGTGCTTCGCTGTATAGCAAAGCGCTTGCACTTTAGCATATTTTTGTGGATCAGGTCTCTCAAAAGTACAGCTTGGTCTGAATCAGGCCTTTTGTTTCTCTTTGGGTTGCTTGTTACTTTAATCTACACACCTTTTCTTTTTATTTATTTATCGTGCGGTTCCTCCTCCCGAATGCCGCTATTGGCCACCTAACGCCACCTACCAGCCAATCAGAAGCCGCTAAGCAGCCAATAGCGGAATTCGGGAGGAGGAGCCGCATGATGTAAACAAAGGCATCGTGTGGCTTCTCCTCAGTCTGGTGGCTCCGTCTTAGCATTTGTGTTTGTTTTGGCCAAGTCCCAGGGATGCCTACATAGAACGAGGAGGACGCGATCTATGCACTTGTAAGTATAATTTCCTTCCACACTTACCCCTATGGATTTCTTCAGGAATGCACGGATATATGTATGACACCTACCTAAAGGGTCAAGATAGGTAAGTATCTGTATGAAAGGGCTCTGTATGTAATAAAGTTGTATTATTCTGGTGTGTGTGTGTTTATTTTACTATTTGTATTGCTGTGGAACTACAAGTTCCAGCGGGCCCTTTAATGCCTCGCATGCTAGGAATTGTGGTTCACAAGCAATATACAATAGTTTTTTACACATTTATCAGCCCAATACCCAGTGTACAGGGGTACCGGGGACAGCCCCAGGCTTCAGCTTGGGTAGGTAAATTCTGGAGGGGGGAGCCCTTCATT
This sequence comes from Crinia signifera, assembly GCF_055691185.1. Taxonomy (NCBI): domain Eukaryota; kingdom Metazoa; phylum Chordata; class Amphibia; order Anura; family Myobatrachidae; genus Crinia; species Crinia signifera. The sequence continues at coordinate 326,840,066 of NC_139218.1, read as the reverse complement.
AGAGGGGTCCCCACTCCCCCAGAACCTCTGCCCAGGGTCAGGGGGTTAATGCTTTGGCCGGGGAAACTTGTATAAAAAGTCTATGGCATTATGGCATTACCCTGCTGGCTGGTTGGGCCTGGTGCTGGTTCTTGAAATACGGGGGGGACCCCTACTCGTTTTGTCCCCCGTATTTTGAGAACCAGGACCGGCCCTTGGGTCTGGTGCTGGTTTTAAAGAATATGGGGAACCCCCTATTCAGTTGGTTCCCTGATTTTTTAAAACCAGGACCGGTTCTTTGAGCCTGGGTTTTTTGTTTTGCCCGTGGGGGGGGGGACATCTCCACCTGGATCGCTGTCCCCATACTGTAATGTGAGGACCTTCAGTCACCAATCACGGATAACCGAAAGTTTCAGAGGCTGACAGAAGCAACCTCTGCCACTTTCACATAGTGCTGGTTCTGAGAGAACTTCATATGGGGAGGGTATCTGGGGTGCAAAAGAGATCCGTTCGGCTGGTGCTTTTTTGTGTGCATGTGTGAACTCTGTCATGTGTGCACAGTAACTGATCTCAAACCTAGCGGAGTATTGGACCTCCCAGTGAAGAGCAATTCTTCTGTATTCAGTTTCAATCTGTTATAATAGTTAATACTGTAGGTCCCTAGTTCATGCAATGTAACACAGAGTTGCCTTCACATTTCTCCAGAGATCTTCTAATATTATTGCAACATTGTTTTCTGTCTCTGGCAATTATTGTGGAGTTTGCTTCACACGTCACATTGCAAAAATCATTTTTGGTAGAATAATGTACTCAGAAGTATTTATTTCTAAACTATATTTAGTACCAATAGTTACCATATTTATAACATAAGGTAAAAAGTTAGAAGACAATTTTTGAAGTATCTGAATGCAAGGCCCTGAGATGGTATAAAAGGGAAGTAAAAACTACAGTATGAACAAAACAAGATATAAATCGCAGAAAAATTGTAACAAACCTAATGGGGCATACACACAGGGCTATGTTAGCCCTATTTACAAGCATACTTGCCTACGTTTGAAAACTAGTTTCAGGGAGTTTATAGTTGGTAGTAGAATTTTGCAAAGCACCCCATTGAGGGGGCGTGTCATGCTCCACCCAGAGAGCGTGTTAGTTTAGTGGTGTAGCTAGGTGCCCCCCCCCCCTCCCCCCCCCCCCCCCCCCACACACACTCGATTTGTAGTAGGTCTCTTGCATGGCAAAAGGGAGTGTGGCCTAATATTATACCACACACTGTAATGCCCATTGCACATTTTAGAGAACTTTGTAATACCCATTACACATTAAGCCACATGCCGTAATGCCAATTACACATAAGGCCACACATGATGCCCATTACGTACTATATAAAAAACCGTAATGCCCATTACATATGTGACTGAAATAGCTTGTTCCCAAGGTGGACTGAAATAGCTCGTTGCCAAGGGAGACTGAAGTAGCTAGTTGCCAAGGGGGACTAAAATTGCTCGTTGCCAAGGAGGACTAAAATTGCTCATTGCCAAGGGGGACTAAAATTGCTCATTGCCACGAGGGACAGCTCAGCCAGGCACAGCAGGGAGGGGGCTGCACGGCTCCAGCGCCCTTTGATGTCTTGGCACCCGGAGCTTGTGCTCTGCCAGCTCCGCTCTCCCTACAGCCCTGGTCTAGTTCCATATATGGAGAGATTGTCAAAAAGAGATTGTGAACGTGGCACCTAGAAGCGTGGGTGTATATTTCTACATCTGAGAATCTTGTAAAATGACTTAGATCCAAATGTGGATGAGCCCCAAAGCAGCTAGTAGGAGCTACTATACCTGCTAAAGTGCTGGGAAATGATTCAGATGATTAAATGTATCTGTCTCTCATTCCTTTTTTCCCCAAAAATGTAACAGTGTAATGTGGGCTAGGTGAAATGAGGGAGATTGCTAGACTAATAACGGAGAGAGGGAGATTGCTGCTATTTCAGGGAGTCTCCTGCAGAATGCAGGAAGGTAGGCAACTATGTTTCTAAGCGATCTGATTAAGCTGCTAGGAAATAAAGCATGGATCACTCTGTGTGTATGCCCTACATTGATGGCAATACGTTGTCCCACATGCACTGTCTATTATATAGTCAAAACTCTCACTCAGCACAAATCACTCAGCACACATTGCAGGTGCATCACATTGGGCCTTATTCTAGTTCACTCTCTGACAAAATCCTTCTTAGATGGACAAAACCATGTGCACTGCAGGGGGGCAGATGTTACTTGTGCAGAGAGAATTAGATTTGGGTGAGTTATTTTGTTTCTGTGCAGGGTAAATACTGGCTGCTTTATTTTTACACTGCAATATAGATCTCACTTTTGAAGTAAAACCCCACCAAAATCTAATTCTCTCTGCACAAGTAACATCTGCCCCACCTGCAGTGCACACGAAATGTGCTGAGCACACCGTGTGCACCGACGGGGCTTAAGCACCAGGTAAATAGACTGTGGACTATTCTGTCACTATTTCCATTCCTCACTGTAATACACAGGAGTAGACAGGAGTGTGACAGGAGTTAGAGGCATTAACCTTTCAGACATTGCTATTTGCGTAGTATTTAATGTGTTTTAACTTTACTATACAAATATTTAACCACACAGTGTAACACATTACAGCATGACATATACTGTACTTGTGTACAATGTGTGCTGCAGTGCAGAGATGACTGAATCTTTAACATCCTTAAACTCCAACAGATTTACTGTAGGGGTAGATGTATCAAACCTGGATAAAGATGATGTGCGCTAGTTCTCGATAGATTCTAGTAAGTTCCTACACCCCCTTCTCTAACCGCAGCCCCAATTCTCCCTTATTTCCCTAAAAGAAATATACAGGGGGGAAATTGACATTTCATTATGTTATGTATATTTTTATTTATTGTTACTGCGTATGTTTCTCAAATGTCAGAATAAAAACTGATTAAAGAGAAAAAAATTCAGACCTTGACAAATGCGTTTGAATCGGCCCCTAAGTTCGTTAGGTAATTTATCTCTCTCCAAGATTTGCCACAACTCCCCCTCAGCCACTCAGCATGTAAGTCCTGGTTTCCAGTTTTGTTGCTATACCTAGGCTAATCTCTGTCAATTTGGTTTTGAATATTTGAATTGATTTTCCCACAGGTAATCAAGTCTGTTTTTAGCTGAAGCAAATCCACGTATTCTCTATTAAATGCAAATCAAAAACTCATGTGCTGCACATCTATTTTACTCTGTGATACCTGTCATATTTATCCTGCCCTATGTCAAACCATCTGCTCCCTAGTTTTACAACGCTTTGTATGTGTCTCTAGCTGTACACTAGTGAAGCTTGCCAGAACTTTTTGCCCTTCTGCTATTCCTACAGCCTATGAATGCCAGCAGGAGAGCAGAGGACCAGCTGTCTGTGTAAATGCTTTGTAGTATCACTGACCACTGCATTCTGGGCAAAGGGGCTAGCTACAGGCAAATAGAGCTGGTAATGAGAAGGCAGTTTGTCATAATTCAGTCAAGCAATGAGCAAAGATCAGAGTAGTACGCTATAGGGATGTTTTGCATTGGGGCAATTAACTACAGTCTGCACATGCAGTGGCAAAAATGACTGACAGTCAGGGACAGCTTGTGGGCTGTAACAGGGAGTGGCAGCAAAAATGCAGGTGTGTTGCAACCAATTTGGGGATAAACAACAACACTGATCCCATACATAAAAGCATCTAACCTGCTGCGGCTATGCTGAGTGACCACCACCACTGAGTGAGAACTTCAATAATTGAGTGATCTGTGGCAGATGTTGCGTCTTTATATGTAGGTGCTGGGATTTGCAAAGCTGCACATTACAAACCCAGATAGGTGTGGTATTAGCATATTATCTCACACCTAAGGCGTACACATTCATAGCTGGGAATGCCTATGTGTACTTCTCTAAAGCAGGCCCTATATGTAGTTTATTTACAATGTTTCTTTCGCACACATGCGACAATAAGATGAATCTATTGCAACATTTTATAGTTACATTCTGAGTATCTCAGGAGAAATGCACATGTGTAACCACCTAGCATGTTCACGCATGCACAGTGGGACAGAAGGTTTATGGTCTAAATTCTATATGGCTGAAGAGTTATACCCCTTTTAGATAGCACCTAATTACTGGGTTCATGCCGGTTTGTTGCAGCTTCGACCCAGTAATAGTTGTGATCTGAAAGGGCTTACCGGGTCCAGCAACCCGGCAGCAGCCCAGCATTACGAACCGGTACAAAAGCAGGGTTCTAAACATTACCGGATTGCCAGGGCCGTCTTTCCCATTAGGCTGAATGGGCAGTTGTCCAGGGGCCCAAGGATTGTAGGGGCCCAGCCCACTGGGGAAGACGGCACTGCTCTGGGGAATGGCGGTGGGCGGCTGGGATGCGGTCAGCGGCTGTCAGCGGCGACTCAGCGGTGGCGGCGGTGATCCAGGCAGCGGGGGGCTGGGATCTTGATGTAGCAATCTGGGCGGCATATGTCAGGGATGCTCCGGGCAGCAGCTGTCAGCGTTGTCCATACAGGCAGTGGCGACTCAGACCTTGCTGTAGCGCTATTTGCCGCCGGGCGGGAAGCGCTGCTGATTCTGAAAATTCTGGCCGGACGTTGATTGGCCGGACGCTCAGCCAATCAGTGTCCGGCCAGTCTTTTCAAAATCTGCAGCGCTTCCTGCCCGGCAGCAAATAGCGCTACATCAAGTTCTGAGCGAGCTGCCTGGACGGACAACGCTGACAGCTGCTGCCTGGATCCCCACCACACACCGCTACATCAAGCTCCCAGCCCCCCCCCCCCCCCGCTGCCTGGATCACCGCCGCCACCGATGAGTCGCCTAGACAGATGCCGCTGACAGCTGCTGCCCGGATCCCCGCCACACAACTCCCAGCCCTCCTCTGCTGCTGCACATAAATGGGTGGAGGGGGGCCCTAAAAATTATTTTGCCCTGGGGCCCAGTAGATTGTTAAGACGGCCCTGCGGATTGCAGTGCAGTGGGAGCGCGTTAACCGGGTCGAGCGTCGAATTCCCGCTCCAATCGGTGTCCCCTCCACCAGTGACGCTCTGCCCTGCCCCTGCATGATGTCACTGAACCAGCAATATTGCAGGGTTGCTGAAGAGGCCTGTGAAAGCAAAATGCAGGGTCGCACCGGGACTGAACCATTTCAAAGTCTTGGTGCGACCCTGCATTTTGTTATGTGGAAGCGGTATAAGAAAGCTTTAAGACTCTAGATATGATAGCAAACAGCACACAATGGACTAACTCTCGCTGCTACACTTCCTTCATTAGCCTATGGGGTAATGTTTAGTTGCCAGCATTTGAAGTTTATGTTTTTATATGACATAGCTGGTCTTAGGCTGGTCTCATTTACTGGAGGACAGTAAACACCCTCCTATCCCAATTGTCAGTGTTAGCTTTGTGGAAGGGTCAGCTGAACTAGTGATGCCCCCAATCACCCACAGGGTCATCATCCCCAACACAGCCCTGAGGTGTGAGTGACTGTTAGTGACTGTGTTGGGGATGATGACCCTGTGGGTGATTGGGCGCACCACTAGTTCAGATGGGCTCCTTGTTCCATGGGGTAAAGCATTAAGAGACACCTCAAGTTGTAGGAGGATGGGATGGACAAATTACTACCTTCATTCTAGATTTGTCCCCAAATATATGTGACAGTTGGCCTCCCCGTTTTAAATCGTTGAGAGGATGGGTTGAATGTTGGGCCCATATTCTTTCTTGTTAGGACTTTTAGCCTTTTTTGGCATATTTTTCTATATTTTTTTTTTGGTATTCTAATTGGGTCACATCACACATATACAGTATTTACAGTTAAATTAGGCCGTCCCTTTACCACCATACCCGGTTCTATTACTGAAACATAAATGCAGAATTATTTTAATTTCCAATTGTATTCTGTCCATGTTTTATTTCTTTAGAGTGTTATTAAGTGTGAATAGAACAGGCCTAGGACAAAAGATGGTTAAGCCCTATCTTCGGCTTTCCACTCCACATAGTTAAAAGTGAATATAGTAATCTGGTAATGTCTGTCCTGTCTCCAACATGGACTGCCCGGGTAACGCCTTGTATTGTGTAAATGGAGGACATCACCACTGGGCAGGGTAGGTAAGCATATAGTGGGGAGGGGGAAGAACCAAGTGAGGGTGGGGCAGGAGACAGGAGGGGGAAGGTTGGGGCAGAAGGCAAGGAGGGGGAAAGCAAGAAGCAGAGTGAGGTGACAGCTTATACAGTACTATGTCCCATTAATAGTAATTAAGTAAATTATGTGAAATTAATAGTAAAATATATGCATATTTAAAATGTGTAAATAAAAATATATAGTAATAAACATTTTTATTTTATTGGTTTCTTTCGGTTATTGGAATCCTGAGATACCACTTGTGTGTGTGTTTAATAGATCTAGGCCAAGTACTCACTAGAGTGATATTGGCACAATTTTCATGTTGGTACAACAAATCGTGCATATCGCTTAGTGTGTAACCCCAGTTGTGTGCTCCTGTGGGTTACATGCAATGTCTTCTGGTCAGCCATGCTGTACGACCAATCAGAAGATATCATGTTCATGTTAATGAAGGATCAGAACAAGTTGTTGTTGACTACATCAGGCAGTGTGTACCAGCAATCTTGCATGATGATGAACAAAGGGAATATATATATATATATATATATATATATATATATATATATATATATATATATATATATATATATACACACTGTATACTTAAGTATTATAAGCCAGCAGCATCCTTTTATGAAAGTGCAAAAACATTTTTTAATTTCAATGGCATATCAAAGATTAGTGCATAATCAGACAAGTATTAAAAACATCAAACTGGAAGCATAAAGTACTTGCAAAGTAGTCATGACCAATGGCATATACAATCCATAGTAGATCCTCCAGTTTAAAGGTCAAACAGCCGACAGCTGTTTTGGTGCTCAAACAAGCACCTGTTTGAGCACCGAAGCAGCTGTCGGCTGTTTGACTTTTAAACTGGAGGATCTTCCATGGAGCAATCACCTATTTGGGCAGCTTACCCATCCCCCATTACATGCTGCAAGCCACCAGTCAGACAGTGATCCAATTCATGTGTCTTTGTATGCTGGTCAGATCAGTACGGCAGCAGGACTTTCTGCATTACCATACAGAGCTATCCAAGGAGGCAACAGCCATAACTACTCCAACCACATACTTCTTATATACTGTAAGTAACTAGTAGCTTCCCCATGCTTTACATAGTAATGTTGGCACTAGGCTGATGATGCTTATCAGACCTTCATAAATAGGCCCACAAATGAGGAACATATAGTAGATGGAGCAAGCAGACATGTTGTTAGATGGTTTGAGTTACTAGATGTACAGTTCTAAAAAAAAAGGAAGTATATAGACACATATATCTGACATGCTGTGTTGGTCTGGTTCAGGGGAAACCCCTAGCGGGCCACACGGACTGAGGCCCACCCCCTCCTATAGGAATCAGGTTCCAGACTGTGCGCATGAATTATACATTATACCTATGTTACATTATAGTGAAATAATCCGGTAAATTATCTGTGGCCAGTGGCCACACCATTAAGCATTTTACCCTATCATTGCATTTCCATGGGAAGGCCCTTCATGCCCTAGTCTGACAATTGTTAAATGCATTTTGGTTGGGTTATAAAAGTGTTTTCAGATGCCAGCTGCATATGGTGCTGTTAATACCAGTGCTCCATGGACAGACCTCTCCCTTAGGCACTGTGCCCCTACCCTATATCTGCCAATAACTACCTTAGAAGGCAGACAAAAGGGCTGGTTGTTCTGCTCCTGTCATACATAACCTGTACAGTGCAGGTCTGTGACACAGTAAATCATCACCTTACTACCCTCCCATCACTGGCATGGAGAAGTAGCAATTGGCAGGTAAAAAAAACTATCATTTACATCTGTCCCATGTCAGCAGTTTGACTAATTGTAGGTCTACCAGTGCCATGGCGAATACAGCTAATACGGATTATTTATATACATCAGTAACCTCAAGTCTGTAAAAATGAGTGTTCCTGTCACCAGAGTAGAGCAAATCATTGTGTACGACAACCAATTTCCAGCGAAATTCATAGCTAGGAAATAAGATGGCCGCCTTTCTTCTGTGTGGGCGACAGGTGCACATTAAAGATATCAAACATATGAAAGGATTGCATAGCAATGTATCTTCATTTGTTCTTGCTGCATCTGCACTATAGTATGCTTCAGAGTTAGCAGAGCAAGCTATAAATTCAGTTTGGAGCCTAGCCCTATGACATTGTGCAAGGAATTCTTCTGTAAGAATAGCGGCAGCCTCGGGACTTGGAAATTTGTGTGAGTATTTATGACCTCATAAACTCCAATGTGTTTCCTTCTCTTCTTTAAGGATTATAGAAATAAAAATAACAACAACATCTACCTAGAACATGATATGCTAACCCAACTGCTAGCAGAGCCGAGGGGCCTCGTGGGCTTAGTTATGCAGAGATATATATGTACAGATGGAAGTTGTCTCCATAGGCTTAATAGAAATAGGAAAAGATGTTCTAGCACTCTATATTGCAGTGGAAAAATCCAATCAAACATTTTATATTAGTAGCTATTCTTAGCTTAGAGACAGGACACCTACAGTATATTGTATGATGTAGTTGCTCTGCACAGTTCAGACCTATGGAAATTATTTTTCTTTTACATTGACAGAACGGTGAGAAATATATATCTGTATATAAACGCTGTAAAAAAAATACACTTAAAATGAACCTGCTGTCATAACTTAATTAAGTGGCCCTCTGACATTTCCTTCCTTCACATCCAATTTGCCTTTCCTTCTGTATAGCTGACCATACACTAGTGCGATTTGGCCAATTTCCATCCGATTCCGATGGTCCAGGTCAACATATCGAATGGAAGGGCAAATCTAATGTGTTTTTGCAATTTGCAGTCCCGTACACATTGGATTGGAGTTGGAGATGAGACGTGCTACAAGTAAGAGCTGTCAGATTGGACAGCCAACAGCAGCGGTGAATGGGATCTCATAAGATTTATTGCATACAAAAGGACAATATGCAATATATTGCATGTGATCCTGCCGGCTGGGAAGCTCACAGGTGGTTCAAGGGAAATCTTATGCGACTTTTCCCTCTGAGAAGTCACATAAGTGTATGGTCAGCTTTACGACCAAACTTGCCTACTCTCCTGCAAGTTGCAGGAGACTCATAAGAGAAAAAATTCTTAGGGGGTATTCAATCTGGCATCATGAGTGTCGGGCTAGCCCGATAGCCATGACCCGGTCCCGTTCTCGGCCGGCTTGGCATCAGCTTGGCAGGTGGGATTCAATGTCCCACCTGTCGAGCACCGAAAAGGGGGCATGGCCATGAGATGAGGCCAGAAATCGTCAAGCTGCAACCGGGAGCTCAACAATTCCTGGCCGTTCTCGGCAGAACATTGCCTGACTGCTTGTAAAGTTGGGCACGTTCTGCCGAAATCCCTGTCCATTGCTGTCGGGGAAGACAGCATTAAATAGGGCCCCTGGGGGCCTTTTTAAAAGTAGATTTTCTATAGTTGTGAAAATCTTTTCAGCTAAAGTAGGTCTCAAAAACTATCACCAGGGAAATTAAGCAATGGGCAGCATCCCAGTTATATTGGCTGGCCACTTGTCTGTCCAATAAATTGTAAATGAGCTCATATGAATGCCAGATCACTGGCATACCTGTATGTGCACTGGCAAGGGCAAAACTAGATATGTTATAGGCCCCAAGGAAAAATTTTGTATGGGCCCCAAGGTACCAACAAATAATAAAAAATATATACAATCCCAGTACCTCTGACAGGGAAGGCGGGCCCTCTCAGTTCTGGGCCCTTAGCAGTTGCACTCCCAGCACCTATGGTAGCTATGCCCTTGCGGCCGGGGAACGCACAGAGGCGGTGGCTGGGGGATGCTGCGAGCCGCCGAGGGGACCAGACAGGTGGGCAGGGGAAGCTGGGCAGCTGGCACATAAAAAAAAAAACATACAAATGAATGGGAAGCCACTGATTGGCTGAGAGCTCTCTCAGCCTATCTGTGGCTTCCCATTACTTTGTATGTTTTTTTATAATACAGCGGCTCCTGGCTCCCCCGCCACCTCTCTTGCAGCCTGGCGGCCCAGGCTCACGCCACACCACCCCCATTCCCTCCGCCTGAAGCTCCCCAGGAATTTACATGTGTTAAAGCACATATCATTTATCACATGTAAATGGCACATCTAGTGCCTAATTGTATCTGACCTGGGTACTTATGTATTATCTGGGCGCCCAGTTTTTTCATTGCATGCCATTACTTAAGGCATGCGATGCGATTTTTCATTGTAAAGACCCGATTTTTAATTGTATAGTCAACCATGGGTGATTTCATACCCCCACTATCCAAATACGCATGGAGTTGATTTTATATAGTGTGGCGAGCACAGCGAGTTGGATAGTGGGGGTATGAAATCACCCATGGGTGACTATACAATAAAAAATCGGGTCTTTACAATGAAAAATTGCATCGCATGAATTGTATGCCACTATATTGCATGCGATGCAAAAATCGGGCGCCCAGATATTACATAAGTACCCTGACCTGTCCTGGAGAGCTGCCAGGGAAATTACTGTAGGTCCGGTATTGGAGCTTAGGTTCAAACACTGTAGGGTTGAGATCTAAAGGATAAAAAAACTAAGCTGGTTCTTATCAGCCATCAAATTCTATGTGTAGCACATGTCCCCTATAAACTCTAATAAATGTCAAGAAAATATGCCATATCCATGCAAAAGTGTGCAAATAAGAGAAGATAGACAAAGTGTGCCACACTTGTTCGAATCTGTTGGCTTCCTCCAGTATTGCCCTTACTGCTGTAACGAGTTCATACTCATTAGAACCAATATGACTGCCCACAGAAGCAACCATTGTGTTTTGAAGAAAAATAGCCATACAGTAAATTAAATCTGTGTTGCTGGAGCAATACTTAGTAATTTGCCATGCATTAATATTAGTCCCACAAAGCTTCCCATAATTATAACCTTTGGATATTTTACTTAATGTTTGACCCCAACTCTTTCAAAATAGTTGATGGTATATGGCAGGGGTGGCCAACCGGTCAGAGGTAAAGAGCCGAAAAATATCAGTTGTCAAGCCAAAGAGCCAACGCCAAAAAGGGGCGTGATCGGGGGAGTGGTCAGGGGCGTGGTCATATGACACAAGGAGAATGGCCACATGACAAAACTTTATGCCCCCAGTGCCAGATATGCCCACCACAGTGCCAAACATCATATGCCCCCCACAGTGCCAAACATCATATGCCCCCCACAGTGCCAAACATCATATGCCCCCCACAGTGCCAAACATCACATGCCCCCCACAGTGCCAAACATCACATGCCTCTCAAAGTGCCAAACATCACATGCCCCGCAAAGTGCCAAACATCATATGCCCCCCACAGTGCCAAACATCACATGCCCCTCAAAGTGCCAAACATATGCCCCCCCACAGTGCCAAACATCATATGACCCCACAGTTAGGAAGCTGGGCCCTCCAGCACAGGTGTCACCCACAGTGCAACACCTATGCTGGAGGGCCCAGCTTCCTAACTAAAGGGCCCACCTAGAGGGCCAGGAGGGCCCAACAAATAAATGAGCCATGGGCCAAGAGGGCCCGACTAATGCGCACACAGGCCAGAAGGGCCTGAATTTGCCCACGGGCCTAGTGCCCGACACCCGGTGGTCTAGGGTGGATGGAGGGTAGGAGGCCAAAGGCCCCTACCTGGTGTTGGGAGAGGCCGCTGGGGGGAGCTTCGTCAGCTCTTTTGCTTCCCACCCCCGCTGGCCTCTCCGGGAGCCATCTTCTTTTTTCTTGCAGAAGGCGCCGGAGATCTTCTGTCTTGATCCCGGCGTCTTCTGGCCTCTTCAGCGGCGCCGGAACTCTTCTCCCCGCCGCCGTCTTCTGCGCCATCCTCCGGCGGCTTCTCGCGTCTTCAGGAGCGCTCCTGCGCTCCGCCGGCGTGGAGAAGACTTTTCGCCCTCCCGCTGGCGTCTGATGTCAGACGCCGGGGGGCAGGGCGGAAACGGCGCGGCGAGCGCTGATGGCTCGCCGCGGTCGTTTCCTATTGGCCGCCGATGCGGCGTTTTGAATTTGGCAGCCGAATTGGCGCCAAATTCAAAACCCCGCTTTGCAGACGGGAGGCTAGAGCCGCAGTTTACAGCTCGGCGAGCCGCATGCGGCTCGCGAGCCGCGGGTTGGCCACCGCTGGTATATGGTATAAAAACAGAAGAGAATAACTAATAGATGGCAGACTTACAGCAATGGACCAGCGGCACTTGGAGCATTTACAGTCTATTAGCAAAAGGTTTGCAGAAGTAGCAACCAGACTCGCCTGAACAATAACGCCAGTGAGCCAATGGTGTAAGCCCCAGTGAGCCAATGGTGTAAGCCCTAGGCTATGGAAGACCCTCTCTGAAAGAATATTTCAAACATTTAGGGGGAAATTTACTAAAGGAAATTTGTAAAAAATAGATGTGTTTGTATCCAGAAATACACTTATTTTTGACATTTACTATCCCGAAAATACGGCAATTGGCATTGATAGCACATCAATACGACTACGAATTGCCGTATTTTAAGGATAGTAAATGTCAAAAATAAGTGTATTTCTGGATACAAACACACCTATTTTTTTACAGTAAATTTCCCCCTTATTGTGTACAAAACAGCACAGCCAGAAGTAGTATATACAGTATGTAATGGAGGCAGATTTCCTAATACAGTTTGAGTATCCCGTATCAGAGTATCCGTTATCCGAATTATTCCAAAAACCATACATTTTTGCTAAAAACTTACTGGGGACATCTGTAACTGGCACTACTGGGGACATGATATGTAACTGACACTACTGGGGACATGATATGTAACTGGCACTACTGGGGACATGATATGTAACTGACACTACTGGAGACATCTGTAACTGGCACTACTGGGGACATGATATGTAACTGGCACTACTGGGGACATGATATGAAACTGACACTACTGGAGACATCTGTAACTGGCACTACTGGGGACATGATATGTAACTGGCACTACTATATATGTGCAAGACAATGATTGCTTGGCATTCAAATTCAGTGCCTGAGATAGTACACAAATTTTGTTTCATGTTTTGAAACCTTGTTTTTTGAACAAATAAAACATATGTGTGCGCATTTCATGTGTTTGATGTGTTTATACAGCATAAATGCTAGATACTTCAAAATACATCATTGAAATATTAAAATATTCCGAAATACGGAATAATCCGTTATCCAAAATTCTGCTGGTATCGAGCATTTTGGATAAGGGATACTCAACCTGTAGCAAGAGAGCACCTTAAAAAGCTAAATAAAGTACAGCTTGTTGACTACATATTTAGATACCTATATATTATGCCTATAGAATTATGCATATGTAGAAAATCAAATAATGTAAGGCATAGATGGAGCCAGCACTGGGCAGCTGGTCATGGTAGGGATACATTATGTAAGTTGGTAATTTAAAGTGAAATTAAACTTAATTAAGCAACAGGACTGATCAGATCCAGTCAATGTTTTTCCTAATATCTGATGAGAATCCTATTTGGGCTACTTAACAACACCTGAGGATTACTCTTAATTATCTGTTCAGGACAGAGGGTCCCCAACATTCAGTGGCTGAGCAATAGGCTTAAGGTGTAGGGTCTACCCTAGGGACCTCTGGATTGTTGTACCCACTTGTGAAGCCTGTGAATTGCCTGTTGTAAAACATGCTAAAGCTGTGGTCTGAACTGCCAAGCTGTAAGAACCTGTTTGCTGTCTACCTGCTGAAAATAAAAGAAAACTGCTTGTTTCCTATACAGTGTGTGTGATCCTTTCACAGCAAAGCACAATATGCTATTGATTTACAGAATTCATTTCATTTTGTCCTGACTGCAAGATGGCAGGGAACTGCTCATGTGCGGAATGAAGAACTTTAAAGGTTAGGCGGTAAGCATATTTAAAGAATGTTTTTATTGTCTCAGCTGACTTTTTTATTTGATATTATAAGAAAAAAGTTTTGAGATACATAGGCACCAGATGACTACTGAGCCCAATGCTACGTCTGGTTCTACTTTTAAGTTATCTGTTAACTAATGATGATTAAACGGTATTGTGTATTAAGTTTGCTCTGTCCATCAGTCTACCATGACTGAGAGATGAAAAAATTTGCTTTTGAAACAGGATGGCAGCCACACTGCCAATGTGTTATATTTTTGCACTATAAAGATTCAAATAATGGTGAATAGCCATGCTGTATGAAACATTCACTTTTGTTCACTCAGTTGTTAATTCAGAGTCTCATGTAGTGTTGGAGCTTGTTGTATTAAGTGCCAGCTTGACCATCTATCTGAAAGTACTGTAGCCATATTATTATACCATTTTCAATATTGATTTACACCCACTGTCTAGGGACTTAGAAATAGTTCTAGAGGACTCAGCGTAGGGCTGGGTTATCTTGGCACAAGTATTTGGAAACACAGAGCCACATTGATCAGCCTAAGGCTGGTTGACGTCTAGGCGGGGACCCCATTCTGATGGTTTGCCTATTATGGTGCTACCAGCCCTGGCTGGCATAACCTACGGGTGGAAGCCTTCTGCTTCTCTGGCACTCCATGTGAGAACAATGCAGGGGCATTAAATATACAGAACATTGGGAAAGATGTATCAAACCTTCTAAAGTGGAGTTTTTAGTTATCTTCTTATAGAATGTTCTATAAATGACAACTAGAAACTGGTTGGTTGCTAAGGGCAACTTCACCACTTTTCATGTTTAGAAGGTTTGAGACATCTCTCCCCATTGTGCAATTTGACACCTGGTAATAACAGGTATGTCTAAGAAATTGTGTATTTGTCGCATTGATGCCCATGTATTCTATTGGTATACAGCCTGTATTAATGAAGTTAGGGTATGGTATCATGGGCATAATTCAGACCTGATCGCATGGCCATGAAGGTGCATTGGCCAGTGATCAGGTAGATGCCGCCCCGCTATTGTGAAATGCTGCCATGTCAATGAATGTGTACACTATGCGAATGGAAGTGTAGTAGTAGTACGTTTATTAATAAGGCACCACAAAGTGTCCGCAGCGCCGTACATAGCAAACAAAAAACAAATTACAAGGTAACGTACAGGGTGTGTTGATAAAATACAGCATAAATAGGGGTATAGCTGGTAGAACTAAAATCAGCATCAGTTCTGAAGTAGGTGTCGCAATTGTCGACGAGACTGAAGATGAAGTAGAGGAAGGGAAGAACATGGCAGGTGCGCTGGTGAGGTAAAGAGGTAGGGTGAGTACGTGAGGAAGGAGGGCCCTACTCATAAGAGTTAACAGACTAAAAGGAGGTGGGTGGACGAATGAAAAACAATAGGATTAGTAGGAACGGACGGAGGGGTAGGGTGGGCAGGATAGGAGGAGCAAAAGAGGTTAGGAGGAGGAGGAGGGATAGGCTAGTCGGAAGAAGTGGGTTTTGAGGGAGCGCTTGAAGGAGGTAAGGGAATCAGAAAGCCTGATGGGTGGCGGGAGGTTGTTCCAGTGAAGGGGGTCGCAAAGACTTCACAGCCATGCAAAAATATCGAAATCCATTTATAAGACGCTCAACATCAAATTATTTTGTTCACTGGTCAGGCTCACGGGGTCAGAGTAGCCTGATGGAGCTGATGTCACACACCCTCCATTAACAGACTTTGGCACTCCTGCATTGTCCCTGACACTCTCAGCGTTTTTTCCGTCATACCTGGTGGTTTCTTTAACACTCGCACTAAGCTGCCGGTTACCACCCCCACCTACTTCCTGTCAATCACCTTGCGGCTAGCGAAGAACGACGTTGTGGATCGCATGCGCAGTGTGTCGATAATCTGCCGCTGTGCGATTTCGCAGCCAGTCTGAATTATCCCCCATATTCTTCATGGTCAAAGCAGGTCTATATACACCATAATAAAGCCTCACTTTCACTGCTGCATAAGCTCCCTCTACAGAGGATGTGTCTGCATCTGCTTTCCCAGATATCTATATCTGCCAGAGGGAAACTAACCTGATACAGTAGTGGACAGCGATGACATTTACCGGCTGACAGACTCTGCCTTATAATAACTGACACCAGCAGAAAGAGTGAAATAAAGGATTATTGCTTTACAATCATCCCATTCTTGGCATTTGGCCCTGGCATCATGTTTTGTAGAAAGGCTAACACATTTCTATCTTAGATCATTTACCTTTTTTTTCTTCCAAAGCAACCATGTATTGTAAGCATCTGCACAAGGCAAAGATTTTCCATATGTGGCTAGTGTGGCTGTCTAAAAGCTTGTATCGCCTAGGACAAGAAGCAACAGGCCTATTTATGATTAGAACTCACATCACAACGATAAGCAAGATATGTTATCATCACTAAACACAGCAATATAAAAGTATTTATGACCTGCAAAATAATAATAATAATAATATTAATAATCTCTGAGGCAGTTGAACCACTTTCATATGTAGGGCAATTAAACTAGAGACAATTTCCTAGTTAAATCATCTTAGTCATAACATACCTCCCAACTTTAGATTAGAGATTAGAGGGACAGTAGCGTGCACCGCAGGCTCACACCCAAAATATTGTGATGTGGCCTGGTGGCAAAGGGACATGGCCTACAAATTGTGTCACTCCTGCGAGGCCACGCCCCATTTTGCCGCTGTGGGTGCATAGCCAGCGGCTATGTGAGCTGCTGGCCATTGCGCCAGCCACTCTGCCTGCTGGAATAGATGCTGTGTACATGTGCACAGCATCTATTCACTGGGGGACTCCCAACTGGGGGACTCCCAACTGGGGGACTCCCCTGCCACGGGACACTGTCCGCTGCGGACAGGGTGCGGTAAAGTCCCCATAAAACAGGTGGGTCCCGCGGAAAAGTGGGACAGTTGGGAAGTATGGTCATAGCTGAATTTGCACTGGGCTCTTGAACCGGGCCTTGTTCCAAAAATATGGAGGACAAAAGACATAGGGGCCTGCCATATTTTAAGGTAATGCCACTGCCGGGGACACTTTTATATAGGTCCATTTGGCTATGCCATTAACCCCACAACTAGTCAGTCAAAATAGTTTGGCTGTAGAATTACAAGTGTCAGCGGGTCCTTAATTGTCCCACATGCTGGTACTTGTGGTTCTCCCCAGACTGTTTGTTAATTTTTTCTTTTACTTTTACAGGTAGAAGCATCACACAGATCTGACTGTTCAATGCAATGCTTCAGGCTCTGCCGTTTTAGATGCTGGTAAATTTGGAAGCCAAATACGATTTTTTTCACTATAGGAAAATATGAATCCTGAGAACTTGACAGCTTAGCAAATAAGCTGAGTTCTTGGACACTAAACAGATCCAATTCTTTTTGTAATCAGACGAGTTGCGGATCAGCCAAAGTATTTCTTATTGGGACATTTTAAGTTCCTAAGTTGTCACTGTCCATAATGAAATCCACAGATGTAATTTTAAACAAAATTAATAGGTATTGATAAAATGTAGAATTTAATATAGCCTAACTGAAATATATATAGTATATTAAAGCACAGAATGATAGCCTACATTTGCATTCCAATGCTTTTGCACCCATTATAGGGGGTATCCAATTTATATAAACAGTTTTAGATTTTTTCCCCAATGCATACCTCCCAACTTTCAGTTGGTCCGAGGAGGGACACTTGCGCGCGCCAAAGCCACGCGGCCGAAATGAGGGGGCATGGCTTGTGCGGGAGGGGCGTGGCCTATGAGTGCATCATCACACGAGGCCACGCCCCCATTTTACGCTGTGGGGCATAGCCCTGAGGCTCTGTGAGCCACTAGCCAAGCCCCCAGCCCCTCTGGATGCGGGGGATAGGCGCTGTGCGCATGCGCACAGCATCAATTTTCCGCTCGCCAGCAACTAACGGGGACTCCCAACTGCCCCTTCCCATCGCGGGACACTGCCGGTGGCAGGAGGGATGCGGGAACATCCCAGAAAAAAAGGGACGTTCCCGCGGTTATCGGGACAGTTGGAAGGTATGCCAATTTTTCACTAATTTTTTAAGTGTTTTCGGAAGCCTCAGTCCCATATTTGCTGGTTACTTTTGGTGGAATTTTGGTTTGCCTGCCTCACAAAATCCAGAAAAGCCAGAGAATGTGCTGGCTTAGCAGGGCTAATTGGATAGCCCCTGGTGATCGCTTATTGAAGGTAATGTAATTGGATACCGCCCACAGTGGGTTAAATTTATAGCAAGGAAAAGTTAAAATAGAAGTTGACCAATAATTATTTTATAAAGTTAATGAAACAAATATCATAGAAATCAGGGGATGCTCAAGGGGCAGGCTGGCAGAGCTATTGCCCAGAATGCAGTGGAGCAGGGCGCAGTGCAGTCACTGCCTCTGTATACTCGTCACAACTGCTGCCGATCACTGGGACTCAACTCTCCACAGATGTGCGACCTTCTGCGCAGGTGCTACACCCCACTGTGTATCTTGTCTTTATCTGTCCATAATATGATGTGTCCCTGAGTATTATACAGCATGGGGAACCCAATGAGACCTAATATTATATTGTGCCACCACTGCTTATACATATTAACCAATAGCAGTCTCCTCTTCTCTCCTCTCAGAATGTCAGGAGTGATGATGTAATGACGAGTGAAATCGTCTCCCACATCAGGGATGATGAGCACAGTGAGAGGAGGTGTTCCTAACAGTGTTTTTTAGCAGTGAGCAATGCCATATTTGGATTTCTGAGTGTTAGTGATCCCGGGGTTCACTCCCAAGGCTGCAAATTTTGCAGCCTTGCAAGTCCACCAAACGCTGCCCTCTGTCCATCCCACCTCGCATGCCACAATCCCCCGCAGGCACGAGAATGGATGTTTTGCATAAACATCCATTTGCAGCTTTGCGTGCGGGGACAAGATCATTCGAATGAATTCGCAAGCGCTCGCCGATCTGATACATCTCTGTGGTGTCTCAGATCTGCGGGCACCCTGTGCAGGAAGCGGGTGGGCAGCTGACATCCGTGGATGCCAACTGCCTGCCCCCCGCACCCGCGTCATCGGGGAATTACCATGAGAACGTCCAGTGTTTGAGAAAGCCCATGAAACGCTGGGCATTTCCATGGGCACATCCCCAGGCCTGCTGCCCCAAACCCCCCACCCGCACTGTTGTGCCCGGCAAATAATCTATTTGCCATGGCCTCTCGCACACAGCGGCTGCACATGCGCATAAATGACTATGCACATAAATGACAGTTGCAAAAAATTGAGAGAGAAATTATTAAGTTTGAATTATATAGTTTTAGCGTCCAATTAATCACACTGTAAAATTGGTGTCATCACCCTCAGGCCATTTTAATTATGCCCAGCACTGTGTCCGTCATCTGAGAAGGCTTTTCCTGTGAATCTGTCAGTGTTATGGGCTGGTGCGCTCACTTTTAGCCTAGAATGAGTTAAATGTCAGGCTTCCTTGTTTGCACAACTACAGCTCCTCAAAAATAGATGAAAAAATGAGAATGTGGCAGAGAGAACAAGAGACTGACAGAGTAATACTATGCAAAAGAGTCAGTAGGATTCACCCGTGTAAATGTCACGCTGAAAAGGAACATATAAATGTGAGAGAGAAGAGATTGTGTGAAGAAATGCAGAGGGGAGGAAATCATGAAAATAATCAATGAGACTGGCTTGTATCATACAACTGAGCCCAGAAAATGGGGCTTCATCGCCAGTGGTGGTCACATGGCTTTTCTGTACTGTACCTATTCCAAACTCATAATAAGATGTTTGGAATTGTTTACAGCCTTGTTAACTTTTTGGTGCAGATAGATTTGGATTATACTGTAGGTGGGGGCATCTGAGATGCTGGGCCTGAGGCCTAAACTCAAAAATATATTATTGTCCCTTCCCTGCTAAGAATTTTTTCTGGCAGGAGGGAATTTCACTGCATGGATCAATAGAGAGCTCCATTCTCAGTGTTGTCCATCAGGTTCTGTGCACAATCTAGACCAGTGGTGGCCAACCCGTGGCTCTTGAGCCTCATGTGGCTCTCCCCCTTGTAAAGTGCGGCTCCTGCTCCCACTGCTGCCTGCTGCCCACCGTCCGTCCCAGTCCCCCCTGCTGCCAGTTCCCTGAATCCCTTCTCCTTCCGAGGAGAGGAGAGCACGCATCGCACATCTCTCCTACCCCTTACTGTGCATCCTTGTGACTGGGCCGTCCGCTAATCAGAGCTCGTGGGCCAGCAGCCAATCAGGAGCCGGCCAGCGAGCTTTGATTGGTGGACAGCCCAGTCACAGGAAAGTGAGGGGGAAGGAGACGCGCGGTGTGCTGTGCTCTCCTCCCATCAGTGACATGACAGGAGGACTGCAGGGGGACACCAGACTGTCCTCTCCCCGCCCCGGCAGCAGCAGCAACAACGGTGAGTGCTGCTGCTGGGAAATTTGCACTGTGGGGGCATAGCAGTTTGTAGCACTGTGGGGGCATAGCAGTTTGTGGCACTGTGGGGGCATAGCAGTTTGTGGCACTGTGGGGTCATAGCAGTTTGTGACACTGTGGGGGCATAGCAGTTTGTGGCACTGTGGGGTCATAGCAGTTTGTGGCACTGTGGGGGGCATAAAGTTTGTGGCACTGTTAAGTCATAGCAATTTGTGGCACTGTGGGGGCATACCAGCTTTCTGGCACCGTAGGGGCATACCCGGCACCGTGTGGTGCATACCTGGCACCGTTGGAAGCATATGTGTATCTGGCACTATTGGGGGCATATGTATATATGGCACTCCACTATTGGAGGCATATTTGTATCACACCCACCCAAGGGGTCAAAATAGACTACGCCCCTTTTTTTGGCGCATGCGCCTTCGGCGCGCACATGATGTCGGCTCTTTAGCTTGACTACCGATATTTTTCGGCTCTTTACCTCTGACCGGTTGGCCACCCCTGATCTAGACCATGTATTGGTCCACACTGTCTCACTTCCAGTGCAGGAAATGCATACCTCCCAACATTTAGAGACTGTGATGGGGTGTGGCCATACCTCCCAACTTTAGAATTTTAAAATCGGGACAAGCGCAGCTGGGCGGCTCCTTTCCTGCATCTGGCATCTATTTACTGGCAGCCCTGCAGAGCTGAACATAGGTCATAGCCAGCTCCCACAGCTGCCCCCATGTAAGGGACACTACGACACTTTGGAGGGACAACGGGACAGTCTGCAATTAGTGGAACTGTTGAAAAAGGAGAGAAAGAATGTCCTTTTTGGTTGGGTGCACCTATGTATAATTGTATATTATGAAAATAATAAAGAGGAGAGAGAGCTGATTCTGTCTGCGCACTGGGCTAGCGGTGCGCAGACAGAATCAGCTCTCTCTCCTCTTTATTATTTTCATTATTTAGGATGTATTTTGATTGTGTGTATTAGACAGTGTCACCCCACAGCCCTTGTAAGGGTAGCGGGGCCAGACAGGCATCTACACCGGCGTCTCCAACCCCTTTACACCCAGCCACTGAGCGTACATTGTGGGTCTGGGGAAGGGACGTACTGGTTGATGAGATCTGATATCTAAGTCCTGCAGCACTGTGTGATTACTACAACACAGTGAGCTGGCGTGATCTCAAGTATCTATGTCTCAAATCACTCTTCACGCACTGAATCACTGCCACGTTGATACATACTGACAGTACAGAGTGTGACCTCATTTTTTGGCTCTTAATCACTGTAGACTCCAATTCCCACTTGCGGGCTCGCAGTGGAATAACGCTAGCCCTAATTGAGTGTTACTATCTATGAGTTTTATCACCTACCCATATGATCTGTCCCGGCTAAATGCAGGGTAATTGGGAAGTAACTCAACACTAATTAATCCTGGGCTTTATAAGAGTCTGCATATGTAGCACCCCAGAAAGAAATACTGGGACTGTTTTTTGAAGCAATATACAGGAATGTTTATGAATATTTGTTGTTTTGTTATGGAAAACATCCATGTGCTTTATTTATTCTGCTGCCTCATTTCAGGGACACTCTGGGTACTGCAGAGGTTAACTTAACTGTATAGCATGCACTTCCTAGTGCACTGATTGGCTCAGGAAGCTGGCTACACATGCACAGGATGAGGGGAGGAGGTTTTTTTTAGAAAGTGAAAGTAAAGAGAGGACAGAGTCAGCGCCAGCATATGGAGAGAGCATGGTTGCTGAGTGATAGCTGCTGGAGCATTACAAGGAGCAAGAGCACTGACCTCTCATGAAGATAGCTAGCTAAGCTGCAGAGAAAGACATTGGGAGACCCTGGAGTTTATGTGATCCCTCCATAGCCACAGTGACTGAAGCTATAAGGTACAGTAGTGCTGGGAGGAGATGAGCACCCTGGCTGCTGTGAGTAAGTAACCAGTGATGGACAGGCATTTGTTTGTGATACAGACCCAGCAAGTAAAGACATTCCCAGTAAAGCAGCTGAATCAGAACTTACATGTGACTAGCCTGTGTTTGTCACCCAGCATTTGCAAGTTTCAGCTATTGCTGTTTGTGTTAATACTGCAAAAGACAAGTCCATGCATAGACTGTTGGTTTACCATTGTGGACACTGTGCCATCCGGATAATGTACTGAAAGTAAGGCAAGATACTAAAGGCTGCATCTGCAGCATTTATTCAACTTTGATTCTGTAGCTTGAGAATGCTGGAAAATACTCTATATACTGTATATATATGCTTGAGATTGTGGCTGCAAAAGCAAGGATTCAGAGCCTTAATGCAAAGAGACTGTTTTACTGTCCAAGGGCTTCTTTAATGAGACACACAGACTAATGCAGACCTCAGAACCTGTATTCTAAGTAAATGGTGACAATTGCTATTATTTCTTGAAGAAGCTGAAATTGTAATAAAACCCCTTTATTTCACTGTCACCTGTTTAACTCCTGCCTCTCTGTGAATAATTCTGAGTTGCCACTGAAGATGTTCCTGAAAGGTAAATCTCTGTAACCTCAGACCTGAGCGTTACAATTGGCGTCCTACGAACAGGATACAAACACAATATCAACATGTCATCCAATGAACAAGCTGCGGGAGATTCTCCAAATACTATTCCAACCATGACCAACATTATCCCAATAATGCTGCCCTATCACTTTGGGGTCACATGGCTCCCAGTTTATAGTGGAGAAGCTTCAGAGGCAAATACCTTAACAGACTTTAAAAGAAAAATGGAGTCGATGTTTATCCTGTGCACATTATCAGACCAGCAACAAGTGGAGATCTTAATTGGGCAGTTGAAAGGCACAGCCTTAGAAGAGGTGACTTCATGGCCAGAGGAGCAAAGAAAAACAGTCGACCTGATCCTACAACGAATAGCCACAACGTTTGATACAAGAACATTGTCTGAACTGAAGGTGGCCTTTTACACAAGAAAGCAGCAGCCAGGAGAAACACTGCGTGATTTTGCCCTCGTCTTACAGAAGGCACTTCGAACACTTCAGGCCATTGACCCAACAGAAATCCGGCCAACAGACGAAGTATTGATAAATCAATTTATAGAGGGTTCCCACGGTGAGATGGTGAAGGTGCATTTACGCCTCCTTCAGTTACAGTTATCTACAAGCTCCTTTTCATCCTTCAAAGAATCTGCCATTAAAATAGTAGGGAAATTAAACAGTCAAGAACTGTCTTGTCCAGAAATGTTGGGGTACCAAGAAAATAAATATGCCCCAGAGAATGTAAAGATGGAAATCCTGGATCTGCATACACCGAAAGGAGCGGCTGCACAGGGTGCTCCGGCCATAGGTCCTGATCCATTAAGTACTATAGAAGTGCAAGTGGCTGAACTGACCCACGGAATCACCGAAATGTCACAGCAATTGCGATACCTCATGCAACAAGAAGGGAAGTGCAGAGGAGAGACAAAATGGCGCACCAAAGAAAAGCAGATCAGAGATGTGGATATCCATCCTATAATCCAAAATCAAATTAAAGTGGTTACCAAACCAGCTACATACCCAGGGAGTGAAGTCACTGCAAGAAGAGTTAGGGGAAAAGTTATTTGGTTTAACAGGCAATATGGCTATGGCTTCATAAATCGACACGACATGAAGAAACAAGTGTTTGTTCATTATACAGACATCCAGAGGTATAACCCTAGAAAATATTTTCGCAGCCTGGGAGATGGAGAAATTGTGGAATTTGATGTTATCATTGGAGCTAAAGGTCAACAGGCTGTAAATGTCACCGGACCTAATGGTGCAGCAGTTCAAGGCAGCAGATATGTAACACATCACAGAGGTCCTCCACTTGACTACCAATGCAATGTAGGTGGAGAGGGGCGCACGGGAATGGAAAATGTGACACAAAGTGCCAATCAGAGATCATATGGACACAGACTGCTTATTCGGGACCTTGAACCTTACAGTTTTGCATGAGGACATGCAACCTTTTAGTGTGGGAGTTTGTAGCACCCCAGAAAGAAATACTGGGACTGTTTTTTGAAGCAATATACAGGAATGTTTATGAATATTTGTTGTTTTGTTATGGAAAACATCCATGTGCTTTATTTATTCTGCTGCCTCATTTCAGGGACACTCTGGGTACTGCAGAGGTTAACTTAACTGTATAGCATGCACTTCCTAGTGCACTGATTGGCTCAGGAAGCTGGCTACACATGCACAGGATGAGGGGAGGAGGTTTTTTTTAGAAAGTGAAAGTAAAGAGAGGACAGAGTCAGCCAGCATATGGAGAGAGCATGGTTGCTGAGTGATAGCTGCTGGAGCATTACAAGGAGCAAGAGCACTGACCTCTCATGAAGATAGCCAGCTAAGCTGCAGAGAAAGACATTGGGAGACCCTGGAGTTTATGTGATCCCTCCATAGCCACAGTGACTGAAGCTATAAGGTACAGTAGTGCTGAGAGGAGATGAGCACCCTGGCTGCTGTGAAGCTATAAGGTAGTGCTGGGAGGAGATGAGCACCCTGGCTGCTGTGAGTAAGTAACCAGTGATGGACAGGCATTTGTTTGTGATACAGACCCAGCAAGTAAAGACATTCCCAGTAAAGCAGCTGAATCAGAACTTACATGTGACTAGCCTGTGTTTGTCACCCAGCATTTGCAAGTTTCAGCTATTGCTGTTTGTGTTAATACTGCAAAAGACAAGTCCATGCATAGACTGTTGGTTTACCATTGTGGACACTGTGCCATCCGGATAATGTACTGAAAGTAAGGCAAGATACTAAAGGCTGCATCTGCAGCATTTATTCAACTTTGATTCTGTAGCTTGAGAATGCTGGAAAATACTCTATATACTGTATATATATGCTTGAGATTGTGGCTGCAAAAGCAAGGATTCAGAGCCTTAATGCAAAGAGACTGTTTTACTGTCCAAGGGCTTCTTTAATGAGACACACAGAC
This sequence comes from Crinia signifera, assembly GCF_055691185.1. Taxonomy (NCBI): domain Eukaryota; kingdom Metazoa; phylum Chordata; class Amphibia; order Anura; family Myobatrachidae; genus Crinia; species Crinia signifera. Next base: position 326,814,624 of record NC_139218.1, on the reverse strand, counting down.
TAATGCAGACCTCAGAACCTGTATTCTAAGTAAATGGTGACAATTGCTATTATTGCTTGAAGAAGCTGAAATTGTAATAAAACCCCTTTATTTCACTGTCACCTGTTTAACTCCTGCCTCTCTGTGAATAATTCTGAGTTGCCACTGAAGATGTTCCTGAAAGGTAAATCTCTGTAACCTCAGACCTGAGCGTTACACATATACTAGAGCAGTCCCCTTAATTTATAGCGGGGCACTAACGGTATATATACCGGTGCTCACTTTCCCCGTGTGTCCAGTCATTGAACCTGTATCCATGACACAATAAGCAGGGACACCTAACCGCTTTTTTAAGGGACACGCGATGAATCTATTGGTACACACTACCTATCTGTTATCAGTGATCTCAGACCAGTAACACAACGCATGAGTCTGATAGATCCTGCTAACAAATCTTGCGCATTGAGACATATATCATGAGACACTAATCGCCAGGCTTTTCATCCAAAAGATATATAATATCCACTTGCGGGATCGCAGTGGATAATTAACTTAGCGTATTATTATTCCATACCACCCAAGGTAATAGCCCACTTGTGTCCCAGATACAGTCTGGGTAAACGGGTGTTTGACCTGGTGTGTCAGGACTAATAGTGGTGATACTGTGGGTACCCGCAGAGCGGGCATAACCTATAAGCAGCATATATATAACAGGTCTGCATGTATTGGGATCACAATTTAAGTACCCCACTTGTATGAATTAAAAAACAAGGTGCTTCTACACCAATCCATCCATTATCGAGAGAAGGATATTTAGAGAGAGCTTTCTGTCTGCCACCTCATTTTTACTAAGTGTTATTTCTGACTTTAACCTTTGTATGTCTAATCTTTGTGTGTGAAAATATTTTTTAACACTTCGCAATAAATAAATCTTTTTATATATTCTCATTAAAAGCTATATTTTAATTATACATAGGTGCACCCAACCAAAAAGGACATTCTTTCTCTCCTTTTTCAACTGTGATATTTCTCACTGTCCTGGGGTAGCACACCTCCGCCACTACCACAACCTGACGGTCGTGATTGCATCTAGGGGGTCCTGTAACACATACTGTATGGTCTTGTGCGACCAATTTCTTCTGCCTCTTCCAATTAGTGGAACTGTCCTGCTGTAATCAGGACATTTGGGCGCTATAGTGTGGCCTCAATGAAGGACACATGCCCCTGATCCCTCTGTCTCCGTAAAGCATATATTCACCACTGCTCTACTAAGCAAGAAAAAAACAAGAGTATTTTGCATTTAATATCATTATCATTTTACACTTGGCTTTGAAGAGCCAATGTTTAGTAAATATACCCAATAATGTTTTTGTAAAGCTATAAAGGAGAATTCGTAAAGTACAAAAGCATCACTCTGCATCACTGCCGCCACTCAAACTGCGATCGCAGCTTGAGTTTCGTGTATGTTCGCTGTGACAGCTGTGCATGCACACTATGATGGCTTCACATGCTTAGAAGTACGAAAATTTGATAATAGCGATTATTATTATTATTATTATTATTATTATGCTACTTCTGCGATTCCTGTTGAAATGTTCTCGTGGTGTTCCATATATATTTTTGCAGAAATCTATTGAGGTATTGGTGGACAAAAAGGAATTGGGGATCAAAGTATGGGGTCAATACTATACCCAGTGATGTTTATTTGGGTCACCATGAAAATGGCACCTCACACTCTTTCAGATTAATTAGATTGACCCCTATTTTTGTTGAGGGAAACTACAATATGAATTATTTTTATTTGATGGAAGGAGTTGCGTCATACTTTCCTAGAGTCCCGAAACATCTAAGAGGCTCCCGAGAATTGGGTGGCACTCCTGGCTGCCCAAAAGAATGAGCAAATTTCCAAAATCTGGCATGCCCCATCCCTTATTTCATTTGGACTGAATTGCTTCATCATAGGCACCTCCCCCCCCCCCCTGCTTGTAAATGTACCATACCCCCAGCACCGCCCCCCTCTGAGCTGCCTCTGCCAGAGGGGGCAGCTGTTATGTTGGCATTTATGAGTATGTGGATCTGCCTTGTGCAACAATTAGATTTGTTGGCGCATAAAGAGCACTCCAGAGAAGGCAGTATGGATACAGTAAATGACATGGGGTATATATAACTGAAGTAGCAACTTTTCTTTGCTATTTAGTATCATTTATTAAGCTGTATAACAATATAATTCAAGCCAGCAGTGCATTATAAATATCAAAATGAATAAATGATTATACAATATGACATCACAACCTCAATTATTATTTTAAATATAGTATAATTATATCAATAGTGGAAACACAATACTTTTGCAATACAATTCATAAAAAGAAATAAAGTATATATACGAGTATCCAATGTCCACCTGCTCAGACTGACTATCAGGAAGCTCTAACATCACCTAATTGATGCCCATAATGTAACTTACAGTAGTTATTTTAAATCCAAATTGAAAGGCAAAAAAGCATCCTACATCAAATAGTTGCAAACACATACATCCAATATTGCAAGCAATATTGCAAAAATTCCCAAAAATATATAATTAATAATGTTATCTAAAAATATTTTGTTACAAGCATTTAAGCACATATACGCCCATATATGGAACTAGGCCCGCCCTTTGGGTGGAGCATGACGCGTCCTCAACAGGGTTCAGTGCAAAATTTGACCAATTATAATCTCCCTGAAACTAGTTTTTAAAAGTAGGTAAGTGTGGGCTTATTGCAGTACAGTAACTAGACCCCATACTTTTAATGTCACCATAATCACATAGTTAAGACATAACTAAGCAGCTGAAAAAAGGGGGCAATAGGCTTATTAGGATGGGTCTGCATTACAGTAATCGCAATACAAAATGGTATCAGCTACATATTCCCATCTTATGCATATAGTGCTCCAATGCTTTCACCATTAACCCCCGGCGACTCAGGTCGCTTTGCTGGGTTGGTCAAACAGGGTTATAAGCTTGGGTGCTTTCACGCCACGCCTCGACCCGGTTCAACCCGTCACGAACCCGGCAATAACACCCAGTTCAAGGTGCAGTGTGAAAGGGGTAATATAGTACCTGTAGAGGCCCCACTGCAGATACCAGGGTTGGCAGTGGTTTTATTTAAAAAAATACTCAATGAAAGCCAGTTGGGTATTAGCTATAATGAGCCTTGTTGCTGATTGACATTTTTATTTTATTTAGCTTTTAAAATTATTTTCCTATTTGTCACACCCATGTCTTAACTTGCTTTGTGTTTCACTCAGAAAGGGATATTATGATGGTATAATGCTTTTCTTATAATATAAATGATTCATAGTTTTTCATATTAAAAAGAAACACTTCATCTTTCACTGAACTAGCAACTTTGTATTTTAGATGGATGGTTTTCGGGCTCGCTGCTTGCATTGGAGCGTGACAGTTTCCACAAGTAGAAGCTTTCACAGTCCTACCTGTTCCCATTCCATTCTTCCCTGTACTATATGCATCAAAGGAAACAGTCATGTGTCAAAGCATCTTCACCAAATATAATGGTAACAGCCACTACTTATCAGCTAAAGCGCGATTCACTGTATGTATGGACTGTATTCTTTTTCTGCGTTCTGATTAACTTATGATTAATTCATTGGATTAAAGCTACTAAAGCAAAGTTTCCTACTACTACAGTAAGTTACTATAAGTTACAGTAGCACCTGATTTAGAGCAAGATGCACTAAGCTTCAAAAGTGATAAAATAGAGAGTGATAAACAGCCAGCCAATCAGCTCTTACCTGACATTTTTCAAACACAGTCTGTGACATGGCAGGTAGGAGCTTATTGGCTGGCTGTTATTGGTGGGCCCCTAGGGACCTGTGTAATCCTCACACTCTGTACCCATTATCAATATCCAAGTGAATGTACTTTTCATCACCTGACTGCCATGATTGCATTCTTTGCTAGTGCACCATCGGTGTGTTATCTGATCTGGTCGCAAATAATGCGACCAGTCAGATCCACATGCCAGATGATAATCCTCATGCCGTCATCATTCTCCTGACTCCTTTGACTCCCTGCCCTCTCCCCTCATCTGGGGGCTGCGCAAGGAGCAGCCAACTGGAAAATGTAAATGAACCCACTCGCCCACCCCCAGTGTGTTGTTGGTGGCTCAGATGAGCAACCGTTGGGGACATCAAAGTCGCGTTGGTCATAATGTATTCTGATGCTCCAATGGTATTGATCAGATGTTATGAATTTTTCTTTTTCTAAAATCGTTTTAAAATCGTAACCGTTCTTTATTCAATTCGCTCATAAAAAAATTACAATTTCGGAGTGTTTTTGTTTTGGAAAACAAATTGCCAGTTAGGTGGTTAAAGGATATACTGTATACTAGCAACTTACTGTACATATGTATGAGGTTAGCTGTCTTTTGGACATGTAAACAGTACAAATCAATGTTCGAACTCAGTAGTACAGTGATAGCCAGTATTGTGATTTACCTTAAAGAATCTAATTATGGGGCCAATTCAGTATGGATCACTTATGCAAGAATTCGCAGAGGACTGTGAGGATAAAACTGCAAATGGATCTCTAATTGGTATCCACTCGCAATTCCATACTCAATTCATGGACCATCGAAAGGATTTTACTGTCTGTGCAAATGCGAGTAGCTCTGAGTTTTCCATTAATCTGCTACTGAGACAGGGTGGAAGTGGTCATCGCTGACATCACAGGCCCGCCTCAAAAATTCCTGGGCACGCCTGCGTTTTTTTCTGCCACACCTAGAAAACAACTTGTTACCACCCGAAACGTCTTCTTCCTGTAGGTCAAACAGTGAGAATATTACGTTTCCGATCCAAACTCATTTTCTGCTGCTAAATCCCCACGCATACGCTATGCATACAATATGTCATTCGATAATTGCTCAATTTGCAAATTCTCTATTTAGCGACCCGTGCTCAATTAGCCCCAATGCGCAATTTCCCAGCTAAACATGATGGGAAATAGTTACCATGGCATAAAGAACTATAGTTATCAGCCACACTTGGCAAATTAGATAAACTGGCTCCTAATTTCTTTGAAAAGGTTTATTTTTATTATTAAGCCCCATAGCCAAGGATGGGCGTCGCTGAGCGTCACCAGTTGCAGTCATCATTGCAACTATCCTGCAATATTATCCCCATAGGTATGGCAGATTTTTCAAGGACTGCAGAGATACATGTGCCACATGTGCCATGTGTATTCTCATCACAGGATGACAATTACACATGTATAGGAGTAATTACACACGTACAGATGTACTATATATAGGAGTAATTGTGCATGTATGGATGCACTGTGTAGGAGTAAATGCACATATATATGCACTGTATTTGAGTAATTGTGCATGTATAGATGCCCTGTATAGGAGTAACTGTGCATCTGAATATGCACTGTATAAGAGTAATTGCACATGTATGAGTTCACTGTATAGATGCACTGTATAGAAGTAATTGTGCATGCATAGATGCACTGTATAGGAGTAATTGTGCATGTATAGATGCACTATATAAGAGAAATTGCACATGTACAGATGTACTGTATAGGAGTAATTGCACATGTATAGATGCAATGTAAAGAAGTAATTGGGCATGTATAGATGCACCTATACTTTGTTCCTGGACTTCCCTGGTAATGTATGATTACAATCACCTGTGGGGAGCTAGGTAATTGATAAAAATGGTGTTTCACCACAGGTGATGTCAATCCTACATTACCAGGGAAGCCCAGGAACAGAGCATTGTGTCCCCCATGGAGAGGGCCAGGTAGGCAAGTATGCTTCTAATACTATTTGGGAGGCTTGATACTGTAGTGATCTTCCCCTTAGAACCCAGAACTGACTATATTGTTATGATTGATCTTGCCTAACCTACAGTAGCCTATTGATATCCAGCTGCTCTGAGTAATTCAGATTCTTCCATCAAAGAGCAGATCATTAGAGTCCTATTACATAACTATGATGTCATCACTTTCATTTTGCTAGCGGATGGAAAAGGTCAGTTCCTTATTACTAATATACTCTGTAATAGAAAAATATGAAAAAGTTTGGGGAATAAATAACAAAGCAAACTGAAAAAAAAGCTGGTAAAAAAAAAAAAAAAGAAAAAGAAAAGAAAAGCAGACATGAAGGCAAAGCAAAGCTCCTGATTAATTTCCATCTCTTTCTGTTCTCTCTTCTAACCTCTGTAGCCTCCAGAGAGGTGCTAATTAACTTTCCACAATACCTGCCCTGTTCAGCTCCCCACTGCAGCCAGTAACAGGGACCTGATGTGCCTGTGGAATGAAGCATTCTGTGTTTGACCTGAAAATTCATAGCAGAGACGGTCCTGCTGCAAACTCTCCTGCTTCCCCTTTATTTCTGCAGACACTGCTGTTACTCTAATTTTTTTTTAAAAGTTATGTGTGAAGGAATATGTAGTGCTTAAGCTAAATGTAATGTTAAAATCTACCATCTATTCTAAATAAGGAGCTACACTGATTTTCTACTTCTGCAGATCTGCCAGTTCCTACTTTAGTTGTCTGTATTTCACCGAAACCTATATAAAGACTTCTGGTAACATACAGGCCACCATAAACATTTCTTCCCTTGTTCCAAAATGTCTCCCAACTCAGACCCCTGCTTTGCACATGATCTACATCACCCACACTCATTACCTGCTACTATTCCAGGTGCAATTACCAACACACCTCTTACCAAGCATCTAGGGAATTGGTTAACATAAGCTATGAAAAATAGGTTTAAACAGGGTGCATGAAAGAATGTGACCGCAATAAGACTAATTAAAAAATGAATCTACTGTAATAAACAATATACACTAAACATCGTCAGTCACCTTTCCTAATTTATAATTAGTCTTATTGTGGTCATATTCTCTCATGCACCCTGTTTTAACCAATTTTTTCAAAGCTTATGTTAACCATTTCTCTAGATGCTTAGTAACAGGTGTGTTGGCAATTTCTCACCTTTAAAAGCATAGTCCAGCATTAGACCAGATAGCAAGCCTGAAATCAAACATTAATGTGGTTTTATGACAAAAA